>NC_050071.1:15058165-15676046 GCF_009764565.3 Dermochelys coriacea
GCGATGGTAAAGGGTGTCCATGAAGGGCTGGGGGGGATCCTCGCCGGCAGGAATGCTCGTGGCTCCCGCGGGCCGCGTAGCAGTCGTGACCACCGCCGTAGGTGAGTAAGGATTCACGAAGTGGCGGACCCCTGGTAGGCCCGCGGCGCCTGTCTCCCGGTCCTTTCCTCCCTCCCCCATGAGGCCCTTTGCGGCCGGCGGAGGATTTGATTAAGTCCCCCCATCGCTGGAGGGCAACTGGACTTTGTTGCGGAGCCACGGACGTCTTCTAGGAACCCCCGCAACTCCTCTCGCAGCGCATGGGGGCTGGGGTTATGGTCTGGTTGCTTCCCGAGGGGCCCTTGGTACAGCCCCCATGGCCCATCGGGACGGGCAGAACGGGTGCGTGACCCCCGACGGGGCTCTTGATGGGTTGACCTGAATGCTGGTCGACGGGGGCGGCGGAGGGAGGATAGCAGCCCCTGGTGGGTCGGGACGGCACACAAAGTCCATCCCTGGGAGTCATCTGTTGGAAAGGGGAAGGAGACTGTCCCAGGGGTGCAATAATATCGGGAGTTGGGCGGGAGAAGGCAGGGAGGGGTAAGTGAGAGTCTGGGTCGGGAGGGGCTCTCACCGATGCCGGGCGCAGCTGTCTGGTGGATTTGGCAGCCACGGCATCAGGTGGGACTTTCTTCTGTAGGGTCCTCTCCCGGAAGGAGGTCGAATGCTCCTCACCAGGAGGGATGTCCCCTGGTTGGCTCATGTTCCAGCCGCGTGCACTGCCGTCGCCTCAACGGCTCGGTGGCTCTCAGCAGGGTGCCTTCTGCAGCCGGGTTGATGGAGGAGTCCAGGGGCTCCTCGGAGGTGGGAGCAGAAGCAACGGTTATGGGGGAGGATATTGGGAAAGGGGGGCCTGGAAAGAAGTCACCCAGATCGGGGGGCCGCTGGCATAGGATCGTCCTCCCCTGGGTGACCGGGTCAGACCAGGGCCGCGATCTCCTCATATAAGAGGGAAATTATTTTCCGCTACCCCAGGATTCTCCCGCCGGCACTGATGCGATGGTTACTTGGGGCCACTGGGGTTCAGATGGTGCCTCGGGGGTCTTGGAGGGGAGGGACTCCCGTGGAGGGGAGATACCGCCTTCCAGTGCTGCCACGTCTTTCCCCACCGGTCTGGTGGTGAACACCCCGTGGGTAGAGCGGAAGGCTCGGCATCGGTGCCCCCCTTCCTGGTCTCTTCCGGGGGCCTCCGCGTCTGTGGAAGGAGTGGAGCTCGAGCCTTCCACTTGGCCTCGCTTCCCCTGGACTAGGCCCACCCCCATGGCATCATCCGGGGGCTGGCTAGCAGGGGTTCTGTCAGGGGCAGAGGCCATGGCAGGACTCGAGGGGGTAACGTGTGGCAGCACAAGGAGGGAAGATTCCCATTGGGGCGGGCCCTCTCCCATACTTGGCGCTGTCCCGCCGCACCCTCCTCCAGGCCCGCAGATTGCAAGCAGCGGGGGCGGGGTTCTCCTGCTCGTTTGGGCATAGTGGGGGAGGTGCCCTTGGCCCGAGCGGGAGCAATGGTGGACTGGGAAGGAGGAGGGGCGTTTCAGGTGCCGGGCAGCAGGGGCGTCGGCGATGACGGGGCCGTGTCCTGCCGGGGCTCGGGTGTCCTGATGGCCCTTCTTCCCGGGCCAGGGGGCAGTCCCTCCAGACGTGCCCCATCGCCCGGCAGAGGTAGCACCGGGCCTCCCCGGTGGAATATGCACCTGTACGGGCCCCCCTGGAGGGACTAGAAGGACCCTCGAGTGCCTCTCCGCGCGCGCCGCCGCGGCTTTTGAAGCTGCACTTGCCGGCGGAAGGAGAGGACGTGACGGAGGGCGGGGTCTTTGCAGCCCAACGGAGAGCTGATGACAGAGATGGGCTTCCCCAAGGTAGAAAGGGCGGGTAACAGGGCGGCATGGAGAGAAGGGAGGGACGGAGGTCAGGACCAGGCGGACGCCCAGGTCCTCTAGCGGCTCTAAGGGACGAACACGCCCCCCACCGCCAGGCCCTTCTCCACCGCTCTCCTGGGCGGCGGCCTCCGATGCTAAGAAGAGACGACCTGCCATACTTTTGGAGGCCGCCACAATGGCCGTGGGCCCCACCACCCTCGCAAATGCCCGCACATAGGTCTCCACGTGGGTGAGGCGGGCACCAGGAGGCCGGACGCCGTGCTCCTGGTCATGGTGGGAAAGGGGCCCCGGCCGCTATAGATGGTAGTGGAGGCGGTGGGCTGGAGAAATGAGTAGCGGCAGCGGGGGGCTTGCCGCCACCTGGGCGTATGCTCTGGGGCCGGGGGAGGGGGGACACCTGCAGAGCTTGTGAGGGAACAGCGGGGAGGGGCGCCTCAGCTGGAGATGGGGCCGGGGCATCGGGGCAGCCCCTGCCATGGAGGGCCTGGTCTTTTTAGCGGGGCCCTTCCCCTTCTTCTTCCCCTGGCCCTTCCCGCCGGCTGGGAGGACTCCCCGCAAATCTGAGGGGGTGATAGACGTGGCAGCAGTGGAGGTCACCCCGGTGCCGTCGCTGCTGGGCCCCAGCGGGGGCGATGGCAGATGCTTTGGCAGTGGACGTAGAAGCTTGGGGGGGTGACAGAGGGGCAGGCGGGGAGGGAGAGCTCGGGCTACTGGAGAGGTCTCACCCGTCTCATCCCCCACCATCATGAACAAGGAGGAAAGGGGACACCAAAAGGAGGAGGGGAGAGGGGAAGCAGTCGACCACTCCTCCCGCTAGGCTGCAGGCAGGGAGGAGGGCGCCAAAAGGGTGGGCTGGATGGGGGGCAATCAGGGGTTAGGGGTCAGTCACCGACACAAGGTGGAAATTCCGGCTCCTCTTGGTGCACTACGGGGGTGGGGGGGATTCAACAACATTGGAAGGTGCAGTGAAGAGGTTGCAGCTAAAAAGGGAATTGCACAAGCGCATGGGAGGGGGCATGGGCACACGGAGCGAGGGCTAAGCGGTCTGGGGGGTAGACAGGGAAACCAAGGGGCTAGCTTCAGCGGCTGGGGCGGGGCAAACAACAAAGGCTACAGAAGGAAATGGGCGGGGCAGGCAAAAAACTGAAGCTAGTAAGGGGGGCTGGAGCAAAAGAGGAGGCAAAGCAAGTGGCAAATGGGGCAGGTAGTAAAGGGCAAAGCTGGGGGGTAGGCAGTCCGGGGGGGGCACATGTGCCCATGTGCACTTGCACAAGTCTTTTTTAGCTGGCTGCTGCTCTGGCCCAAAGGGTGGAAATAGGGCGTGGCAAGCCAAGCAAGCAGCTGGGTCCAGAGGCAGGAGCTGATGCAGCTGGTATACAGCCAGTGGGGGTGGTGGAGGGGGCAGCGGTATGGTAACAGTGGTGGGGGTTGGGGGGACACACAGATGGATCGGGGGGCAGCTCCACGCCACACCCCCCGTCTCCCTACAAACACAGTCAAAACCCCCACCACAAGAGCACAGTTTGAAAATTACTCAGTCTTAGGGCCCCCTCCACGGTGGTCTGCAAAGTCTCTAGGTGCTGCCCCACTGGCAGATGATCCTCTCTTCTGCTCCTCGGGCTTCAGCAGCTCCAGGCAGCGGCCTCTGCAGCGCAGCAGCTCCAGGAACTCCAGGTGGTGGTCCAGGCAGGCAGAAAGGACCCCTCTCAGGTGGTGGTGGTGGTGGTATCCACAACAGCAGTGGCTGGGGTCCTCACTCCTCCTCTCTGGGAGTGGGCTAGCAGCCCCCTCCCGGGGCTGCAGTTGCAGCAGTAGCAGCACCCAAGTGTGGGGGGTCCAGCAACCAGGTAGCAGAGAAGGGGGGGGGTCTGGCCCAGCCAGGGGAGCAGCTGGAGCAGCAGGGAGAGCTTAGGTCCTAGCAGCAGCAGGAGTAGCAGCTTCCCACCTACCTCCAAGCTAGAAGGCTATGGGAGAGCAGTCTTATTGGGATCCGGGAAGTGGGCGGGCGAAGCCCGTCCACCGCTAAAGGATCCCCCCCCAGCCTAAAAGGAGGATCCACAGGACCTAGATATCCAAAAAATTCCGGGGGACAATAAAATAACAGTGACAGGAGTGCGGTCAAAGGGTCAAACGAAGGGAACCGGACGGGGACACCGAGCAGAGAACCCCGGACAACGCCCACTGCTCCTCAAAGGCGTCAAGGGAATCAGAGGTCGCCGCCCAGAGGAACTCTGCCCGGATACGTGAACGGACCGAGGATCGGAAATAGGCCCCACAGTCACAGGAGACTCCATCGGCCAACCTCCTCACTCTGGTTTTGTAGATGGCCATTTTAGCTAGGGCCAGGAGGAGGTTGACCAGGAGATCCCGGGACTTTGTGGGGCCACGGATAGGGAGTGCATAAATGAGAAGGTGGGGGAGAAGTGCAACCAAAAACGTAATAAGATATTGGTGAGGAGCCGGAATAGGGGCTGCAGCCTGGCACACTCCAGGTAGACATGTGCCAGGGTATCCCTCACGCCGCAAAAGGGGCAGGTGTCTGGGATTGTGGTGAACCGCACCAAATACACGCCCGTGCTCACGGCTCCGTGAAGGAGCCGCCAACTGACATCCCCGGCGGGCTTTGGACTAAGATGGAATATAGGCTGGCCACCGGGGCTCTTCACCCTCCAAAGGTGGCAGGAGGTCCCGCATTTTGTATCGGGGTGGGACACGAGGTGCGGCGTGAAGGTGGTGGAACACGAGTGTGTAGAGATGTTTTTGGCGCGGTTTGAAAACAGACCGGCTGCATCTCGCAGCCGCTTCTAGTGAAGGGGTGAGGGATCGGTTTGGGTCCACGGGGGAGGGGTCCAATTAAAAGGTACGGCGGGCCTGGGGTAGTGGGGTGGGCGGGGCATGCCCCGTGCAGGATCGGTCGAGATAAACCCGAGCAGCGGGCGGCAAAGCGGCCTTCACCTCCTGAAGTATGCATCGGGGAGTACAAGGTCTGGAAAGCCCCATGCGCTGAGCGAAGGTTAGGGGATCCAGCCAGTCTCCCCGGTCATAGTCCAGGAGGTCTCCGACTCTTGTGACCTCTGCCAGGACCAACCTCTGGCGCACCGAGCGGGACTCCGCCACCTGCAAACGGAGCTGGGGGTTGTGTAGCAGGGGCTCCGCGAGGAGATTGCCCCCTCGGTGGCCGCCACGGACCTGCTCGTTGTAAAGAGTTTCCAGGTCCGGAGGAGGTCCTGGTAGAAGACCGGCAGCCCGGAGAGGTCTCGCGGAAGACCTCTCGGATGGAGATAAAGGAGCTGTCGGTCGTATCGGAGCCCTCGGAAGCGGCGCAGGAAGGCGTGCGCCAGTATGCTCCACGCCGGACTACCTGCACCATAAAGGAGCCTCTGCAGGGTCTGGAGGCGGAAGACATGGACCTGAGTAAGCAGACATTTGAGGCCCTGCCCTCCCTCCTCCACAGGTAGATGGAGAACCCCTGCAGGGACCCAGTGCAGTCCTGACCAAAAGAACTCCAGAATCGATGTCCGCAGGTTGGTCAGGAAAGCCGGGGCCGGGACCAGGGTGTTGAGCCGGTACCAAAGCATGGACAGGACTAGTTGATTAAGCACTAACGCTCTCCCTCGAAGGGAGAGGCACCGGAGCAGTCCTGTCCATTTCCGGAGCCGCTCTATCACCCCGCCCTCTAAATTCTGCCAGTTCTCCGGCGGAGAGGGATGCGTGGCAGAAAGGTAAACGCCCAGATAGAGCAGCGGACCCGTGCTCCACCGGATGGCTTGAAGCGCGGGTGGGCGGGGGCTCGCCTGCCGCCAGTCCCCTACCACCAAGCCAGAGCTCTTGACCCAGTTGACCCGCGCAGAGGAGGCTGCTGAACAGATGGCCTGGCAAGCCTCCACTTGCACCAAGTCGCCCGGGTCCTGGACCATGAGGAGCACGTCATCAGCGTACGCCGACAGGACCAGCCGCAGCTCCGGCTCCCTCAGCACCAACCCTGTCAACCTCCTTCGGAGGAGACAGAGGAAGGGCTCGATCGCCAGAGCGTAGAGCTGGCCTGAGAGGGGGCACCCCTGCCGTACTCCTCGCCCGAAGTTGACCGGTTCGGTCAGGGTCCAGTTGAGTCTTACCAGACACTCTGCGGAAGCGTACAGCACCCGGAGAAAGTTCACAAACCTGGGTCCGAAGCCAAATGCCTGCAGAGTGCTCAGGAGATACCCGTGATCCATCCTGTCGAACGCCTTCTCTTGATCTAAGGACAGGAGGGCGAACGACAGACCATCCCTACACCCAAGTTCCAATAGGTCCCGGACCAGATATAGGTTGTCGAAGATACTGCGGCCCGGGACGGTGTAGGTCTGGTCTGGGTGGACCACGTCCGCCAGCACGGACCCTAGCCTCAGGGAGATGGCTTTTGCCACGATTTTGTAGTCCGTGCTGAGGAGCGAGACGGGACGCCAATTTCGTAAATCGCGGAGGTCCCCTTCTTCGGCAATAAGGCGAGCACGGCTCGCCTGCACGAAAGAGGGAGGACCCCGCTCTGCAAAGACTCGGCCCAGACGGTGACTAGGTCTGGGCCCAGGACGTCCCAGAACACGCGGTAGAACTCCACGGTCAGCCCGTCCATGCCCGGAGATTTATTGGTGGGCATGCGACGGAGGGCTTCCGAGAACTCGGCCAGAGTGAGAGGCAGCTCTAGCCGGTCTCGGTCGCCCACGCTGACCGTCGGGAGCTCCTCCCACAGCACTCTGCAAGCGTTAGGATCGGTCGGCTCCGGGGAGAAAGGCTTGCGTAGAAGGCTCTCGCCCTCTCGCACATCTCCACCGGATCCGTGAGGGGGGTGCCATCCTCAGTCAGTAGGCAGATGATATGTTTCTTAGCCCCCTCTTTTTTTCCAGGGCGTAGAAGAAGCGGGAGCCGCAATCCATCTCCCGAAGGAGACGGATGCGGGATCGAACAAAGGCCCACCGGGCCCGATGGTCCTCGAGGCTCCGGAGCTCTCCCGCTTCTCCCGGCACGCTCCGCAGAGGGGTGGATCCTCGGGGCTGGCGGCCAGACGCCTCTCCAGCTCTAAGACCTCCCGTTCCAACTGCTCTATCGCTGCATCCCTCCGTCGGCTGGTGCCCCGGGTGTAGTCACGGCAGAAGAGCCGGGCGCGCGCACCTTCCCTACGTCCCACCACCGCCGTGCCGAGGGAAAGGCACGCCGCTGCCCTCGCCAGGCCAGCCAGAACTCCCGGAAGGACGCCACGAAGCCCGCATCCTCCAGCAAGCTGTTGTTAAAATGCCAATAGGCCGGCCCGGCCTCTCCGCGCAGAGGGAGGCTGTCACGGTGGCTATGTGATGGTCAGAAAATGGGGCCGGCCGGATGCTGGAGGAGTGGGCTCGTGTAAGATGAAAGCGTGATAAATAAATGCGGTCCAACCGGGAGTGGCGCGACCGATGGGCCTCCACCCGGACAAAGGTGAACGTGGAAGTGTCATCCGGGTGGTGGTCGCGCCAGACGTCCACCAGGGAGTGGTGTTCGACTATCTCCTGGAGGACGGCGACGGCGGCCGGGCTCTTCTCGGTTCCCGAGCGGTCCCGTTCCTCAAGGGTGATGTTAAAGTCCCCTCCCAGGACCAGGCACTCCTGAGGATCCAAGGTGCCGAGGAAGGCGGATGCCTGCTGATAGAATTGCAGCCGCTCCGGGCTCGCTGCTGGGGCATAGATGTTGACGAGGTTGATTACGAGCCCCTCCATTTGGACCCGGAGGTGCAGCAAGCGACCCGGCACAGCCTCGGCGACCCCCAGCACCTCGGGCCGTAGGTCGGGGGAGAACAGGGTCGCCACTCCACCCGTATGAACTGTGAGGTGGCTAAAGTAGACCTG
The DNA here is from genome assembly GCF_009764565.3 of Dermochelys coriacea. Taxonomy (NCBI): domain Eukaryota; kingdom Metazoa; phylum Chordata; order Testudines; family Dermochelyidae; genus Dermochelys; species Dermochelys coriacea. Next base: position 15,065,937 of record NC_050071.1, read on the forward strand.
TCCCCCCAATCCAGCCGCTGTCTTCGGCGGTCGGATCCGTATGGGTCTCCTGCAGGAAAACCACAGAGTACCTCCCCTCTCGAAGGAAGGAGAGCACCTGGGACCTGCGGAGACCCATCTACAGCCACGGGTGTTCAATGTTGCGATGGTAAAGGGTGCCATGAGGAGGGTGGGGGGGATCCTCGCCGGCAGGATGCTCGTGGCTCCCGGCGGGCCGCGTAGCAGTCCGTGACCCACCCCGTAGGTGAGTAAGGAGTCACGGAAGTGGCGGACCCGCTGGTAGGCCGCGGCGCCCTGTCTCCCGGTCCTTTTCCCCTCCCCCATGAGGGCCCTTGCGGCCCGGAGGATTTGATTAAAGTCCCCCCATCGCTGGAGGGCAAGCTGGACTTTGTTGCGGGAGCCACGGACGTCTTCTAGGAACTCCCGCAACTCCTCTCGCAGCGCATGGGGGGCTGGGGTTATGGTCTGGTTGCTTCCCGATGGGGCCCTTGGTACAGCCCCCTGGCCCAGCGGGACGGGCAGACAGGGTGCGGACCCCCGACGGGGCTCTTGATGGGTTGACCTGAATGCTGGGGCGATAGGGGGCGGCGGAGGGAGGATAGCAGCCCCTGGTGGGTCGGGACGGGCAAACACAAAGGCCATTCCCTGGGAGTCATCTGTTGGAAAGGGGAAGGAGACTGTCCCAGGGGTGGCAATAATATCTCGGGAGGTGGGCGGAGAAGGGCAGGGGCAGGGGTAGAGGTGAGAGTCTGGGTCGGGAGAGGGCTCTCACCGATGCCGGGCGCAAGCTGTCTGGTGGATTTGGCAGCCACGGCATCAGGAGGTGGACTTTCTTCTGTAGGGTCCTCTCCCGGAAAGGAGGTCGAATGCTCCTCACAGCGAGGGATGCCCCTGGTGGCTCAGGTTCCAGCCGCGTGGCACTGGCCGTCGCCTCAACTGGCTCGGTGGCTCTCAGCAGGGTGCCTTCTGCAGCCGGGTTGATGGAGGAGTCCAGGGGCTCCTCGGAGGTGTAGCAGAAGCACGGTTAGGGGAGGGAGTATGGGGAAAGGGGGGCTGGAAAGAAGTCGCCCAGATTGAGGCCCGCTGGCATAGGATCGTCCTCCCCCTGGGTGACCGGGGTCAGACCCAGGGCCTCGATCTCCTCATATATAGAGGGGAAATTATTTTCCGCTACCCCAGGATTCTCCCCGCCGGCACCTGATGCGATGGTTACTTTGGGGCACACTGGGGTTTCAGATGGTGCCTCGGGGGTCTTGGAGGGGAGGGACTCCCGTGGAGGGGAGATACCGCCTTCCAGTGCTGCCACGTCTTCCCCAGCCGGCTCTGGTGGGTGGAACACACCCGTGGGTAGAGCGGAAGGCTCGGCATCGGTGCCCCCCTTCCTGGTCTTCCGGGGGGCCTCCGCGTCTGATGGAAGGAGTGGAGCTCGAGCCTTCCACTTGCCTCGCTTCCCCTGGACTAGGGCCCAGCCCTCCATGGCATCATCCAGGGGCTGGCTATTAGGGGTTGTGTCAGGGGGCAGAGGCGATGGCTCAGGGACTCGAGGGGGTAACGGTGGGGCAGCACAAGGGAGGGAAGATTCCCCTGGGGCGGGCCCTCTCCATGCTTGGCGCTGTCCCTGCCGCACCCTCCTCCACAGGCCCCGCCAGATGCAAGCAGCGGGGGCGGGGTTCTCCGCTCGTCTGGGCATAGTGGGGGAGGTGCCCTTGGGCCTGAGCGGGAGCAATGGTGGACTGGGAGGGAGGGGCGGTTTCAGGTGCCGGGCAGCCAGGGGCGTCGGCGATGACGGGGCCGGTGCCTGCCGGGGCTCGGGGTCCTGGATGCCCCTTCTTCCCGGGCCAGGGGGCAGTCCCTCTGGACGTGCCCCATCGCCCGGCAGAGGTAGCACCGGGCCTCCCCGTGGAATAATGCACCCTGTAACGGGCCCCCTGGTAGGGGACTAGGAAGGACCCTCCAGTGCCTCTCCGGCGCGCGCCGCTGGCGGCAGTTGAAGCTGCACTTGCCGGCGGAAGGAGAGGACGTGACGGAGGGCGGGGTCTTTGCAGCCCAACGGGAGAGGGCTGATGACAGAGATGGGCTTCCCCAGGTAGAAAGGGCGGGTAACAGGGCGGCATTGGGGAGAAAGGGAGGGACGGAGGTCAGGACCAGGCGGACGCCCAGGTCCTCTAGCGGCTCTAAGGGACGAACACGCCCCCACCGCCAGGACCTTCTCCACCGCCTCCTGGGCGGCGGCCTCCGATGTTAAGAAGAAGACCTTGCCATACATTTTGGAGGCCGCCACAATGGCCGTGGGCCCCACCACCCTCGCAACGCCCGCACATAGGTCTCCACGGGGGGAGGCGGGCACCAGGAGGCAACGGACGCCGTGCTTCCTGGTCATGGTGGGAAAGGGGCCCCGGCCGCTATAGATGGTAGCGGAGGCGGTGGGCTGGAGAAATGATGTAGCGGCAGGCGGGGGGGCTGCCGCCACCTGGGCGTATGCTCTGGGGCCGGGGGAGGGACACCTGCAGAGCTGTGGAGGGAACAGCGGGGAGGGGCGCCTCAGCTGGAGATGGGGCCGGGGCATCGGGGCAGCCCCTGCCATGGAGGGCCTGGTCTTTTTAGCGGGGCCCTTCCCCTTCTTCTTCCCCTGGCCCTTCCCGCCGGCTGGGAGGACTCCCCCCAAATCTGAGGGGGTGATAGAGTGGCAGCAGTGGAGGTCACCCCGGTGCCCGTCGCTGCTGGTGCCCCCGCGGGGGCGATGGCCGATGGTTTGGCAGCGGAGGTAGAAGCTTGGGGGGGTGACAGCGGGGCAGGCGGGGGGGGAGCTCGGGCTACTGGAGAGGTCTCACCCGTCTCATCCCCCCCATCATGAGCAAGGAGGAAGGAGGACATCAAAAGGAGGAGGAGAGGGGAAGCAGGTCGACCACTCCTCCACGCTAGGCTGCAGGCAGGGGAGGAGGCACCAAAAGGGTGGGCTGGACGGGGGCAATCAGGGGTTAGGGGTCAGTCACCGACACAAGGTGGAAATTCCGGCTCCTCTTGGTGCACTACGGGGGGGGGGGGATTCAACAACATTGAAGGTGCAGTGAAGAGGGTTGCAGCTAAAAAGGGGAATTGCACAAGCGCATGGGAGGGGGCATGGGCACACGGAGCGAGGGGCTAAGCGGTCTGGGGGTAGAACAGGGAAACCAAGGGGCTAGCTTCAGCGGCTGGGGCGGGGCAAACAAACAAAGGCTACAGAAGGAAATGGGCGGGGCAGGCAAACAAACTGAAGCTAGTAAGGGGGGCTGGAGCAAAAGAGGAGGCAAAGCAAGTGGCAAATGGGGCAGGTAGTAAAGGGCAAAGCTGGGGGGTAGGCAGTCCGGGGGGGGCACATGTGCCCATGTGCACTTGCACAAGTCTTTTTTAGCTGGCTGCTGCTTCTGACCCAAAGGGTGGAAATAGGGCGTGGCAAGCCAAGCAAGCAGCTGGGTCCAGAGGCAGGAGCTGAGGCAGCTGGTATACAGCCAGTGGGGGTGGTGGAGGGGGCAGCGGTGATGGTAACAGTGGTGGGGGTTGGGGGGGACACACAGATGGATCGGGGGGCAGCTCCACGCCACACCCCCCGTCTCCCTACAAACACAGTCAAAACCCCCACCACAAGAGCACAGTTTGAAAATTACTCAGTCTTAGGGCCCCCTCCACGGTGGTCTGCAAAGTCTCTAGGTGCTGCCCCACTGGCAGATGATCCTCTTCTTCTGCTCCTCGGGCTTCAGCAGCTCCAGGCAGCGGCCTCTGCAGCAGCAGCTCCAGGAACTCCAGGTGGTGGTCCAGGCAGGCAGAAAGGACCCCTCTCAGGTGGTGGTGGTGGTGGTATCCACAACAGCAGTGGCTGGGGTCCCTCACTCCTCCTCTCTGGGGAGTGGGCTAGCAGCCCCCTCCCGGGGCTGCAGTTGCAGCAGTAGCAGCACCCAAGTGTGGGGGGTCCAGCAACCAGGTAGCAGAGAAGGGGGGGGTCTGGCCCAGCCAGGGGAGCAGCTGGAGCAGCAGGGAGAGCTTAGGTCCTAGCAGCAGCAGGAGTAGCAGCTTCCCACCTACCTCCAAGCTAGAAGGCTATGGGAGAGCAGTGGGAGGGAGGGAGAGAGAGAGATTCGCTCCAGGCTAAACAAATCCCTGGGACCACGATAAGTGAAATGGCAGCTGCTAAAGGTCAATTAAGACACCTGGGGCCAATTAAGAACTTTCCAGAAGGCAGGGAGAATACTAGGTTGATTGGGACACCTGAAGCCAATCAGGGGCTGGCTGAAATTAGTTAAAAGCCTCCCAGTCAGTCAGGTGGGGGTGCATGTCAGGAGCTGTGGGAGGAAGTTGCGCTATTGGAGAGACTGAGTAGTACATACCATATCAGGCACAAGGAAGGAGGCCCTGAGGAAAGGGTGAAGTGAAGCTTGAAGTGGGGAGCTGCTGTGGGGAAGTAGCGCAGGAAATTGTACATATCATGTTTCTAGAAGGTCAGCTACCATAGCTGATACTATTAGGGTCCCTGGGCTGGAGCCCAGAGTAGAGGGCAGGCCTAGACTCCCCCCTTCCCCCCCCCCGGATTAATCACTGAGACTGGGAGACAACTGAGACTGTGCAAGGAAGGTTAACTTCTCATCTCCCTCGCTGGCTTATGATGAAAATGGCTCAGTAGACTGTGATCCTTGTCTCTAGAGTGAGAAGGGTTACGTGGAGGGTCACAGTGAGCCTCTGAGGCTAGTCAAATCCGCCAGGAAACGCGGGACCCAAGGACAGAGCTTTGTCACAATACTGATGCCAGTATCCTAGCAACCTCAAGAGTGGGAGGCAACATTAAATGTTAAGTAGAACATATTCGGAGTGCAATATGGTTAGTCTCAAACTGAGGCACTGGAAAGGTGTAAGTATTGATGAGAATTTTATAGTAACTTTTTAGTAATACCAAAATGAAACTTGTTCCAAGAACTCCCAGGAGATTTTTATGTCTAGCTTCACTAAATAATCTGTACTACAGTTAGCATCTAGAACCTCCCACTGAAATTGAAGCCCTAATGTACAAACACAATATATGACAGTCCCTGCCCAGAAAAGGAACAATCTGGGTGGACAAGACTGAGGAAAGGTGGAAGGGGAAAGATAGGAATAGGGAAGTGAAGTGATGTGTCCAGGGTCACACAACAATCAATGACAGAGCTTGAATTGAATTTAGGTTTCTTGATTCACAGTACAGTGTTTTATCCACTAGTCCATACTGACTCTGAAAGCAACAACAAAGGCAATCTAACTAATTACTAGAAATATTTTGTACACTGAGCAGAAATTACTCCATTCAGCTTTCATGTATTAGAAACTCCTGCCAGGAGCACTGGATGCCTCCAGTGACAATGGATTATGGAGCTGTTGCCTCTAATCTGCAAGTTCAAATGCAGGACAAAAGTGACCAAAATAACTGCTACTGGAAGGCTGCCTGGTGATCTGTGTTAAGGAATTGGTAATCTTAGTTGTGTGCATAACAAAACTCACCATCACAATTTGTCTCAATTGCTATCCTAAATTTAAGAAATGGGGTTTGTGTTTAATTCTGGAAGTGGTGATGTATGGTATTTCTTACCTTTAGCAGGACTGAGTCAATAGTCTAGGGCAAGGGTTCTCAAACTGGGGGTAATGAGGTTATTACAGGGGGGTCATGAGCTGTCAGCCTATTCTGGGCCAAGGTGCTCAAAGCACCACAGGCCTGGCAGAAGTACTCTGAGAAAAACGAGGCTTACGCACAGCTGTGAGTTATTGGCTTTACTGAAGGTTAGTGACCCACCCGCAATGGGGACTCCAAGTGTTGCAGTCACGGAGGCGGGGAACCCAGCACACCGGAGCTTTGTCTGGGATGGAGTCCGACGGAGGGGCAGACAGTCCAGCATTAATAAGCATTACACAAAAACAGCTCATGAATATAGAATTAGGTGCTTCTTAAAGGGGGGCTTTCTACTACCTGGCAAAGGGCCATGCAAAGCAGCTGTGTCCTTCAAAAACTATCTCTATCCCACAATAACGAAGCAGCTATCTATGTCCCACAGTAACCTCTCAGCTCGAGAAAGCGGAAGTTCCCTGGCTAGGCCGTAACAAAGTCTTCCGCAGTCCCTTACGCAGCCTCCACCTCAAACCCTACTTTGCCTTCAGCATTTTTAATGGTGTTAAATATATAAAAACATGTTTTTAATTTACAAGGGGGGGGTCACACTCAGAGGCTTGCTATGTGAAACGGGTCACCAGTTCAAAAGTTTGAGAACCACTGGTCTAGGACCCGTTCTGGTGATGAGAGAGTTCTGTCCCCTATACTCACCGATGTCTCCCTATTGGTCAGCAGTTTTATTGTTCTAATCTCATGGAAGATCATGGTCACAGAAGGAGAGGTAATTCCTTGGGCAGCTAGGGTCAGTCCTTTGAAGGGATCTGAATATCTTGAACTGTCCTCTGTATTCAATGGAAAGCCAATGTGCAGATCAGAGCACTGAGTTAATGTGTTCGCAGCAACCTGTGGGCTGCTGTGTTTTGTATTTTTCAGGACATATGAGTTAATTCCTAAGTTATGTAACAACTGTATCACAACAATAAGCATGTCTCAAAGATATAACTGCAGTTAGGAAAATAGAATTTGTAAGACTTTTTGAAGAAGCATCATCTGGTGAGTCCTAATTATTACAGCAAAGGAAGGTAGGCGGCACAAAATGTTTTGCCTGTGGCACCCGTACATCTGAGTCAAGCTCTGTTTATGCAGAGAAGGAGCAGGGTGGTAAAAGAGAAATGGGCAGTGGATCAGGGTGGTCTTTGGGGACAAAAAGGAATAGGAAAATTGGCCTTTCCAAGTTGTGTAGCTCAGCTGCACTTTGAATTTGGGAGCCCATCGATGAAGGCAGAGACATCTCTATTCACATGATAGAGCAGCAGTTTAATAGATAACCCTGGGAACATGCAATCTGTTATATGAGAATTAAATTTGTGCCTGCTATCTCTGTGTAGGGTTGTGCATACATCTTGAAGGAGCTGTTAGTGATATTTCATTTTTACCAGTGCTGTAGAGTATGAAATGGTTTATTATTGAGAATAGTTCACTCAGACAAAGGCTATATTGTGTTCATTCCATTTCCACAAAACTGCTCTTTTTTATGCAAGTAATGTTATACAGAAGTAACTTTTATGAGATACTGTAATATGGAACACTTTAGGCTCGTTAATTGAAGGGAGCTAGCTGTTTTTAGTGAAATTAGAAGATAGTTACAATCATGAAGAATGTCTTCCAGCATCTACTGCATGTGTTTTATTCCTTCCTCCTCCTCCAGCCTCTCATTCATTTAAAAGATTCCTACCCCTTTTGGAAGAGGGCAGTCAAATCTAAAGTGAGTATTAAAAGATGGTCCAATTAATGAAGCACAAATATCCAGATAATTTTATACCACTACTTCTGAAACTGTTAGGCTGACCTTCACAGAGAAGTCCTTTTTTGAAACAAAACAAAACCCTATAGAATTCAATAGTCCTGGTGCAAAAACCGTGTAGTAATACTATATCTGTTGTCAGTTGTAATGTTGGGATAAGGGACCTATTTAGTTGGGTCTGTGAATACTTAAATTGTTTGATGGTAAATGAAATTATTCTGATAAAATTGTAAAAATAACATGTCTTTGGGTTGGAAGTTATTAGGGCAAGATACGATTTTTCCTGTATCAGCCACCTAATTTAGTACACTGAGGTAATTGTTTTAAGAAGATGTGAGTTGACGGATGTGCTGATTAGGCCATTAGCTATTTTCATAAAATATCAGTTCTTGCTAAGATTGGACCCCATTACTCAACACAGAAGGCGGATGCCATACATTCTGCCTTTTGCTTTTTTAGAAGGCCATCTGTTTGTGGTAAACACAGCGAACTTTTGCAAGGCAATGATCATCATGCTGGCACTCTCCACACAGAGATAAGGCCTAAAGACTTCCCACTGTGAGAGAATTGGGCCATGTTGACTTGGATCCAGAATACTTGGATCACCTAATTAGCCCTGAAGCTACAAAAGTGGTCCATGAGGTGGAGAAAGCAGAAGATTACCCCTGTGAAAGTGAAGATCACATGGAAGAGGAATAGTCTCTCCAGAGCGGACACTGACAACATGAAAGAGATGTGCCCCTCCCTTCCCTGAATAGGTCATCTGGAGGAAAAAGAAATGAAAGACTCGAGTATATCAGGTATATGCTAGTTTGTCACTGAGACTACACTGTGCTCTGACCTTTTCCATCAGCTGGTACCAGTTAACATCCACCACAAGAGTTAAAGATCCCAAGAAATGAAGTTTGAACTCTTTCCTTTTATTTTAAAGGAGGGATCTCTACACTTAAATGTTTTTCTAAAAGATCTGCTCTAGGAATTATTTTGGGAAAGTTCTCTGGCCTGTGGTATACAGGAGGTCAAACTAGATGATCCCAATTGTCCTTTCTGGCCTTGGAGAGAGAAACTGTCTGTGTGTAAATGGCGCCTTTCATGGTTTTCTAAAAGTAAAATCGACATTTCATCCAACTAGTCAGAACATTCTCTAAAATTAAAAAGTCGCTATTGAAAGCTGCTGCTGTGTATGATTTCACCATCACCACTGTAATTAAGACTATAGAAAGGCTTCTGTGCTATTGTGTGTGAACATAGCATGGAATAGCGGAATTCTTGGAGGTGTAAAAGTGGAATTTCTGAGAAGCATTCCAACAGTTGTACTTTCTTAAAGCAGACCAAGATGGAATTACCACTTTAGGTGATCTCGCTTGGCAAAAGTCTTAAGACCAGAATGGACATTTATATTCTATGGCCACTCATGTCCTTCACCAGCTAGATCGAAGCACTAATCTGGCTAGGGTCATAGATTGTGAGGAAACTGTCTCTTCCTGAAATTCTCCCAATTGCAGGATTAGCAAAAGTGATTCTTCTTGTGTCAACCTCATAATTTGATTTAATTACCCACTGTATTGATTGATTTCTTGGATAATTTGAACCTGTTGATTTATTGATTCAGTTTTAATAAGTTAATAATTTTGTTTTATTCTTACATAGCTCAGGGATATGTATGTTTAGTTTTATATGTACTTGCTTATTCTTAATAAAATCCATAAAAGTACACAAAGTTGGTTTATTCTATCAAAATTTTGACATGGGTCAAGTAACCTGAAGGGCAAAGATCAGTAAAGTGTTTGGGAGCAACCTCTCTCTATCCCTAAATTTCTACCTATGTCCCACACATTACAGATTCGTCTCTATATGAGGTTTAGGGAAGCCAAATAAAGATACTTTAATTTTTAACAGGGGTGTTGTTTTGTAAGCACATGCCAAGACCTAAATCCCGAATTTAATAAGTACCTATTGTCATTATTACTTGAGTTGCAATAGCAATAGACCCCAGCTGATATTTGCATGTCACTGTGCAAGGTGCTTTACATGCACATAGAATATCTCTGCCTTGCAGGGCTTACAGTCTAAATAGAGAGGACACATAAAGGGTGGAAGAAGGAAGCAGTATTATCCCCATTTAGACATGTTGTTGAGGCAAGATTAAGGGCTGATCTAGAGACAGTTTTTGTAGCACTAGAACTGTGTCTATTTAGAAACTAATAATAGCTAAAGTGATACAACCGCTAGTGTTGACACAGTTGTATTGGTGCTTATATTGGTCTAGCTTATCCCCAGACATTTATACCAGAATAACTGCATCCACACTGCTTTAACTATTATTGGTGGTATTATAGTGGTACAAAAACTGTGTGTAGACCCACTCTGAGTCACTGGCCCAAAGTCCCATGGGACATGTGGTGAGCTGGGAATTGAATCCAGATTCCCTGTGTCCCGGACCAATGGCTTACCCAAAAGACTGTCATATACTGATTTATGAACACAGGGTATATCCTTTGCTAAGACCAAGGTGGAAATGATTCAGCAAGAAGGAAGAGATGGGGAACAAGAACAAGTTCCCCAAGAAGGCAAAGGCAGGGGTTGTGGGGCAGAGGAAATAACAGGCCCTCCATCTACTGTAAACCTAAAGAATACTCTGCTCAACCCACCCCCCCCCCCAAAAGGCCTTTAGCCCATTCCACATACAACACTTGCTTTCTCTCTCCCTGGCACAATTTAACAGACTCATATTTTTAACTGTGCCTGCCCAGGCTAACCTGGATTTGGTCATTTTGATTTCATCAAAAAATATTTGTTTAAACAACCCCCCCGCCAAAAAAAAAAAAGTAGAATCAGGTTACAACATCTAAGGTCACAGATCCTCTTTGAAGCTAAAAATGTGTGCACTTGTTACCCATAAGATGATAACGTTTGCGATTCTGACAAGGAATTACTGTTGTGAATACTGGTGTCAAAAATAACGGCCACTACTGTGCCTAATGGTAAGAATAAGTGCACTTCAATAAATGTACTACTTTCAAAATGATGCATGACTCCATTTTAAGTTCTCCTCTGTGAAGCTAACTATAGCTTTAAGCAAGGAGGAACAGCCCATGAAACCACAGATTTGCAATTAATAGACACAGGAAAGTGTGCCCAAATAAGGAGGAAATATAAAAAGAAGAGCACACACAAATTTAGGCAGAGTGAGTGACTTGACCTTCATGTCTAATCCAGTAATGTAAATTGGTATGTTTCTCTTTAGAAAACTCAAACTGCATGGGTCAGACTAAGCTGACAAAACTTTTATTAAAAATAGTGGCGTGGAAAGGAAAGCACTTCGAAAAGTGGAATATAGATGTCATGCATTCCATACCCAAAATTAAAGCTAGCGAGATTAGCCATTCCATACCAGAGATAGGAGCTGAATTTTCCAGTTTGCTAACCGTTATCACTCGTGCTGTTCAACAGCTGCCTGTTAACTACACTCAGAGCAAAATATGCAGTTCAAAATATTCACAGTAAGTGATCTGATTCTAAAGATAACTCTTATCTTCAGCCGACCGCTAAAATTATTTTATTTCCCTGGTGAAATAAACCAGTCTTCTCTGTGTCACCAGAATTTAACCTGTTAGATATGGGCTGTGCCCAGGACTAAGTTAATCAGCTACAGGGTTAATGAGTTCTGGAACATAGCACATCAAGCTACAGTGAGCAGAGATGAACCAGATTTCTTAAAGTGACTGATGATCTCGGAATGCTGGATTTTGGGTGCCCAACTTGAGGCATCATAAAGGGTGTGAATTTCAGAAAGTGCTGCACTGTGGAAATTGGGACCCCTTTAAGATAATGCAAGTTGAGCACCGAAAACAGAGGCATCCTAAATCACTAGTCAGTCTTGAAAATCTTGGCCAAGACTAATAGTATCTGAGTAATGGAGCCAATGCCGGTGTTCAATCTTTGAGCAGGTCCAATTCTGCTCCCATTGAAGCCAATGGTGAATTCTGCTCCCATCAAAATGAATGGGAACTTAAGCTAGTGCTGAAGGAATTGAAGGTCCCACTCTGGAATATGAAAATACCATCCAAATGTACAATTTGCCTAAGACCTGACTCCTGCCATCACCTATGCATACAAGTGATTTGGAGCCTGATTCTGCATTGGTAGTGAAGCTCCCATTGATTTCAGTGACACAAGAGCATGCGAGTTGTCCAAGTGAACTCAATGGGACAATTAACAGGCATAATGTTACTCACACGTGTAAGTGTTTTCTGGACTAGGGCTAGAACTATTTGGATGGAGTTGGCTGAAGGTGAGTGCTAAAGGATTTTCTTAATTCCCTATCACAGTTCCTACAACCCCTTTTCCCCCCCCTTTACAGCCCCATTTTGATATAACCGCTGGCAGTTTCAGTTATCTCAGTCGAGAACTGACTAGCTTTGAAGATTCCTAAACACAGATTATTGATTTAAATAAACTGCAAGCAATGGACATTTCCCAGATTAATTCCAACATCAATGACAAGAAATGATACAGAGAAATAATCATGCCAAAGACCGAACGACCAGCTTTTTGTTCTGTCAGCACCAAGCATAATGGGGCCCTGATCCATCACAGGGCTCGTAGTTGCCAGCACAATACAACTAATAAATCATGTAAAAGCTTGGATTCCATGTACTCCTCCAAAAAGGCTAGACAGAGATGTCTGTGGTGAAAGAATTTTCACAGCTTCTGGGTCATTTTAAAGCTATAAATTACACAGCTGATATGGAAAATTGATTTGCTGGTGATGTGGGGTTTTTTTAAGTCCCTGCTTGCAATAGAGAATGAAGGGCTCTTGTCAGTGGCAGAGGAAAGCCAGGAGTGCTGGCTAGGGAGACAAGTTGGGTGCAGTAACATCTTTTATTGGACCAACTTCCATTGGTGAAAGAGACAAGCTTTTGAGCTTACACAGAGCTCTTCTTTGGGTCTGCCTGTGTGTTGAATATTCAGTGAACGTACCCCTAAAAAAGCCAGCCAAAAATGTGACTGTTCATCCATTTATCATTATATGATTTTTTTTTAAGAGTTTCTGGTAGGGTTGCCAATTAGGGTTGTATGTATTCCTGGAAGTTTCATCGCATGACATAATATTTAATTGAATATTACTCTTTAATTCCTGGAGACTGAAGGACAATCCTGGAGGCTTGGCAACCCTAATCTCTGGTATAACCATCATACAAATCAGTCCAGCAACTGTTTACAACTGAGGATAGGGCATGCTACCGTGAGCGGTTCAATTGGCTTCATAGCTATTGTTAGGTGGGCATTGATTTCAAGGGGAATACTCATGGAAGTTAGTTTGACCCCCTGTGGCCTGCAGTAACAAGCTTTTGAAGCCCTTCTTGCAGAATGAGGCAACACACTGTGTGAGTTCGGGCACCAGCACCTGCCCCTTTGTGAGAAAAATCTGAGTCAAATGCAAAAACTATAACAGAGAGTTAACAGATGCAGCTGCAAAAAGGTGCCCAGTGCTCTGCATTCCCTTCTTGCCCGAGAGACTTCAATTCTCCAATCTCCCATGCTGGCAGGCTAGGAACTATGGAGTTAAAGCTTCTCCTACGCATCGCTTCCAATAATATTAGAATGATGATAAAAAACAAACCAACCGCAACCAGGAGGAAACTGGGAAAAGCAAAGCTAAGATTATACTTCCCACACAAGCTGGTCAGACCAGTCTGACTATGTCCCAGGTGGTGGATAAAGCTGTGTGCTGTAGACTGCTGTAGCATGTTCTGCCTCTGTTCGGTGACAATGCATCTGAAGTGGCCGAATTCTTTACACTCCTTTAGGCACACGGCTGACAGCTCAGGCGGGTGACACTGTATCTCCAATTTGTTTGTAGCTGTCTTTTGTGATAACCGTTCGATCTGCGGGGGAGTGATAATCTAGGTTAGAAATGGGGGGCCTTGTACACCCTTAGCAAAACCTACACAACTATTTTTTAAACGGAATTATGATGAGTTCCCTCAAGGCATTTCATGGGTTTTTATTTTCCCAGAGAAAATACAACTTCCTCCCATATATTCTGATTTGCGATAAAGCTATGGAATGAAATTCATCCCTACAGCATAAAGCCTCTTACATCATTTAAATCTCTTATTGTATTTCATTTAGTCTTATTTGAAAAGCTGTTTTTTTCCATGTACCTTTACATATTTCCTTACAAATACTTGATTTAAAAATATATGCCAGTAGCTTAGAAAACATAGCCTGCCCTGGCTTTATGTCCTATTTCTGCCACTACATTGGCTGTGCTGCCTTGGGCAAGACATACAGGGCGAGGTTTTTAAAAGAGACTAGTGATTTTGGGTGCCCGAACTGAGACTCATTAAGGGGTCTGATTTCCAGGGGGTGAGTGCTCAGCACTTTCTGAATATGGGGCCCCTTTCAGGTGTCTCAAGCAAACATCCTGGATCACAAGTCACTTTGCAATCTCGCTTTGTTTCAGTTTTTCTGTACTTAGCCAGGAATACCCATATGAACCGTTGGCACCTCACAAAGGTAGCAAGAGGTTTAATAAATGGCCGTCAAATGCTTTCGGCTCACCCCATTGAAAAGGTGGTAAGTAACAGATTTCTCTCTCAAGTGGTTGTTAGGCAGAAGCTGAATTTAAAATTGGCTTGACAAACAATGAAGAACACTTCAAGGCATTGGAACTGTGCAGCTCCTTGAGACCAGCCCTTCTTTCCCCAGCCCCACAGCACCCTATAGAAAAGCTTTTTTTTTGCGGGGGGAGGGAAAAGGGCCATTTCTCTAACTCCCCTATATTCACTATAGTCCAGCACTCTCACAGAGGTTCACCTTTAATGGGGAGGGAGCTGGGAACTGGGCAAAACCATCTAAGCCTACACATTGCTAGGATCTAGGGGGAAAGAGCTGGGAAGAAGGATAAAGGAGTTTGAGGCACAAGTGGTGTTCTCATCCATCCTCCCTGTGGAAGGAAAAGGCCCAGGTAGAGACCGTTGAATTGTGGAAGACAATGAATGGCTACTCAGGTGGTGTCGGAGAGAAGGCTTTGGATTCTTTGACCATGGGATGGTGTTCCAAGAAGGAGGAGTGCTAGGCAGAGATGGCTCCACCTAACGAAGAGAGGGAAGAGCATCTTCACAAGCAGGCTGGCTAACCTAGTGGGGAGGGCTTTAAACTAGGTTCACCGGGGGAAGGAGACCAAAGCCTTGAGGTAAGCGGGGAAGTGGGATACCAGGAAGAAGCAAGAGCAGGAGAGCGCAAGAGGGGAGGGCTCCTGCCTCATACTGAGAAAGCGGGACGATCAGTGAATTATCTTAAGTGCCTATACACAAATGCAAGAAGCCTGGGAAACAAGCAGGGAGAACTGGAAGTCCTGGCACAGCCAAGGAACCAAGTCCCTGCACAGCCACAGACCAAGCCAAGGAAGTCCTGGCACAGCCATGTGATGGTGTGGACTGCACCCCCAGCAAGTTTGCAGATGACACTAAACTGGGAGGAGAGGTAGATACGCTGGAGGGTAGGGATAGGATACAGAGGGACCTAGACAAATTAGAGGATTGGGCCAAAAGAAATCTGATGAGGTTCAAGGACAAGTGCAGAGTCCTGCACTTAGGATGGAAGAATCCCATGCACCACTACAGACTAGGGACCGAATGGCGAGGCAGTTCTACAGAAAAGGACCTTAGGGTTACAGTGGACAAGAAGCTGGGTTTGAGTCAATAGTGTGCCCTTGTTGCCAAGAAGGCTAACTGCATTTTGGGCTGTATAAGTAGGGGCATTGCCAGCAGATCGAGGGACATGATCGTTCCCCTCTATTCAACATTGGTGAGGCCTCATCTGGAGTACTGTGTCCAGTTTTGGGCCCCACACTACAAGAAGGATGTGGAAAAATTGGAAAGCATTCAGCGGAGGGCAACAAAAAATGATTAGGGGACTGGAACACATGACTTATGAGGAGAGGCTGAGGGAACTGGGATTGTTTTGTCTGCAGAAGAGAAGAATGAGGGGGGATTTGATAGCTGCTTTCAACTACCTGAAAGGGGATTCCAAAGAGGTTGATATTCTTGTTATCCACAGAACTGTCCAATCCTTTTCTGAATCCAGCTTACACTCTTGGCCTCAACAATACCATTTTTTGTAATTACAGACATAACAAATCCCTTGTTCCACAGGATAATTGTGTGTTTCGTTTGATCACTTCTGAATTTGTCTTGAGGATGAAGTTTAATCCATCCTCCAGAAAGAACATGCCCTTTTATACTATTGTTCTATTTATTTTTTTTATGCGAACTGTGAATTTGTTGAGGTATAGCTGCAGAGAATAGCAGCTCATCTTTAATTACTGGCCCATGCCAAGGAAAACACCCCAAGAAAATGGGTTTTCACTTCATTTCAGAAGGAACTGCTGTTTGTTTTCCAGTTCAGTAAAACATTGTTATTAAAGCTGAATGTCTTTGCCATTGAATGTTTGTTAGGAAGTCTTAAGTGACATGTTTTTTGGGCCGGGGGGGAGAAAAGCCCCTCCCCAAACATATGACACTATGCTTCCTTCATTGTTAGAACCAGGACTTTTGATTCTTGGTTATTTTATATATTTTTTTTTCTTTTGGGGAAGACCAACTGGGAAGTTCAGAAGATGTACAGAACTGATCCCTGTCATCACAGATCTGATCGTCTGTCACTCACTGAAGGTTTGTGGTCTTCTTTTCAACTCTGTTTCAGACATATTTTTATACCAGTCTCCAGGCTCTGCACTAGTCCATCAAATTAGCTTATCCTCAACAGAGTCTAGCAGAAATAGAGGTGAGTTCAGAAACAGGTTATTAATAATGAACAGTACAGAGACGGGTAGATGGGGGTATTTCTAGCTACCCTTTCTCATAAATCAAACACAAGGAGACATTGGGATGAAATTGGAAAATAGCAAATTCAGAAGTGATCAAACGAAACACACAATTATTCTGTGGAACAAGGGATTTGTTATGTCTGTAATTACAAAAAATGGTATTGTTGAGGCCAAGAGTGTAAGCTGGATTCAGAAAAGGATTGGACAGTTCTGTGGATAACAAGAATATCTAGAGTTATAATAGTAAACATAAAAAAGCTGAGAGTTTGGCAGATCCTTATTCTCCTAGGCATGAGCCAACCTCTAACTACTAGGGGTTAGGAGGAAATTTTCCTTGGGGACTGGTTATCCTATAATTGCCTACTGCAGGGTTTCTTGTAGCTTCCTCTGAAGCAGCTGGTGCTGGCTCCTAGCTGAGTCAGGATGCTAGAATTGATGGATGTTAAGTCTGATTCAGTTTGGCAATTCCTGTGTCAATATTGGAGTATTTTTGAACCAGGCCTGCGCTATTTGTTCTAAATGCAAACCAAGACAGCTAAGAGTGTGATCTTGAAAGACACTGTAAACTCCATGGGGTATGAAGGTACTCAACACTTCTGAGGATCAGGCCCCTTCTACTGTGTGTG
Source organism: Dermochelys coriacea (assembly GCF_009764565.3). Classification (NCBI taxonomy): domain Eukaryota; kingdom Metazoa; phylum Chordata; order Testudines; family Dermochelyidae; genus Dermochelys; species Dermochelys coriacea. The sequence continues at coordinate 15,082,811 of NC_050071.1, forward strand.
TGCATGTGTGTAATCTTGACCCCAAATTTTCAAATGTGGACATCTAAATTAGGCCACCAAATTTCTAATCTGGCCACTCTAATCAATATTTAGCTGCCTAAAATGGGTGTTTTGATTGCCTAATTGCAAAATTGGGTGTCCTAATTTGGGCACATAAATTTGAAGATGGGGCCTCTAAATATGTATACATGTCAAAACCATAGCTTCACATGCATAAGATTTTATAGGTGGGTGCTACAAAGCTTTTCTTCCTACAAGTTTGGGATGACTCTGTTGGTCAGGAGTGCTTAGACCTCTGAAACATGTGGATGTGAGGGATTTAACCTTTCGGAGATTAAGTGGTTTCCAGGTGCAGAATTCGTCAGTGTTTGTCGGTGTTTTGAAGATGCGCAGCATTGGAGACTGTGAACTTTCTGGGGCAGGGCCTCTGTGTTCTTTGTACAATGGGGCCCTGACCTTTACTTGGGGTCTTTGGATACTACCCAAATAGAAATAATTAATAATAACTGTATAGGAGATATTACTTTCGTTACTTTGATCCCTCACAAGCCCGTTGTAATAATGCAATCTCAAAGCTCATTTTAACCTTGGTACTCTGAGATTTACTTTGCGATTGTGTTCGAGCCCCACGTTGGGTGCATGCTCCTTTTTGGGGGAGGGATAGCTCAGTGGTTTGAGCATTGGCCTGCTAAACCAAGGGTTGTGAGTTCAATCCTTGAGGGGTCCCTGTCCAAGGACATTTAGGGATGTGGGGCAAAAATTGGGGCTTGGTCCTCCCTTGAGCAGGGGGTTGGACTAAATGACCTCCTGAGGTCCTTCCCAACCCTGATATTCTATGATTGAGAGAGATGTTTCCCTATGAACATTTATTCAAAATAAAAATGAAACAATTTAAATTCCTCACCTTCCAATTCGTATCATCATTAGAGATGGAAAAAATACATAGATATGTGAGGTTTTACAAAGCCTATGAAAAATTCTGAAACTGTACAGAGGCTCTGGCCAAAGATTTCAGATTTATTTTTAAATCCACATTTTTTTTCCCAAAGGGAAAATATTCTTCATTTCAACCCCTGAGCTGATACATATCTAAAAGCTTTTAAATGATGGAATTTGAGCTCGTCTATTACTGACTTAGCAAGTTCTTTTGAACAGACTTAATTATTAACGCAAGTTACTATAACAGCAGCTTCAGACTTTATAAAATTGTGACAGCCTTCGCACTGTCACGGCAAAATAACTCTCCTGTTGACGTTATATTTGGTGTATGGTTCTTTTGATGGGACTGGAATTGTTTTGATACTGAGAAGGGGTGTGTGTGAGATAACCAGCTTGAATCTATGCTCTATTGTGTGTGTGTGTGTGAGTGAGTGAGAGAGAGTGTGAGATAACCAGCTTGAATCTATGCTCTATTGCGGGGTGGGTGGGTGGGTGTGTGAGAGAGTGTGATATAATCAGCTTGAATCTATGCTCTATTGCTGAATTGAGTCTGAACCTTTTATTAAGGTCTGGAATAATTCAGTGAAGAAGGTTCCCTGTCCAAGGACTCAGATCCTCTGTTTCACCCAACTGGACCTACAGCTTTTCCTGCCTGCTGACCTTTAGATTCCCATTAAGGAGTTTCCGAGGCCAACCCCGACTTCTCTATTCCCCACCATAATCCTCCCTTCTTATCCCTTCTCACAAACCCCCCTTAAAGGTAATTTGTAGGACCCAATTATGCAAAGCCCCAATGCACAACATTTAAAGCACAAGGGCTGTGTGCAGTTGGACCCTGCCACCCATTTATAGTTAAATGTGATTCATAGGAGTGTACAAGTTTAAATGGAACGGGCATGAACTAGGGAGAGGCTTTGGAGGATTCCTTTAATTGGAGAAAGGTTGCTTTGGCCTTGTTGGACGGGTAGGTGGGACTTCCATAGGTAGCCTAGATAAATGAGAGAGAGAGAGCACAAGGAAGGGCTGGATGCACCAAAACATGTAGGATTATTTGACCCTTCCCTCAGGCTGCTGTATTTTGTTATCACAACTTGAAAAAGAAGCCAATGACCTTTCCAAATGAGCTTGAATCTGGCAACAAATTTACCCTCTTCTCCCAAGTGGGCAACAATTCGGAGTCTTGTCACTTTACAGCTGCTTAAGAGTCAGTGACCGCAAATTGTGTTATGGACCCTGTTGGGAGAAAGATGTGAAGATGAGAGAGAGCGGTGCAGGGATGGATACACAGGGCAACACGACAGAAATGGAGGGGAGGAAAGGAGAAATGGGATGGAAAGCAGAGATAAAACAAAGTCTGGGATGAAAGAGAGAGAGAGGAAGCAAGGGAACAGAAGGGAAAAAGAAAGAAGACTGAAGCTAACCAGGAAAACAAAGCAACAGAAATAGAAAAGAACGATAAGAAAAGATAGGCAACAAAATAAGAGACAAAATACATACAGGTATTAAAAAACCCAGGAAAACAAAAAGCAGAAGGAAAATGAGAAGAATATTAGAAATAAACAATAGAGGTAAAAGCACAAAGACAAGCCCCTGGAATGCTACTGCTGTTGTTATTGCTGTATTTTATTTTAATAGTCTTCAGACATTATTTTCATTCCCATGTAATATAGTAATTAAGGGCCTAATCCTGCTTGTGTTGAAGTCAACAGAAGTCCATGGAATGCCACTGGGAGAAGGGGCATGTGCAGCCAAGAGTGGGGGGTGGGGGGAAGAAGGGGTAGTTTTCCTTGGGTCCCCAAACCAAACATTGCAGGCAGTGACCTATCGCACGGGGTCGCAGAGCCTCTCCCTGAAATTTGGCTTCTCTGTCATGATGGAGGGGAGCCACTGGGCTAAATCTGAGTGGCACTGTGACCCTGCGCACCAGGTTGCAACGTCCAGAGAGCTAGGCCCAACCCACAGAACCGGAGACGAGCTGCCGATGCAGGCTGAGTGCGGCTCAACTGTGTGGCCCATGTGAAAAATGTCTGGGAGCACCCCGAATGGAGTCTCAAAAGTGAGCAGTGCTGGGTGGTCAGGGGGAGGGGAGTAGCACTAGGTGGTTACTGCATCCTCTTCCACCACCAGGTGTCCTACAGCAGATCTGGGGATTGCAGTGGAAACTCAGGGAGGGTAGATGCAAGAGGTGAGTGAGGCTGGCACAGGGAGGACTAACCTGTGCCAGTTTCAGTGAACTGAGACTGGTGCATTAAATGGCCACAGGAAGGTCTGGGATCACTGGAGTAACTTTCTTCTGGTTCAGCAAACCAGAGATTTCTAATAACAATGCCTTACATCTGTCCAGTGCCTTTCTTCAACAGACTATTCACTTTCTCCCCCACTGAACAGCAGTTGCCTCCCTGGTGGAGCACTGCAACCAAACAGAAGCACAGATCAACACTGTTTCAGAGTAGCAGCCGTGTTAGTCTGTATTTGCAAAAAGAAAAGTACTTGTGGCACCTTAGAGACTAACAAAAGATCAACACTGTGTAACAGTTTAGGGCAGGAAGCGAAGAATTCCGCATCCAGCTGAAATCACGGGGGGCGGGGGTGTCATTTATGTAGGTGGCAGGTAACAATCTGAGTAGAATGTGTGCAGGAGAGTTCATGCTCACAAAGTGGCAAGCACTGAGCTAGCTTCCGTAATGAGTGATTACTTTTCATCCCGGACTTGTCTCCTTCTAGGGAGAAGCAAAAGAGACCAATGGCCCAGAAGGAGGCAATTTAACATTTCTGTTGTTATTATTGGCATTACAGTGACCTAGCTACCCCTCTTCCCCCCAGATTGGGGCGCCATTGTGCAAAGTGCTGTACACGCTTATCATGAGAGACAGTCCCTGTCCCAAAAAGCTTACAATCTAGACAGCTAAGGGGTTGGATGGGAAATGGAAAGTTGAAGCAACATGACCAAGTCATACAGCAGGGCAGTGGCAGAGCAAGGAATAGAATTCAGGTTTCCTGGCTCCCAGTCCAGTGCGCCGTCTGCTAGCTCATGCTGAATCCTGAAGCTTTTCTTTTTCTTCCATATCTGAAAGAGATTCAAAGAGGTTTCAATAGTACTGTTACTTCCCTCCTCCCACCTTTTGAAGAGCCTAAACCAAGAACTAGAATTTTTGCAGCAATAATTCAAAAGAAGCCATCCATCCATTTCAGCAGGATGGTTACGTGGCAAGAAAATGCTCCTCCTTGGTCTCCTTTAAAAGGATAAACCTTTGCTTATGGCTTTCGTTCCAACCAAGGCTAACGGTCTATGAGGACAACAAGCAACCTGAAATTTTTCACATAGTCATTGTCTCCTTGCAGGTGCGCGAGGTGTAAAAATGAATCTGTGCAGCAGAAAGTTGTGTGTCTGGGTTTTCTGAGTTTATTAAAGCTATGAATAGTGGGTTCGATCCTCTTCTGACTCACACCAGTGACTCACCACTGAGTTCAATGCAATTGTTCCTGATTTTCACCTGTGTAAGTGACAGGAGACTTGGGGCCAACCGTTCTTTCCCTTAATTATTTTAAATGAATTCAAAACATTTGTTTTATTGATGTTTAAATGTATGTACTGGTGATATTCATTATTCCTCTCTCTGCTTCTATCTTTATAATTAACACCTCCACTATTAACTAATGAACAGTAGCCTTATAAAGCAGCACAAAACTCATCATGCAAATTGCTATTTGCAGTTTGGATCCATGCCATGTTTACATTTTTGTTTCTGCGGAAATTTTATGAATTGTAGTATGATGACTTATGGAATTCATATAGTAACAAAAGAGGTTTGCTCTCTATCTCAGAGTCGGTTTCTCTTAGTAAATATCAATTTTTTAGACCAGATTGGATTATGACAATGGATGATGAGAGTTGTTGGCATGATCACATCTTATTAGTACAAAGATTTTATTTAAAGTGAGTCGGAGAAAAAGACTTCAGTAGCATGGTAGGTACAACTGAACAAATCACTATTCTCAATTATGATACACTGGGGTGTATATGAAGTCATTCTATTGAACTGAATGCAATAGAATTACTTCACATTTACACCAGTGTACTTAAGATCGGAGTCTCACTCTATTTATAATATATTGTTACACATAATATACGTGTATATGACCAAAACTGACTAGTGATTTTGGGTGCTCAACTTGAAACACCGTAAAGCGGCCTGATTTGCAGAAAGTGCTGAGCACCCATCCTCTGAAAAATCTGTCTCCTGTAGGCTGTCTCAAATTGTGTGTTCAAGGCACCCAAAATTACTAGTACCTCTTGGGGGGTGTGTTGGGGGGGAGAAGAGGCAAGGATCTTCTGGAAAAAACAGTATGCATGATGGTATAATTAAAGACTGTAGAAGAGTGCACACACACAAAAGGCTGAATTAAGGTTGTATCAGCAACATTAATTCTGGCATTTCCTAACTTTTCAGTGCTTGGCTTTGCAACCTTAACATTCCTTTAATGTTACCTTTTGGATGTAATGTATATATAATACCAACAGCACAATATATTCCTTACAGTACGCTAATAACTTAAGCAGAGCCTCCCTTTACAGACAAAAACTGTAAACAATAAGCAAAGCAAGAACAAACCAAAGTTATGAAGACACACAGAGTCTACCTCAGAGTGGTAAATATTTACCATTGACATTGGTTTATTAATTCCAGCCTATCATTCTTTGCTTGGCTGTCTGACCTGAATAAAACCACCAGGAAGTGAATGCCTAAAAGCTCTTCATGAAGGTAATTCCTAAACTTTCCCACACAAAAATGTGTTTACTGTAACCCTCTTAAAATAAATAATGCCAAATGGAATCTGTATTAACCAGTTAGATTGCTGGTTTGCTGGCCGTTATGTGCTGACACTTTAACCAATCAGAAGCCAGTGGGGGTTATATATTGTGACATTGACTTCAATGGGAGGGGGATTGAGTCGGAAGGCGTGGTAAAGGCATTCTTCATGAGGGCACTCAATAGAAAAATAGCTCAGTGCTTCGAATACTCTTTGCTTTTTGCTCCTTGATCATGCCCTTCTACCTAGCGGTTGTCGGCTGTGGAGAAATGCAATGAAAGCAGCAGGAGGAGACTGCATTGCAAACCATCTCACTTCTTTATCTTCATTAAGAGACTTGCTTCTTGTGATACTTCCCCCTTTTCTGCTGCTGTGGAACTCCCCTTTAATACTGGTGTACATTTTAAAAGAAAAATCCTGGGCATTTAGGGAGATGTCTTAATATCTGCCCTCTTTATCAAGAGGGGCTTCTCCCCATTCTATCTTCTGGTTGCGTCTCTTTCCCTGGCTGAGGGCAGACTTGGTTGGTGAGGGCAGACTTGGTGGGTGAGGTCAGCTCGGGAGAGCTGTGTGTGCCATAAGTGTGTGCTACTCAGTTGTTGAACTTGGTGAATGACCCAAAATCATTTGCTTGTGAATCTTTAAAATATCCTTGTGGGCAAAATGACTGGAAACGGCTGTGAGTTTACACTGCAACTGGAGCTGGGCTCAGGGAACCTAATGAGGAGTGACAATCCCTCAGCTTTATATGACGTGTGTTGTAGGCGGAAATAGGCCCTTTTTCGCACACTCACGTGCTGCATAATCCTTATCCAGGACTTTGGGCCTCACCTGCCAGTTATCACACTATATCCACTAATTTCAATTAATTGCCAAAATCATGTTATCTCATCATACCATCTCCTCCATGAACTTATTGAGCTTAATCTTGGCAATTAATTCATCTTGGACTATTTGTGGTAAATAGGCCCAATGGCCTGTGATGGGATGTTAGATGGAGTGGGATCTGAGTCACTACAGAGAATTTTTTCCTGGGTATCTGGCTGGTGAGTCTTGCCCACATGCTCAGGGTTTAGCTGATCGCCATATTTGGGGTCGGGAAGGAATTTTCCTCCAGGACAGATTGGCAGAGGCCTTGGGGGTTTTTCACCTTCCTCTGCAGCGTGGGGCTTGGGTCACTTGCTGGAGGATTCTCTGCACTTTGAAGTCTTTAAACCATGATTTGAGGACTTCAATAGCTCAGACATAGGTGAAAGGTTTATTGCAGGCAGGAGTGGGTGGGTGAGATTCTGTGGCCTGGGTTGTGCAGGAGGTCAGACTAGATGATCATAATGGTCCCTTCTGACCTTAAAGTCTATGAGTCCCACTGCATTTTTTTACTCTGAGAAATTGTAATATGCTGCAATGTAATGGTCAGAATCGACATAATTGTACATTAAAAATAACTTTTTTTCCTTTCAGATATATAGATATAGTCTCCTAGCAAAACCAACAGCATGGCTGCAAAAATATGTTGTAATTAAACCAAATCCACAAAATCTCATTCACTTTTAAGAGGCTATTTCCTAGGAATTAGGGAGTGGGAGAAATTTGTTCCACAAAAAAAATGAATGGAAAAAGCAGACAGCTTTCGGGGCTGTATTTAGGTAAGGTTCAATATTTATTAAAAATATATTTGTTGTTGTTGTAGTTTTGTTTTAAGCAAACTTGTTTTTGTTTCCTTTGGGCTAGCTTTGCCCATGAAAGGGAATAAGGGGGCGGGGGAATCAGAACACTCCTCATTTCAGTGGGACCAGTTGTGGAGCACAGTGCTACTCAACCTGAGTAAGGGGATCAGACTGTAGCCCCAAATGATTAAATCTACATCAGTCATTTATTTGGGATAATTGAAATAAAGTCATTGGAATTCAACACTGGCACAGGATCAGCACCTCCTGCTTTGATGATAAATATCTAGAATTTGCCCTGACATTTATTTTCTGTAAGTACCAGCAGGAGACCATTATTCTATGACAACATTCTGTTCCATTGACATTATCCTTAAATATATTTAAAGATGAAGGTGCTGTAGATTTCTCAGGAGAAGGTGCAAAGCGAACGATTATTCTCTTCATATCAGAAGTAAACCTCAGTAGAGGGAAAAGCTGCTTTAGATTTAGGCCCTATTGCGCCAGTGAAAATGTATTAGTTTTATTATTTACTGAGCACTGGAGAATGACCTTGGTGTTGTACAAACAGATATAAGGAGACACAGTCCCTGCCCCCAGGAGTAAGTGAAAACTCCCATCTTGGAATCAGATCCATATGGGCAGACTTTTGTGTGTGTGTGTGTGTGTATGTGTATGAAGCCCTTCTGCATCTATGTCCTGAATGTTAAAACAAGGGCTAGGGGGTAATTAATATTACCATTAAAAGTATATGAATATATTAATATAAATATTAAGTATTTGTATTACAGTAGCACCTCTGGGCTCCAGGCAAGGCTGGGGTCTCCTTGTGTCAAGCCCTGTACAAACACATCCGATGAAGTGAGCTGTAGCTCACGAAAGCTTATGCTCTAATAAATTTGTTAGTCTCTAAGGTGCCACAAGTACTCCTTTTCTTTTTGCGAATACAGACTAACATGGCTGCTACTCTGAAACCTAAGAGACAGTGTTTGTCCCAACAATTGAAATAGACCAAGGAGAGGAGGACAGAGTGAGGTAAAGTGGTTGTTCAGGGTCACACAGCTGGTCATTCTCTTGTCTCCTAGTCCAGTGCCTTAGCTACTGGACTATGCTGCCCCACCATAAGAGCTCAGATTTTTTTTTTAATGCTAGAGTATGCTGCAGTATGCCACAAAACACTGGGCGGCTGCTTGCTTAGGGCCAGATCCTGTTTTCTCGGCAGGCAGTGGCAAAACTCTCTTTGACTTCAGTGGGACCAGGATCCAGCCCATAGCCCGTGTTACTGGTACTAAGTATTAACTTTCTCAATGGGAGCTGCCGGATCGCAGGAGGGAGCTTGCTACCTTCCCCCTTCCTGGCTGTGTGGCACTAGTTTGGACCCAGGCTCAGACAAAAGGCCAGCTTGTAAACTCCGGCGGAACGAATAAGGGGATCAGGTTGCTCGCTCTCTCACGTGACTCTCTGCCAGTTCCTTGAGTCCCGGGGTCCATTTTCACACAGAGAGGGGAGGAGCGTCTCGGGCTCCCCGCTCCAGGTTTATTTGGTCATTTTCTGCAGGCACGTTGCCTTGGGCTCCCTGGAGCTCACTCGATTTCCTCCTTGCAGGTTCTTTTTCTCTTTGCAACGGCCCCTTTCTGATTCCCACCCTGCCTTTCCTTCCCGCTCACCCCTCTCTCCTCCAAGACCACATTGCAGAAGGAGCTTTGCAGGGATCTGCTGAGCTGGGGGAAAAAATAATACACTCTCAGGCAAATGTGGGGAAGGAGGGGCAACAGTGCCACCCCCCCCACCAGCAGCGCTGTTTGATTCTTCTGCTTCTTTTTAGCCCTCGCCTGCACTGAGATCAGCCCCAAGAGCAAGCAAGGCTCATGTTGTGTCTTTGCAGGAGAACGGGGCTGGGCACAGAACCGCAGCGCTGGAGAAAGTTTCCTGGGAGGGAGCCTCGCCGAGGGGATCTTATTTGCCAGCCGGGCTGCTGGTGAGAAAGGGGGCTGCGCACCCGAGCCCCCCCCCCACCCCAGCTTTGATTCCTGCCCCTCTGCGCAGAGCTGGGCGTCGGGCTGGTGTCAAGTGAACTTGAAAAGCTGATTTGCAGGCAGACCTGCCGCGGTGGGTTTCTTCTGCGGCGCTCGGAGATGGAAGGGGGCGAGGGGGGTCTCGGCCACGGGGAAGTTTGCCGCGGAACGAATCCGGATTCAACTTTGGGACCATGCTGCTGATGGGCTCGTGTGAGCAGCTGCTGAGCTAAGGACACAGTCACTCCCTTTCCACGCGCTGGGCATGTTTGTGCTGCTGGACCCTAAAACCACTTTGATCCTTTCAATCGAATTCAACCGAAGCAGCCAGGAGCACCGGGAACGTTTGAAAGTGGGCTGAGTTGTTGGGTCTGCCCCCCACCCCATCAGCGCCCCCCAAGAAAGGGCGCAAGGAGGAGGTTTTGCAGGGGGGCTGCGTGGGTGCCCGGCTCCACACTCGGCTTCGCCTCTGGCAATGGATTACCTGGAAGCGTGGCTCCGGGTCGCGCTCCTCTTGGCTGGATTTGCCGTGTTGCCCCAGCAGCAGGCGGCCGGTGAGTACAAAGCGCGCCCGGGTTGTGCGGGTATCGACTTCGTGTAGTCACAAGGCGGGTTGCACGCGTTAGGAATTCTCCCCGCTGAAGATGGCTCTGATCCGGGTTCATCCCCCCCCCCCCCGCCCCCGGCCGTGTGCCTGTCCCCTCTGTTGGCCCAGGGTCATTCAATGTAGTCGCCTGCAGAATCCCCCGCTGCATAATTCAGCCGGTGCTCAGAGGGAAGCACTCACCGGAGCGGAGAGGTTTGCTGGAAGGGGCGCAGGGCTGTGAAATCCATAAAGGCAGCAGCAAACCCACCACGCTGGGGCGGGAATCCGAGCTGACCTCGGGCATGCGGGGAGCTGAACGGCGGCAGGGGGGTCGCGGGAGCGCAAAGCGAGCAGGACCCCCGGGGCGGGAGGGATTGTGCCGACGGCCCCTTGCTCCCCGCCCGGTTTTTCCTGCGGGCCGCCTGCTCTGCAGCGCGCGCGCGCAGCCCCCTGGCGCGGGCCCTTGGAGGGGGGGGGGCGCCGGGGTTGTGTGCACGCGGCGGGGGGGGGGGGCTTTGCGCACCGCTCCCAGCCCTGGGGGTTCGTGCCTTACTCAGCCAGCTGCGGGAGGGAGCGGCTCGCCTGGCTGCAAGCGGGGAGAACGGGGGCCCGGGGCCCGCCTTGCTTCTCCTGTGCCCCCGGGCTCTTGGCGCTCTGCCGCCGTCCCGGTTGCAGGCGGTGCCCCAGGCAGGACCAGGCGTGGGGCTTGGCAGCGCGCGAGCTGGGGTCCGAAGCAGCTGGGGAAACTTCTCCGCCTCGCGCCTCTTTCCCACTGGGTGGGGGGCTTGCTGCTGCTTTCTGGCCTGTGGCGCCCCCTCCCAGGCCTCTGCCGGTCTTACACACACACACTGCAGGGTTCAGAGTAGCAGCCGTGTTGGTCTTGTATCCGCAAAAAGAAAAGGAGGACTTGTGGCACCTTAGAGACTAACAAATTTATTTGAGCATAAGCTGTCGTGAGCTACAGCTCGCTTCATCGGAGGCATTTGGAAAAAATGCAGGGTGTGATGCCCCCCAACACACGCATGTGCCCTGTCTCGCTCTCCCTCCAACAGCAGACAGGCCAATCAAAGACATCACCTCAGTGGTTCTCAACCAGGGGGGTACGCGGAGGTCTTCTGAGGGGTACATCGACTCATCTAGATACTTGCCAAGTTTTGCAACAGGCACTAGCGGAGTCGGTAGTGTCTACAATTTCATGCAGACAGTGACCTGTTTATACTGATCTGTGTACCATACACTGAAATGTAAGTACAAGACATATAATCCAGTTGATTTATTTGATAATTACGTGGTAAAAGCGAGAAAATAGGTGAATTTTCAGTGACGGGGTGCTGTGACACTTCTGCATTTTCACGTCTGCTTTTGTAAGCAAGTCGTTTTAAAGTGAGGTAAAACTTGGGGGTATGAATCAGACTCCTGAAAGGGGTACAGTAGTCTGGAAAAGTTGAGAGCCACTGCATTACTGCACACACCCTGTGTCTCTCGCACAATAGGGGCAGTAATGCAGTACTTGCACTGGCGGGTAGGACTGGCGCAGCGGGGCGGGATTTTTTACAAAGCACCTCAATGACTGGGGAGCACATCTCCCCTGAGCGGGGTGCCTATGTAGCTGTCCAGTCCTCCCTGACCAAACAGGGCCTTTCCATCTCTGTGACTGAGCTGGCACTTTTGTTCTCAACCCCACTCTTCAGCCACTTCAAAAACCCCAACGCTCAAATTACCCTCTGAGCTGCAATGTCTTATCCTTGCTCTTGGCCCAGGAATAAATCATAATAATTAATAACAACAAGTTGAAGAAAATCCACTAGCTATTTCTCAGTTACTGAAGAATGGGTGGGGGGAAATTTCAGGTCCAGGTGGGTTTCACGCAATGTGCAGTGTGTGTTATTACTGCTCAAGGCAGCCGGGACTTGCATGATGTTTTGCCGGTGGATTTTACGCTGGTTTCTAAAGGGAACGTGCTGTGTAGAAGGGTATGTTCCCTGCTTTCTGCCCCATCTGCTGGTTTTGATTCTTCCCCCTCCTCCTCCTTCATCAGTGTGGAAGTGGAATGGAGGGGTTGCCAGCAGCCAGTATCTGGTAGTGCGATCATACTTCATAGCTGCTTTTCTCCATGCTACGTGCCACTTTGCATAGCATTACTGTCATTTTGCATCCTTCCATGCTACGCAATGGAGGGGAAACAGATGACCCTACGCATGTGAAATTTAGCAGTTCCTTTAGGAACCACCACTCTTGACTTTCATTTATATTTAAACCATAGTGATTCATTAACTTAAGCTTTATTGAACTTAATACACTCAAGGTTCTTAGTCAATAAGTTATCTCAGTCAATAGGTAAAATCTCCCAAATCACTTAAAAAGAAAAGGAGTACTTGTGGCACCTTAGAGACTAACAAATTTATTTGAGCATAAGCTTTCGTGAGCTACAGCTCTCTTCATCGGATGCATGCAGTGGAAAATACAGTGGGGAGATTTTATATACACAGAGAACATGGAACAGTGGATGTTACCATACATACTGTTATGAGAGTGATCAGGTAAGATGAGCTATTACCAGCAGGAGAGCGGGGGAGGAAGGGGAACCTTTTGTAGTGATGATCAAGGTGTGTTTATTTCCCCCCTTACTGTTCCTCACACGTTCTTGTCAACTGCTGGAAATGGCCCACCTTGATTATCACTACAAAAGGTGTTTTTTGTTTTTTTCTCTCTCTTTCTCTCCTGCTGCTAATAGCTCATCTTACCTGATCACTCTCATTACAGTGTGTATGGTAACACGCATTTTTTTCATGTTCTCTGTGTATATAAAATCTCCCCACTGTGTTTTCCACTGCCTGCATCCGATGAAGTGAGCTGTAGCTCACGAAAGCTTATGCTCAAATAAATTTGTTAGTCTCTAAGGTGCCACAAGTACTCCTTTTCTTTTTACGGATACAGACTAACACGGCTGCTACTCTGAAACCAAGTCACTTAGGAGCCTATGTTTCATTGAAAGTCCCTGAGACTCAGTTTCCTTAGGCACTTTGGAAAATGTGACCAGGCAGCAATAGTTATCTTTGTCAATAACAGCGACTTTTTACTAGTTCCTAATAGGTGTGGGTGTGTTAGCTGAAGAGCAGCATTGTCAGTTGTGACATCAGATCATCCAAACTGTGTGTGTGTGAAATCACGAGTGACGCACCCTCCTTCCTGACAACAACAATCTGGATAGAGCACAATATTAACATCCCTGAGTTTAGGGAACCCAACACAAAAGTGACGATGAGTTGGGTTCCTCTCACCCACCCAAGATAGTTCAGTATGTGAATGAGAATGTATTTCTTGAGGTGCAGGGAGATGCTTTTCTTTCTTCTATGTTGGGTTTAGCAGAAGATCATTCATCTAAAAGACCATTGGGTTACTTGGAAACGCAGGCAAAGCTTCTATAAACTCGAATGAAAAATACGTTATACACACATATTGTATCGTATTAGTAGAGCCCTGCAAACCTGCCGATTTCTGTTTTATATCCACGGATCGTTTTTGCAGGTTGCGGATGGATGAGGATCCAAATTTTATATCTGGAACGCTGCAAATTTGTGGATGTCCGCGGATCGTTTTTGCAGATTGCGGATCGAATGCAGATATAAATTTTTATGCATGTGGGGCTCTAAGTAAAGTGTCAGGGAGCACTCTCGGTGACTGCCTTGAGGGCAGGACAGTTCAGTAGTAGAAAAGTTGGCAAAAATGTAGCTAGAATATCTTTGAAAATCTATGTATGTCAAGTCACGCAGTACGGGATGAACACAAGTGTTTGAAGAGGACTGTCTCCCATTACAGTTTGTGAGCAGGTGAACTATACCTTTGCTTTAGTTAGAGAATCAGACTTTGTGTTTTTCCTGTGCAGTCATTAAGAGGCATGTCTGGTGCTGCTGAGGGGAGCCAGTGTGGTCAGGTGAATAGAATGTGGGACTGAGCATCAGGAGATGCAGATTCTAAGCCCACCACTGCCCTGTTGTGTGATCTTGGGCAAATCAGAGTGGATTTTAATGGCTGAAGCTGTTGTTATTGGGCTTCTCAATTTTTAAAAATAAATTAAAATATGTAGGACACAAAAGTAAAATGGAATATAGTAGAGCAAGGGAAAAATCATGTGCAGGAAAGTCTCTCTCGGTGGTGAATATTTATAACAAAACCATTATAAACGGACAAACTGGAAAAACTCCCTGGGCTTGGCTGCTTGTTACAGTAATGCTCCTTTACACCATAATGACAGGTTTCAGAGTAGCAGCCGTGTTAGTCTGTATTTGCAAAAAGAAAAGGAGTACTTGTGGCACCTTAGAGACTAACACATTTATTTGAGCATAAGCTTTCGTGAGCTACAGCTCACTTCATCGGATGCATTCAGTGGAATGTAGCTCACGAAAGCTTATGCTCAAATAAATTTGTTAGTCTCTAAGGTGCCACAAGTACTCCTTTTCTTTTTACACCATAGTGGCTATGCAAAAGGGCCATACAGGACGTGTAAATGGAATCTTGTAACTTGAACGCATTGCCAGAGTGCTGTAAAGAGATCTGAGTATAACTGAGATCAATCAAATCCAGTGTCTTTAACTTGAATCCAATCCTATGTCCTCTGGGTGAGGGAATCTTCCCAAGCCTTTCTCTCTGTTCTGAGTCCAAAGTCACAACTCTGAGGACCCGACCCGTTTCCCATTCACATCAATGGGAACACAGCCAATTGACTTTAGTGGAAATTTGATTGGGTCCTTATGGTCTTTCCCCTGATCAAAGGAAAATCATCCCTTACTTGCCAAGAACCAGATTATGCCTTTGCAATCTGTTACACCTGGACTAAAGACCAATTCAATAGATAACTCTCAGTTTTAAGCAACCACTTTACTGTAGACCCAAGGATTCTTGTACAATTTTGCTTCATCTGTTTTTAAAGGCATCCTCTCTACCAGACAGCCAAGTTCTGTTAATCCTTTGGGAGGTTCCTTAAGGCAGTTGTCACTGCATTCTTTTTTTCTTTTGTAATTTCTTGTCACATCTTTAGTAGCCAGATGTGCGCAGCTGTTTGAAGAGGACTGTCTGCCAGAAAAATCAATAAAAGAACTGTCATTCAGTTCATTCACAATTTCATTCCCCTGCCCCATTTTTTGACTTATTGAGATAGAATGTGTGAAACTATACCTCACCAATCATTTTCTTGGGTAACCTTTCTCTTTCATTATTGTCAGTTTTCAGAGTAGCAGCCGTGTTAGTCTGTATTCGCAAAAAGAAAAGGAGTACTTGTGGCACCTTAGAGACTAACAAATTTATTAGAGCATAAGCTTTCGTGAGCTACAGCTCACTTCATCAGATGCATTTGGTGGAAAAAACAGAGGAGAGATTTATATACACACACAGAGAACATGAAACAGTGGGTTTATCATACACACTGTAAGGAGAGTGATCACTTAAGAGAAGCCATCACCAGCAGCAGGGGGGGGAAAGGAGGAAAACCTTTCATGGTGACAAGCAAGGTAGGCTAATTCCAGCAGTTAACAAGAATATCAGAGGAACAGTGGGGGATGGGGTGGGGGGGAGAAATACCATGGGGAAATAGTTTTACTTTGTGTAATGACTCATCCATTCCCAGTCTCTATTCAAGCCTAAGTTAATTGTATCCAGTTTGCAAATTAATTCCAATTCAGCAGTCTCTCGTTGGAGTCTGTTTTTGAAGCTTTTTTGTTGAAGGATAGCCACTCTTAGGTCTGTAATCGAGTGACCAGAGAGATTGAAGTGTTCTCCAACTGGTTTTTGAATGTTATAATTCTTGACGTCTGATTTGTGTCCATTCATTCTTTTACGTAGAGACTGTCCAGTTTGGCCAATGTACATGGCAGAGGGGCATTGCTGGCACATGATGGCATAGATCACATTGGTAGATGCGCAGGTGAACGAGCCTCTGATAGTGTGGCTGATGTGATTAGGCCCTATGATGGTATCCCCTGAATAGATATGTGGACAGAGTTGGCAACGGGCTTTGTTGCAAGGATAGGTTCCTGGGTTAGTGGTTCTGTTGTGTGGTGTGTGGTTGCTGGTGAGTATTTGCTTCGGATTGGGGGGCTGTCTGTAAGCAAGGACTGGCCTGTCTCCCAAGATCTGTGAGAGTGATGGGTCGTCCTTCAGGATAGGTTGTAGATCCTTGATGATGCGTTGGAGAGGTTTTAGTTGGCTTATCTTAAGTGATCACTCTCCTTACAGTGTGTATGATAAACCCATTGTTTCATGTTCTCTGTGTGTGTATATAAATCTCTCCTCTGTTTTTTCCACCAAATGCATCCGATGAAGTGAGCTGTAGCTCACGAAAGCTTATGCTCTAATAAATTTGTTAGTCTCTAAGGTGCCACAAGTACTCCTTTTTTTATTATTGTCAGTGTCAGTGATAGGAACTAGGGTATTAACGGTGAGTGAATGATGTTATACATCAAAGTATTTGGGATGTGCTTGCTATTCAGAATAATGTTGCATTATCATTGAGAAAGTCTAGGTGTAGAGAAACCGTAATGAGAAATGAATGAAAAGAAATGTATGAAATAACGCCATTTGTGTCAAATTCCGTTCTCAGATAGATGTGATTTCAGTGGGAGTCACATGAGCGGATCTGTGGGTAGAATGTGTCCCTTTTTGTGTAGTATGATTTAAGAACTGGAATTCAAGCAAACGTTTAAAGTGATAACATTTTTGATGTATTTATACATATATAGTTATTTGTATATTTACTGTGCCTTCAGTTTTTCAATGGGAGCCAAGCACACCAATGCAAGGATGGATACTGGTTTTAAGCATAAGACCTTACTTCTGAAGAGAGAACTAGAATGTAGCCTTTGGTGACACTGGAAGAAGAGAATAAACAATCCCCTGAATGCAAAATGGACCAAATCTTGGAAATCCTCATTCATGCAAAACATCCATTTAAGTTAATGGGAGGTTTGCCTGAGTATGGACCACGGTATCTGATCTTGCTAAGAACGTGAGAGGTTAGCCGTTCTGATTCACTAAGCAGTAATCCCAGGATAAGGAAGGGCAATTGCAGCAAAGGATATTTATCATTCAGTAGCTGATGGAGGAATCAGTTACTGGGGGCAAAACCCTTTCTGTATACAACGGGGTTTTTTTTTTTTTTAAATTGTCTAGAAGCCCCTCTAAAGTTGTGTTCTTCTACCAGTGAAAAGATTCAACTTTTCAATCCATGCCTCAAAGTACCCGCAGTTCCCATTTCAAGGCAAGTGGGACAATGAATATTGGAGAGAGAGAGACAGACAGATTTATCTGTGTCCAGAGCAATTGATTACATAAAAAGCTACAAACCTAAACTTGCCCATTCTTGTTTTCCCCACAGTCCTTTTGGTGTGCTGAAAACGCCGGGGAGGGCTGTCCATTTTCCCTACCTCTTGCACTGGGGACCTGCCTCCTAAAGCAGTGTCTTGGTACACTGGACTGGTTATTTTGGGATATCTGCCTTCTCACAGAGATTCATTCTGTCCTTTATTTTATTGCGTATGGTAGCAGACTCCTCTCCTGCCTTTCTCGATTAGTCTCTGCACTTGACCTCTGGATGAGAAAGCAGGCAAGTAGTTTCCTGCAAAGCTAATGCTCATGACACTTTATCAGTGGTCTGGCAGGTGTATGGTGTAAGCGAGTGCCCACCCCTTTTTGGAGATCAACTGCTAGGCTTTCTGATGCCTTCTTTGTTTCTGTGTTCTCACTCTAGCTCGCAGCCAAAATTCCCTGCTCTGCTGCCAGCCTGGCTATCCCATGTGCCAGGCGAGACCAAAACCTTGGTTTGGTTTGGGTTTTCCCCTGCTACTGAGCACGTAGTCTCTTGATTTGCTTCCCTTCAGTTCACTTATTGGTGTCACTTTTTTATTTTGATTAAACTAGCCTTGTATATAATGTGCTACTTAGTAGCCTTACGCCTGCTCCCAGAGAAGCCCAAGGGGCTGTTTCCAATGGGGGCAGAATTCAGTCCTGAATGTGCAGTTTTCAAACCTATCGTGATGCATGTTAGGGACAAGATGGTAACCCGCACATTTTACACAAATTGCCTAAACGCCAGATGAGTTTTATTATAGGTAGATGCATATTAAAGTGTTCTGGCTTGACGGCTAATTAATTGGAAGGAATACAATTTTGTGGAGGTGGCCAGCTCAAGGAATTAAAAGAGGTATATGAAGCGTTCATCTCTAGGTCACTAATTCAGACTCAGGCCAGGAAGCTGTCACTTTCTGATCTTTGGCCTGTGTGAAAGGTACACGGTGCTGTGTGAGGTACAAGGAGTTAATTGTGTCTGTCCTGTACCTAGTGGACGGGTGCCCATGTTACAAAAACTACCACTGGGGAGACACCAAACTGGGAGGTCAGTTTGCTGGCAGTGTTGCTGGAGAAGCCAAGGAATGCCCTGGCATAGAAACTAAACTACCCTCCCCATAGGTGCAGGTCCCTCCTGGTCAGCTTTGAGGCCCATTGGCTCAGTGTGGGTGAAGCTTGTTGACCATCATGTCCATGCTCTCTGGTCCTGGGCTGTTTTGACCTCAGCTGGAAGGATGGACACAGCCAAACGAGGAGGCCTTCCTGAAGGAACAACATTAGCCCGCTATTCAGTCAGAAGAAAGGCCATGAAAACAGATGTGCTAAAATTGGGCGGGGTCAAATGTGTAAGAGTTTGAGAGAGACAAGATGGGTGAGGTAATTAATATCTTTTATTGGACTGCCTTCTGTTGGTGGAGGAGACAAGCTTTACAGCAACAGAAGCTGGTCCAATAAAAGATATATCTTTACCTCTCCCCTCCCGCCCCGTATCTTGGGATCAACACGGCTATAACAACACTGTGAATGATAAAAGCTTGCCAGTGGGCAGTGCCAAGCAGAGTACCTCAGACAGCACCCTATGAGAGATCGGGGGAGTCAATAGATGCCACCCAGAGGCACTCTGCTCGAATGGGTGAGATAATTGCCTCTCTCAGGCAGTACATCAGACATGACTATCCAAGGACCAGTGGCAATGGGTGGTGAGGGACTATATTTTGGATCGATGGCGCATTTATTGGCAGATAGACAACTTACTGCATCCCTGAGCCCAGAGGTTCTCCCTTGTGGTTCAAGCAGCATCCAGCTGCATCTCGTGTGACAGCCTCAGGACCATACAGGTAGTATATATATTGAATGGATGCAGCCCACATAACACAGAGAGAGCTGCATATGCGGCCCTCAGTAGTAAATAGGTTCCAAAAGAGCCTCCTTCATTATAACAGGACTTATTGTGGTCACGGGCAGTTTAACTGTCATCCCTCCAGTTGTGGCTTCTTGAGCTCCTCCTCCTGCCTCCGTGGAGCTCAAGAACAAACAGCATGCCAGCTGATTATGGCCTGCCCTCTCTATCCTCTTGATGGTGGATGGATGGATGCGCATGATGTCTCTGGAAGCTGCTGCCATGATAAAGTGGCTACATTACTTACCTCATTCTAGTTCGTTGTTTGTGCTGCCTTCCGGATTTGAAGGTGACCAATGCCAAGAGGAGGTGAACAAGGAGGTGCTAGGACTGAATGGAGTTTTCAATGGACTGATTGAGCAAGTGGTGATTGATAGAGCTGCATTGTCTTAAAGCAAATAGAAAAAGGACAAAAAAATTTGGATTCATAAAAACATTTCCTTTTCTATATTTGGTTGCTTTTTGTCTTGGCATCCCTAAAAAAAACCCTAGTGACATTCAGGGGAATTGTGGATGCTCAAAGAATGCAAGGTCAAGTCGTTTTGAAGCACTGGTTTATGCGTGAATCTATTGATATCAGCTTACTTCTAATCGACTTTCTTTTTGGTCCTACAGGTGCTTGTGTCTACCAAGGCTCATTGTTTGAGGTAGGTGAACCTTAATATGTTTCATGGTTACATTCAGGTTGATAGGCTGCACTTATGACTCAACAAGTTTTGTCAGTGCCACATGACTTCCGTGGCACAAATTGTAGTGATGCTTTCATGAATATGCAATGGGGCGAAATTCTGGCCCCGCTGAAATCCATTGCAAAATTCCTATTGACTTCAGTAGGGTCAGGATTTCACCCATGGTCTTTGTCAACCCAACCAGGCTACTGTTGAGCAAGACTCCATGCATATTGACAAATTTGGCTCTTTGTTTGTCCTGTGCATTTTAAACAATGGGATTCAGGAATGTGCAAAACAAGACTGGCCAGCAAGTGTTATCTAAAATCTCCCTGTATATTCTGCATGTATTTGATGTTTTGCTATCAGTGATGATCATTTGACACTTTTGTTCTGGAAAACTTCATATTCATTGTGTGCTGTGACTTCTCCTTTTTTAAACTAAAAGTATGACTCTTGCATTTTTTTGCTGTGACAAAACCATGATTTCTCCATTTGATTGTCATTTTTCACAATTGCAAATAATTCACCTTAATCATTGGGCAGATATGTGATGGAGGGAATCTCATGCAAATAGTACTTTTCCATACAATACTTGGCTGCCTCAATTTGATATTCAAACAGTAAAAAGAAATTGACAAGAACATTGCTTCTGAAGTGCTTACACACAGGTGTGCTATCACAACGAAACTACACAATGGTTTGTTGTTGTGGAATCTAAAGTAGTGTGCGTCATGTTTATTTATTAGCTAGACTGGGTTTATATGTTTTATTTTCCTTAATACCCCCCCTCCAGCAAAGTTATTGCAGTGTCTTTGGAATCTATAACTATTTTATAATCTCAAGTTCTAAAGGAGTTGGGTTCTTTTTGCCTTCCAACCTTGACACTGACCCTTTTAAAGTTCTCCTGCACTTTAAAGGGGGAAATGAAGTGGAATTGATTTACATCACCGTGTCTTTGGTGGATGGCTTGGGGAAAAGCCGAAGCAGATTGTGTTCATTTGTTTCCATTAATAATACGCTATGGAGCATCACAGTGTTTTAAAAGAGATTGAAAAGTCTGTCTACACTCCATCAACTCTAATAAATTGTGTGGCAGATCATTCTCTTCTACTCATTTTATCTCAATAAGAACTGTAATATAATATAATAAGGGTATAGGATCACTGAATGATGATGACGTGTGTGACATTTACAATTCTATTTTTTTTGGCTTTGTACGCTTGTCTAGATGATGGAGTTGATGAAGATACAGAATAAATTGAAGGTTGTTTTTGTTTAAATTACAGAAATTAAGAATCAGTTATGGAAACCTTTACTCACTTTAAGTAATTCCTTACTCAGTGTGTTGATGTCAGTGGGATTACTCGTGGCATAGGATACTACTCAGTGAGTGTAAAGGTATACAGATCTTAAAGCAGCTGTGATTAAAAAAAAATGCTTCACTGGAGAAAAACATCCTATATTTTGTTTGGCTTGAGGACTGTACACATGTGTAGTTATCCTGTAGTGTAACCGTTATGGAAATGTCACTATGAAGAAGAAAAAAAATATATTAGCATTGTACTGGTGTTGGTATTTTTCAACATGTTACTACTCGTAGAAAAATACCAGGTCAAGTTATAGGGCTAGTTATTACCAGGTCCAAGATGTGTGCTAACAAGACATACACTGCCTGGCAACATTGAAAGGGGAGCAAGACCAGCTCTATGCTGTTTTTTGGATTCTTTCAGAATCCCAGTTTGTTTCAAAGCAATACGATATTGTTTGTAGTAGCTCCCACAGCATGCAAGGTGCTTTCTGAACACAGCTGGAGACAACAGCAACTTTCACATTCTGAGTGCTACTAAGGACAAAAAACTATAAGACAATAGTAATAACAATTACTGAAATCCTTGCCCTGAGGAACATATAACTTAAAAAGACAAAGATACACTAAGGATGGGAGAGAAGGATGAAACGTACAAGCAACGTGATCAGGAGGAGGATGGGCACCAGACTTATTTCTTTGCTTTGTTGTTGGAGCTGCATGAACAGAAATGTGTGCCCATCCAGGCCCCCACTGATACCAGGAGCTCCTCGCAGGCACAGGGGCCTCGTTAACATCAGTGAGGCTCTGAATGGATGCAGAGCTCCACCCATTGCAGGATGGGGTTCAAATTCCTTCTCCCCGCCTTCTTCCACACATTGCTCTTGCTTGTTTTTCTCCCACCTCAGTTTCCAAATACCATTCCAACGTCCTTATGCACTTCCCTCCCAGCACTGGTCCGTCTCCCTCCAAGCAGTTCACTCATGAAATAGGTAGATGACTTAGTCAGCTAGTTTCTTGTAGGTATTGTGACTTAAGTGGTCTCGGAGAGGCATTTAAGGACGTGCGTTAGAAAGAAATTGATTTTGCTGCCGCTGTACCTGCATCCTAAGCACCTCTGGCTATGTACAAGAGCCACTGCTGAAAAGAGAAATTCTATGCATAGAAAGCATTTGGATAGGTTTCCCCTCACCCCAGGAGGGAAATCAAGGAAAATTCTAATTACATTTATTTCCTTCAGAGAGGGATTACTCCAAACCTGCAAAATCTCATAGAAAACAGAATTTTTCAGCCATTTCCAAATGAAAAATTACAAAGTTTGAAAAAAATATCTCCGCATTAAGGATAGTGCCTAGAGAGAGGCTGCCATCTTTCATTGATTTGTACATCGACCATTCTTATTTTAAGACTTCTATCTAGAAAAGTCTCAAATGGTACAGTGTGCCTGAGATTAGCAAACACTGCTTTTTTTTTAATATCAGTTGTTATACGCATTAATAAACTGTGTCACTTGCAGCCTTCTAAAGCTATACAGCTCTTTTACAAGCATTAACCATCTATATAACGTTTCTGGGTGGGTGGCTGGGGGAAAAAAAGGCATAAAGGTTAAATGGCTTTCTTGAGATGACAGTGGGAATTAGAACTCAGGAGTGCACAATTTACAGTCCTGTGGTCAGAGACTTAGACCATACCTCTATGAAATATTCCAATTGATTTCAGTTACACCTATACAATGTACTTGAACATATGAATATTTTGCACAAGTTCTGCGGCAGTAGAAAAATAGCACAAATCTTATTCTTTATTAGGTGTTGTGAATTACTCAGGAGGTTTCTTTTTTTTAACTTGATGAAAATCGTTTGTTTGTCAGTGGATTTACAATATTTTATTAGGTTTTCTGCATATTCAAAGCAGTACAATTTGATAAGCAATAACCAGAAGTAATATAGTAAAGGTACAAAGTCTGCCATTTTCTTGGCACCTTACATGTAATTAAAAGCAAAAATAAAAACAGATTTGGCAGCAGCAGATTATATGGGAGACCTACAACAATATATGGAATAAAAAGTATTTGCTATCTAAAAAATGTCTCCTATTGAGAATTGTCCATCCAAGAACTTGTAGTCCAGGAAGGGAAATTCCCAGCAATGTGTGGTAATGAAACTTGTATTTATTTAAAACCCCCTCTTGCAACTGTAGAAAGCTCTATATCTGAATTGCATACAGTCAATAGACCCAGTCAGTGCTACATAAATCAACTGTCTGTGGTATCCCAGTCCTGAAGATAAACATGCATATAACAAGTCTGAAGGTAAAGATAAACCATTGCAAATCAGTCTGATAATCTTTTATTAACGCTCCCAAAGAATGATAGTCAACTCTGGACAGGAACGTTTTGTGAGCCAGATTCTGAACTGTTATCCTGGTGTAAATCCGGAGCGGCTTAACTGAAGCTGGTGGGGATGGTCTTTCAGCTTAGGCATTGGATTGTACCTTCAGGAGATCTGGGTTCAGGTCTTGGCTCTGCCACAGTCTTCCTATATGAGCCTGAACCCTTTCTGCCACAGTTTCTCTCCTTTCCCACAGATCTTCAGCCTTCACAGAAGGCCCAACTCTGCCTGTTCTCTGTACCTTGAAAATTGCTTTCCTTGGTGCTGCTGTCGGTCTCTATGACGACCACATGTGGCATCCATCAGTGGAACTGTGCTCACCGATGGCCCTCTCATGTGCTCTGTTGTGTGCTGGTTCTTACCCATACCACTTGGAGGTGGGGTGTGTGCAGAATCAATAATTCATCGAACTGCAGTGCATATTTGTGCTAGCTATACAAATAACTGGCTCGGTTTAGTTAGCGGGCAGTCCACATCTGGACTGGAGCACCATTTAATGGGAATCCTGGAGTTGCCTAATGGGCTTATGGGTATGTGTCCTGGGTTTTTCATCCTTGTGAAACCAACATGCTTACCCTGGGACAGGTGGAATATTTTCTGAGTAGGGGGAAAAATGCTGCTCCTAAGAAACTTTCCCACTCCCTTTAATTAAATTCCTGAAACTGTTTTGCAAGAAGGAGGAAAGATTATTGACAAAAGCAGGGAACAACATCAGTCTAAGTCTGTAATTTTTCCCATCCCCACCTTGTTGGTATTGGTTATCTTGGATTTCTGCTGTGTGGTGAAAGCATCTTTGACGTTGCCTGGAATTTTACTGACTCTTTTTTTCTAATTCTGTAATCAAGATGAAGGGACAGGAAGCGAGGCAGGTGGAACTCAAAGCACGTTTTAAGAAAAACAGGAACATGCTGACAATTATATCTCTTGAAGTCAGTGAGGCCTCTTGCAGATACAACAGCTGGGAAAGTGACCTTAATTACTTGAAGATGGCACAGACAGGAGGGAGACCGAGGGCTGAGGCTGATAGTAACATAGAACAATCTGAGTGTTATAGAAGAATAAATTCAGGTTTAATTCAGGTTAGTAATTACTACATGACAACAGGAATCTAAAATATACACTTATTCTGCTTTTGTTCAGGGGAAATTAGAATGTAAATGCTAACCAGTTCATGAGGATAGACTATGATAGTGTATAAGCAGTGCTTCTAGCATAAGTTATTGATTACTAATATTTCAATAGCACCTAGAGTACTCAGCTGAGATGAGTGGCCCTTTTGGACCAGCAGTTATACAAACACATGGCAAGAGACAGTTTCTTACCTGAAGAGCTTACAGTCTAAACAGACAAAGGCTGGGGAAGAAGGAAGGATTGTTATCCCACATTTTACAGATTGGAAACTGAAGCACAGAGAAATTAAATGACACCCCCATGGTCACAGAGGAAGACTGAGCTGGTGATTGAACCCAGATCTCTTGAGTTCTAGCACAATTTTTTAACCACTAGATTCCTCTCTGGGGTGTATATTTGTCCCTTCAATATGTACTCTCAATATGTACCCCTGTTAGCATTATGGGAGTATTGTATGTGTGTTGAGGGGAGACTTCCTCAAGGAATGGACTTTTTTAATTCAATTTTAATTTCTTTAGTCACTTGGATCATTTTCTGAACCAGAACTCTAGTATTCTGAGATCAGCTGGTCATCAAATGCCAAAATCTGCATTGCTGTTTGATGTTAATGGACACCAGGGACAGATACGTACATCATGTTGCAGCATTTATTGAGTGTAGTCATGGTAGAACAGGGTTATCTATTGAAAACAATTACGCATCTGAAAGATCTGGTTGTTGTCATATTTCACTGCATAACAAGGCTGTCTTTTGTGTAACTTTATATGGGGCTGCGATATAGACATTAGTGTAAGTGAATATAGAATAGAGCCTGGAGGGTTAGTCAAGGGGGGGGGAAGAAAAGTATGAGTCTACAGCCAACAGAAATAACCAAATTCATTACTGTACAGCAACTCTGCAGTAACACAGTTTTGTACGTGATCCTTGCATAGTTGCATTCATTAAGGAAGTAAGATGTGTGACCTAGCTGTTGTGTTCCTATGTTTTATATACGATTTATTTTTACAGTGTGTGAAAAATAAAGCTAAAGCAATGAAGGTTAATGGCTAAGGGGGATTGTGAACTCAGTGGGAAGAATAGGTGCTTCTCTGCATGCTATGAGGACAGCATAAATTATACCAGGTACACTGTTGTGTTTGTGTTAGCAGGGGTGTGTGTGTGTTGACTGTCAGCCGGCTTTTCATATTTGTGTGGCATTCAGATATGGGCAGTGTTCAACCTGTATCTACAAATCTATATGTCTTTTCTTTAACATGTGCCTCATTCTGTCTAGCCATTTCAGTACTGGATGTAATCAGACTGGATCCAAATAGTAAATGAGATTGGCATTACAGGTATTTGAGAACTAAATTCTCCAGCTGGAACGGCAAAATCTGAACATCAAGCAACTGTAGGTAGGGGCAGGAAATAAACTAGTCGACTGCCTCAATTTCTGGATTTGAACGCTCGGGGATGGTTCTCATCCTCAGAGATCTGTTGTGAGCATTCATAATTAATATAGTATTGAACTTCTTATAGCATAATAAATGCCCATTGCGCTTCACAGAAATAAAGTCAACTCTGATCCAGATTCTTGGCTACACTGTAGCTGCTTTGCACCAATCTGTCAGTGCAAAGCAGCCACAGGCGCCAACTCCCTGGGCTCGAGCACCCACTGGAAAAAAAAAGGTGGGGGGGTACTCGGCACCCACAGGGCTGGATTCATCTTTTGTGGGCCCCAGGGCCCTGACCATGGCCCCTCCACTTGCGCTCCACCCCGAGCCCCCGCCCTCGGTTGGCCTCTTCCCCTTGAGACCCTGCCTGTGCTCCACCATGAGGCCCTGCCCCTGCTCGACCTCTTCCCCTGAGGCCCCACCCACTGCTCGCATGGGGATGGGGGAGAAGAGAGGAGCACTTTACTTTACTTTACTTTTTCTTCTATTAAAATTCTTCTTTTAAGAATCTGATTGCTTTTTCATTGTTCTTAAGATCCAAGGGTTTGGGTCTGTGTTCACCTATGCAAATTGGTGAGGATTTTTATCAAGCCTTCCCCAGAAAAAGGGGTGTAAGGGTTGGGAGGATTTTGGGGGGAAAGATATTTCCAAACAGGCTCTTTCCCAATTACATACCTGTTAGATGTTTGGTGGTGGCAGCGATAAAGTCCAAGGGCAAAAGGGAAAATAGTTTGTACCTTGGGGAAGTTTTAACCTAAGCTGGTAAAAGTAAGCTTAGGGGGTTTTCATGCAGGTCCCCACATATGTACCCTAGAGTTCAGAGTGGGGAAGGAACCTTGACACCCTAGAACAGGGACAGCTCAGATGCATCCCAGAATCTGGCCAAGGATATCTTGCTCAAAGAGCTTACAAGAAGCGAGGGAAGGGGTTTACATCAAATATAGATGATGTGCAACAAAACCAAACAAATCGCTTGTCTGTATGTCTTTTTGTTTTTTGAAAATAGAGCAGGAATTGATAGTGTTGGAGTGAAAGTCAGCTCGGTGGAGATACCGTGACTGCAGAGCAGATAGTGAGCTCGAGGGGGTGGCGTAGGGTCGATGGAGGATACCATGATTGCAGGCAGTGAGCTCTGAGTGAAGGAGCAGAGTGTGGCTGCTTGGTGAAGTGGCAGGGTAGGAGTGTGCATCTGTGTGTAAGATGGGATAGCATGAAAAAGGCACAAGGGTGCTGGTGGGGGATGAAGACAAGGAGCAGCACGGCAAGAAAGTGGGCAAAGAGTAAGGCATGAGAGGTGGGTCAGGGACATGTAGGGCCTTGATAGTGGGGATGAGCCGTCTGAACTCGATGGTGAAAGACAAGAAGGCAGGGACAGGAAGGAGAAGAGATTGTGGATGCGGGGGAGGCTCAGGATTAGGACAGATGCTGCCAGCAGGTAGGAAGCAGCAGGGAAAGTAGTGAAGAGAAAATGTGTTTGAGCATGCGGGTGACGGAGGATGACGTGAGCAGATGGAACAAGGGGAAGAGGTGCAGTTAGTGGGAGCAGATGAGATGAGTGGGGGGAGGGATGGGAAGTGATGATGAGGAGGAAGAGAGCAGGGAGATAGAAAGAAGGGAGAGGTAGCCAGAAGAACAGCAAAGATGAAACTAGCAATTAGAGCCAATGAGCTGGCAAAACAATTAAGCGGTGATGGCAATGAACCGGCAGTTGGTGTGCAGTTAAAAGCAATGAACTGGCAATTAACACTCAGCGGAAGTAGTGACCTGACAATTGATAATCAAATAATAGGCAGTACGTAACCAAAGAACAGGCAACTCATAAGCAATCCTATAAAGTGGCCAGTAGTGAAGTAAAGAGCAAGGCAACAAAAATACTTGGTAGGGGCCCGGAGCAAGTAGGTGGCTGTTGATGATGTGTATCTGGGCATCCCACAGATAAAACTAGCTCTGAGGTAAATGTTAATGGCCCTCTTTCTGCCTTTGCAGGATTGGGGCCATAGATTGCAAAGTACTTTGAAGACCGAATGTGCTATGTAAGTGTGAAGTGTAATTCAATTCAGTATTATGATGTCTCTCATATTTGCAGCTCTTATTTTCCAGAATTGTCTGTGACTAGTGCAATAACAAATTGCATCTGGCCCAGCCAGGCTTGGCCAATACTTGGTGCATCCATTTTGCAAGTTAGGGTTATGCTATTTCCTTCACAGCAGCACATCTCATTGAAACAGAAGTCCTCGCACACATGGCTTTTAGACGGCGACATGCTAGGTCAGCTAGGCTATGGCGTACCTCTGTCCACAGACCGTTGTGTGACACACCTTTTGCTACACTGGGAGATGTGCCATGGATTAGGGAGTATGGCAGTCTCTTTGTGTCTTCTCATAAATGATGTTCTGAACAACTCAATACAAGGAATACGAGGAATAGTAATCCAGCCCAACTCTGTTTAATGGCCTGACAAGTTCACAGTATGGCTGCAGATTTTTCTAGCCTTCTTCCCCTTCCTCTCATGCCACAGTGCATATATGATTCTCTCTCCTTACCTGGCTTGATGGGATGGAAGGGACCATATATGAATCCGGGACATCCTGAGTTTTAGTTGGTACTGTCTTCAGCTAAGGTCCTTTCTACACTGGCCTCTTGAAGAGCATGGTTCTGCTTTGAAGGTGACGGTGTAATAATAGCCCACCTTTAATTGATTAGTCTTGTTAGAGTTGGTATGGCAACACCCATTTTTTCATGTTCTCTCTCTCTCTCTCTCTTTTCCACTGCATGCATCCGATGAAATGGGTTTTAGCCCACGAAAGCTTATGCCCAAATAAATGTGTTAGTCTCTAAAGTGCCACAAGTACTCCATGTTCTTTTTGCTGATACAGACTAACACGGCTACAACTCTGAAACTTGTGTAAGAATGGTATCTGGTTCCTCACCAGACCTCCTCCCTGTTTGTATTCAGAGTCAGATGTACATACATTTTTTTCCTGCTTTTAACTCCTGTTAGCTCTGCTGGCTCTACAAGACTGAGGTTAAACAACAGAATCCGGCTTATACATCAGCAGCAGAGTTGTGATCTAAATTCCAACTGCAAGTCTAGTTTCTGCCCTCGGATGCACCTGTGCCACCCCATTGAAGGTTAATGAGATAAAACAGTTATGATAAAAGGCACAGGTGTAACCAAGGACAGAATTTGGCTTGCAGACTCTCTCTATTACTGGTGCTGATACATGACCAGGAAGGAGTACGGATTTCAGATTCAAGGGTGATTTTTTGCATGGCTCCATTTACAAACAATGCAAACAAACAAACAAAAACCTTGTAAAATGTAAAATGAGCACAAATGATCTAGAAATCCCTGTGGCATGATAAACCTGGAGTGCTTGCTGCCATGTGTATAGGAGTCATTCTCAGAGTGACTTACAAATTCAGCTCGGCTGTTTACTACTGTAGCTGGATCAGATGATGTGGACGATGCCAAGCTAAAGTCAATAGGAGTATTGCCACTGACTTAAGTGCATGGAGGCATACTAGTTCTAGAATGCTGGGGCAGGCCTTCAGTGGATGTCTGATGACATAGCTCCGTTGACATCAATGGAACGATCCTGATGTATATCAGTTGAGAATAAGGCCATGATCTTAAAACCTGGTTCTCTCTTGGTTTGGAAGTGATGAAACATGTCCATAGAACTAAGGAAATCACTCGGATCAACCCAGACAGATTGTTAGAAACGTTTCTGTGTCTGAAATTACTGCTAGCCATGGTTAGCTTTCTTATAGGGTTTTGTGTATATAAAAGGCTATTGTGAGCTGAACAAAAGAATATTACTTATGGCTGTTCCCTGGCTTGTCCGCTGAAGCAAACCTGAGCTTTTAACTAATGTGTTAATGCTTTGACAACTTTTCAAAGCCTGAGCCTGTGATAAATTCAGTAAGGGCAAAGTCACTTGAATGTTTTGCAACTGAACACAACATTCCACATCTCATCTGATTTAGTTAGCAGCTCACTTAAATATCAAGGGTCAACTCGTGTTTTTGCTTTTCTTCGGAGAAGAAAACTTCCATGTGTTTGACTTTGCAGTGTTTAAAAGAGGCTTGGAGTTCCCCTCTTCGTTCGCCTTCGAAAGAACTGGCAGCAGCAGAGCTAATGCAGCCACTTGCTGTGTTCTAAAAGTAGCAGAATTCTTCAGCTTGTTGCATTTTTTTTTAATAGGAGGGAGGTGGGATGTGCCAGTTGGACGAAGGGAGGACTTGAGTTGCAATGAAAATCAGTAGTTTTATGGGGAGATTCTGACAAAATCTGTTTCTAGATCTCTCTATCAGTGTCCCTGCTTATAAATAATAGTTTTCAGTCTCTTGGGGAGAGGGGGAGGCAGGAAAGAGGGGCGGTGGTGGTGGTGGTGGTGGTGGTTAAAGACAGAAGTATGAGCCCTGGAGGCAGTCCGTTTAAGTGGAAGGTTGAGTGTGATAAATGACATTTACCTCTGATAGGCGTTCCAGATAGCGAGAGGTGAGAACAGTTGAGTTGCATGAAGTAAACCATTTGTTTCCTTCGTTCATTCAACTCGGAGGTAAATTGTGCAGGAACAGCTCTTGGTAGTCTGCTATACTTCTGTGGGTGCCCTTATCAGCATTCCTTTTACATTTTTTTTCTAGTGATGTTTGAACAATGGTGACATTTACTCCCTCCCCCTTGTCAAAAGAAGAAAACATATTTTTTGAGGGAAAAGATTTAGTTAAAATTTCAGATCTTCAGAAATACTCAAACAGCTTTTGGATATGGTTTAAAAAACTTAACAAGAAATGATTTTAAAAAAATTGTTGAAAAATGTGTAAGAACTTCAACCAGCTCTGTTTTTTACCATTAAAGATGTTGTATGCAAACATCTTTCCCAACCTGGTGTGCAAACAATCCCCTTTACTATATGAAATCCAAACTTAACTGCTTGTTGAGGTTTTAGCTATAGCAATAAACAAAACACTGAAATAACATACAGATTAGCCCACATCTCCATAGGTTTTTTGCTCAAAGAGTTCCTCCCTCAGGACTACTTAGCCACACCCTTGATCTTCTCTTCCAAAGACCCACCCTGCTTATACTGAAGCAGGGTATGAAATCATCTGCTTCAGAGTCAGCAAAATCCACTTAACTCTTTCCCAGCAGGATCAACACCTCCTAATAGGATGGGGGTATTGCAAGCAAATATTGCCAGACTATTAAAGGCACCCACTGTATATCTCAAAAATTCAAGCTTAAAGAATTAGTTATTCCTACCTAGAAACACTGTCATTTATTGCTTTGGATATTAGACCTCAGTGGTATTTGTATATAAATATTGTGTTAAACAAATACAACTGGATGCCTTGATAATGATTTGAGGACTTTAGTTTATTATAATCTTGGTTCAAAAACATCCCTCAAAGTAAAGATGTAAAATATGTCAGGAAATCTTATACGTAGAGGGCCTGATTCTCCATTGCTTTGTGCTTTGTGTAGTCATTTGCACCTGTTCATAGGGAATGTAAAAACCCAACCAAATCAGAATTTTCTTCTCGCACTGCTGGTAGTGCTTTACATGCCTCCTTTGCAGTGGAAAATCAGGCCCACGATATTTATGTGAACTGCGTGCAGATAGGGGTTATTACTATAATAGGGATAACACTTTTCTCTTACAAAATGCCTTCCCATTTGAGGGTTTCAAAGTGCTGAGATACGCTGACTGAAGCACAAAAATTTAAAGGCACAGAAATAAAAAATTTGAAGAGAGAATTTTTTTTTGGACATATCCTTGTTTAAGGGGGTATATGATAGCCGTCTTCAAATATTTGAAAGGCTGCCACAAAAAAGATGGAGAAAAGTTGTTGCCCCTCTGTGGCAAGAGGGAAGAATGGGTTCAAACTACACCATAGCAGATTCAGATTAAATCTCAGGAAAAACTTCCTAACTGTAAGGACAATAGGACAACGGAACAGACTGCCTAGGGAGGTTGTGGAAGCTCCTTCACTGGAGGCTTATAAAAGGCGGCTGGTTACCATCTGTCTTGGATGGTCTAGACGCAACAAATCCTGCATTTTGGCAGGGGCTTAGACTAGAAATTAGATGGCCCTTGTGGTCCCTTCTAACACTATGGTCCCTTCTAACCCTATGGTTCTATGAAAATGAATGAATGTAATTCAGAAGAGTGAGGTAGGATTTTTTTCTCTTTTGATGGTACAAGGTAAAGGAAGCATAGGAATAAAATGAAGGTTGTTCTCAAGAGGATTTAGTATAATCTCGTCTATTAATCAGAAAAGAATTACTTATTTCTTTATGGATCAAGGCACACAATTTAATATCTCATAATAATTCTGTTTTCATCTTGCAAGATGGTGCATCCCAGAAGAAAGACTATTAAGTGTCCCTTTTTTTTTTCTTTATGAACTAAGATGTGATTGATATACAGTGTATATGTATAAATAAACCCGTAAGATTTAGCAGGTTCAAGTGCCCTGCTGTTCCTTATCAGTGACAGGCCTAAAACCAATTCATTCATATACTACGAAGTGGAAGTAATTCCAAAAACATCAGAACTTTCACATATTGCAATAGAATTTACATCTTAGAAACAAATGCATTATACAAGACACACTTCCTATGACCATCAGCATAGCTTGCACCATTCAATCTATTAGTCAGTTTAATTTCCACAGCTGAAGTAAATTGTGACTTTTACACTATGATTTACTGAATTTTAAACAATTGCATTGTAGAAATAGCCAGGTCAGCTAAGGTAGCGTCCTTCATAAGTCAAGAGATCCCCGTGCAAAGCTTGTAATCCTACCTGCATCTATAGCAAAATGGTGACAGAGAAGAATCTTACTTTATATGATTAACTACTTGGGACCTGATGCAAGCCCCTGGAAGTTGATATGTGCCATTGATTTCTGTGAACTTTGAATCAGGACTGTTTTACTCGGTTACTTGTGGGTTACTGTTTTAATGGGTTGCTTGTCAGAAATAAAAGGATGCCCGAATGAAAGGGAGAATACGTGTTAACATATATAAACAACCCTGTTTTTACTTGTTTCCTGTAGGGCTTCAATGAAGAAACCAAAAGCAAACTCTTTGCTTGCATCTAAGGGGTCTATATTTATTTGATTAGTGAGGTTTATGCTTGTAGCTCCTCAAACACTGACATGAGGATACATTTGTGCATGGAAAAGGACAGTTAGAAACTGTGGTTGTGGTACCAGTACTTTTCCTATGCTCCCTTGCTGATTATGATGTGAATGCATTGTTGACATATGGACGCTTATTGAAATACGCGACTTGTTCAAAAAGCTATTAATGTATGAAGTGCCTTTTACACGGTGTTCTAAGTGAGGTCTATTGTGGCTCATAAGACATCAATATCACTTGTCTCTTTGTACTTTATTTTAAATTTGGGGTCTCCCTTGCAAGCCCCAGACTAATTTCTCCCTTCTCCTTGCCTATAGACATACATCTCTCAGGTGGGTGCTACCACCGTGAAGGCTGTGATGCTGGATGTTAGTTACTGACTTGTCCTACACAACAAGTTAGATTCACAAAGAAACTTAAGTGTGGTTTCGAGGCCTCCTCCTGGGTGCGCAGTGGGTGGGCAGTAGAGGGGATTAAAGGTCATACTGAGCGTCCCCCTGCCCAGGCCTCCTGTCATAAATATAAAGGGAAGGGTAAACACCTTTAAATCCCTCCTGGCCAGAGGAAAAACCCTTTCACCTGCAAAGGGTTAAGAAGCTAGGATAACCTCGCTGGCACCTGATCACAATCACCAATGAGGAGACAAGATACTTTCAAAGCTGGGGGAGGGGGAGAAACAAAGGTTCTCTCTGTCTATGTGATGCTTTTGCCGGGAACAGAAGTCTTAGAACTTAGTAAGTAATCTAGCTAGATATGCGTTAGATTATGATTCCTTTAAATGGCTGATAAAATAGCTGTGATGGATGGAATGTATTATTTTATTCCTGTTTTTGTGTCTTTTTGTAACTTAAGATATTGCCTAGAGGGATTCTCTATGTTGTGAATCTGATTACCCTGTAAGGTATTTACCATCCTGATTTTACAGAGGTGATTCTTTTACTTTTTCTTCTATTAAAATTCTTTTTTTAAGAACCTGATTGCTTTTTTCATTGTTCTTGAGATCCAAGGGTTTGGGTCTGTATTCACCTATGCAAATTGGTGAGGATTTCTATCAAGCCTTCTCCAGGAAAGGGGGTGTAGGGTTTGGGGAGGATTTTGGGGGGAAAGACGTTTCCAAGCGGGCTCTTTCCCGGTTATATATCTGTTAGACGCTTGGTGGTGGCAGCAATAAAGTCCAAGGGCAAAAGGTAAACTAGTTTGTACCTTGGGGAAGTTTTAACCTAAGCTGGTAAAAATAAGCTTAGGAGGTTTTCATGCAGGTCCCCACATCTGTACCCTAGAGTTCAGAGTGAAGAAGGAACCTTGACACCTCCTTTCTGCCAAACTGTGCTGTATTGCACCCAGTGACAAGTGCCCCAAACTGACCCCAACCCACCAGCTGCTGACGCTCCCCAGTCCCCGGAGTGACCAGCTTTCCTGGCCTGAACCCCAGTCGCCAAAATCCTCCTAGTCCCCATAATCACCATTTCTGTCTGTCTTGGGTTGTGGCCTGTGGCAGGATTGCTCAGTGGTCTCTTGGACCTGGGACTGGTCATTGTTGGTCACTTGTCTCATCAACAGCAAAAAGGTGTTTGGACGTCTATGCCCCAGAGCAATGCATGAACTGGGAAAAGGCAGACGTTCCTCTGCCTAACGCCCCTGCAGAGGCAAATCCAGTCAGCGTGCTCAGATCTCA
Organism: Dermochelys coriacea; assembly: GCF_009764565.3. Classification (NCBI taxonomy): domain Eukaryota; kingdom Metazoa; phylum Chordata; order Testudines; family Dermochelyidae; genus Dermochelys; species Dermochelys coriacea. The sequence goes on from NC_050071.1 coordinate 15,117,827, forward strand.
CTTACCCCATCAGGCCCCTCCCGTATAATCCCAATGGCTAGAGTACTCACCTGGAATGTGGGAGACCCCCAGCTCATGTCTCCCCTCTGCTTGAGGGAGAAGGGATTTGAACAGTGATTTACCACATATTGTGTGAGTGCCTTAGCTATTGACCTATAGGATATTTTGCTGTGGGGGGTCTCTGTTTCTCCTGCCAAAGCTGTTTCACTGTGAATAAATGTCCCCTTAACTTCTGTTGCTTTCTGCGCATGTCCAGCTGTCGCTGCTTACATATCAGAATGCAGCTGTGAGGTTTCAGCCCTCAGAGGGACAGGATGCTGAACAGATGATGTTGTTGATCTGCATATTTTAGTTGGCTATAGTTGGGATAGAAAAAGGATCTGCATGTTTTTAAGCAGGAAAAGTGAACTAAGAGTTAATAGAGCTGCCATTTCCTTTTCTTCTGTCTCTAGGTCCCCACTGTCATTTTTATTGGACCAATTTTCCCTTAGCCCTTCCATCTACTCTGACTGCTTTTTAACAACGCTTTATAGCCAGCAGAAATATTCATTGCAATTCAACATTCATCATGCCTTCTTTCATATAACTTTTAATAAGTTCACAGCATGAAAGGTTTCTTTTTTCCCTCTAGGTCAGTTGACTTTGACTTATGGTTTTATTTCCCTTCTTTCCTAATCTTCATCAAACACCCAAGAGGTTTCAGATCTGTCTCTTTATATCTGTGGTAGTATGTTATTAAATGTTGCAGCAGCAATAACAGAAACTGGTCTTTCGGTTCAAGTGCATTCTACTAAAGCTATTTCTACTGCAAAAATTTGCAGATTGTGTATACCATATAAAGTAATGGGGGCAGATCCTCCGTTGGTGTAAATAGGAACAGGTCTAGAGAGCTGCCAGTTTACACCATTTGTGGATCTGGCCCAAACTGTACAACTACTGCAGCTGAAATCAGTTACCAAGTCAGTGTCCTTGGAGTATAGAACAAGCCTCTGGCTTGGTCACATATTAAAAAATCTGTTCTTGATTCTACAGGTACAGCTGCCATTGGCTATGCCATTAGAAACTGCCCATGGTCCTTGGTGAAAATTCTAAGTTTTACACCCATCCCACTTCCACCATCAATTGGATAATAGTATTATTTACAATGGAAAACAATAGCAGACAAGTATTCTTTTGCACTGTGTCGCCAAAAGCTTTTGAAAATATAAATCATGACTCAAATAATCATTGTGTTCTATTTAGCATATACTGAATATCCCTGAGTTTGCCCAGAAATTTTACATGTGACACAGTGTTGTTCTAGGCAGCTCTCCAACACCACTTTCTACAAGCCATTACCCTCTGATCCCACTAAGAGTTACCAAAAGAAACTACAGCATTTGCTCAAGAAACTCCCTGAAAAAGCACAAGAACAAATCCGCACAGACACACCCCTAGAACCCCGACCTGGGGTATTCTATCTGCTACCCAAGATCCATAAACCTGGAAATCCTGGACGCCCTATCATCTCAGGCATTGGCACCCTGACAGCAGGATTGTCTGGCTATGTAGACTCCCTCCTCAGGCCCTTCGTTACCAGCACTCCCAGCTATCTTCGAGACACCACTGACTTCCTGAGGAAACTACAGTCCATTGGTGATCTTCCTAAAAACACCATCCTAGCCACTATGGACGTAGAAGCCCTCTACACCAACATTCCACACAAAGATGGGCTACAAGCCGTCAGGAACAGTATCCCCGATACTGTCACGGCTAACCTGGTGGCTGAACTTTGTGACTTTGTCCTCACCCATAACTATTTCACATTTGTGGACAATGTATACCTTCAAATCAGCGGCACTGCGATGGGTACCCGCATGGCCCCACCGTATGCCAACATTTTTATTGCTGACTTAGAACAACGCTTCCTCAGCTGTCGCCCCCTAATGCCCCATCTCTACTTGCGCTACATTGATGACATCTTCATCATCTGGACCCATGGAAAAGAAGCCCTTGAGGAATTCCACCATGATTTCAACAATTTCCATCCCACCATCAACCTCAACCTGGACCAGTCCACACAAGAGATCCACTTCCTGGACACTACGGTGCTAATAAGCGATGGTCACATAAACACCACCCTATATCGGAAACCTACTGACCGCTATTCCTACCTATATGCCTCTAGCTTTCATCCAGATCATACCACTCGATCCATTGTCTACAGCCAAGCTCTACGATATAACCGCATTTGCTCCAACCCCTCAGACAGAGACAAACACCTACAAGATCTCTATCATGCATTCCTACAACTACAATACCCACCTGCTGAAGTGAAGAAACAGATTGACAGAGCCAGAAGAGTACCCAGAAGTCACCTACTACAGGACAGGCCCAACAAAGGAAATAACAGAACGCCACTAGCCATCACCTTCAGCCCCCAACTAAAACCTCTCCAACGCATCATCAAGGATCTACAACCTATCCTGAAGGACGACCCATCACTCTCACAGATCTTGGGAGAGAGGCCAGTCCTTGCTTACAGACAGCCCCCCAATCTGAAGCAAATACTCACCAGCAACCACACACCGCACAACAGAACCACTAACCCAGGAACCTATCCTTGCAACAAAGCCCGTTGCCAACTCTGCCCACATATCTATTCAGGGGATACCATCATAGGGCCTAATCACATCAGCCACACTATCAGAGGCTCGTTCACCTGCGCATCTACCAATGTGATCATTAGTATGTAACACTGAGAGTCATTGTGTAATGAGGAGAAAGGTAGAACCAAAATATGCCTCTTTGTTTAGAAATCAAATGGAAAACTGACCATTAATACTGATCTAATTTATCCTCTCACCCCTTTGTATTCACGACTTTCTTTCTCTGTCTTTGAAGAACAGATTCTGATTAAATTGACACGATAATGGAGTGAGAGATGAAACAATCTGAGTTGGATGTGATTTTTACCAAATAATTCCTAGTCAGTAAGGGCCAGTTGTGGTACTGTATGGTCAACAGACACTCTGAGCCCAATTTCAAAACGTTGGACAATTATGTTAATTTAATTGGCACATCCGTGCCAAAAATGAGTGTTTTGGCAGCTAAGTGCTGAACTGGGTACCCTATGATGAGCAGCAAAATATGAAATTCGGTCAGCTTTATTCGTAAAGTCCACAAAAGTATCAGATCTATCATGTTCCCGCTGTGTGCACCCTGAGATACAAGGCAGCCCCAGGGGATGGGTGGGAGATGGGACAGTGAATCTTTTCCTCCCACTCTCATGGGTAGGGCCCTACCAAATTCACAGTCCATTTTGGTCGATTTCACGGTCATAGGATTTTAAATATACTAAATTTCATGATTTCAGCTATTTAAATCTAAAATTTCACAGTACTGTAGTTGTAGGGGTCCTGACCCAAGTTGTGGGGGGTCACAAGGTTATTGTAGGGGGGGTTGCGGTACTGGTACCCTTACTTCTGCGCCGCTGCTGGTGGCAGCGCTGCCTTCTGAGCTGGGCAGCTGGAGAGCGGCAGCTGCTGGCCGGGAGCCCAGGTCTGAAGGCAGGGCCGCCGCTAGCAGTAGCACAAAAGAAAGGATGGCATGTATGATCTTGCCACCCTTATTCTGTACATCTGCCTGCAGAGCTGGGCCCTCAGTCAGCATCCACCACTCTCCAGCTGCCCAGCTCTGAAGGCAGCAGTGCAGAAGTAAGGGTGGCATGGTATGGTATTGCCACCCTTACTTCTGCATTGCTGTTGGCAGGGCACTGCCTTCAGAGCTGGGATCCAGCCACCGCTCTCCGGCCTCCGAGCTCTGCAGGCAGCACAGAAGTAAGGGTGGCAATACTAAGACCCCCTTAAAATAACCTTGTGACTCCCTGCAACTCTCGTTTGGGTCAGGACCCTCAATTTGAGAAATGCTGGTCTCCCCCATGAAATCTGTATAGTATAGGGTAGAAGCACACACAAATTCAGATTTCACAGCGGGAGACAAGATTTCACAGCAAGTGACTCATTTTTCATGGCTGTGAATTTGGTAGGGCCCTATTCATGTGTGTATATGGCCTCCAGAAAGAGTAGCTCTCTTGCTCTGTAGGGGACATGTCTCTATACTACCACAATGCAGGGAGAGCCTTTAAAGGCATAACTGAGCCCTGTGTGAATTGGAGTGACGACCCTTGATTGTAAGAGAGTGGACTTGCTGCATTCTTCTGATGATTGAATACGATCCCTTTTGTCATGGAACAGGTTTTTGAGTACATCTTGGGCCAACAAATTGGGAATAAACTGGAGAATTCTAAACATGTAGGGTTGGAAGGGAAGTCGTCAAGTCCAGTCCTCTGCACTGAGGCAAGATTAAATAAACCTAGTCCTAGACCATCCCTGAGAGGTCCAACCTGTTCTTAAAAACCCCCAATGATGGGACTCCTCCACCTCCCGCGGAAGCCTGTTCCAGAGCTTAACTCCCCTTTCGGGTTAGAAAGGTTTTCCTAATATCTAACCTAAATCTCCCTTGCTGCAGCTTAAGCCCATTACCACTTGTCCTACCTTCAGTGGACACAGAGAACAATTGATCCCCATCTTCTTTATGACAGGTTTCAGAGTAGCAGCTGTGTTAGTATTCCTTTTCCATCTTCTTTATAACGTAGCCCTTAACACATTTGAAGACTGTTATCAGGTCCCCCACCCCGTCTTCTTTTCTGAAGACTAACCATACCCATTTTTTTAACCTTTCCTGATAGGTTTTCTAAACATATATAGGTTTTCAAAACTTTTTTTTATCACTGTGGTCAAAGTCCAGAGGAGATTAATTAAATTTGTCCATATATTTCCTAAAGTGTGATGCCCAGAATTGGACACAGTACTCCAGTTGAGGCCTTACCAGTGTGGATTAGAGTGAGATAATTACCTCCCGTGTCTTGCATACAACACTCCTGTTAATACACCCCAGAATGACATTAGCCTTTTTAGCACATTGTTGACTCATGTTCAATTTGTGAACACCCAGATCCTTTTCAACAGTCCTATCCAGTTATTTGCCATTTTGTAGTTGTGCAGGTGATTTTTTTTCCTTCCTAAGTGTATGACTTTGCACTTGTCTTTATTGAATTTTATCTTGTTGATTTTCAGACCAATTCTCCAATTTTTCAAGTTGTTTTTAATTCTAATCCTTCCTTTCAAAGTGCTTGCAACAATTCATCTTGGTGCAATATGCAAAATTTATAAGCATATTTTCCACTCCATTATCTAAATCACTAATGAAAATATTGAATAGTACCAGACCCAGGACTGACCCATGGGATCCTCCCAATTTGACAGTGAACCATTGATAACTACTCTTTGAGTACAGTCTGTCAACCAGTTGTGTGCCAACCTTGTAGTAATTTCATCGAGACCATACTTCCCTAGTTTCCTGATGAGAATATCATATGAGATTGTGTCAAAAGCTGTACTAATATTAAGATAGGTTTCAGAGTAGCAGCCGTGTTAGTCTGTATCCGCAAAAAGAAAAGGAGTACTGGTGGGACTTTAGAGACTAACAAATTTATTTGAGCATAAGCTTTCGTGAGCTGCAGCTCACTTCATCGGATGCATGCAGTGGAAAATACAGTGGGGAGATTTTATATACACAGAGAACATGATAAAATGGGCGTTACCATACAGACTGTAACAAGAGTGATCAGGAAAGGTGAGCTATTATCAGCAGGAGAGCGGGGCAGGGGGGCGGAGGGGGGAACCTTTTGTAGTGATAATCAAGGTGGGCCATTTCCAGCAGTTGACAAGAACGTGTGAGGAACAGTAAGGGGGGAAATAAATAAGGGGAAATAGTTTTACTTTGTGTAATGACACATCCACTCCCAGTCTTTATTTAAGCCTAATGTAATGGTGTCCAGTTTGCAAATTAATTCTAATTCAGCAGTCTCTCGTTGGAGTCTGTTTTTGAAGTTTTTTTGTTCAAGAATTGCCACTTTTAGGTCTGTAATCGAGTGACCAGAGAGACTGAAGAGTTCTCCGACTGGTTTTTGAATGTTATAATTCTTGACATCTGATTTGTGTCCATTTATTCTTTTATGTAGAGACTATCCAGTTTGGCCAATGTACATGGCAGAGGGGCATTGCTGGCACATGATGGCATATATCACATTGGTAGATGTGCAGGTGAATGAGCCTCTGATAGTGTGGCTGGTGTGATTAGGCCCTATGATGGTGTCCCCTGAATAAATATGTGGACAAAGTTGGCAACGAGCTTTGTTGCAAGGATAGGTTCCTAGGTTAGTGTTTTTGTTGTGTGGTTGCTGGTGAGTATTTGCTTCAGGTTGCGGGGCTGTCTGTAAGCAAGGACTGACCTGTCTCCCAAGATCTGTGAGAGTGATGGGTCGTCCTTCAGGATAGGTTGTAGCTCCTTGATGATGCGTTGGAGAGGTTTTAGTTGGGGGCTGAAGGTGATGGCTAATGGCGTTCTGTTGTTTTCTTTGTTGGGCCTGTCCTGTAGTAGGTAACTTCTGGCTCTGTCAATCTGTTTCTTCACTTCAGTAGGTGGGTATTGTAGTTATAAGAATGCTTGCGATAGATCTTGTAGGTGTTTGTCTCTGTCTGAGGGGTTGGAGTAAATGCGGTTGTATCGTAGAGCTTGGCTGTAGACAATGGATCGTGTGGTGTGGTGTGGATGAAAGCTGGAGGCATGTAGGTAAGCATAGCGGCCAGTAGATTTCTGGTATAGGGTGGTGTTTATGTGACCATCGCTTATTAGCACCGTAGTGTCCAAGAAGTGGATCTCTTGTGTGGACTGGTCCAGGCTGAGTTTGATGGTGGGATGGAAATTGTTGAAATCATGGTGGAATTCCTCAAGGGCTCCTTTTCCATGGGTCCAGATGATGAAGATGTCATCAATATAGCACAAGTAGAGTAGGGGCATTAGGGGGTGACAGCTGAGGAAGCGTTGTTCTAAGTCAGCAATAAAAATATTGGCATACTGTGGGGCCATGTGGGTACCCATAGCAGTGCTGCTGATTTGAAGGTATACATTGTCCCCAAATGTGAAATAGTTATGGGTGAGGACAAAGTCACAAAGTTCAGCCACCAGGTTAGCCGTGACAGTATCGGGGATACTGTTCCTGATGTGTAGTCCATCTTTGTGTGGAATGTTGGTGTAGAGGGCTTCTACATCCATAGTGGCTAGGATGGTGTTTTCAGGAAGATCACGAATGGATTGTAGTTTCCTCAGGAAGTCAGTGGTGTCTCGAAGATAGCTGGGAGTGCTGGTAGCATAGGGCCTGAGGAGGGAGTCTACATAGCCAGACAATCCTGCTGTCAGGGTGCCATGCCTGAGATGATGGGGCATCCAGGATTTCCAGGTTTTTGGATCTTGGGTAGCAGATAGAATATCCCTGGTCGGGGTTCTAGGGGTGTGTCTGTGCGGATTTGTTCTTGTGCTTTTTCAGGGAGTTTCTTGAGCAAATGCTGTAGTTTCTTTTGGTATCCTCCGTGGGATCAGAGGGTAATGGCTTGTAGAAAGTGGTGATGTTCATATTCCGACCTATTCATGATGAGGACAGCACCTCCTTTGTCAGCCTTTTTGATTATGATGTCAGAGTTGTTTCTGAGGCTGTGGATGGCATTGTGTTCTGCACGGCTGAGCTTATGGGGCAAGTGATGCTGCTTTTCCACAATTTCAGCCCGTGCACGTCAGTGGAAGTACTCTATGTAGAGGGCCATATGCTGGCTGTTCCTTATAACCCTATTATCCTTTAGGTGCTTACAAATTAATTGTTTAATAATTTGTTCCAGTATCTTTCCAGCTATTGAGATTAGGCTGACTGGTCTGCAATTCCCCCAGTTCTCTTTGTTCCCTTTTTAAAGATACGTACTATGTTTGCCCTTCTCCAGTCTTCTGGGACCTCTGTCCTCTGTGAGTTTTCTAAGATGATTGCTAATGATTCCATGATTGCTTCAGCTAGTTCCTTAAGTACCTTAGGATGAATTTCATCAGGCCCTCTCCACTTGAAAACATTGAACTCGTCTAAATATTCATTAATGTGTTCATTCCTTATTTTGGTTTGCGTTTCTTCCCCCTTGTTGTTAATATTGATTGTGTTGAGTATCTTGTCCCTATTTAACGCTTTAGGGCATGGCTACACTTGCAGATGTAGCGCGCTGGGAGTTAAACCAGCCCTCGGAGAGCGCAGTAGGGAAAGCGCTGCAGTGTCTCCACACTGTCAGCTGCAAGCACACATTTGCAGCACTTGCAGCGGCATTGGGAGTGCTGCATTATGGGCAGTGTTACCCGAAATTGGGCCAGCTAGTAAGCTTAGGGAGGACTAATGACCCACCAGAGTTTGGTAGAAAGCAGCATGTTTATTATACTGATAGCTAAGTGCAAAGTGGAGGGGGTGTCACACTCACACTCGCATACTCACACTCCCAGGACAGGCGCGGCACTGGAGATGTCAGGATCCTTCAAGGTAAGTGTCCCACAGTGCAGCGATGGATGGGGCGATGGAGGTAAGTCTTCCCGAGGCACGATGGAATGCAATGCAACGAACCACTGGCCAGGCGGTCTGGGCGAAGGGCCTTCACGGGAGGTATAATCTTGTGAGTGCACTCCTGAGCACATGGCCCCTTCCCCTTTTAAGGCCCTACTCCTCATGGCCTGCGACCAGAGATGACTTGGCTGTGTCTGGTTGGTCATACTCCACCTTGGGCAGTGTCCGTGCATTGGGTGTGTGATCACTGCCTAATTAGAGTCCCAGACACCTTGTTTACCTGGGAGCTCTTCTGATCTTCCAGCTGCTCAAGCAGCTCATTCATCCACAAGCATTCCAGGAGGGAGGGGGAGGGGGAAAACCACTTCACAGGCATTCAAAAAGGGAGAGGAGATAAAAGTGGGGGGGGGGGAAGGGAAGTGTAACAAATCTTTTGAGCATACAGGTTATACATAGCATACAGATCACTGCTGCTCCTAAAACAGCGATAAAGTTTCTTGACACCTTAAATGACTGCTTCTTGGAGCAGCTAATCCTGGGGAACCCACAAGAGGAGAGCCAGTCCTTGATTTAGTCCTAAGTAGAGCACAGGATCTGGTCCAAGAGGTGAATACAGCTGGACCACTTGGTAATTAGTGACCATAATATAATTAAATTTAAACATCCCTGTGGCAGGGAAAACGCCACAGCAGCCCATCACGGTAGCATTTAATTTCAGAAAGGGGGACTACCCAAAAATGAAGAAGTTAGTTAAACAGAAATGAAAAGGTACAATGCCAACGGTGAAATCCCTGCAAGCTGCATGGAAACTTTTTAAAGACACCGTAATAGAGGCTCAATTTAAATGTATACCTCAAATTAAAAAACATAGTAAGAGAACCAAAAAAGTGCCACGATGGCTAAACAACAAAGTAAAAGAAACAGTGAGAGGCAAAAATGCATCCTTTAAAAAGTGGAAGTTAAATCCTAGTGAGGAAAATAGAGAGGAGCATAAATTCTGGTAAGTGAAATTTAAAAAATTTAATTAGGAAGGCCAAAAAAGAATTTGAAGAACAGCTAGCCAAAGACTCAAAAGAAATAGAAATTTTTTTTTCAGTACATCAGAAGCAAGAAGCCTGCTAAACATTCAGTGGGGCCATTGGACGATTGAGATGCTAAAGGAGAACAAAAGGACAGTAAGGCCATTGTGGAGAAACTAAATTAATTTTTTGCATTGGTCTTCCCAGCTGAGAATGTGAGGGAGATTCCCAAACCTGAGCCATTCTTTTTAGGTGACAAATCTGAGGAACTGTCCCAGATTGAGGTATCATTAGGGGAGGTTTTGGAACAAACTGATAAACTAAACTGTAATAAGTGACCAGTACTAGATGGGGGGGAGGGATAGCTCAGTGGGTTGAGCATTGGCCTGCTAAACCCAGGGTTGTGAGTTCAATCTTTGAGGGGGCCATTTAGGGATCTGGGGCAAAAATTGGGGTTTGGTCCTGCTTTTGAGCAGGGGTTGGACTAGATGATCTCCTGAGGTCCCTTTCAACCCTGATATTCTGTGATTCTGTATTCACCCAGGAGTTCTGAAGGAACTCAAATGTGAAATTGCAGAACTACTAAATGTAGTAATTGTAACCAATCATTTAAATCAGCTTCTGTACCAAATGACTGGAGGATAACTAATATGACACCAATTTTTAAAAAGGGCTCCAGAGGTGATCCCAGCAATTACAGGCCAGTAAGCCTGACTTCAGTTCCGGGCAAACTGATTGGAACTATAGTAAAGAACAGAATTGTCAGACACATAGATGAACAAAATTTGTTGGGTAAGAGTCAACATGGTTTTTGTAAAGGGAAATCATGCCTTACCAATCTACTTCTTTGAGGGGGTCAACAAGCATGTGGACTGGGGGATCCAGTGGATCTAGTGTACTTAGATTTTCAGGGCATGGCTACACTTGCAGATGTAGAGTGCTTTGAGTTAAACCAGCCTTCGGAGAGCGCAGTAGAGAAAGCGTTGCAGTCTGTCCATACTGACAGCTTCAAGCGCACTGGCGTGGCCACATTTGTGGCACTGGCAGCGGCATTGAGAGTGGTGCATTATGGGCAGCTATCCCAGCATGCAAGTGGCTGCAAAGTGCTTTTCAAATGGGGGTAGGGTGTGGGGTGGAGTGGAGTGCGATAGGGAGTGTGTTGTGTGTATGTGGGGGGAGAGAGAGTGGGCTTTTGGGGGGCTGAGAGCATGTCAGCATGCTGTCTTGTAAGTTCAGATAGCAGCAGACCCCCCTCACCCTCTCCCCCACCCCTCTCTCTCACACACAGCATTCCACAGTAATGGTTGCTTTGTCTCGGAGCAGATAAGCAGCTGGCTGTCAGAAACAGAGCTTTCAAAGGGCATTTCCGCATTCCTACAGCCGATTTCAAACAATGACAAGAGCGACCACTTTACTTAAGGGGATTATGGGACGTTCCAGAGGCTGATTAGAGTGCAGTAAAGCAACACCTCATCCACACTGGTGCCGCGGCACTCCAGCGGGGGCACAGCGAACGTTATTCCACTCGCTGAGGTGGAGTACCAGCCACGGAGTCAGAGCGCTCTAGGTGCCTTGCCATTGTGGACGGGTAGTGAGCTAGTGTGCCCGGGGCTCCTTTATTGTGCTGTAACTCGCAAGTATAGCCAAGCCCTCAGAAAGACTTTGACAAGGTCCCTCACCACAGGCTCTTCAGTAAAGTTAGCTGTCATGGGGTAAGATGGAAGGTCCTCTCATGGATTGGTAACTGGTTAAAAGATAGGAAAGAAAGGATAGGAATAAATGGTCAGTTTTCAGAATGGAGAGAGGTAAATAGTAGTGTCCCTCAGGGATCTGTACTGGGACCAGTATTATTCAACAAACTCATAAATGACCTGGGAAAAGGGTGAGGTGGCAAAGTTTGAAAAAAAGTGAGGTGGCAAAATTTGAAAATGATACAAAAGTACTCAAGGTAAGTCCAAAGCAGACTGTGAAGAGCTACAAAAGGATCTCGCAAAACTGGTGACTGGGCAACAAAATGGCAGATGAAGTTGAGTGTTGATAAAGACAAAGTAATGCACATTGGAAAACATAATCCCAATTATAGATATAAAATGATGGGGTCTAAATTAGCTGTTACCACTCAAGAGAGAGATCTTGGAATTATTGTGGATAGTTCTCTGAAAACATCCACTCAATGTGCAGGGGCAGTCAAAAAAGCCAACAGAATGTTGGGAATCATTAATAAAGGGATAGATAACAAGACAAAAAATATCATATTGCTTCTATACAAGTCCATGGTACACCTACATCTTGAATACTGCATGCAAATGTGGTCACCCCATCTCAGAAAAGATGTATTGGAAAAGGTTCAGAAAAGGGCAACAAAAATGATTAAGGGTATGGAACGGCTTCCGTATGGGGAGAGATTAATAAGATTGGGACTTTTCAGGTTAGAAAAGAGATGACTGGGGGGGAATATAATAGAGGTCTATAAAATCATGACTGGTGTGGAGAAAGTTAATAAGGAAGTGTTATTTATTCCTTCTCATAACACTAGAACTAGGGGTCAACAAATGAAATTCATAGGCAGCAAGTTTAAAACAAACAATAGGAAGTATTTCTTCATGTAATGCACAGTCAACCTGTGGAACTCTTTGCCAGAGGATGTTGTCGAGGCCAAGACTATAACAGGGTCTAAAAAAGAACTAGATAAATTCATGGAGGATAGGTCCATCAATGGCTACTAACCAGGATGGGCAGGCATGGTGTCCCTAGCCTCTGTTTGCCAGAAGCTGAGAACGGGCGACAGGGGGTGGATCCCTTGATGATTACCTGTTCTGTTCATTCCCTCTGGGGCACCTGGCATTGGCCACTGACGGAAGACAGGATGCTGGGCTAGATGGAGCTTTGGTCTGACCCATTGGGGCCGCTCTTATGTTCTAACAAGCTATACCCCTCCACAGGCCAGGGGGCCAGGGCCCCTCACTCTTTTTACCAGCTGTAAGGGTGAGTGGGGGGCAGTGCCTCAGGGGGAAGGGGTGGCATGGGAGTGGGGCCACGGTTCGGTGCCTGTGACCCCCCACTTTCAGGGCGCTTCCGCCGCTCCTGCACCCATCTGTAGCAATATTTTTGTCATAAGATTTGTCCCATGAAGTCCCTGTGATGGCAGTTGGGTCATAATTTAGCTTATGTACTGATACTTCCAGTTCTTCCTGTTTGTTCTCCATCCTCCTTGCATTTGCATGTAGACATCTAAGATGCTGAGCAGTTTCACCAACTGATCTCCTTCTTGTTGCTCCTATGACACTATTGTGATTTTCCATGTCTTCCCTCATCCCCGCAACATCCAGCCCTCTCTTAGGATTGCCTTTTTTATGCTTACCTGTGGGTTTTTGTCACTTGCTCCCTTTGAACCTAGTTTAAAGCCCTTATGGCTAGGTTGATGAGTTGGTGCACTAAGCTTCTCTTCCCCCTTCTGGTCATGTGGACCCCAACTCTTCCCAGGAGACCTCCCTGGAACAGTATCCCATGGTTGAGGATCTCTGCTTGCTTTTTGGACCTGGATTATTGATATTATCATTCATGGCAAACCTTGGGCAAAATTGACATGCTGGGCCTCTTGCGGAGTAGGTTAAATCAGTACATGTTTCATTTACATCTGAGATTTTCCAGAACAAGAGACAAAACATAGTGAAAGTGCCATTAAAGCTTAATTGTGGCAATCATTATGGAAAAACGAGAGGTCAAAATCTGCTCCCAGTTATCTTAGTGTAAATCTGGAGTAATCCTGTTAAACTAAATGAAATTACACTTGTGTCAATCGGGAGTAACAGAGGAGAATTTGTCCCTGAAACTGATAGTGGGGTTTGAGGCATATAAGTAGATAACACACCATGAAATGAAAGCTGCTCACACACTCATTGCCAGGTGAACTTGATCGTACTCCAGAGAAATATATTCCTTACAAACATACTCCAGAGCAAGCTTTGCAGAAGACAAGAAACTTAAATGTTCAGGTCCATAATGCTCTCTGTCTGCACGCATTAAGAGTTGAGTATACAGATTCAGGGCATATGATCTGTCTCTCCTCATGAATGAAGTGAAAAGTTGTGCTGGCAGTAGGAAAATCCAAAACCGTCTCATTTAGTAATGAATCTTAAAATAGATATGGACATAAGCTTTCTCTCGATAATGCTTACATGCTCCCGTAAATCTCGACATTTTCTGCTTAAAATTAGGTACAAAGCATTAAGGGGTGTGTGAAGGTGCTTAATCCCCATCACCTGGAAGGCAAGGGAAAGAACCCCAATGAGTCATGCTCTGCATGTGGGGGTGGGTGATAAACTAATTGGCATCTGGCCAGAGGAGGATGAGCTGGGTCTTATAAGTAGACTGAGGGAGCTCAGTTGGGGAGAGACTGCAGAGGAAACAAGCAGAGAGAAGCCCTGGGATAGGATTTAACAGACAGGAAATGACAGAGGAACAGTGCAGGGGCGGGTTATGTTCCTGTAGGGGAAACCCTGAAGTAGAGCCATTACAAGGGAACCATAGTGAAGCCTGAGGGAGGCGAATAGTTTGGGCTTTTATTTGTGTTTCCATGGAAGGGGTTTAGAGTTTTAGATGATTTGGCCAGAGGGCCAAGCCATAACACCCAGAGGGGGAGTCAGGAGAAGTCGCAAGCTAAGAAAGGCCATTGCAGATCTACCAGAGAGTCTAGGGGGCAGCATACCAGAGACAAGGAGCCTGTGCAATGCTGTGACCAGAGATAAGGAGGTGCCCGTGAGGTGAAGATGTGCTACTACGTTGGACTGTTGATCATACTTCAGGAAGCACAGCTACCTGGTTTAGTGAAATAATGATGAGCCAAATTCTATTGTGGCATGACAGGGTTAAATACAGAGGCAGAGCTACCTGTAATGGGGGGGGAGGGCACGAAATGCAAGGGTCATGTGTGGATGGTGCAAGGATTAACTATTAAAGATTTAATGCAAGGAACCTACAAGGATCATGCCAAATTAAGGATCAATTCCACACATGAATATTGCATCCTAGCACCATCCTCGTATGATTCATGTACATTTATGGGTTTAAGTGATATGTCCATACTCCCTAGTTCTGTTTACCTCATGGCAATCAGAAGCTAATACCCAGGTGTACGACTTAATGGTCGCAGTGGACTAATAGATAGAGATATATTATACCTTCCGATTTGTTGGGTCCTATCTCAAGTTTCCCTGCACCAAGTAGACTGTTAGTACCATGGACATGGTCTAACTGGCTGGCTCACTCTCATATTGAGTGAAACGGTCATGGGGTTGGTGGGTTGCCAGGGGGGAAGTGATGGAGCAAGTTGGCAGAGGCATGTTGGCAGAGGGAAAGCGAGGGAGGTGGGTAACTAACTAACATCACTTGGAACACTTTGCTTGTCTGCCTGTCTGCTTCATTGATGCCCCAATTCAGCAAAGCATGCCTAGTCAAGATGACACGTGATCACATGCTTCAAGTTAAACTTATGCCATTGTGTTGCCCTGAATAGGGATGGGATTAAGCACCGATTTAAATACTTGCCTGAATTGGGGGCCATAAGATGTGACTGCTTTGGGGGCAGGGAACTGTTTGCACAGCACCTGGTATGTAGCGGTATATAAACAGTAAATAATTCTCTCTTATACAGGGACCTGATCACTAGTAAATTGTTGGAGTTTTGTGATTGTAAGAACTGGCAGACGGACCCAGCTCTGGAGAGACTCCCTCTTCTTGACATAATTAGAGGAAAATCACGGAGATAAGGGAAGGGTCCTTTCACAGCCCGTTGCCCAGGACAAGGCATCATCTGTCACATTCTGCATCCCAGGAGTGGGCTGGCCAGTCAGGCTACATTTTCTGTTCTGATAATCGCATCCAGATTCCTGTGGCCGGATTAGTCATCCCCTCTGATCAAGTAATGTCTCGTGATACTTGGACACGAAGGCCCAAGAAAATGGGTCACACAGTGAGAGCTGTTCAAGCTGTTAGAGACATTAACACGTTCATGCTGAGTGATGCACAGTTTTCAATGCCGACGTTGCCACCAAGAAGTGGAGAAAGAGAAATACATAAAGCAGAGTTCTGTCTTTGTGAACGGACTCTTCCGCTAAATTTGCCTTCTCCCCCGCCTCTTCCTCCCCCCCTCCCACAGGCACTGGCAGGTAACACGCAATTTTTCAGGCCCTTTCCATTGATTTTGAATTTATTGCCGTTATCTCTTACTTCATACAACCTTGTTCTCCTATTTCCTGCTCAACTCAGACTGAGATCAACGGGTTTCTCACTGTTGTCATCTGCTATAGGAATATGGGGCAGGGTCAACCGGAAACTTTAGTTTTGAAACATAAGCTAGCCTATTAGTTATGGTGTTCATCTGTATTCAGAAAACATTCAGAAGGATCAGGAATGGATTAGTTTCCAAACTCTTTGATTGTATGAAAGCCTCAGACTGTGGACCACAGCTGTTTATCATTAGACTCCTTTTCTTGTGTATGGATCTTCCCCTTCTTGTGTAAGCAATATCAAGAAAGGTGGAGCTCATTTCCATGGCCAAAATCTTTTAACCAGAGTCCTGTGTATACATAGATCTTCCTTTCAGTCTTGAAACTGACTTACTTGCACACAATGAACAGCTCCATGGAAGGGTTGGTTATCAATGTGCCCTGATCTTATGTTCTTTACAAGGAATAGCCCATTACAGTCTGTGAAAGTTTTGTCTAAGAGCAGCAGTAGTGATTGCTAATTTATAATATATTTCAGTGTTGTCCAGGGGTATCATTGGGTCTTCAGTTTTATCAAAGTAACTTCATGCTTCTGCAATTCGCTGGCTGTTCTTTGTATTTATAGATGTTATATTTTTTTCTCCCAGAGCAGTACAGGCACTTGAAAGGTTCGAAAGGGAAACCTCATTATGGAGAATGAAGTTATGAGAGCATCTGGTTGGATCCATCGGATTTTGTAGGGCACACTCTCTTAAACTCTGTTGTTCTTGGTTAGATTAAAAAAAATTAATCTTGGTAATTGAATCTTTTGTCCTTCTATAGCTGCTGCAATACTTTATGGCTTTAGATATTAAATGTAATCGGGGTTGTCATGGTAGTGTCACCACTGTGTTTTTCTTCAATGAAGGCGACGTAGTTTAGTTACAACAGCTGTAAAAACAGATGCATTTCAGTTTATACTTAATACCTTCTATATTGGTGCATAGCAGCGCTCTTTAATAGCTTCTTGTTGTATTATAACTTCAGTCTGTGCACAGATGCCTTAGTTTTTTTCTAAAAATACCCTTGCAAATAGCTACCATCTTAAAATTACTCTTCTGGAATAGTTGGTCTTTAATGGTACTCTAGATATGTATTAATTTGCAGACTTTAAAGTGTGTTCCATTGCACTGAATTCAGCAACTCAACCTAGACAAGTGGCAAGAATATAACAAAGGGCTCAAGCAGAAAACTTCATTATTATGAGATAGATTAATCTAACCTAAATGTCCATGTAGCACTAAGGAGCACACACCAGGTAAGCCATTCTATCTCCTCCTCACCCCATCATATCCCTTCTCTCCCCCAGCTCACCCTCTGCACTGGGGTGGGAAAAAGTTGATGTACTTGCTTGCTCCCCTGGCATTATGTCAGTTGAGAATTCTCCTGGTGGAAGAGAATTCTCAATTTGGGGGGCAGTTTCATCATCACTGTAATCCCTTATAAACTATTCATCTTCTGACTTTTCTGCAATAATCCGAGGGCTCTGTGACCAGCAGTTCCCTGATGAATCTCCACTGACCATGGAAAGTGGAGGTCAATAATGACATTGTCGTCCTAACCCGGAGTAGGGATGACAGATGGGGAGCTGAGTTGCTTCAAGGGGAGACCAGGAAAGGAGTGCATCTCAGAAGGCATGATCCCTCCCTGAGCTCCGTGACAGTGAAGTAAGGGGTATGCGTGGGATGGTGCAGCCTGCAATGCTCCTTTTCTGCGTATCTGCTCAGCTCTTGGGACTGGTGGGGCTACTCCTTCACATCCTCTTTGAGGCTGTTTGCACCTTGGGGGGGCACCTGGAGGGGGCAGTTCCTGACCTTTGCTTCCCTGAGTGCAAGGAATTTTATTGTCTCTTGCCCTGGTATAGCGTGAATTGTGTGTGCGGACAGGGGGAAGGGAAGACTCCTTGTACAAGCTTCACTTCCTCCATCTTGTCCTTTAATATGGAAGTGTTCTGTTTTCTCCCTGATTCGCCCTGAGCCTTGATGGTAAAGCTTGTATTACGGCTGGAAAGATGACTATAATTCAAGTCTCAAGTGACACAGCAGGTTTTGGTTTTGAGATGCGTGTACTGACCTATTACATTTTCTGTGCAGCTCAGAAGCCAAGATGTGTCTGCACCCTTTGGTGGCATGAAAGGTGACCTCTCTTGTAAACTTTCCACCTCTGTGTGTTGATGCTCATGTGATTTAGATGGGGAGTGTGGACTTGTCTGTCACCTGTATTGAAAAGAAATGGCAGTGGAGCCGTGAGCAGTTTATGGCAGCATGATCGGTATTTTCACTAGGAGTGAAACAATATGGGTCATGGAAACTCCTCCCACTCTCCAGCCTTTAAGGGCCAGGTCCTCAGGTAATGTAAATTATATAGCTGCAACGGAACTATGCTGAGGTTCTGGCCCTGTACCTGGCAGTCATTCTACAAGTCATGGAGTCTGGATGGTGGTAAGAAGCCACCTCACAGAACTGATTCTTCTTCAGGCTTGTTTACACATATGGTTTGTTTGCGGCATGCTAGGGTGTGAATTTATTGCTCACTAGCTTTTCCACATTACGTCTCTGTGTAGCTGTGCTTAATGCATGCTAAAAGTGCCTTTGTGTGCTTCCGCTTAATACACTTTAAAGTGTACTGAGTTAAATTGCCTAAGGGTACTTCTAATGTGCGGTTTGTGTCCACATGTAAATTCACACCCTATCTTCCACGTAGACGAGCCCTTACATACATATAATTGTGGATGATGATCTGCAACCTCAGGCGCTGTTTTATAATAAATTTCCAATAAATATTCAGGATAACTTCTGAACTGCAGCCTTGTTGCTTTTTGTTTTATGCTTCAGAATCCTCTCTAGTTCCTTTTTAGCGGTGCCAGCAGAAAGTCTTTTAATATTCTGGCCAATGCTTTTAGCTCCAGCTCCAAGCCAAATTTGGAAGGCGTGGTAAAGGCATTCTTCATGAGGGCACTCTTAATAGAGAAATAGCTCAGTGCTTTGAATACTCTTTGCTTTTTGCTCCTTGATCATGCCCTTCTACCTAGCGGTTGTCGGCTGTGGAGAAATGCAATGAAAGCAGCAGGAGGAGACTGCATTGCAAACCATCTCACTTCTTTATCTTCATTAAGAGACTTGCTTCTTGTGATACTTCCCCCTTTTCTGCTGCTGTGGAACTCCCCTTTAATACTGGTGTACATTTTAAAAGAAAAATCCTGGGCATTTAGGGAGATGTCTTAATATCTGCCCTCTTTATCAAGAGGGGCTTCTCCCCATTCTATCTTCTGGTTGCGTCTCTTTCCCTGGCTGAGGGCAGACTTGGTTGGTGAGGGCAGCCTTGGTTGGTGAGGTCAGCTCGGGAGAGCTGTGTGTGCCATAAGTGTGTGCTAATCAGTTGTTGAACTTGGTGAATGACCCAAAATCATTTGCTTGTGAATCTTTAAAATATCCTTGTGGGCAAAATGACTGGAAACGGCTGTGAGTTTACACTGCAACTGGAGCTGGGCTCAGGGAACCTAATGAGGAGTGACAATCCCTCAGCTTTATATGACGTGTGTTGTAGGCGGAAATAGGCCCTTTTTCGCACACTCACGTGCTGCATAATCCTTATCCAGGACTTTGGGCCTCACCTGCCAGTTATCACACTATATCCACTAATTTCAATTAATTGCCAAAATCATGTTATCTCATCATACCATCTCCTCCATGAACTTATTGAGCTTAATCTTGGCAATTAATTCATCTTGGACTATTTGTGGTAAATAGGCCCAATGGCCTGTGATGGGATGTTAGATGGAGTGGGATCTGAGTCACTACAGAGAATTTTTTCCTGGGTATCTGGCTGGTGAGTCTTGCCCACATGCTCAGGGTTTAGCTGATCGCCATATTTGGGGTCGGGAAGGAATTTTCCTCCAGGACAGATTGGCAGAGGCCTTGGGGGTTTTTCACCTTCCTCTGCAGCGTGGGGCTTGGGTCACTTGCTGGAGGATTCTCTGCACTTTGAAGTCTTTAAACCATGACTTGAGGACTTCAATAGCTCAGACATAGGTGAGAGGTTTATTGCAGGCAGGAGTGGATGGGTGAGATTCTGTGGCCTGGGTTGTGCAGGAGGTCAGACTAGATGATCATAATGGTCCCTTCTGACCTTAGATCTCAAGTTCATAGACTTATAGACTTTGATTCTGTTACTTTTGCTCTCAGTAGCAAATATTCATGCAATTGACTTCAGTGGGATTACCCATGTCAGTAAGGATTGTAGAATTGGATCTATAGTGTTGTAGCCTGACCTTTTGTTCCAGTTATAAAATTATTTATTGCCGCGTACCATACACTAGTTACAAGTAACAGGTTCTTTATTCGGGGTGGGGGACTACTTGCAGTTAATTAAGAAGATAAAATTGGTAAAGCACACAGAACTCTGAGCTTTAATTAATACAGACAAATATAATCAAAATAATAGAAAAAGTCAATTTACATAAGTGTAAGGGTAAGTACCGTGAAGTGATTTCCTGCATTGTTCATTCTTAATCTTACACTGTGTATACCTACAACTTTATGGAGACCAGGGAAGAAACAGTAAGTGGCAATCACTCCAGAAGGATGGCGCTGGACCAGGCTTCCTACACAGCAGTCTCTTGTGATTATCCAACCTGTTATGGGGTCTCTGGGGAGATATCTTTTATGCTCCTTTTCCTATTCCACCCACACATGTCCGGGACCATATCTGATAGGTTTTGGCCCTTACCCATGTGTGGCTTTATGACTAACCATAAATTTCTGACTGTTAACATGTCACTTTTGTGTCAATGTCCCAGTATCTTTGATACGTCCGTGCAGATATCTCCATGATTACCTTATTGCAAAAGTACCCTAAGATGTAACCATATGTATGTTTGTGGTTTACCTGTTTATCACATAGTGCATGCTAAATCATCAAAAAAGATGTTAAATTTTATAACCTTAGGTCAAGCGCATAATACTTATGCTAGTTTATGCCAATTGCCTTCTACTGGGCCTAATTCTAATCCCTTAATACTAAAAACCTGTAGCCAAGTGTATTTTTAATACATATATTTTGATTCTTCTACTTACTGTCACAGCTTTGATAACTTCCATTATTTATTTCTATTTGTATCCTTGACAAATAGATTATATTTTACCCCAAACCACGTACTCTCCAAGATCAGCTTGGGGGTCAACAGTCAATAGTGTAAAGTAGTATTACAGGACTGTACCTTGAGAGGGAATGGTTGTGTGGGCTCCAGGGAAAGGAGGAGGAGTTTCCCTTTGTGTCGAGATCTCTGAAAAATGAGGTTTCATGTGCTCTTGGGCAAATATATTAACCTTCCACTGAAAGACACCCAGTCCCATGAAATGATTGTTTTGTGGCATGTTTATTGTGTGCTTGGTACTCCCTAGTGACCTTACAAGAGACCTGTCAGACATCCCTGTTGGTTCTGATTTGCAGTGGTGTGAAAGGAGTGAGACCTAGCTATCTCAAAGGAGCATAACTGCTTGTAGACCAGGAATAGATGCTGATGGGAGTTTCTGGTGTGAAGGAAGTGCAAAATGTTGCTCTGCAGATCATAGAGCAGAACTTTTACCCCGTGATTGAACCTTGTCAGGGTGGCCTCGTTCATTCCTTATTTTTAAACATTTGGGGCTTTGCTGTGAGTCTGATTATTGTCAGAGCCTAGAAGCTCTAATCAGGGGGGAAGGCTCTGTTGGTTTAGGTGCTATACTCACACATAACAAAAAGACATTTCCTGCCCTGAACAACTACCGCTGTCAGCCCACGATCCTCTAGCATCTTAACTGCACATCCTGGAGTGTGCTCTGTTAATAGTTATTTTAATGTCTTTTGCTGCATGAGATCTGTAAACCCCACAGGTGTATGGTTGGCCAAGCGTTCTCTTTCAAATCCTTGTCTACCAAGCACTGAGACCCATCAGCGGAACTCCTTTTATGTCTGTGATTCTTACTCTACGCAATGTGCAACTTTTAGCATTGAGATTAAGGGCCAAATTCTGCTCACAGTTACAAATCCAGAATGATTTCATTGGTTTTAGTGAGGTTATTCTGGAGTTACAATGGAGTAACTGAGATCAAAATCTGGCCAGAAATCTGTATCCTTACCATCCTTGGCTCTTAATTTTGAGAACATTTGGCCTGCTCTTGTTGAAATCCAGTATCTAGCCCCATATGCTTTATTCTTTTCTTTTTTTTTCCTGGCCAAGCAGTTGCTGTAACTGCTGAGAAGTCAATTTAGGTCTTTTTTATCTTGGCACTATCATTTACGTTGCTAAGAAGGCAATGATTCCCATGTACCAAAGAGAACAGAAAAGAGAGGTTTAAAAATTCAAAGAAAATTGCTTCTCGTTTCCTTTCTTGGTGTGTGTGTGTGTGTGTGTGTCTTAATCATTATACAATAAAGACTTCCAGAGCTTTTTCTGATGAGCTTTTGGTCTCCTTGTATTTCAGTTGCTGGTTTATTGAATACACTATCCATGGGATGACCTCAGAATGCAGGCAGTTCAGCATAACCAGTATACTAAAATCTCCTGCTTTCTTCAATGTCTTCAGATACAGGAAGCAGAAAGTGATCAGTGACAATGAGGTGCCTGCAAAGAAGCTCCAAAGATGATTTCCCCTCCCCCTCTTTTTTTCCCCAGTGCCTTTCTCTGGCTGTTATCGCAGGCATATGCATGAATTATTTATATGTACTGCAGGCATCAAGTTTGCACAGCACATTTGGAGAATATGCTCTCATGTTTGTAAGTGCAGGAAAGGAATTTTAAACCTCATGCTATTTATTACTTGTGGATTTCAACCCCCCACAGTAGAGGCTAGAATGTAACTGGCTTTGGGGAGAAAAACGGCAAGGGGGTTTCTTATCGGTGAGGTGACATTTGACCTGAATGCCTGTATGAGGGACATCTGAGACACTGGTGGTTCCTAGACAGAGTCATTTGTGCTCTGTGTATGATACTGAAGACTGATTCTGACTGTGGAGTTTGCATTTGTGGTGGAAAATCAAACTTTTCCCAGCTGAGGGCTACAGAAGTAACCTGAGAATGGTGCACACATGGTTGCATACATTGCTCTAGCCACTACTGGATTCTTTGCCAGTAGCAGTGCATGGTGTTGGCTGCAGTCTATTAAAGCCTTGCATAGTTTTGGGATTGCCTCTGTGGCGCGGCAGGGATGACCTTAGAAGCTTTTTCTCTTATTAGTTCCTGAAATTAACTGTCCATGGCTGGCAGGGGGGTGTCTCCGATGGGGGCCTGTTTCCTTGGAATTTGCTCTCTCCTGCAGTCTGTCAGACCTAAGGCAGCTTATGTTGACCTAACTCTGTAAGTGTCTTCACTACAACGTTGCTCCCGCCTATGCAAGTCACCCGCTACGCCGACCTAATAACTCCACCTCCGCAAGAGGTGTAGTGCTTAGGTTGATGTAGTTAGGACTGCGCAGTGTCTGTGCAGACCCTGTGTTACTTACATCGCTTGTTGGATGTCAGCCCCCCGCGCCTTGGGGCTGACAGCCGGCATAATAAACCCACCTCCGCGAGAGGCAGTACCCATGTAGCGCTGCCCACTCCAGCCTGCAGGTCGGTGTGACTTTGGTCTCTTGGGGGGTGGCTTATTCAGACTCCTGAGTGACATAAGTTATACCGAAATAAGTGGTAGTGTGTACAACCCCTTAGGTAGACTTAATTTTGTAGTGTAGACAAGGTACAAGTTTAGTGAGCTGCAGGACAGAGTGTAAGCCTTATCAGTCTGATCAAACCTATGACAGACCTTTGGTTTGAGTGTTTTTGATGGAGTGGTGGCTGCCTTTAGGAACACCAAAATTGCCACACTGGATATAATTGGTTCATCTAATCTGGTGTCCTCTTTTGACACTGGCTAGTACCAAATGCTTTAAAGAAAGAGGAAAGAAACCCTAAACTGGACTGTTACGATATAATGGACCTTCACAGAGAGTTTCTTCTTAACCCCTGTCAATGAGTGGTTCCCTCTTGCCCTGAAGCAGGAGGGTTTATTTCCCTGACACTTTTAAAATCTATCTTTTGAATGTTCTCAGCCGTCTAAATGTCTAGTTTTTTCTTGTTGTTGTGTGTAGTGTTGTTGGTCCCAAGATATTGAAGAGAGAAGTTGGGTGAGGTAGTATCTTTTGTTGGATCAAATTCTGTTGGTGCAAGACACAAGCTTTGGAGCTTACACAGAGCTTTTTCTTCAGGTAAGGGAAATGTACTCAGAGTCACAGCTACATACAAGGTGGAAAGAAAAGGAGGACTTGTGGCACGTTAGAGACTAACAAATTTATTTGAGCATAAGCTTCCGTGAGCTACAGCTCACTTCATCGGATGCATTCGGTGGAAAATACAGTGGGGAGATTTATATACACAGAGAACATGAAACAATGGGTGTTACTATCTCCCCACTATATTTTCCACTGAATGCATCCGATGAAGTGAGCTGTAGCTCAGGAAAGCTTATGCTCACATAAATTGGTTAGTTTCTAATGTGCCACAAGTCCTCCTTTTCTTTTTGCGGATACAGACTAATATGGCTGCTACTCTGATATAAGGTGGAACAGATTGTTTAGCATAAGCAGTTAACACCTATTTTAAGGACCATTCAAGGTGAAGTGGCCTGTTGATTCGTCTCTGTTCATGGGGGCTGGAGGAAGGGCGGGAAAGAAAGTGTGTGTGGGGCAAATCTTAGGGCTTGTCTACACGTACGTTTTGTAGTGTTCTAACTTGCTGACTCAGCGATGTGAAAAATAACCCCTCTGAGCGCAGCAAGTCTGAGCGCTTAAAAGCGTAAGTGTGGACAGGTTCCGAGCGCTGGGAGCCAATCCCCTCTTGGAGGTGGATTATCAGGAGTCCTGGGCAAGCTCTCTCCCAGCACTCGTGGGCGACCACACACTCACTTCAAAGCGCTGCCGCGGGAGTGCTCCCGCAACAGTGCTTTGAAGTTTCCAGTGTAGTCATGCCCTTATCTTAGGCTTGGTCTACACTAGAAAACTAGGTCATTTTCACGACATTGGTTAGGGGTGTGAAAAATCCACACTCCTGAGCATCGTAGTTAAACTGACCTAGATTCCTGTGTAGACAGTGCTGAAGAGACAGAGAATTTCTCCATTGACATAGCTGCTGTCTCTCAGGGAAGTGGATTACCTATAGCTACAGGAGAAACCCTCCTGTCAGTGTAGGTAGTGTCTACACTGAAGTGCTACATTGGCGTAGCTGTGCCGCTGTAGCATTTTAAGTGTAGACAAACCCTTAGAGAGACAAGGAGGGTGAGGTAATATTTTCTTGAAACTTCCTAAATGCTTAGCATTCATAGTATTTGTGGCAGGATAATTGTGTTGTATAAAAACAACCCTCCGGCAAACGAACAAAGCAGGAGGTTTTGTTTGATCAGTTTTCAATGTTTTAGTTTTCAGTTTCATTCAAGAACCCCTTGTCCTTGTATTAAAAGGTCTAGTTTACACACATAGGTTGCAACAGTTTAGCTAATATCAGTTTTCACCTGGCTCATCGTTTCAGGAAAGCATCCTTATTTAGAGTGGTAGCCGTGTTAGTCTGTATCAGCAAAAACAACAAGGAGTACTTGTGGTACCTTTGAGACTAACACATTTATTTGGGCATAAGCTTTCATGGGCTAAAACCCATTTCATCAGATGCATGGAGTGGAAAATACAGTAGGAAGATATATATACACAGTACATGAAAAGATGGGAGTTGCCTTACCAAATGGGGGGTCAGTTCTAACGAGACGAGACAATTCAATTAAAGAGGGCTATTATCAACAGGAGGAAAAATCGCTTTTGTAGTGGTAATCAGGCTGGCCCATTTCAAACAGTTGACAAGAAGGTGTGAGTAACAGTAGGGGGAAATTAGTATGGGGGGAATTAATTTTTGTAGTGACCCATCCACTCCAACTCTTTATTCAGGCCTAAGTTGATGGTGTCTAGTTTGCAAATTAATTCCAATTCTGCAGTTTCTCGTTGGAGTCTGTTTTTGAAGTTTTTTTGTTGAAGAATTGCCACTTTTAAGTCTGTTATTGAGTGTCCAGGGAGGTTGAAGTATTCTCCGACTTGTTTTTGAATGTTATAATTCTTGACATCTGATTTGTGTCCATTTATTCTTTTGCGTAGAGACTGTCCAGTTTGGCCAATGTACATGGCAGAGGGGCATTGGTGGCACATGATGGCATATATCACACTGATAGTTGTGCAGTGAGCAAGCCCCTGATGGTGTGTCTGATGTGGTTAGGTCCTATGATGGTGTCCCTTGAATAGATATTTGGACAGAGCTGGCAACGGGGTTTGTTGCAGGGATAAGTTTCTGGGTTAATGTTTTTGTTGTGTGGTGTGTAGTTGTTGGTGAGTATTTGCTTCAGGTTGGGGGGCTGTCTGTAAGCAAGGAAACCAATTTTACATAAGCATACAAGTAAAGTTAAGCACATCCTTGATGTCCTTCCTGAAGATCATTTGTTTTAAATACATGCTTAATTGCTTTCCTGAATCAGGGCCTCCTGGCATGGGTTTAATTTACAAGCCAGATTCAAATCAGTTTAGGCATGTCCACAG
The DNA here is from genome assembly GCF_009764565.3 of Dermochelys coriacea. NCBI lineage: Eukaryota > Metazoa > Chordata > Testudines > Dermochelyidae > Dermochelys > Dermochelys coriacea. Next base: position 15,144,165 of record NC_050071.1, read on the forward strand.
GGGGACTTGCATCATTTTAACTAAGTTTAGTTAAAGTGGTGCATGTTTGTGTGTAAACACGGCCTGGAAAAAGGAGCTCCTGATTTACCTTCTTTAGGCTGGCCATGATTTTATACTTCAAAGTGGTGAATCCTTTTCAGCTGTAGAAATTGGAGAGCCAAAGAAACTGATGCCAAGTGCAAAAACACTAATTTGTTTTCACAAGTTAAACTATCCGTGCCTGCCTAAAATGGTAAGGTCAGATCAAATCCCATTGTTCCATGTAGCAGGGGTGATTTGAAAGTAAACAAAGGGGCTAAAAGGTTAACAGTAAACTGTGGGCTCCATACTTGCCTCTTAATTTTAAATCAATACTCCAATTCCTTACAATAACAGACCTCAGTAGTATTTTCCTAACTGTTCGTCTGATTTTCAGAGCTTTTAATATCCAATCTAGACATACAACTGAAGAGAAATGATACAAAAATAATCATATAGCTCTAGTCTGGATTTTGTGTTGAAGGTTAAAATGGCATCTTCCCAAATAGTGGAAAACATACATATGTGAATGATAAACTCTGGGTCCATTCAAAAAGCTACTTTAAGAGAATGCCAGGGTACGCTCTTTAGACCCTCAGAACTTGGCTAAATTACAAACAGTTTTCACTGGAATACTCAAAGGTGTCCGCTCTTTCCCTGCCATATTCATCTTTCAGCCCCTCCAGCTGTTACGTCACTATTTGTTTTTTGTTTTGTTTTTAATTGTAGAACCATTTTATAACAGGGGCAGTGAATGTGCTTCATGTGGTCCTCGTGTTCAGAATTACTCTGAATTATTTCTGCTTAAATTTTTCAAGAGTATTCACTTTTGGGCAGAGACCAACCCTTGAAAATTTCAGTCCAATGGTGAAAGTCTGAGAAACTTGTGAGTGACCAAAAATTGTAGCCCTTGCTATGCTACAGCTTAGGTGGCAGTCTTTCCTTTGAATTCAGTGGGCTTTAGGTTGGGCCAGTAAAGAAGGATTGGGAAATAATCAAGGATAGGCTATTCTGCATCTGAGCCATAGATTAAATTCTCCTTTTGTGCAGAGGGACAACATGAGGCTGATACGTTACTTAAGTCCCACTTTAACCTATTTTGTGGCTTTAAATGGGATTTATGCCCTCTGCATGCTGTGTGTGTGGAATTTCACCCAGTATGCGAAACTTCATTCAGTATGAGTTCTGTGCACATAGCAGCAGCAGAACTAGGCACTGGGGGATAGTCTGACTGAGGCTGTCTACATTAGTTGCAGGTCCCCGGCCTTTTAAGCATTCAGGTAAAGTGTGTGTATCTGAGGTACATCATTGGCCATGTTTCTGAGAAATGTTTCAACATCCCTGTTTTAAATTCTTCATTTGTATTAAAGCTGGTCATTTCCAAGTTGTTTTCACTTTCTAAGGATTTGAAATGGATCCAGTTCTTTTGCGGGGAGAGGGATTTTCATGGATTATTGTATTTAAATTATTTTAAAATTTATAGTCAAACCCTTATGGAAATGGGGTTTTGGTAACCTTTTCAATAACTATTTCCATAAATCTGAAATAAGTCATACAATTTTACACAAAATATTAAAACATTTTTTTGGAAAGAAGGACATTATTTTAATTTAAATTTTTTTTTTTGTTTGAAAAATGTTGACTCGTTTTAGTTAACATATTACAAACCCTTTACTTGTAATATGCCACTGAGTGGTAGCATTGCCTAGTGGATAATGGTGCTGGATTGGCGTTTAGGAGACCTGGGTTCTATTCTTGGTTCTGTGACTTCACCTCTCTGTGCTCGTTTCTCCTTGTAGCCTTTGTTCGCCTTATCTGTTTAGGGGCAGCACTGTCTCTGTTTATGTGTAAGTAAAGCCCTACCACAATGGGGCCAGGATCTCTGTTTGGGCTTCTAGACATTACTGCTAATACAAACAATAATTAGCAATGAAAAATGTTCATGAAGGTGCATCACTTCATAATGACATCTACCTACGTGGTTTTTTTTTCCTTATATTTTCATGAACACGGAAGTCTTATTTTCTACTGTTGTCTTCTTTGCTTCAGAACATGAAATGGGTTTTTGCCCCCTTTGCCTTACTTTAAGGTTTGGTTTACACTACCAATGTGTGTCTGTATAGTCGTGTCACTCAGGGGGTGTGGAAAATTCACACCTCTGAGCGATGCAGTTATACTGACCTCGCCCCCAGTGTAGACAGCGGTATGTCGACAGGAGGGCTTCTCTCATCAACATAGCTACTACCTCTGAGGGAGGTGGATTAACTACGCCGATGGGAGAAGTCCTCCTGTCGGGTGTGCTGCTGCTGTGCTGTAAATGTAGACAAGCCCTTTAACTATATGCCCTTCAGTGAAAGCAAAGACAAAGGTACTGATTTGCCAAAGCCATCTGCTCAGATATCTGTCGGTGTTTCTGCAGTTCCCGTTTGAAGTGGATAAAGAGAGAGGCCCATCTGTATTTTTAGAAATGGCACCGCAAAGTGAAAGCAAATTGTCTTTGAGCCCCTCGTGTCATTCATATTAAGCATTCTTCCAGTGTGGGATCTTATGACTGGAGGGGAAACCCAGTTCATAAAGGCATACAAAATGTATAAAGGTTCCTCTGTGTTGTTTGCTTCAACCAATTTAGCGAACTAGGAATTCAAAGCTGAATTTGCTTCGGAAAAGTGATTTATTATGTAGAGTCAACAAGCGTGTTTGCACATAACTCCTTGGAGCACAGTTAATATTGTTTATCTTGGGAACCTACCACTAAAGCATTCATTTCTTCTTATCTTGCATCAGAGGCCAGGGCCAGAGTCCCAGTTTAGTCTTTTTGTTGCCAAAGAACCTGCTCTGGGTGAGATGTATTAGTGTGCAGTGCAGAAACAATCAGGATCTTCAAAAATTAAGCATGTGAAATCTTTCTAATCTGATCCTCCCTTCTTTGTTACAGAGAAGAAAATCCTTCAGCATAGCCATCTTCAATGGGACTACTCGTGCAAAAAGTTACGCAACACATATGCGTGAATGTTTGCGGCATTAAGCCCCAAAACAGTATTTTATCTGCTACAAAAAAAAATTACCTTTAATTTCAGCTTCCTCAGTTTCTATTCTCTGTGGGCTGGATTCTCCACTCATGCTGGTATAAATCCAGGAGCAACTCCATTTCCATTGTAATCAGTGGTGCTACACTGGTATAATACTGATTTGAGATCAGAATCAGAGAGAACTGTAATGGATAGAAATTATCAGCTTGTCCCATGTACAAAACATACACTCCAGTAAGAAACATACCCAACTTTCTAGCTTTAGGAAACTTTAAATACAGGTGATATCTGGAAAGCTAAATCAAATACCTACGGTATGATATAAACCTAATTAAGGAAACTCAGTAGCAGTATTGGACCTTATGGAGAATGGTGCTGGGAGGAGATGAAAATACGTGTTGGAAAGGTTAAAATCCCCTCTGTGTCTAAATCCTTTGAAGCAATTTCTTCCATCACTTAAGTATAAGAATTTTTAAATTACAAGCTTTTAAACTTCTTATCTGGTAAAGCTCTGGTAGCCTGAATTGAGAATAACTTTTTACTAATATCTGCGGAGTTCTTACTCAGCAAGGCTAACTGTATTTGAAAGGCTAAAAGTTTATTCCTCCCAATCTTGTGAAACTGAATGTAGCTGGGCTTTGATCCTCTAACATTTGTGTAAACATGAGAGGGGAAAAGGGAGGACCGAATTCTTGATTGCTGTGATTCTATTGAAGCCACTGGAATAATACTTAAATTAATTTGACCCACAGTGTTTAAATGGGACACTGTCGATTTTAAAATAATACTTAAATTAATTTGACCCACAGTGTTTAAATGGGACACTGTCGATTTTAAAGTAGTTGGCTCAAATGAAAATGCAATAATAAAATAAGCTTGAGAAATATTGCACAATTAAAAATTCGAAACCTCTAAACATTCCTCTACAGCATCTGAAACCCAAGTATTGCAGCAGTCAGAAACTGAAAGTGAAATTTACTTCAGTGATTTTTGTTAGGGGCTTATTCCTTCACCTGCTTACTTCCCTGGTCCTTCTCGCATGAACAGAGAGCAACACTACCCGAAGTCCAAAGGTGCAAACAATTCGATGTTTATTGCTGTGAACTTCCAGCAAGCATGATTCCAGTTTCCTTCCTTAGTGTCCCCCTTCCCAGCTCTGACACCACAGAGCCTTACTTGTGTCCCTGTTCCCATTCTCCCCGCTTAGCAAAACATGATTTCAATTTCCCCACCCCATTCCCTGTTCCTATTCCCCCCCCCACTTCCTTATTGACTGCAGACTATATAGTAAAACTTGAGTTCTGCTTAGCTATACCGTAACTAATCATTTTACTGAAATTTAACTAACCAATCCCAATATATTGTAACATGATTATTTAACCAGTTATATCCCACCAGCTTAATTAGTTTACACCCAGCAAAATTAATTGTACAGCAGACAGAAACAATCACAGAACCAGACAGAGATTATACAGACAAACAATCGGGAAATGGAGACTACAATGATAGAACAAACACAGAAATGAGGATTTCACATCCCAGCTATTGGTATGCGAGTTCTTGCCTGACAGGATGCTATCAAACTAAGTTTCCTTTTACATTTTCTAGGCACTTCCCTTTCTCTGGAGGCGATAGGCATTATCAGGACAGGATTGTATCCTAACAGCCCAATAGCACCTTATTTCAATGGGACTAGTTTGGAATGTGAGGAGGTGACCATTCGCTTCCCAGCTTATGGCTGCCTCTGCTGCTTAGCCAAAGGCCTTAGCCTAAGAACAGGGCCTCACACTGTCACAGTGAGAAAAGGCCTTATACAGTCAGACAGTGGTTTTGATTCTCTTTTATACCTCTATAACTAGCTAAGTGATAAGAATACACCTAAATTCTTAGAGTATAGGACTTTACAGACAGGCCTGAATATCTATATTCTAACAATTTTCATTGCCCAAACTGAGGGAAATGGAAAAAAGTAAAAAGATTGTAGGTAAATTCTTCTACTTTCTAATATGCTACGTCAATATTGCAATATTGGTTGTTTTCCTTAAAGCCTCAGGTCCTGGAATCATGTTATTAGGTGAGAATTTCAGCTTTCAGTTTAAAAAAAAATATTCAAGCTCTCATGGCTGTAGAGAAAAGCTTGCAAATGTGAACCCTGGTTCAAAAACCAGCTGGTGAATAAAAAGAACCTTAAATTTAATATCTCTTACAATTTTTATTTATTTATTTTTTTAAGGCAAATTTCATGGTTTCAGGGGTCTGACTCATGATTTTTTTGAATGCCCGGGATTCAATACTGTGAAGTGTCATTAGGTCTATACATAAAGATAACTGTTTGCAATTTATTATTTTTAAATTAAATGTGCTCCTTTTAAACATACCAGTTCTTCTTGATGCTATAAGGTATCTGATATCTCTCCTTCCCCAATAATCAAAGGTCTAGAATTACAAAGCTAGCAAAAGCAGAAGATCGCCACATGCTTAACTGTCTCCTTCTTAAACCATCATCATCCTGGCCAACCCATAGGACTTTGTTAATTTATTTGAAAATACTGAAGTTGTGAAAATGGGATAGCTACGCTTCTGCTTGTTCCTCCTTCTACTTGTTCTCTGCATTCTAAGCAGTGCAGAAGGTGTGCAGTTTTATGTTATTAAGATGCTGCAAAGCAAATGCCAACATTAATCAGAGCTGAACATGTGTATCCAGGAGGACGGTGGAGGCCTGCTGGGTTATTGGGGAAATCTGAATCCTTTTCAGGTATCTGCATTTTATTACAAGTTTGGACCTGCAACAAAAGCACTTCCCACTGTTGTCACAAGAGTACAAAGACTTCGTCTCCTGCTCTCAGAGAGCATGCCAATTAGCAAGCGCCACACACAGTTGTTCGGTCAGAATATTTTTGGAATTGTTGTCCCTTTTGTGACATTTACTATTGGCCCCTTTCCCTGTTCTTATACTTTACCTGCTCAAGATAAAATAGTGATCCATCCTTAAAGGGATACTGTCATATTTGTCTGGGCCCCTGGGAGGGGAAAAGAGATGATTTTACCAAGTGTATAAATAGAATTATCTTCATGAAATTGCTTTAAAAGAAATAAATGGATAGGTACGTCGACCACTTTTTTCAAAAGTAGATGTCTAAAGTCACGTGCCTGCGTCTAGATTTAGGCGTCTGAATTTCAAAAGTGCTGAGTAATTAGCAGCTCCCACGATAGTCACTGGGAGCTGCTGAATACTCCGCACTTTTGAAAAGCAGGAGACTTAGGAGCCTGACTTCAGATACCTGTTTTGGAAAGTCTTGAGCTTTTTTAAATTTAAACATTCCCTTGCAATGCTGGAAACCTAAATGCACGAGAACCAGAAAGTAAAACCAGCCAGTCTGGTTTCTTGTTTCTAACTGAGTGAGGTATAAGAGGTAAGCAAACAGCAAAAATGGTGAAAGCAAATTAGGCTTACAGCTTTAATAAACTGAATTATTTTGTTACAGGTAAGGGTTTTTTATGATTTTTTTTTTTTATTCTTAAAGTAAGCGTGCTTATCAGGGAAACATTCATGTGATTTTTGTAGTCTAGTTTAAAATATTGCATGTTTTCCTCTTTGCCCCTCTTAAAACTACTGTAAATAAGAAACTGTTCAATCATACATTTAAAATGCTCTGTTACTGACTGCTTAGTGCTGTCAAGATGACTTGTAACCTTGCTCATACAGTGTCTTACAGATTTGAACAACCAAACACTTGATACTTCTCCCCCAGCCCCCTAAGTACAGGATAGGAAGTCAGTTTGTGTTTAATCGTACACAAGGAATTAAACTTGAGTACTTCTACAAAGCTGATGAGTGGAGTATCAATGGAATTGCTGTTAGCTCATTTTTCAGCGAGGACAGATCCAGCTTTCCTGAGGCTGTGAACTAGGAAAGTTGCTAAACAGCTACAATTTAAAAAAAGGTTTCAAAGTAGCAGCCGTGTTAGTCTGTATTCGCAAAAAGAAAAGGAGTACTTGTGGCACCTTAGAGACCAACAAATTTATTAGAGCATAAGCTTTCGTGAGCTACAGCTCACTTCATCAAGGTACTCAATCCCCCAGCTGAATAGCACACACTTTTACCTGTTGTGCATTACCTTTCACCCATCATAAAAATGGGCAGGTCTGTGTGAAGTGGCATCCATAGTTTAAGAACTGTCCTGAATTGCATCCAAAATTCAACCCAAATCTTTCAAGATAGCAAGAGCACTGCCCTGAAGAACTTGTTATCTAAATAAGCAAAACAAAAAAGAGTGGAAAGAAAAATTTAATGTACAAGCAGGATGAACTCTCATCCGATACCTTCAGGACAGACAAACAGCAACCCATTCAGCATATCAGAAATATAGCCACAAAGAAAACAGCTTAGGTAGGTAATGCAAGAAAGTTTACTTGGATGGATGTAAGGAAGGTCAAGTGATTAAAGCACAAGTTTAGGACTTGGGACATCTGAGTTCAATTCCCTGCTTCCCCACAGACTTCCTGTATGTCGTTGGGGAAGTCACTTTAGCCTTTCAGTTCCCCATCTGTAAAATGGGAATAATAGCACTTCTGCAACTCACAGGGTGCTGCCAGGAAAAGTACCCTAAAGACTGCAAGATGCTCAGATGCTATGGTAATGAGGCTTATATAAAGTACTTAAAATCCATAAGATTAAAAAGAAAAAATAAAGGCTGCTCTGTGCCTTAGCTTTCCATTTATACAAATGGGATAACAGTGCTTCCTTTATCCTTCTTGTCTAGATTATAAACTCTTTTACCATCTATATGTATGTATTACAGTTAGCACAATGGGGTCCTGATCTCAAACGTGGCCTATGGACATTACTAATACAAATGAGGATGACGAAAAAAAGAGTAACCAAGGTGATAAGAACTGTTTGTTTCTACAGCATGTGACACAATGGAGCCCTGGGATCCCAGTTCGGGGCCAGTTTGGGGCTCCTGCAATAAAATTGTTCTAACTAGGAGAAGAGTTCTTGACCTGGGGAAAGGGTCTTCCTGTATTTCTCCCAAGGCTTGAAATCTAGATAAGAGAAATTTCTCAGATTTAAAAAAAAAAAAAAATTTACCCTCATTTTCACTACAGGGAGCTAATGTTGTTTTGAAACTATTGTCTGTTCCCCATATGTACTAGGCAATATTTTACTTTAGTCAACAGAGGATGAGAAGCATTTTGAGAAAAAAATGATCCTAAGGACACAAACCACATTTGATGATGGGCTTGCAGAGGAAAGACTCCGCTGCTGTCTGTTTTATTACGCCTTTTTATTTCTGGCTACATTTCCTTTTGTTGTGACAGAATGTCTGATGATGCATGTGAGCAGGTTGCTTCTGACTGGTAACTTCCGAATTCTGAGGCTTGTCTCCCGAGGCTATAATGACAGAAGTTTTATGCTGTTTCTTTTGTTCTGAAGCGTGGCATTCTTTGCTCTTTGAGGGCAGGTGTGTTTCCACTTATTGTGTTAGCTGAGTGCTATTACTGAGGAAACTATTCTCTGTACTGGAACAACATAAAACAGCATGAGCTGCACGCGGAACCATTTGCACTGGGATATTAAAAGTTACTTTGATGGCTCTTGGTTTAGAATCCTAAGTATGCTGTTTGATCTTGTTGCTGCTCAGTACAGCAAACTCCTGAGAATTGCAACTGGGGCTAGAACTGTCATAGAGGAGGAGCCTGCACTGGAACTGAAACATACAGGAGTGTAAACAAAAGTTAAGAAGCTCCATGCTTGTGTCTATAAAACTGGGAATGTAGTTTAAGTGTGGGGAAATTTTTAGGCAAACAGTGGACACTATGCAACAGGCAAATGACAATTGCTTGTGATTGTTTTCTGACTGTATATAGAAGAGGGTATGTTGTTTTCAGATCCTAGGATTACAGAAAATATATTTTCTTTTGTCTGCCTTAACTATAGTTGTTGTTACCTCAAATAGGTAAAAATAGCTCAAATGTTGTAATTTAAAGCACAGATTAAATAAACTAAATACTTTCATCCATTACTAGGAAAAAATCTAGGTTTTTTTTTTTAATGGAAGGTAGTATACAAATATTCTATGAATATCTTCTAAACTTGTTCAAGTGATATGTGAAACTTGAATTTTGTTCACACAAATGAGTCTCAGAAAGCAGAAGTATAAATATTACACAGCATGTGTAGGAAAGGAATCTTGGCAGCAAATCAAGAAGGTGAACATAAAATGAAAATCGTCTCAATTTAGAAGCCTGCAATCACATTACAGTGTGAGTGTGTGTATGTGTGCAAAATAGCCATATATTTCATAGAAACAAATATAAGCCTTGATCACAAACCATCCACATCTGTAAGAGATTAGCAAATATTTCCTGCAAAGCAATAGAGTATACTTTGATATTTAATTCTAAGTTTTAATTTTTGTCCTTTTTATTCGGGGTGTGTGTGTGTATGTATGTGTGTGTACCTAATGAAATATGAGAGTGGAAATGTGGTAAGCAATACTAAAAAGCTCATGATTGTTCTGAAAAGGTCACTCATACCAGTTTACTGGTTGGTAGGACTAGGTTGGGTGAAAAGGGTCCTTCATACCTGGAATTTTAAGAAAAAATATGGAAACCTTCTTAATAAACTATATAATATGTAATGTATGCAGAGTGATTGTAGCCATGTTGGTATGGTAGAGAGACAAGGAGGGTGAGAGAGACAACAGAAATTGATCCAATAAATATATCACCTCAGCCATCCTGTCTCTCTCATATATAATGTTATCAATATGTTTTCTTCTTCAGCTTACTGTTTAAGACGAAGGGTTGGTCCACAATAATGCTGTAAGCTGATGTAAGTTACGCTACTTCAGTTATATAAATTATGTAACTGAAGTCAACGTAACTTAGGTTGATTTAGCGCGGTGTAGACATCGCTGTATGTTGATGGGAGATGCTCTCCTGTTGACATAGCTTCTGCCTCCCAGGGAGGTGGAGTACAGACGTTGACTGGAGAGCGCTTCACCAGACCTGCTAAATTGACACCACTGCATTGATCACAGCGGTGTCAATTTAGCCGATAGTATAGACATGGCCCTAGTAACTTCTCATGACTGGCTAGCGTAGGAGATTGGTCATATGCTTAGTGGGCAACTGAAAGTTGTTGCCCTCTACTGGGAGTTTGGTGTCCAATGTGCAAAGATTTGATGGTCTTCCACCTATTCCTAATAGTCAGGTATTCCTGCTGCAGAAACTTCCGCTATAGTTAGCGGCCATGCTGTTGTTCTCAGAAGAAAGGTCAGTTTTTGGCCATGAGGGCTACTCCTTCAAATAGCTGGTCCATCATGGTCAGTCAAATCACCTTGGTGGGACATTGTAAGGTCCTGCTTGTATTGTGTTTTATGTAGGTAAAATGCTTTTATTCTCCAGAGTGCTCAGTCTGCATCTGCACTTTTTGTCCTGTGTACCCAGTTGTCTGGGTTCGGTGGCTCCTCCCTCACCTGAGTGGATGGGCCTTTCTTTCGGATGGGCTCCACCCACCAATTCAGTCATCAAGTACACTGGCACCTTTATTGAGAACTGAATTCATAAAGAAAACAGGATATTCTTGCATACGGGATATGCAGTGGTTTTCAACCGGCGGTCTGTGTACCTGGGAGGTCTGCAGACTATGTTTAAGATTTCTAAAGCAGTCTGCACCTCCATTTGAAATTTTTTAGAGGTCCACAAATGAAAAAGTTTGAAAACCATTGATCTACAGCAGTGGTTCTTAACCTTTGCTGCAGCCTGCATCCCTTTGATTCTCAAAATATGTTCTCACACCCCTCATCAAAAATCGTTAACATAGGTCAGTTCATTAAACCTAGATATATCATAACTATAGAATGAGAGAGAGAGAATTATGTATTTATTTTAATTTCACAGTAAAATTAAGAATACATGAAAAATTACACACTTTTTTTTAAGTTTACTGGCTCAGTGACTCTACTGCTGTTGCTTTTGTTCAATGATTTTGTGAAACAAGGAACTTTTTTTGAAATAACCACACATGTCATCACTCGCATTTAGGCGGTTTCTGGCCTTTGTTTTGATGTGTAAGAGTGATGAAAATCCTATCTCACACAAGTATGTAGTTGCAAATGGCACAAGCATCTCCAGCGCTGTCTTTGCCAGTTGTGGAAACGGTGCTAGTTGAGCGCACCAGAAATTCTCATGCTTCATTGTCTCAAACTCCATTTGGATTCTGCCATTGGCTCATAATTCAATGAGATCATCTTTCATCAAATCACTGTCGTTGATGGAATCCAGGTTAAAAAGAAATGGATCCAATATCCATTTCTTTGCCACATCAAGATCTCCAGTGGAAAAATATCCTTAGAAAGAGTCACTCAACTGTTGCAAATGCTTTGTCACTTCAGTTGCAATGGTCATTCCTTCATTTTTCGAAACAACTGTTTCTTCAAGAAAAGGAAAGTTAGTGAAATTTCTTTTTTCAACACGCTTTATCCAAACTGGAAGTTTCCGAATAAAAGCAAATAACTTTTGTCTGGCCGTTACCGTGTTCATCCCAGTTCCTTGCATAGATGTGTTGAGTTCATTTAGGTATGTGAATATATCTGCCATGTACGCTAGGCAAAGGATAAACTCTCTATTTTTGAAGTCATCAACTAAATTACTGCTTTGGTTACAAAGAAATTGTCAAGGTTCCTTCCCGACTCTGAACTCTAGGGTACAGATGTGGGGACCTGCATGAAAACCTCCTAAGCTTATTTTTACCAGCTTAGGTTAAAACTTCCCCAAGGTACAAACTATTTTATCCTTTGCCCTTGGACTTCCACTGCCACCACCAAACGTCCAGGTTTATTTTTGAGAAAGCGTTGTTTGAAAACGTCTTTTCCCCCCAAAATCTTCACCAAAACCTTGCATCCCCGTGCCTGGGGAAGGTTTGATTAAAAATCCTCACCAATTTGCATAAGCGACCACAGACCCAAACCTTGGATCTTAAGAACAATGAATAAAACATTCAGTTTCTTACAAGAAGAATTTTAATATAAGAAAAGGTAAAAAGAATCGCCTCTGTAAAATCAGGATGGTAAATACCTTACAGGGTTATTAGATTCAAAACATAGTGAATCCCTCTAGGCAAAACCTTAAGTTGCAAAAAGACACAAAGACAGGAATATCTATTCACCTCAGCTTATTTCCTCAGCCATTTAAAGAAATCATAATCTAATGCATATCTAGCTAGATTATTACTAAATTCTAAGACTCCATTCCTGTTCTGTCCCCAGCAAAAGCATCACACAGACAGACACAGACCCTTTGTTTCTCCCTCCCTACAGCTTTGAAAGTATCTTGTCTCCACATTGGTCATTGTGGTCAGATGCCAGCGAGGTTATCCTAGCTTCTTAACCCTTTACAGGTGAAAGGGTTTTTCCTCTGGCCAGGAGGGATTTTAAAGGTGTTTACCCTTCCCTTTATTTTTATGACAGAAACTGACTTATTTCTTTGTGCATTTCAAGAAAACGAGTAAGCATTCGGCCACGGGAAAGCCACCTCACTTCTGTACGGAAAAGAAGGAGAGTGTGTTTGGCACCAATTTCTTTGCAAAAAGCACGGAAGAGGCGATGATTTAGAGCATGTCCTCTGATGAAGTTTACTGCACTCACCACAGTAGAGAAAGTATCCTTCAATTTTGTAGGCAAAGTCTTTGTGACAGTTGCATGAGGATGCAATATACAATGTGTGATCAGGATATGAGGTACTTCTTTCTTTACATAGGCAACAAATCCTAATTTTTTTCCTAGCATGGTAGGGGCACCATCGGTACAAATTGATGCACACACGTCAAGCGTTATCTTATGCTTCATGTCTTTGGGTATGTCTACACTACGAAATCAGGTAAAATTTATAGAAGTCAGTTTTGCAGAAAGCTTTTTTATACAGTTGAGTGTGTGTGTCCCCACACAAATGCTCTAAGTGCATGTAGTCGGCAGAGTGTGTCCACAGTACTGAGACAACCGTCGACTTCCGGAGCTTTGCACTGTTGGTGGCTATCCCACAGTTCCCACAGTCTCCACTGCCCATTTGAATTCTGGGTAGAAATCTCAGTGCCTGATGGGGCTAAAACATTGTCGTGGGTGGTTCTGGGTGCATATAGTCAGGCTCCTGTTCCCTCCCTCCGTCCGTAAAAGCAAGGGCAGACAATCATTTTGCGCCTTTTTTCTTGAGTTACCTGTGCAGATGCCATACCACGGCAAGTATGGAGCCCGCTCAGCTAACCATCACCTTATGTCTCCTGGGTGCTGGCAGACGTGGTACTGCATTGCTACAGCAGCAGTTTATTGCCTTTTGGCAGCAGACAGTGCAGTATGACTGGTAGCTGTCGTCGACGTAGTCCAGGGTGCTCTTTTAACCGATCTCAATGAGGTCAGGGGTGCCTGGGTAAACATGGGAGTGACTCAGCAAGCTCATTTCCCTTGTTTCATCTCATGGCGATTGAGTCCTACCGGCAGTGCACTGTCTTTTAATCTGCAGCTAGCAGAAGACGATGGCCAGTAGTCATACTGCACCATCTTCTGCCGAGCACCCAGGAGATGACAATGGCTAGCAGTCGTACTGCACAGTCTGCTGCCAGCAAGATGTATAAAGATAGATGAAGTGGCTCAAAACAAGAAATAGACCAGATTTGTTTTGTATTCATTTTCTCCTCCCTCCCTCCCTCTGTGAAATCAGCAGCCTGCTAAACCCAGTTTTGAGTTCTATCCTTGAGCCGGCCATTCAGTTTCTCGTAAAGCCACCCCCTTTGTTGATTTTAATTCCCTGTAAGCCAACCCTGTGAGTCATGTCGTCAGTCGCCCCTTCCTCCGTCAGGGCAACAGCAGACAATCGTTCCGCGCCTTTTTTCTGTGCAGACGCCATACCACAGCAAGCATGGAGCCCGCTCAGATCATTTTGGCAATTAGGAGCACATTAAACACCACAGTATATGCAGCACTAGAACCTGGCAAAGCGAAACTGGGCGAGTAGGTGACGTCAGCGCGGTTACGAGAGTGATGAGGACATGGACACAGACTTCTCTCAAAGCATGTGCCCTGGCAATGTGGGCATCATAGTGCTAATGGGGCAGGCTCATGTGGTGGAACACCGATTCTGGGCCCGGGAAACAATCACAAACTGGTGGGACCGCATAGTGTTGCTGGTCTGGGACGATTCCCAGTGGCTGCGAAACTTTCGCATGCGTAACGGCACTTTCATGGAACTTTGTGACTTGCTTTCCCCTGCCCTGAGGCGCAAGAATACCAAGATGAGAGCATCCCTCACAGTTGAGAAGCGAGTGGCAATAGCCCTGTGGAAGCTTGCAACGCCAGACAGCTACCGGTCAGTCGGGAATCAATTTGGAGTGGACAAATCTACTGTGGGGGCTGCTGTGATGCAAGTAGCCAACGCAATCAAAGATCTGCTGCTATCAAGGATAGTGACCCTGGGAAATGTGCAGGTCATAGTGGATGGCTTTGCTGCAATGGGATTCCCTAACTGTGGTGGGGCCATAGATGGAACCCATATCCCTATCTTGGCACCAGAGCACCAAGCCAGCGAGTACATAAACCGCAAGCGGTACTTTTCAATAGTGCTGCAAGCACTGGTGGATCACAAGGCACGTTTCACCAACATCAACGTGGGATGGCCGGGAAAGGTACATGACGCTCACATCTTTAGGAATTCTGGTCTGTTTCAAAAGCTGCAGGAAGGGACTTTCTTCCCAGACCAGAAAATAAGCATTGGGGATGTTGAAATGCCTATAGTTATCCTTGGGGACCCAGCCTACCCCTTAATGCCATGGCTTATGAAGCCATACACAGGCAGCCTGGAGAGTACTCAGAAGCTGTTCAGCTACAGGCTGAGCAAGTGCAGAATGGTGGTAGAATGTGCATTTGGACGTTTAAAAGCGCGCTGGTGCAGTTTACTGACTCTGTTAGACCTCAGCGAAACCAATATTCCCACTGTTATTACTGCTTGCTGTGCGCTCCACAATATCTGTGAGAATAAGGGGGAGACGTTTATGGTGGGGTGGGAGGTTGAGGCAAATCGTCTGGCTGCTGGTTACGCACAGCCAGACACCAGGGTGGTTAGAAGAACACAGGAGGGCACGGTGCGCATCAGAGAAGCTTTGAAAAGCAGTTTCATGACTGGCCACGCTACGGTGTGAAAGTTCTGTTTGTTTCTCCTTGATGAAACCCTCTGCCCCTTGATTCACTCTACTTCCCTGTAAGCTAACCACCCGCCCCACCTCCCTTCGATCACCACTTGCAGAGGCAATAAAGTCATTGTTGCTTCACATTCATGCATTCTTTATTAATTCATCACACAAATAGGGGGATAATTACCAAGGTAGCCCAGGAAGGGTGTTGGAGGAGGGAAGGACAACGCCACACAGCACTTTAAAATTTTAAAACTTATTGAATGCCAGCATTCTGTTACTTGGGCAATCCTCTAGGGTGGAGTGACTGGGTTGCCGGAGGCCCCCCCACCGCATTCTTGGGCGTCTGGGTGAGGAGGCTATGGAACTTGGGGTGGAGGGCGGTTGGTTACACAGGGGCTGCAGCGGCAGTCTGTGCTCCTGCTGCCTTTCCTGCAGCTCAACCATACACTGGAGCACATTAGTTTGATCCTCCAGCAGCCTCAGCATTGAATCCTGCCTCCTCTCATCATGCTGCCGCCACCTTTCAGCTTCAGCCCTCTCTTCAGCCCACCACATCTCCTCCAGACATTGTCTGCCTCCACGCATTCGTCTGTGCTCTGTCAGTGTGGGAGGACACCATGAGCTCAGAGAACATTTCATTGCGAGTGCGTTTTTTTTGCCTTCTAATCTTCGCTAGCCTCTGGGAAGGAAAAGATCCTGTGATCCTTGAAACACATGCAGCTGGTGGAGGAAAAAAAAAAAGGGACAGTGGTATTTGAAAAGGCACATTTTATAGAACAATGGGTACACTCTTTCACAGTAAACCTTGCTCTTAACATTACATACATAGCACATGTGTTTTCGTTACAAGGTCACATTTTGCCTCCCCCCACCGCATGGCTAACAGTGGGGAACATTTCTTTTCAGCCATAGGAAACAGTCCAGCAGGAATGGGCAACTCTGAATGTCCCCTTAAGAAAAGCACCCTATTTCAACCAGGTGACCATGAATGATATCACTCTCCTGAGGATAACACAGAGAGATAAAGAATGGATGTTGTTTGAACGCCAGCAAACGTACACTGCAATGCTTTGTTCTACATTGATTCCTGAGTACATGCTACTGGCCTGGAGTGGTAAAGTGTCCTACCATGGTGGATGGAATAAGGCTGCCCTCCCCACAAACCTTTTGCAAAGGCTTTGGGAGTATATCCAGGAGAGCCACAAATGCCAGGGCAAATTAATCATTAAACATGCTGGCTTTTAAACCTTGTATAGTATTTTAAAAGGTACACTCACCAGAGGTCTCTTTTCCACCTGGCGGGTCCGGGAGGGAGCCTTGGGTGGGTTCAGAGGGTACTGGCTCCAGGTCCAGGGTGAGAAACAGTTCCTGGCTGTTGGGAAAACCGGTTTCTCCGCTTGTTTGCTGTGAGCTATCTACAACCTCATCATCATCGTCTTCCTCGTCTCCAAAATCTGCTTCCGTGTTGCTGCCATCTCCATTGAAGGAGCCAAACAACAGGGCTGGGGTAGCGGTGGCTGAACCCCCTAAAATGGCACGCAGCTCATCATAGAAGCGGCATGTTTGGGGCTCTGACCTGGAGCTGCTGTTCGCGTTTCTGGTTTTCTGGTAGGCTTGTCTCAGCTCCTTAAGTTTCACATGGCACTGCTTCGGGTCCCTGTTATGGCCTCTGTCCTTCATGCCCTGGGAGATTTTCACAAATGTTTTGGCATTTCAAAAACTGGAACGTAGTTCTCATACCATGGATTCCTCTCCCCATACAGCAGTCAGATCCCGTACCTCCCATTTGGTCCATGCTGGAGCTCTCTTTTGCGATTCTGGGACTCCATCATGGTCACCTCTGCTGATGAGCTCTGCATGGTCACCTGCAGCTTGCCACGTTGGCCAAACAGGAAATTGAAATTCAAAAGTTCGCGGGCCTTTTCCAGTCTACCTGGTCAGTGCATCCGAGTTGAGAGTGCTGTCCAGAGTAGTCACAATAGAGCACTCTGGGATAGCTCCTGGAGGCCAATATCGTCTAATTACATCCACAGTACCCCAAATTCGACCCAGCAAAACTGATTTCAGCGCTAATCCCCTTGTCGGGGGTAGAGTAAGGAAATCGATTTTAAGAGCCCTTTAAGTCAAAAAAAAGGGCTTAGTCATGTGGATGGGTGCAGGGTTAAATTGATTTAACGCTGCTAAATTCGACCTCAACGCCTAGCGTAGACCAGGGCTTTGACAAGATTGAACACATCAATTCCTTTTGCAGTTAATTGCAATGGTTCACAGAACAAGAATTCTTCTAAGATTTCTTCCTCCTTTACGTACCACACAAACACCAACAGCTGACTGCAGCCGTCAATGTCAGTGGACTCGTCAAGCTGAATATCCACTTTAAGAGGACTAGCTTTGATATCTTCTACAACTTGCTGCAAGATATCCTGATTCATCTCATGGATTCTAGAACGAATCATGCCATTTGACAAGGGAACCTGCTGAAGCTTCTTTTGTGCATCTGGTCCCAATACTGGTTTTTGCCATTTCCAATGCGCAAGGTTTCACTAATTCCTCAAAAAGAAAAGGGGTACTTGTGGCACCTTACAGACTAACAAATTTATTTGAGCATAAGCTTTTGTGAGCTACAGGCATCCGATGAAGCGAGCTGTAGCTTACGAAAGCTTATGCTCAAATAAATTTGTTAGTCTCTAAGGTGCCACAAGTACTCCTTTTCTTTTTACGAATACAGACTAACATGGCGGCTACTCTGAAACTAATTCCTCAGCTATTGTATGAGGCTTCTTTTCTTTGGCACACAAATATGCAACTTGTTAGGATGCTTGTAACTAGGGCTTCTCAAGTGACACAAACCCAAACATCCTCCAGGTTCCACTATGATCAAATCGTGCCCTTGTAGACTTCAGGGTGTCAATGTCATGTCCAGCAGCTGCACCACCATACTGTTTGCTGAAATGTTCAGACAGCTTCGATGGTTTGAGATTGGCATTTGAAAATAACGAGCTGCACGGTACACATTGCAGTCATTGATTTCCATCCTTGTCTGTCATACGAGTGAATCCGTAACGAATGTAGTCGTTGTCCCATTTGTGTTTCTTCGACATGGCAAGGGTTACTGAAATGAAAAAATATATAAATGGAGATAGGGGTCCTATACACTTTTAATTGCATATTAAATATGTGTAAAATAGTTTTGTTATTACTCACCACAAATAATAGTACAGTAGGCACTCAAAAATACGGAAATACTACCCAGAGATGTTGCGGAGTTTTGCTGTGGAAGTAAACTGTAACTGACGCACTAACAATTAGCGGCTAACTGAATTCAAACAAAGCCATGGTGCTGCCACATCATCATCTGTGCATGCATCAAGAAATATCCCGCAACGTGATGGTATGCTGTATTTTGTAGTGAGATAATTTCACTACAATTAGCTTAAAAACTTGAAAATAAATTTTTTGTTTTTATATTACAGCAATCATTAAAAAATGTATTATGTTAATAGGTTTGATGAAACAAAGTAGTTGTACTTGCGTGTCTGTGCTTAATTTGTGTGTTCCATGATTTACCTTCTAAAAAAAATCTGGCATGTCTTGCACCCCGAGAAAGGGCATCTCGCACCCCCAGGTTAAGAACCACAGGTCTATAGCATATCCTGGTTCAGAGCAAGACTCTTTATGTGTCATCTGAAAGCACTTAATACATTTAGTAGCCATATGAAGAATAAGGGCCACAACATCTAAGGAACAAGAACATGACTCTGAGATTGATCAGAAAGACAGATTCATTGAAGAGAAAATTGTTCCTGCCTGACAACCATGCCATTTAATTTTTTTAATAAATGATTGACTCTTTCCTTTCCCATAAGAAAGAAGGAAGTGGGCCATGCAGCTCCTTAGTAGGGAATGTTTTGTTTCAGAGAAGCAGCCGTATTAGTCTGTATCCGCAAAAAGAAAAGGAGTACTTGTGGCACCTTCGAGACTAACAAATTTATTTGAGCATACGCTTTCGTGAGCTACAGCTCACTTCACCGGTGCATTCCGTGGAAAATACAGTGGGGAGATTTTATATACACAGAGAACATGAAACAATGGGTGTTACCATACAGACTGTAACAAGAGTGATTAGGTAAAGTGAGCTATTACCAGCAGGAGAGCGGGGGTTGCGGGGAGGGGATCTTTTGTAGTGATGATCAAGGTGGGCCATTTCCAGCAGTTGACAAGAACATGTGAGGAACAGTGTGTGTGTGTGTGTGTGTGTGGGGGGGGAATAAACATGGGGAAATAGTTTTACTTTGTGTAATGACCCATCCATTCCCAGTCTCTATTCAAGCCTAAGTTAATTGTATCCAGTTTGCAAATTAATTCCAATTCAGCAGTCTCTCATTGGAGTCTGTTTCTGAAGGTTTTTGGTTGAAGAATTGCCACTTTTAGGTCTGTAATCGAGTGACCAAAGAGATCGAAGTGTTCTCCGACTGAATGTTATAATGTTCTCTTTTGAATGTTATAATTCTTGACGTCTGATTTGTGTCCATTCGGAGAACACTTCAGTCTCTTTGGTCACTGCTGAATTGGAATTAATTTGCAAACTGGATACAATTAATTTAGGCTTGAATAAAGACTGGGAGTGGATGTGTCGTTACACAAAGTAAAACTATATCCCCATGTTTATTCACCCCCCCTTACTGTTCCTCGCACGTTGTCAACTGCTGGAAATGGCCCACCTTGATTATCACTACAAAAGGATGATAAAACTATTTCCCCATGTTTATTCCATCCCCCTCTCCCCCCCCGCTCTTCTGCTGGTAATAGTTCACCTTACCTGATCACTCTTGTTATAGTCTGTTTGTTAGGTAGTACCCATTGTTTCATGTTCTCTGTGTATATAAAATCTCCCCACTGTATTTTCCACTACATGCATCTGATGAAGTGAGCTGTAGCTCACGAAGGCTTATGCTCAAATAAATTTGTTAGTCTCTAAGGTGCCACAAGTACTCCTTTTCTTTTTTAGTAGGGAATATTTCACAGAATTCCCAGAATTGTCTGTTAAGCTCAGAAGTTGCCATATCCAACATCATAATTATTAATTTGTCTCTATTCCTGCCTGTCCGATCAAGAGGGAAAATTTCATCATGTTCATCAAACCAGTGTTGAAAATTGAAAGTAGCTCTGGAACAAAGATGTCAGTGAGTTTATTCTCTGTACTTCATGGCCCCCAAGAGGAGAGGAAGGGCAAATCTAGGTCTAATTCTAGACCTGAAATAATTCAACAAATCCATCAAACTAAAGTTAAAGGAAAGGAGCCATTTCAGGATGTCTTGGTCATCACAGTTCCAGAGATAATTCTGTCTCCCATGGGCTTGGAATTAGTGTATATGATTTTTAATATTTTATTGTTAAACAGTTACTCAATTTTCAACTAAAATTGCGCTCTTCGTTGTTCTGAGAGTTAGAAATTACAGAGGCGTAGGCCAGATGAGAGCTGTTTATTTATGTTTTAACCAAATATTATTAGGAGGGGCATGACACGGTGGATTTAACCATAAACAAAGGGGTCATTTACCTTTACACGTTGGTTGTAATTTCTTTCTTTTAAGAATTAGGTTTGCTCATTTATTGCCTCGACTTATGGCAAAGACAGCTGTACTTAACTTTATATCTGAGTATTCCCACTGAATTCAGTAGGATATTCACATGCATTAAGCTGAAGGCACGTGGACCTCTTTATGGTTGATATTTTTCCCTGTGGCAATTTAGGGGTTTAAATGGATTTTCTTTTTATCCCTATCTAAAAATGTAAAATAACAAAAAAGTGATTGGCACTAGAGCTGGTCCAAAAAATGGGAGAAAAATGAAGATTTTTTTTTTTGGCAAAGTTCCTTTCCATTTTTCATCTTTTTTTTTTTTTTTTCCCCAAAATTCAGAGGAGTCAGCCAGCTGCGATAGACACAACTTTCAGAAGTGTGTTTTTGTCCTTGGAGAGAATGTCCAGTTTGCAGTTGTTTACCAGAGAAATGCAAGTGGGTTCCCTGCTCTCAATTACACATCCCCAGCCTCTTCTGCACATGAGATTGGGATCAAACACAATGTAAAAAATGTATATTTTTCTACAGTATACCCAAAGAAAGGATTCTTTCTAGAATTATTTCTCATTTATTATTCAGCTAGTATTCCCTCTCAGCCCTGCTCTTACCAGTAATCTGTGTCAATGACTGTGCCTCTATGCATGAGAAACAGTGCAGCATTTGCAAAAGCAACTCTTTTAAGTAGCATATTCACTTGCACTGGGGTTATAGCTGGCCTAGTATTACTGCTCTACCTTTTTTCTTTTGGTCCCAAGTGCCTGATCCAAAGCTCACTAAAGCCAATGGAAAGACTTTTGGATCTGTCGCTTCATCCAGAATCTGTTTCCTTGAATGGTGAATGCTGATAGGCTGTGAGATATAATGACCCATTTGTTCAGTGTTGAAAATTGGTTCTATAAGAGCGCTCTTGACTGAGAGACTGTGCCAGTACTAAAAGATGCTTGGGAGGTACTCCCCTGCCCAGAGCCATTGTGCTAAAGCCTGCTCATTGATCGCTCTTTCTGAAGGTACTTCATGTGTAAAATGTCTGACAGAATGAAAAGTGAATCGAGTAGTGTCCGCTTACAGGTATTGGCATCTTCTCAGTGGAAAGCTGAGATATCAATCTTGATCCAAGTCAGACTGCAGCTTATTAAGGCTTGTGAATGGGTTCACAGGCAAAGCCCTGCCATCCTAGGAAACTTTTGTCACAGCTTACAATCCGCTCAAGGCATCCAGGAATAACTTGCCTTATCCTTTTAAATCATGAGTTCGCTTTCGTTGCCAAAGATAACCCTGTGAGTATGAGAAGAAAACCCTACTAAACATGCTGTTTCCTGATTAAAGTTCAGTGTGACACTCCTCTCTTATCAAGGATAGAATTACTTTGATTAATATACAAGAATAAAAGTCCCCTTAGCCACACTTAGGCCATCCTCTGAACATATGTTGGTATAATTACTTTGCTCAGTGGTGAATCCACACCCCTGAGCCACAAAGTTAGACCGACTTTACTCCCGGTATAGACAGGACTATGTCGATGCAAGGGCTTGTCCTGTCGACATAGCTATCGCCTCTCTGGGAGGTGGATTACCTATGCCAACGGGAGAAGCTCTCCAGTAAGTGTAGGTCGTGTCTTCACTAAGCGCTACAGCAGTTCAGCTGCACGGGTGCAGCGCTGTAAGTGTAGACAAGCCCTTAGTTTTTATTAAGACAGATGATTGTTTTAAATTTAAAACGTCATAATGGAGTATGCCACCTGGAGAGAATTCTGGGCATCGGGGTTAGCTGAGACAGTTCAGATTCAAACACCCTTTCCCCTCCTGTGTTTGTCAGCAGGACTTGGGGACCAGGCAGGGAAGAGTCCAGGAAGTCAAAGGAACTAGAGATCATCAGGCACCATGCCCAGCAACTTTATATCCCAGGCAGGAAGCGGAATCTAGGGACCAGTGGAGGGAGGAAGCTGCCCTGTTTAAAGACGAACCACATGAGAAGGTTTCAGTTTATTTTGAGACTGTCTGTACTCTGGAAGGGTAGATTTTACTTTGGGACTGTTTGTTTCTGAGAGGAGAGTTAGGGACAGCCAGCGCTGAGTTAGTCAGGAGCCGTGGCTTCGGTTCCAGACTCATTAAAGGTGTGAATCCAGTGCCTGGCTTTAAATATCTATTTAGTCCCACTGACTATGGGGAAGAATGATGGTCCAGTCATTAGGGCACTAGCCTAGGACTTGGGAGGTGTTGGCTCAGTCACCTGCTCTGCTCCACACCACAGACTTCCTGTGTGACCTTGGGCAAGTCACTTAGACCCAGATTTCTAAAGGTATTTAGGTGTTCCGGGGCTCAGCATGGCAAAGCCAACCTGATTTAGGGCCATAAAATTCAATTGTTAAAGGCATTTAGGCACTTATGAGCCTGAATCCCATTGACCTTTAGAAATCTGGGCCTTAACCTCTCTGCGCCTCAGTTCCCCATCTTTAAAATGGGAACAACAGCACTTCCCTACATCACAGCGGTGTTGTGAGAATAAATACACTAAAGATTGTGAGGTGCTATGGTCATAGGGGAGACATATAAATATCTAAGTTGGGTATATTAGACTCCAATTCACTTAAAATGCATGTACTTTGCTGAACTGCAGCCTCCATCTTCAACTCCGTATGAGACTTTTGGCAAGTCACATAGGGCCAAATTTTAAAAAGTCAGCTCTTTTCTGGGTGCTCCCACTTTGGGAGCCCAACTTTAGACATGCAAGATCTGGTGTTCAGCAGTGCTGACTGCCCACAGCTGCATCTGAAGCAAATGTTGGTACCACATCCTTATAGGCCAATATGGTCATCTTGGTGCAGTCCCAAATTCAACAAAGTGACACTGTCCAACGTAAAGAGGTGCTCTGCCTTCAGTCAAAGCTCCGTCCAAGAGAGATTTCTCTCTGTCTTAGCGGCTAAAAGAATGCTAGACATGTCGAATGCTAATGCATCCACCTAAGCGCTCTTACATTTCACAGCCAACAACAGCTATGAGGGTATAGCCTCTGCGAAGCTATCTTCGGTAGAGAGATCCTGTATGTGTTTAGTCCATTAACTTGTTGTGTCTTTTAGATTCCCACTCTGTTTCTACGTGTACCACTGTGGAAGCTTTTCCTTGGCAAGATCAGCACACAGGAGGATGCTAGAGAACAGACTTCCTGTGTGACTGTGGGCAGGTCACTTGGTCTCTCTAAATTTCAGTTCCCCATCTGTACAGTTGGGATAGTAGCACTGCCCTACCCCCAGAGGCGTTGCAAGGATAAATACATTAAAAATTGTGACATGCTGTAAGATCTGCTGATGAAAAGCTCTAGATATTATTATTGCACAAATCCTTGACCACTAGCCCAGACATCTTGCCTTTTATTATTGTATTGGCAGATGTTTGAATTATTTTCCTTGAATTTTTGAATGCATGGGTGGGGTGGTTTTAAATTTTGTAATTATTTTGAACAGCAGAATTTCTATTGCTCAGGATGTCTCTGTGGCCTGAATCCTGCATATTGATGCACTGCTGTGATCCTTCGTGTCTCCATGGAGTCCTCTTCAGGTTAATGGGATTCTGTGGGGACATAAGTATCCACATCCACTTAGGTTCCCATTTTAAGGCCTGGTCTACACTACGGGGTTAGGTTGAATTTAGCCCCATTAGGTCGATTTAAAAATGACTGCATCCACACAACCAACACCGCTCCGTCGACCTAAAGGGCTCTTAAAATTGACTTCTGTACTCCTCCCCGACGAGGGGAGTAGTGCTAAAATCGACTTTGCTGAGTCGAATTTGGGGTAGTGTGGATCAAATTGACGTTATTGGCCTCCAGGAGCTATCCCAGAGTGCTCCATTGTGACTGCTGGACAGAACTTTGAACTCCGATGCACTGGCCAGGTACACAGGAAAAGCCCCGGGAATTTTGAATTTCATTTCCTGTTTGGTCAGCCTGGCAAACTCAGCAGCACAGGTGACCATGCAGTCCCCCCAGAATCGTAGAGTGTAGAATGTTTCTACTCTCCCCCCATCTCCGTCCCTGAGGTTATTGTAGATTAGAAGGCGAAAAAAACGCACTCGCGATGACATGTTTTCCCAGCTCATGCAGTCATCCCGCACTGATAGGGCACAGCTTAATGCATGGAGGCATTCAGTGGCAGAGGCCAGGAAAGAATTAAGTAAGCGCGAAGAGCGGAGGCAGGATGCGATGCTGAAGCTAATGGGGGAGCAAACGGACATGATGAAGCGTCTGTTGGGGGAGCAAACGGATATGATGAAGTGTCTGCTGGAGCTTCAGAAAAGCCAACAAGAGCAGAGACCCCCGCTGCATCTATTGTATAACTGCCTACCCTTCTCCCCAAGTTCCATATCCTCCTCACCCAGATGCCCAAGAACGTGCGGGGGGAAGCTCCGGGCACCTAGCCACTCCACTCCAGAGGATGGCCCAAGCAACAGAAGGCTGTCATTCAAACAGTTTGATTTGTAGTGTGGCTATAATAAGCAATGTGGCCTTGTCCTTCCCTCCTCTCCCACCCCACCTGGGCTACCTTGTCAGTTATCTCATTGTTTTTTAATTAATAAAGAAAGAATGCATAGTTTCAAAACAATAGTTACTTTATTTCGAAGCGGGGAGGGTGGTTGGCTTACAGGGAATTAAATTCAACAAAGGGGGTGGGTTTGCATCAAGGAGGAACACACATAACTGTCGCACCGAAGCCTGGCCAGTCATGAAACTGGTTTTCAAATCCTCTCTGATGCGCAGCGTGCCTTGCTGTGCTCATCTAATCGTCCTGGTGTCTGGCTGCTCAAAATCAGCCGCCAGGCGATTTGCCTCAACCTCCCACCCCGCCATAAACGTCTCCCCCTTACTCTCACAGATATTATGGAGCACACAGCAAGCAGCAATAACAGTGGGAATGTTGGTTGCCCTGAGGTCTGACCTATTCAGCAAACAGCACCAGCGAGCTTTTAAATGTCTAAAGGCACATTCTACCACCATTCTGCACTTGCTCAGCCTATAGTTGAACTGCTCCAGGCTTCATGAGCCATGGGAGCAAGGGGTAGGCTGGGGTAGGTGCGAATGCGCAGTGCTAATGGCTGGGAGAGCAGCCTGAGGGAGAAGCCTCCAGCTCGCATGATATTCTAGACAGGACTAAATCTCCATGAGATGAAACTTAAAGAAGAGAATGACCTGGAGTCTCTGGCTCCCATTCGGTGCTCTAAGAGGAGAATAGCCATGTCTGTCCAGGTGCACCTGATCGACCTCACCGAGGTCTGCCAGAAGCACCCAGGAGATGTACGACGGCTATCAGTCCTCCTGAACCGTCTGCTGCGAAGGCAAGGAGCTGCTGCTGTGTAGCAATGCAGTACCGCGTCTGCCAGCAACACCCAGGAGACGTACGGTAAGCTGAGCAGGCTGTATCTTGCCATGGTATGGCGTCTGCATGGGTAACCAAGGAAAAAAGGCGCGAAACAATTGTCTGCCATTGCTTTCACGGAGGGAGGGAGGGAAGGAAGGGGGCCTGACGACATGTACCCCAAACCACCCGCGATAATGTTTTTGCGCCATCAGGCATTGGGAGCTTAACCCAGAATTCCAATGGGCAGCGGAGACTGCAGGAACTGTGGGATAGCTACCCACAGTGCACCGCTCTGTAAGTTGATGCTAGCCACGGTAGTGGGGATGCACTCCGCTGATTTAATATGCTTAGTGAGGACATACACAATTGACTGTATAAAATTGGTTTCTAAAAATCGACTTCTATAAAATCAACCTAATTTCACAGTGTAGACATACTCTAAATGACCAGGTCTGCCTCCTTTTGTAGGGAGTGACATGCAACTGTCTCCTTGTGTAATGTGCTGCCTACTTATCTGGACTGGTACAGAAGGGCACGGAGAAGCCAAAATGATGGGTTAAAAGACATCTGTTACTTTGCACTTAAGTGGCTGAGTTCATCCAGCCAATACTAACTAAAAGGGTCTCTTGAAATAGTTGCAATTTCAAACCAAAGGCTAGTGATGGAAATGGGGCCAGGAATAGGACACTGTAAAAAGGAAGTGTTGCTTGTGCTAAAGTTCAGAGGAACAAAAGAGCTGTTAAAAATGGTTTATGTGAGCAAGGTCCTGGAGTGACAGACAATGTGAGATGAGAGAAAAGGTTGATTGTATCCTAGCCCTGGAAAGAGCAGGTGCAAATTGCAGAGGAGGTGTTCTATTCAGCAATAAGAACAGGAGTACTTGTGGCACCTTAAAGACTAACAAATTTATTTGAGCATAAGCTTTTGTGAGCTACAGCCCATTTAATCAGATTCATAGAATGGAACATATAAGAAGAAGATGTGTATATATACATACATACAGAGAACATGAAAAGGTAGAATAAGAGGCTAATTAATTAAGATGAGCTGTTATCAGCAGGAGAAAAAAACGTTTTTAGTGATAATCAAGATGGCCCATTTAAACAATTGACAAGAAGGTGTGAGGATACTTAACATGGGGAAATAGATTCAATATGTGTAATGACCCAGCCACTCCCAGTCTCTATTCAAACCCAAGTTAATGGTATCTAGTTTGCATATTAATTCAAGCTCAGCAGTTTCTTGTTGGAGTCTCTTTTTGAAGCTTTTCTGTTGCAAAATTGCCACCTTTAAATCTGTTACGGAGTGGCCAGAGAAGTTGAAGTGTTCTCCTACCAGTTTTTAATGTTATGATTCCTGATGTCAGATTTGTGTCCATTTATTCTTTTGTGTAGAGACTGTCTAGTTTGGCCAATGTACATGGCAGAGGGCCATTGCTGGCACATGATGGCATATATCAGATTGGTAGATGTGTAGGTAAATGAGCCCCTGATGGTGTGGCTAATGTGATTAGATCCTATGATGGTGTCACTTGAATAAATATGTGGACAGAGTTGGCATTGGGCTGCAAGGATAGGTCCCTGGGTTAGTGTGTTTGTTGTTTGGTTGCTCGTGAGTATTTGCTTCAGGTTGGGGGGCTGTCTGTAAGCAAGGACTGGTCTGTCTCCCAAGATCTGTGAGAGTGATGGGTCATCCTTCAGGATAGGTTGTAGATCCTTGATGATGCGTTGGAGAGGTTTTAGTTGGGGGCTGAAGGTAACGGCTAGTGGTGTTCTGTTATTTTCTTTGTTGGGCCTGTCCTGTAGTAGGTGACTTCTGGGTACTCTTCTGGCTCTGTCAATCTGTTTTTTCCACTTCAGCAGGTGGGTATTGTAGTTTTAAGAATGCTTGATAGAGATCTTGTAGGTGTTGGTCTCTGTCTGAGGGACTGAGCAAATGCAGTTGTATCTTAGAGTTTGGCTGTAGACAATGGATCGTGTGGTGTGTCCTGGATGAAAACTGGAGGCATGTAGGTAAGCAAAGCGGTCAATAGGTTTCCGGTATAGGGTGGTGTTTATGTGACCATCGCTTATTAGCACAGTAGTGTCCAGGAAATTGACTGCTTGTGTGGATTGGTCTAGGCTGAGGTTGATGGTGGGATGGAAATTGTTGAAATCATGGTGGAATTCCTTAAGGGCTTGTTTTCTATGAGTCCAGACGATGAAGATGTCATCCATGTAGCGCAAGTAGAGAAGGGGCATTAGGGGATGACAGCTAAGGAACATGTGGCCTTAAAGATAAAGGTGTAGTATTAATATATGTTGCTTTTCAAAGTGAAAGTTCCCAAAGAGCCTTAAAACTTCCCAGAAAAACCCCCCCATCATTAATAAATGACTAAGGTTGGTTAAAGACATTACTGACACTAAAATTAAGGAACTAGTTAGTTAAGATACTGATTTAAAAAATATTTTTACCCCCACACATCAGATTCACTACTTTCCTTGAAGGACTGCTCTTCTCGAAGACCCATGGACCTTCAATGTGTGCAGTAATACTGTACACACACCGCATGACTTAAAACTATAGCAACATAACAGATGTATCAGTTAGACATCTGCGTACAGATGAAGTGCGTGTTGTGTTATTTTCCCACAGGGAGGCATGAAGTTGGAGTTTTATGGTTTTGCCTTACGTGGTACTTGTGAGAAATATGGTTTGTATATTGTTAATGTGTGTTGTGGAGATGTAAGGGCCCAATGCTGCCCTTCGTTACACCCGAGAAACCTCATCAAAGGGTAAAATAAAGTAGTAAATGAAGAAAATAGGGTTGCACAGGTATAACTGAGAACAGAATTTGGCCTGCAGAATCTTAAAGTACTGGTAATGAGGCAGGTGCCGGGAAGAGTACAGCCTGACCTTCAGATCTCAGGCTGACTTTGTGGTTCTCCTAGCTAGAAATAAAACCTCTTTAACTTGTAAAGTGAGCAGGTTTGTTTAAAAAGCCACCGGGAGACAGTAAACATAGAATCCCTTCATGCCAATTCTGCAAATAACTTTTCACAGTGGACCTACACCTGTTAATGTCACTTCCATTGTTCTTGCTTTCGTACAGCAGAGGAAAGGACGTTCTATAGGACCCTAATCTTCTGGGACATGCTTACTCTTCTTCGGCAAGAGTAATCTTTCCATCCTCTGCACTTCTCTACAGTACCTTTGAAAATACTCTGAGGCACTGGTTAATTTACTGCAAGGTTATGTGAGAGGGGTTAAAAAAAGATGATTTCATTTTTAAGTGCTCATGTGCTGAGGATATGAGTTTGGGAAAGAAGGTTTAATGGCACAAGTGTTTTATAAGGCTGAATATTTATAAGGCTAAATATTTATAAGGCTAAATTTCTGGTTAGCCAGTAGGACACGCATGAAAGCAGGGGTGAAATAGCTCTGAATTATTTCTTATTTTTTAGAGCTCCACCTGGTGGCAGGTTGGAATTAGAGAGGGACTAATGAGCCTTACCTGCTCCACATGAATGGAGCGGAAACAGCTGCTGTGTACACCATCATGAAGCAGTTTGGTCTCGGACAGAACACTGGTTGCATCTTGATTCTGATCTTGGAGAGCTCATCACCCGTTGCCAAGCCATTTTTGTCTTACAACCATTGCAAGCAGTTGCCTTCTGGGAGAGAGGCATAGTAGAAAAGTCCATTAAACTCAGCTGTCAGAAGAAGATGGTTGTTTTACAAGATTCCTTTTTATTGGTCACATTTGGTTAACTTGAAATCAAGTTGACTTGTGTCCTTCCCTATAATGGCTGAGCACTTAGTCAAATAAAATTGTGTTGCCTGTTTCAGCACTGACAAACCCATGGAGTAACAGATTCTGCATCTTGAATATCTGTGGCTGGTGTGGTCCATTTTTAATTACAAATCTCTGCAAGGAAGCAGATAAATTGACTCTTACATGCCATACAGGGGAATTAAATCATAATGGCCTGACCACATGATGCAAAGCCCTGTGACAACTGGATGGATGGTTATGGTTCCCTCAAATACTGGAGACACAAACATATATGCTTCACATGCCATTCTTCCTGCAGTTTTATTTTAACTCCACTTCTAACTGAAGGATTAGTTACCCTGGATTTAACCAGTCATGACGGAGGTGGGGGAGGGTTAGAAGAGGTAGCCTGTACTCACTCATCTGTCTCCAAAATGCTGAGCACACAAAGATCCACTGATTAAGATAAAACAAGTGTTTTGTGCAGGAGCATTTTCAATGCCTGCATATTTAATAGGACTAAGGTGTATAGTTTGTTTAAGCATGAGATGAGGTGACTATAAATCAGAGACATCGTCTGTTTCTTTTTTAAACCCATGCTAGAAACCAGTCAGCTAAAATACAGCTCTGATGTGAGGTCAGAAGTGTATTATGTTAAAACAAGTTTTGCTTTTGATTCATTAGCTTGAGGATGCGGGGGATGGGACCTCACAGATGAACCTTTGCATGAATTGATTGTTTTACTGGAAAAACCAATGTAAGTGTGTTTCAGTTGACTTTTGGCAACAGCAAGAGGCCAAGATTTTAAATCTGGATGCCTCAAATTTTGGTTGCCCAATGGGAGTCATCAGAAGAGGGCAGGTGCTCAATATTTTTGGAGCATCAAGTCTCTGGATGGTGTTTCAAATGGGGAGCCCAAAATCACTAATAGCTTTTGAAAATCTTGGCTCAAATGGTTACTTGCTGCTGTGCTAAAATGGTGAGATTATGATGGATTAGGCCTCTATTAGAGTCCCAGATGAAGGGAGGCATCTCTACTGAATATCCTAATTTATCCCTGTTAATAGGCATTTGAACATACATTACACTTTTATTTGCAAACTGCTGGCATAGCAATGGATTCCGTGGATTTAAAACCCTAACTTTAGGTGACTCTTTTGGTAAATCTTGCCTTTAGTGTCTCATCCTCCCTAGACTAACCTACTCTCTGTTCCCACTCTTTGTCTCAGCTTTTGTTTTAGAATAGCTTTATTTGTGACAGTTTATTTCCCCGTTTACACTGGGGTTTAGAAGCCCTTGCGATGCAGGGAATAGTTAGGAAATCAGTACCATAGTTAGGAAATCAGTCAGTCACATTTTTTCAGAGCTGCCAAGAAGAGGAGTTAAATTTGCTGACGGTTTTAAACCTCCAGATAAATGTGGGGAATCGGCTGTAGTGATTCTACCCTAGAAAGCCTTTCAGTGATTTAACTCCTGTTTTTTGTCTTTGTGCTTATTGTAAGTGCAGAGCTGAGTTTGGAAGGTGGAAAAGATGGGATGGGTTGACATGTTACCAGTGTAGCAGATGACAGAACAAGGAGTAATGGTCTCAAGTTGCAGTGGGGGAGGTCTAGGTTGGATATTAGGAAAAACTTTTTCACTAGGAGGGTGGTGAAACATTGGAATGCGTTACCTAGGGAGGTGGTGGAATCTCCTTCCTTAGAAGTTTTTAAGGTCAGGCTTAACAAAGCCCTGGCTGGGATGATTTAGTTGGAGATTGGTCCTGCTTTGAGCAGGGGGTTGGACTAGATGACCTTCTGAGGTCCCTTTCAACTCTGATATTCTATGATTCTATGAGCACTGCGGCTTTTGGGTATCATTGCTAGATATCAGAGCAGTAGTTGTTGTTTTCACATGCTCTCATCAGATTGTCCTGTTTGGCTTGACTGTGTTCAGTGGCCTTTTGAATTTCACTCTCTCGGGAGCAATTCCATGTATTGAAAAAGGTTCAAAGAATTTAAATCTTGTCATCTGTCACCTCTCGTATATAAACTAAATTTATGAGGACTGGCATTGCCTCTTCGTGTAGCGTAACATGCTGTACTCATCTGGCGTGTCTCTAGTCTAGACAAAGTTGGTATGCTAAGAGTCTGAAACAGAAGGAACACAAGGTTGTGGCTGACCAGTCACTGTAGTTGCTGTGTAATTGTACTTATTCTCCTAGGTGCTGCTTTTTATTTTTATGGCAAGTCAGACGCTGAATGGTGCCCCATTCAGCTATTTCCTGATGAAGACACGATTATTCGTTACGCTAGCTGTAGCTTATCAAAGGAGTGAATGAAAAACTGTAAGGCAAACAGCAAACCCTATTGCTAATTGGAGATGCTAATTCAGTAACAACATACCCCTCATAAAGCTTTTCTATACCAGTCCAGACACTTGAATGCAGATCTTCCCAGCCAGGAGAGAGAGAGACAGATCAACTAAACCTTGATGGTATTCTCCTCCTGCATATCAGTGGCTTCCTGGCTCATGGAATTCAGCTGTTTCTCTCTCCAGCAGATGCAGCAACTCTCCTTGCTGGCTGACTGTTTAAATTAGCTCAAAGAGAGAAAGGAGAGGCTAGGCTTGGAGGCCTAGGAAGTCTCCTGGCTGCATAGCCCGTGTGTAGCTGTTTCTGTGGCACTGTACGAGGTCTCCTCCTTTTCCTCTCGTGGGTAGCGTACGCTGTACACAATGCCTGAAGGAATAATCAGGAATTCACCAGGCCAAGACAAGCTCCATTCTGCCAGGCACCTACACAGCCAAACCTTGTAAGACCCTAATGCTTTGAATGTAAGGAAATCTGGACTCCCAGGGACAAGAGGCGACATATAATTAGGGCTCCATGTTTGTCACAGAGGTTGCGGAAGTCATGGATTCCGTGACTTTCTGTGACTTCTGCCGCAGCCAGCGTGACTGACCGCAGGGCCACCTAAGCAGCTGGCTCCGGGGACAGCCACAGCATGCAGCCAGGCGCACCGTCTGCTGCTCGGTGGGGCGGCTAGCCCCTGGGGCGGCTGGGGCAGCCACTGCTCTGGCGGCTCCCGGCAGCTGGTGCTGTGGCTGGGCCCTCTGGCTCCCCCCACAGCAGCGGCCCCGCAGCAGCAGCTCCTCCCCCACAAGATTTAGACGGGTATTTATAGGATAAGTCATGGATAGGTTACGTGCATGAATTTTTGTTTATTACCTATGACCTATCCATGACTTTTACTAAAAATACCTGTGACTAAATCGTAGCCTTACATATAATTGACCAGTTACCCTGTCAAGGTTCCTTCCCCACTCTGAACTCTAGGATACAGATGTGGGGACCTGCATGAAAGACCCCCTAAGCTTATTCTTACCAGTTTAGGTTAAAAACTTCCCCAAGTTACAAATTTTGCCTTGTCCTTGAACGCTATGCTGCCACCACCAAGCGTGTTAAACAAAGAACAGTGAAAGAGCCCACTTGGAGATGTCTTCCCCCAAAATATCCCCCCAAGCCCTACACCCCCTTTCCTGGGGAAGGCTTGATAAAAATCCTCACCAATTTGTACAGGTGAACACAGACCCAAACCCTTGGATCTTAAGAACCAATGAAAAATCAATCAGGTTCTTAAAAGAAGAATTTTAATTAAAGAAAAAGTAAAAGAATCACCTCTGTAAAATCAGGATGGTAAATACCTTACAGGGTAATCAGATTCAAAACATAGAGAATCCATCTAGGCAAAACCTTAAGTTACAAAAAGACACAAAAACAGGAATATATATTCCATCCAGCACAGCGTATTTTACCAGCCATTAAACAAAAGGAAATCTAACGCATTTCTAGCTAGATTACTTACTAACTTTATGGAAGTTCAGAGTCTGCATTTCTGATCTGTTCCCGGCAAAAGCATCACACAGACAGACAAACCCTTTGTTTCTTCCCCCACCCTCCACTAGCTTTGAAAGTATCTCGTCTCCTCAATGGTCATTTTGGTCAGGTGCCAGCGAGGTTATTTTAGCTTATTAATCCTTTACAGGTGAAAGGGTTTTGCCTCTGACCAGGAGGGATTTTATAGTTCTGTATACAGAAAGATGGTTACCCTTCCCTTTATTTTTATGACATACCCTATTGTCAATCGTGCTCTCATTTGGTGTCATTTGTCATAGCTCCATTGACTCCATTCATCGGCTGAAGATTTGACACTTTCTCCCTAATCTAAAATGTTTTGATAATTATTTTGCAGTCACATGGCTCTTACACGAGAACTGGGTGAAATTTTTTTTTGGATGAAACTTTTATGTGCATTTGGAAGATGCAGATTCAGGTTGATCAAAGCAGCTTCAGAGTGAGCACAAACATTTCGGATTTGTGTAGAGTTTACTGAACTGGTTTTGTCCAAACCCCCTCTCCCTCACTCCTGAAAAAGTAAAAATGTTTCATTTAGTGTTTTACTTCAACTTTATTATAAAATTTAAAAAAGATTTTTTTAAAAAGACCCCTCAGAAGAAACACAGCATTTTGAATGAAACATTTTGTTTGTCCTGAAATGATTTTTTTTTTAAGTTCTCAGTTTGCTGAAAAACTCAAATTTTCATTTCGAGTTGATCTGAATTGTGGGGTGTGTGGGTTTTATTTTGTTTTGGCCACGTAACCAAAATAATTGGTTATTTGCACAACTCTAATTGTAATGTTTAAAAACTATGTTAACAAAACAAACACAGATTTTAAAGTATGGAGGGGAGATGGTAAATAATTCTGTTATCACTACAGACAAAATATTAGTCAATATCTTTTTTTTAAATCACGAATGTGAATGTTGAAGAATGCTTGGGGAAAAATTAGACCCAAAGACCCAACTCCAGCATTATTAGTTTTCAAAGCTGACCAATGTCCATTCTTACTAGAAGTAATTTATAGCATTTGGCTACATGGGTGTTTGTTGGATTGTGCTTTGTTAAAGTAAACTTGATTTGTCACATGATTGACCCTGAAGTAATTTAAACTCTGTGTGTCTTGTTTGTGGCAGTGGAAATGGATGGGCGTTTCCCTGCCTGCCTTTTAAAACGAACTTAGAGAAAGGATCTTTATATCCATGAAGTCCAGATGACATAAGTGAACGTATGTGGTACATGCAGAGTAGGGTTGCCAACTTTCTGATTGCAGAAAACCGAAGCCCTTGCCCCGCCCCTTCCCTGAGGCCCTGCCCACACCCACTCCAGTCCCCCTCCCTCCGTCTTTTGCTCTCCCCGTCCCTTGCTCACTTGCTCATTTTCACTGGGCTGGGGCAGGGGATGGGGTGTGGGAGGGGGTGAGGGTTCCAGCTGAGGGTGCAGGCTCTGGTGTGCGGCTGGAGATGAGGGGTTTGGGGTACAGGAGGGGGCTCTGGGCTGGGGCCGAGGGGTTTGGAGTGCAGGAGAGGGCTCAGGGCTGGGGCAGAGAGGGACGCAGCAAGGGGTGCGGGGCGTGGGCTCTGGGAGGGAGTTTGGGTGTGGAAGGGAGCTTAGCATTGGGTCAGGGAGTTGGGGTGCAGGGTGTGGGCTCTGAGAGGGAGTTCGGGTGTGGGAGGGAACTCAGGGCTGGGGCAGGGGGTGCAGGATCCTGGCAGTGCTTACATCAGGCAGCTCCCAGAAGCCGTAGCATGTCCCCCTTCCGGCTCCTAGGTGGAGGCGCGGCCAGGTGGCTCCCATTGGCTGTGGTTCCTGGCCAGTGGGAGCTGGGGAGCTGACAGTTGGGGAGCACGCACTGTGTGGAGCTCCCTGGCTACTCCTGAGCCTAGGAGCTGGACATGCCAGCCGCTTTTGGGAGCCACGCGTACCAGGGCAGGGAGGCAGGGAGCCTGCCTTAGCCCCTTGATGCCGCTGCCGAGACTTTTTGTGGCCTGGTCAGCAGTGCTGACCAGAGCTGCCAGGATCCCTTTTCGACTGGGCATTCCAGTCAAAAACCGGACACCTGGCAAACCTAAATTGCAGAGAGTGGTGTTGAAAGTTTGATAAAACTATACAAATAAACGAATGGTGTAGGTGAATGGTGTAGATTGGGAATGGTGTAGAAAGAAGATCTGTTCACCCTTTGCTATAAAAGAACAAGTGATGAAGTGATGATCAAAATACATTTGATGAAGTTCAAAACTGAAAAAAAATTAATACTTCTCACACAATCAGCTGGTGGAACTCCTTGCCACAAGCGGTTGCTGAGACCCGGAGCTTAAGAAGATTCTAAAAAGGGCTGAAGACTTGCACAGATAATAAGAATATCCCAAAGTAAATATTAAACAAAATAATCAAGAGTTATGGAAGGGATATAATCTCTCCTGCTTCAGGGTATAAAACCAAACCCTGACTATTGGAGGTTGGGAGGAAACTTTCTCTGAGGCAAGTTATTCCGTAATTTATTTCTTCAAGGTTTTTTGCATCTCCCTATGAAACAGTTGCTTTGAGGCAGGAGACTGGATTGGATGGACCTTGGGTCTGATCCAGTCTAGCAATTTCTGTCTTGGAAAGTCCACAGGTCTGCTCTGCAGTCTGTTGAAATCATTCACATCAGCATTACGAGATAGGGGTAGTTTCTTTCTCCTCTCTCTTTCTTAAAGAGCCACAACCAGGAAATGAAATGAATGGAACAGTAAGGTGATGCAACAGTAAGGCTGCCGTTTAAATGCACACAAGTCAGGAAATGAAAGAGAATCCTCGCGATAAGTTTCTCATGGCAATGTTGACTCGCCCCAGATTGCACAATCTCTGAGGGCCAGGTTGTGCCTAGTAAGTTTTGTTTTGGAGGTGACCGCCAGGCTCCACTCTGACACCAAGAGAAGGGGGAAAGAAGGAAATATTGGCCCAGCCCACTCTGCGGAGCAAGGGAAAGGACAGCGTTGTGGCTGGGAAGAGGGGAAGATACTCCAGGGAGAGAGGGAAACAGAGCATGGGCAGTGCTTCCTTCCCCAAGGCCAGGGAAGCATGAGAGAATGTAGGACTTGCCAGATTGGATCAGACCAATTGTCCATGTAGTGCAGAATCCTGTCTCTGACTGGCCATTACCAGTTGTTTTAGAGGAAGGTGCAAGAAACTCTGCAGCAGGCAGGTATGGAATAACCTGTCCTCAGGGAAAGCTTCCTCCTGTAATCACCCAATAGTTAAGGGCTGGCTGGTGCCCTGCAGCATTTCTGAATTTGCCGTCTTTCAGTTGCAAAGGAAATGGCCTTGCTTTACGGGAGAGGGTGAATGGAAGTTCCTGATGCACCTTTTATGTTGCAATCATTGTTTTGTATCCTTTTATCACATCCTGCCAGTCGCAACAGAATAGTCAGCTGACAAGAATACAGGCCAGATACTCCAAATCGACTGGGACGCTACATACAACTGAATACCAGAAACCAAAATTTGAGCCCTGTGCACATTCCTATTAATAAAATATATAGCGATACTGCCAGTGTAGTGTGTGGCACTATCAGAGGGGTGGGCAAACTTTTTGGCCTGAGGGCCGCATCTGGGCATAGAAATTGTATGGCGGGCGATGAATGCTCACAAAATAGCTCACGAAAGCTTATGCTCTAATAAATTTGTTAGTCTCTAAGGTGCCACAAGTACTCCTTTTCTTTTTGCGAATACAGACTAACACGGCTGCTACTCTGAAAATTGGGGTGGTGTATGGGAGGGGAGTGAGGGCTCTGGTGGGGGGTGAGGGCTCTGGGTGGGGCCAGAAATGAAAAGTTTAGTGTGTGGGAGAGGGATGGGGGAGTGGGGTGTGTGTGTGGGGTGGGGTGAGGGCTCTGGCTGGGGGGTGCAGGTTCTGGGATGGGGCTGAGGATGAGGAGTTTGGGGTATAGGAGGGTGCTCTGGGTTGGGACTGAGGGGTTTGGTGGTCAGGAGGGGGATCAGGGCTGGGGCAGGGTGTTGAGGCATGGGGAGAGGCTCGGGGTGCAGGCTCCGATTGGCGCTTACCTCAAGCGGCTCCTGGAAGCAGCGGCATGTCCCTTCTCTGGCTCCTACGCAGAGGCGTGGAGCGGCCCTCAACCCTGCTTCCCAGCTGGAGTACCGGAGCAGGGCAAGCCCCAGACCCCGTTCCCCAGTGGGAGCTCGAGGGCCTGCTTAAAATGGCTCATGGGCCATATTTTGCCCACCCCTGCAGTATCATAACTATAATAGTACAGGACAATGTTATGTATTTGTGGAATCCTGCACAAATGAGATTCCACTTGTAACCGATCTAAACCTCCTCTAGATTTAGGAGTCTTCAGGCTACCCTCTCTCTACCTCCATCAATGTCTTAAGCTTTTGCTTATACATGTTTTCTAACATCCCGATTTCCTGAGCAGCACAGTTGACAGCTGCTGCCACTGTCTCTAGCTGCTATATAAAAATTTGCATTTCAGTTGGCTTTGCCAACAAGCTGCAGTTTAAAAGCCAACATGCAGTAACCTTCTGCTATTTGACTGGATCCTCCTTCCTTTTAGTTTAAAAAATAATTTCTCAGCCTGCTCACTGAAATATTTTTCAGAAGGGCTTTGGGTTTGCAAAATGCAAGGAGGTGAGTGTTCTGAATTTCCTTTATTCACAGATAAAAATACCAAGTGTCTAGATATGCTCAACTAGAAGTACATAATACCCAGAACTGATTGTAACATAACAGGACACTAGCAAGCTGTGCGGGCCCAGTGTAGCTTTTGTTTTTAAAAAATCATAGGATAGGGTAGGCCAGTGACCACAAATGACTTCTCTACTATTGCTCATCATTGGTTGGTGGAATTGCCAATCGCAGTGGTTTTCAACCTGTGGACCGCAGACCTCTGGGAGTCCGCAGACTGTCTAAGATTTCCAAAGAGGTCTGCACCTCCCTTTGAAAATTTTTAGGGGTTTGCAAATCAAAAAAGGTTGAAAACAACTGGCCTATAGGGATGAAAAGATAGTTCGTCCTCCATGTCCTTTCAATCTTGGTCCGTTTTTCTGAGACTGTCCTCTAGGGGACACTTAACACCAATTATGATTTAGACACATGTCCAAGTTGGAGTTAAATTGAGACCACCTACTCATTTTATGGAGGCCACCAAACAGGAGTGACCATCTGTCAT
The DNA here is from genome assembly GCF_009764565.3 of Dermochelys coriacea. NCBI lineage: Eukaryota > Metazoa > Chordata > Testudines > Dermochelyidae > Dermochelys > Dermochelys coriacea. The sequence goes on from NC_050071.1 coordinate 15,183,138, forward strand.
TACCAACTTGGTGACATTAAGGTAAAAGACTCTGCTTTGCCAGTCTCCCAGTTCCCATGCATCTCCCGCTTTGAAATTTTCCAATAAGCTATTACATTTGAATAACCAATGAAGTAGTTGAATTGTGTGTGACTGGCTGCTCTTCGTAGGACTTCCATCTCACATGAATTACTTTCCTTATACCTTTTCAGAAAATTTAAATGACAACATAAGGGAAGGGATTAACCAAATCCATCCATTTGAAACATTAAAGTTTTTTGTTTCATATTGCACTGGTATTGATAAATCAAAATTTCCCCTCTTGGCATGGGGACTAGTTAAAAATTTGGTCATAGTGTCCAAGAGACATTTTTCAGTGGAAAGGTAATTGCTTTCTAGCTGTTAAGAGATTTTACACTCTTGATAAAAAGAAAAGGAGTACTTGTGGCACCTTAGAGACTAACAAATTTATTAGAGCATAAGCTTTCGTGAGCTACAGCTCACTTCATCGGATGCATTTGGTGGAAAAAAAAAACAAATGCATCCGATGAAGTGAGCTGTAGCTCACGAAAGCTTATGCTCTAATAAATTTGTTAGTCTCTAAGGTGCCACAAGTACTCCTTTTCTTTTTGCGAATACAGACTAACACGGCTGCTTCTCTACACTCTTGATGTAACTCTAGCTGGCAGCTACCGTCTTCATTCCTGGTGGTGGCGATTTACAGACCTAGATTCTGGAAGTCAACATAAATGGTGCACTAGAATTTACCTGGCAGACTTTGTTCTGTAAGAAGAAATCACTGGCTCTGAACTTTTGCCAGGTAAGTGGCGGTAGTGGTTGTCTTTCTACTGCCTGATGAAATAATTTGTTGGATTGAATCTATAAAGCAGTTTCAGTCTATGGATTGAGGGAGAAGAGAGGGGCCTTTTCACAGCCTGTGTTCAGCATTACTGAAGTTAGATGCAATACTGGCATACTTATTGTGGAGCTGCTGTTTGGTTTTTTGACCAAAAGTGTTTTCTCATCAAAAAATGGGATTTTATTTTAAAGGAATGTTTTCACAGGAAAACTTTTAAAAATTAAATATTTTTATTTTTCCATGAGAAATTTAAAAAAAAAATGAAAAACTTTGTGGAATTTCAAATTGGGTTCTTTTGTTGCTGCTTCTGGTTTACTATCTGCAGCTCTTCAAAAGTTGAGGAAGTTTTGAAGAATTACTGAGTGGCAGGATTCCAGGATTCAATTTTTTCCTTGTGCCACTCTTAACTTTTCCACAGTTGGAGAAGTTTTTAAAAGTTACAGAAAGTAACAAAGTGTGGGGAGATGAGGAAGGAGGAAAAACAAGGGAAAGAGGTGTGTGCGTGTGTGTGAGAGATAGAGACGCACACACCAAACACCTCCTTCCCCCCAATTATTAATTTTATTGTATGTAGGGGTAAAAATGCAGTTGGGGGGAGAAAATTTTAAAAAACGGATTAAAATATTTTGTCATTTTTAAATGTCCCAATTTCAGTGCTGAGAAATTAAAAGAATTTCTTCTTAATCAATTCATTCAACCAGCTCTAGCTCATTGTCACGCAAGCAAACTGCAGTCAAGATCCTTGCTTGTGCATAGTGCAGCTTGGAGTTAGGGGAGGTGTGCAATGGTGGATTTAATATTTATACTCCCTCACTTGCCATCAGTGGCCGGGTCCAGTCTGCTATCAGTTAGAACAGCCTGAATGAAGCTCAGAATTTAACCAGCTGCTACTGACTCCAAGGAGGTGGTGTAGCAAGAAGGCGTTACTGGGGAACAGGGAAGCACTAGCCACAGCTTTATGCTGACAGCCAACAGAGAGGTAGTGCAGGGTGTGATCTATTGTCTTGGTGCCCCTGGGATGATCCTGTGGAAATGTCAGTTTTAGGGTCACTTTGCACAGGCTGTTGGTGCAAAGTAGACACAGTACAGGCAAAATCTGGCCTTGACCCTTTAATTGTCTATTACTGGACTTGGTTGTCCCAGTATTAAAATGGTGTGGAGACAGGCCTGTGATTTTTTTGTTTGTAAACCAAGATAACTATACTGGTTATAACCCCAGCATAGATCCAGTTCTACCAATATCAAAGTGACTTATACCTGTATAGCTTACCCTTCTTCCCGCACAGGAATACCTATTTTGGCCTAAAGCACCTTTATGCTGATATAGTGACATTCTTGGTAGGGGGAGGAGGCTGTACCTTTTTAATTATATTGGGATAATTCAAGTGGTACAACTTTCATGTGTAGACAAGTCCTAAAACACCCTTGTCCGGTATAACTGCATCCACACTAGGGGGTTCTACTACTTTTAATTGTACCGGTACACTGGTGCAATCAAAGTGGTACAAAAGCTGCATGCGGGCCAGCCTTTATGCTGTGTTCCATCTCAGCGTGGCATTTTAATTTTGTAATGTATTTTACTTCAGGGCGGGACTGGATGGCTCTGGAGATGAGTAATGGGATAAGGAGCTCTCTTCAGCTGTAGTTGCTGGCTCAAATTCAGTGCAGGTTGGCAGAGAAAGCTGCAGTCTGATGGATATTCAGCATCCTATGTGAAATGTGTGTGTTAGTGTCCGTGTAGTTCCAAGGGGACTGGTGTTCCTCATCGCATTTTGAGCCTTGTTGGGAATATCAGCAGACGGAACATGGGCATGGGGACTGAACTAACTCTGCCTGTCTGGTAAAGGGTAGAGCATGTGGCAGGGGAATGTGGGGAACTTTGCATTTCTGTTGCACACGCTGCCCCTGCGCTTTCTGCAGGACTTTCAAACTGGCTCCTTTCATTAGCTTTTATTTCATGGAACCAATGTTACACACAAACATCCCTGGACCGGGAGGGAGGCAGACAGACACATAGGACGCGTCTACACCGCAGCTGGGAGATGTGATTCCCAGCACAGGTAGACAGACTCATGGTAGCTCAGCTTGTGCGAGCAGGCTAAAAATAGCAATGTGGATGTTGTGGCAACGGCGATGGCTCATGCTCGCCACCCGAATCCAAGCCAACCCATCCCCCTGGGTCCACGCTGCTATTTTTAGCATGCTAGCTCAAGCTGAGGTAGGACAAGTCTGTCTATCCCATGCTGGGAATCAGACCTCGCAGCTGCAGCGCAGGTGTACCCCCACACTTGCTTTATGCATATGCCCTCTTTGTATTGTTTCTAAAGAATGATGATGTCTTTTAGATGTGATACACTGAAGAGTTTGCAATGTATTGCTGATGAAATGAATCGTTAACTAATGGTCAGGTTTGTCACCCTTTGTTTGAGGGGTCTGTTCTTGTTGTGAGGGTGCAAAGATACTATTTGTTGTGCACATCTGAAATACCTAGATGGATGCGTTAAGGGTTGACATGTGCAAATCCCATTAGATCTAGTAAGCGTTTTACATGTCAGTCAAAGTAGGTGATAAACTCGTTCCCCATGTATATCGCTGCATTAGTAGCATCCAACACTTCATATTTGCCTACACACAGCTTTTGTACTGCTTTAAGTATATTGTTTTAGAAACCAGTATGGTTAAATTGGTAAACAGTTAAAATGGTATAAAAGTACTTATATTGGTACAGCTTATTTCCACTGATGTAAGCTACCTTTATACCAGTGGAACTGCATCCACACTAGTGGTTTGCACCAATTTAACCTTGCCAGTTTCTAAACTGATGTAGTTAGAGGTACAAAAACTGAGTGTAGACCAATCCTTAGAAAAACAACTGCTAAACTGTGCTTTTTAGCTTGCAGGAAAAGATGAAATGAACTCTTTGTCAAGAGAGCAGCAGCTGCGCTGACACAAAGACACTGTACTGTATATAGATGTCTTTCTAAGGAATGTTCTTGTTTAGGCTGTTACTGAGTAATTGGTGAGTGTTAGATTTACCATGGCTTCTCTCAGGCTTTCCGAACTCACAGGATGAAACCATAAACCTTTTACTCTAGATCCCAGAACTTGAAACCGAGATTAACAGCAGGACTTTAACACCTTTTAGGAGGATGTGAAGTGTGATATTAACTACGGTTTAGAAGAAAGCTTTACAATACTTAATGTTTCCACCCCATTAAAGCAGGGGTTCTCAAACTTCATTGTGCCACGACCTCCTTCTAACAACAAAATTACTACATGATCCCAGAAGGGGGACCAAAGTCTGAGCCTGTGGGAGCCCCGCCACCCTGGGTGGAGAGGCCAAAGCCGAAGCCCAAGGGCTTCAGCCTCAGGCAGGGGGCCTGTAACCTGAGCTCTACTGCCCAGGGCTGCAGCCCTCAGGCTTCAGCTTTGGCCGCAGACCCCAGCAAGTCTAAGCCAGCCCTGGGATGCCATTAAAATGGGGTCATGACCCACTCTGGGATCCTGGCCCACAGTTTGAGAACTGCTGCACTAGCACATGGGTTCTTGGTCTTTGCCATTCCTTGATCACATGCTCAGTCAGTTTTTCTCCAGAATTTCATAAGCTAGTTCTCATGGTGCTGAGAAAGAGGTGCCACCACATGTTATGGGTGTGCACTTGTATTAGATTTTTTATATAACTACTAGGTATTCAGATAAACACCTAGGCCCAGATTCTCCACTGTGATCCATTTGCATCGTGCAGCTTAGGCAGTTCAAAGAGACTCTTGATTCTGGCATGAAATGGCCAGCAGAGAATTCTACTTGTGGACAGGAACTCCCCTGGTGTGAAGCCTGCAGAGGCATTAGAGCCTTCTCCTGCATCAGCTGCCTTCTCCTACCCTGGAGTACAGCTGTTTTTGGATGTGGCAGGGCAGCTAGTGGTGTGGTGGAGCAGAACTACATTTTGCTGTTTCTGTATTGGTCTAAGTTTAGAGCAGCCCCTCAGTTGCTCTAACTAACGCTGGGTCCAGACTGCATTGGCTCATGAAGCCATAACCATCTCCCTCAGGGGCAGGAAAGGATCAAATCCTTAGTGTCAGCTTTGCACTGTGGATGCAGAGGGCCCACTTTGCATTCTCTTTCACCTACAGGGATAGGTATAATCATGAAGGGGATTCATACAGATGGAAGGCAACTGTAGTAACACAGAAAGAGAGAGCACAGATGTAGTTCTAAAACAGCAGATGGCCTATGGAAACCAAAGCCAAAGAAGATCAAAGCAGAATCAAATTGTTTGTTGAAAATCCATCTTGCGATTTAGTGTCTTAAATTTTTTTATTTTTACAGCTTTTTGGTAGCATTACAGCATAGGCTCCAGAATGGTTTCTAGGGTGCCCAGCAGGTCCTTTGGTGCATTAGTGAAAGGCGAAAGAGGAGAAATGCTTGTGCGGAATAGCCTCACTCTGCTTCTTTTCCATGATTTTTACATTAAAATAGTGTTTCCCCAGTTTCTCTGTAGTTAGCACTCGATCTAAACTGGAGTTGCAAAGGTTCTGTATACCCAGCATCATTATTGTAACCTGAATTTGACCCCAGCGCTTTATCATCTGTTCCCTTCAGAATGCTCTGGCTAAACACCGTCATGTTTTGTTCCAGTTCTGTATCTCTTAATCTGTTTTAATTGCAATCCTTTGCAAACGCATCCAGGTGCTTGACAATAATAGGGATTGTGGATTATATATTGCACTCCTCCTAAGATTCCTTGCATTCTCAAGCTTAATTATCAGGCAGCACAAAGAAGGCGATGGCCCCTCGACAATGCACCACAACTAAAGCAAGCATGTGTTTCATCTTAACACTCTTCGGTGTAACAGGCTCGTACAGCGGTGAGGCCCTCCTCAAATCAACACTCCTTTAAGATTTGGGTGGGTTTTATTGTTCTCTATTTCAGATTACTGGTTGGAAGTGTCCTAAGCAGAGGAAAGCCGGCAGCACTATGTCTCTCTAGGCTTTGTTCCTCTTGTGCAAAATAACAACAATAATAATAATAAATATCTGCCTTTTGGACCACATGTTCCTCTTGGCTGTGTGAATCAGAGGGGAGAAGAGGAATGGAGAGGCCCCTGGATTAGCAGAAGGATGGGGTGGACCTGTCTGGCTACTCATTACATCTCACCCATCCCCCCACCCAGGTCTTGTTGAAACCCTTCTGTACAGAAACCGTAGGGTGGGGCAGAGGTGCTGTCTGCAGATTTGGGATTGGCACGTCAAGCCACCTAGGGAAGAAGGATGGTCCAGAGGTTAGGATTCTTGTCTGGGACTCAGGAGATCTGGATTGAATTTGCTGCACCCCCTTACAGACATACAGCGTGACCTTGGGCAAATCACGTAGCTTTTCCAAAGTTCCCCAAATGTAAAGTGGGGATAGTAGCACTACCCTACCTCACAGAGGTGGTGTGATGATAAATACATTAAATATGGCGAGGTCTTCACATGCTACAGCAATGGAGTCCTTGTAAGTTTCTAGAATGGGGCAGTATGGGGGAACAACGGCTCGGTTAGATTGTCTGGGTTAATTTCCATATGGAAATTCATGGAGGAGTTAATGCTGATTTTTGTCAGCATCAGCTCCTTTTCCATACTCTTTCACTCTCTCTGGTTTCATGCCTCTTCTTTAGCTGTAAGACTGATAACATCTCTCAGGAGGGGAGAATTCAGCTGAAATTCAATGAGTTTAAATTTACTGGGCCAGAGGATTTCAATGGAGCTATGTCACTATACACCAACTGAGGATCTGACCCCAAAAGTTTCAGGAGGTCTGTTCCCCATCCCATGTTTTTTTTTCTATGGGAGAAACAAGGCTTTAACTGATCGCAAACACATTTTAAGGAGCTGGGAAAGCCCAAGACTCCTCAATGTCAGAATGGCTTTAACTCAAAGCTTTGCCATCTGCAATGGGCTCGTAATGATTCCCTCTATCCCACTACAATTCTGTACAGCATCCCTGTATTAACAATAGTTACATTATAAACAAAATTAAACATTGCTTAAATCATTACAATTAAATAATTGCTTGCAATGCATCTGGATTTTCCTCATATCATCTGTATTGAGAAGTTCGTTAAAGGATGGACATTTAAATTACTATGGCTGCTTTTCTCACCGACGGAGGAGCTGTTAAAAATGAAGCTTGACAACCCAAATGATGAAACAGGAAGTGCTCCCTATTGTATCCTTGAACGTTATTTTTATTTTATTCGCATTACTGTAGTGCCACTTCAACTCTATCTAGTGAATTTTTTACACCCCTGAGTGCCATAGCTAGGATGACCCAGGGCTATTAGAAAGGGCTGTATTTAGTACAATACTTTCTGTTGGAAATGTTGTCTTCATGCCACCCGGGGATTCCCATCACACTAGGGAAGTCCCCAGGTAGCCAGTTGTGCTGGCTTTCAGACTGCTTTGTGCCATTGAAGCAGTGTGACTCAGATGGCGAACCAAGGTTCTAGTCGATTCTACCTTTCAGTGGCATAGTACCCCAAGACATGGCTGTTTGGGGGGTACCGCCTCCCCTTTCTAGTGCAGCTTAGACTGGTAAGAGCAGTAATTGAGCCCTACATGTTTTGAAGGGGATTTCTTTATTAACCATGTTATATTACATTCCTTAAAAACCACCTTTACTTAAATTATTTCAAACTATATAGAGCTAGATCCCCAGCTGTTGTAAATCAGCGTTACTCCAACTAAGTCAATTTATAACAGTTCGGAATTTGTTGCCACAGGAAGTCATTAAGGCTAAGAACTTAACAAGAGTCTAAAAGGGATGGGACACTTTCTGTGGATAACAAGAATACCCAGCGTTATAATTAACACACATGTTTATTTTTGGAAGAGATGTGAAATTTTGTGTCTCAGGTTTTATTCCAATCTTTAACTATTAGAGATGAGCCTAATCTCTATGTGGGGGGCAAATTACCCCACATCTGCCTGATGTGAGGTTCTTACATCTACCTCTGAAGCACGTGGTATTGGCCATTCTAACAGACAGAATACTAGACTAGATGGACCTTGGGTCTGATCCAGTCTGACGGTTCCTGTGTTCGTACGTATATCCTTTGAGGCTCTTGTGTGAGTAACCTTTTCATAAGCACAATATGATGGTGTGCAGATCCTCAATATAGCCATTTCCCATGTTAGCGGAGGTCACTAGTTCAGACCTTATGACTGCCCGCCTCTGAGAGCGTGTCTAGGAGCGCACAAACATACACTTTCTCATACAGTGTTAGCACTTGGTTTCTGTGGATTGCCCGTGTAAAACTGATAAACTATAGAGCCCAGTTTTCCCCCACCCATCTCTCTCCCTCATTCCTGTTTAAGAATGGAAAAAGAAACCGAGAGAAACTTTTAATGTGCATTGGGGTGAGGTTTCTAGACTCCTTCACTTGTATTACTTTAGGTATGAGAAACCATATGCAGTGCTGACAGTAATCCATACAGCAAGGAGATAAATCTAGACTTGTTATGGCACTTGACACTACATTTGTCATGCAAGTGCCTGGCAGAGACGTTCACGAGGCATCCGCCTGCTGTAATCTTTACCAACCCATTGTTGTCTGCCATTGTTTAGAGTGTTTACCTGCTTGAGCGTGTCTCTCACTGCTCCAAGATGTTGTGTTGTGATGGCCGTTCTCCTTTGTGATAAGACGATGCTAGTAAGTGAGCAACGGAAAATATGAAAATTAATCTGTGTCATGAATTTGTCCTTTCTGCTGTCTTTGCGGTTTTCCCTCAGAGCTTGAAGGGCAGCAGTGGATCCTTCATGGCTTAGATTGTCACAATCCAGAGTCAGATGTATAAGAGAATGAGGCAGTTGGCCTTTCTTCCCCTATACATCCCTGCTATGATTGTGACTCCAGGTTGGAGAGGGAGAGCAGGGACTGCTCCTCAATACTCCTCTTTCTGAGCAAGAGGATGGGAAAGGGGGTGGAGAGGAATAGGAAATGCATCCTTTAGCCCTATCCCTGTCCTTCCCAACCTTCTTCCTATGCAGGAAGCTGCCACAGAGCTTCCCATATCCTTCCCATTGTTCAAGGGTGTTCTGGCTTCACTGCCAGGGAGCCCACACCTTAGGGCTTTGGAGGGAGGGGAAGGATTTGCCTCTTACAGCGTTGGGTAGGGGCAGTGAATGCATTTGACTAAATAAATAATCCCCCTCTGTTCCTGGGGCGGTGTTGATTACTATACGACCCACTGGCATTGGTTTATGAGAGCTGTCAAGTGTCTGGTTATTCCCAGCTAGCTCCGCAGTAGATATGGGCCTGTGGAATTGAACACCTCTTCAGAACACTGCACCAACCTTGCTCTAAAACATTGTGAATTGATTCCAAAACCACATTAAAACCACTTGAGCCAAATGACCCTTCTTGCAAAATTTTCCCTCCTCCGAGAGGGAACAACTAATTAAAAATTCCCAGATACAGGGCAGTTAATCTGTTTCACGTCTCCTTTGAAATAAATGAAAGAAGACAATTACAAAGGAGAGCCATACCATGTTACATCATCATTTTTAAATTTGTAATGGGCAAGCAATTATTCCTAGCGGGGCGTGAAGTAGCGTGGCAAGTATTAACTGACACCAGTCAGTGAGTGATATGAAAACAGGCAGATATCAACAGCAACACTGAAAGTGATACGCTGAAAACTCTGTCAGTTTCTTGTCTCAAAATGTGTGTAGACATTGATGTCTGAAATTTTAGTACCCAAGAGATACATTTTGAAAAAGATGTTAGGTAGGATTCATTTAAACCTGTTTAGGAGACGAAATTAAAATGGCTCCAGCAGAAGTTTAATAAATGCAATTTTTCAGGTGTTACATTCAATATTAGTCACCCCTTTCTTGTAATGTCTGGGGATGGAGGGAAAGATCAGCGTCCTCCTCCATCCATGCCTTGGAGGTAGGGTGTGTGTGTGTGTGTGTGTGTGTCCGTCCCATGTTAAATATTTCATAGAAACAGTGTCTGTAGATTAAGATAACAATACACTGGAGAAATAAAGTAATTTGAAATTAAACTCTTTAAGGTGTAAGATTTAGCAACCGTTTGGTCTGTTTTCAAAAGTTCGGGTAAATGCTCTGTCTGACTGTCCTAGTCATCATGACACACTTGCTTTATAAATCCTTTACTAGCTCTTACCCCGATTTATTCTGTGACCAAAGTATTAAAGAATCCATGTTCATGGTCTAGCAGCTAGCCATTAATGTGGACATACACTGGTCTTTGTCTCTCACCTTGCTTCTATTTTTCAAAAGTCAAGTTGCATAAAATTGGCTTTTTTAAAGAAAAAAAATTTCAATAAGGGAAGCAAACTGGGGAGATGAGTTAAGTACAGATTTTATTTTTTAGAACACTTTTGAATTATTCATCCCTCTGATGCTATAAAGTTTGGAAGGGTGATTAATAGAACTCCAGCAACAAAGGATCTGCCAAAAATTACATTTTATGCATCTAAAAAATACCCTTTGGATAAAATTAGAGTATTTCTAGTTTAAATAAATAGAATTCTTCCTTCAATGACCTGTTACTTTATGATTGTGACTGAATGAACTAAATGGTTTCTTCCAGCACCAGTATGTATGAATCGATGATTGATATGCTATTGAACATTGTCATTTATTGATATAAAATGATTCTTTATGGAAGCTAGCCACTCTGACTCAAACATTTAATTAGCTAGCCTTGCAACACGCTGCAAAACTCAGATTTGGTAAAGAAAATTCAGCAAAAGGTTTTTTGAACTGTATTTTGTTTTGCCAAGAGACCTGAAGCCAGGTGAAAATTACGCACAGCTCTAATTACAATTCACATTTCTTCTAAGTCATATTTGCCCTCCTTCTATCTCATTCTTTATCACTTCTGAGCTTGTGACAGGGCACAAATGTTGCATTGGCATTGTCAGCAGTCTCATCAGTGAAGAATATGTCACTTTTAGAAACTGATACTGGTAAATGTGCTCCGTATCTCAAAGGCGTTACCCCATGTGTGTATTTGCTGTTGGATAAGGATGAGCCTCAGTACCAGAATTTTGGATCAGGATCCAAAATTGGACGTTCAGAGGTTGGCTTTGGGTTCAGAGCCTCTGTCCCTAAAGATTTGTTTCTCCTTACATGGTTAGTGCCAATGGATCTAGCTGGAGCCTGTCACTAGTTCAGTTCCAGCTTCAGTCAATAGTGACTGAAAGTTGAATGCCACCTGATGGCTGTTTTGTAGCTTGTGGGCACTGAACTGGTACTATTGGTTCAGTACTTCTGTGGCCATATCACGAAACATCTGTTTTGGTGTTCAACATCCCCATTCAGGAATAGGAATGGAGCCCCTCTCACTTGTATAGGAAGGCATTGAAGTTGAGGCAGACCAACGGCAGTGTTAAGAATTTACATGACTTCTGTCCATTGGAGCCATAGGATCTTCATCGTTCACAGAATAGCCATAGTTCATGTCTCCTCCCGAGCGTACTGCATGCAGCAGGCTGTATAGACCTGCTTATGTACCTGGAAAGGATGAAGGGCTGACTCATTCCTGTAAGGTTTCAAACCTGTGATTCTAGTTAGTCTTGCTATTTCAAATCTGCTGCCCAACCTATTAAGCTGTTCCCTTTGGCTAGCTCAGCTGGCCCCAGTCATGGTCTCAAGTCGTAACCACACTCTGGGTTTTTAGCAGGTATTCAAATATTTGTACCTTGCACATATGTCACTTTGATAGTTAAACATTGTAATTTACAGAGAAATAACAGATTACCACTGGCATTTTATCAGTTTGCAATTTTCCCGGTGATGGCAGTAGGTAATCTTCCCTGATGCAGAGACATGGCAAGTGTTGTGTTTTAGGAGATGGCAGCCAAGATTGTGTTAGAGCTCACAGAGTTTCTGTTAAGGGAACAGTACACAGTGAAATGGTAAGTGAAATCTTATTCAGTCACTTCTGCTGACAAAGCCAGACTCTGTCAGTTCCCCAGTTGTTGCATCCTTCCCTTCAGATCCTTGTGCACAGATCTTTAGTCTTGACCTTTGCCAAAAGAGTTAAATGTGCTGATACGAAGCAAAATTGTGAGGGCCCCTGAGAAGTTTCATCAAAACTGAATAATCAGCAAAGATTAAGGAAAGAGTTGCAGATTAGAGAGGATAAAACGTACATTAAAAACCACCTAGTGGAGCCTGTTCCGGATTGCATTATAGTCAGTGACAAAATTCCCTTTAATTTCACTGGCAGCAGCAAACATAGATTTACAGAAGGAGATTAAAACAGCAAAACCGTAGAGGAAACATTTACATCATGGAAAGAATTCTTTCCTTGAGACAGGAGATAATGAGCAGCTTTGTTTCCTCCCACTTATTTTACATTGGATGCATTTTCTTGTCACTGTAAAAACTGAGCATTGTTTTTGGTGGATGTGTATCCAAGTGAGCAGTAGGGATCATGTCGCTTCACTTAGCTTCTTCTCCACCTCTCCCACCGGTGCTGCAAGGGCTTCTGTCACTGCTGTTGTACAGCACTCGGAATGGATCACTGTCCCAGGTGCAAAAGACCCATCTTGGGAATTGTTTCTCTCCTTGCTGTATGTCCATTGGAGGAGATTATTTATATTGAACGTTTCTAGGGAAAAGGCAGGGTAACCTTTCTTTCTTTCATGCACGCAGTAAAAAAAAAAATCTCACTGATAGCCAAAAATTGAAATTACAATGGGAGGATTCATCTTTAAAATATGAATCACTACTTTAGAAATTGCACATTTTTCAAAAGCAGACAGGGAGTGGGCAGAAAAAGGTTCTGGCATATTTCAAGGTGAAATGTTTGTGAGTGATGTTGCTCTGGAAGCTTTCAAGACAGCAGAATGTGCTGATAATGCAGATAATGGCTGGACAAATGTAGTCCCTAAATCAAATATTAGCAAGAAAAAATGCATTGCTGACGGCAGTCAATGTGTTTCTCATGTGCTCAGAGAGTGCGGATATTAACCTACTGTAAGATGGTATTGCCCCATTATTTCCCTTGAGCACCAATTTCCTTTTTCTATGGACGTTTAATAGATTAGCTGTTACATTATGCACTATTTAGTGTCTCTAGATTGACCATTTGGGGCAATCCTCTTTCTACACTTATCTGGGCCAACAGATTTGTTCTGTTGATAGACATGGCATGTGATGGGTAATAATTCTGCTCCTGTAGTGCTTTGCATGTAGCACCCTTTATCCAGGTATTACCGACAGTTTCCTATTGCTGTTGTTCCTAGTGCTTACTACTCTTTCGCTACGAGTCTTACTGAATTCATCCAGCATTTGTGGCAACACATATTGGGAATGGGCAGTCTTCCCCGCGGACCTTTACCTGGGTGTCCTACGTTTGACTGTTGCCAAACATCAGCAGTTCCCATTCTTCCTGGCTGAGAACAGATCACAGTGAATTTCCCAACAGCATCCTAAGTCCAAAACTAAGTTAGTTGTAAAACTGAGAGAAAAATCAAATTAAACCAAAGTTAAATGGTACAAAATATACTTAGACCTAAGTTTGTATTCGGCCTTAGCAAAGTAGGTCTCAAGTCTTTAGTTGCAGTAGAGGTAATTCAGAAACCAAAATGTTCACCCTTTAGAGACCCTAGTTGGGATTTTTCAAAGCTGCCTGAGGGATTTAGACATGTCTCTTTTGCTTTTTACACAACAAGATCAGTATGAAGAAATCAAACTGGCACAGTTGGGTCCCAAATAAATGTTTGCTAATTTATATCCAAATATGGAAGGTCTAGCTTCATATAAACTGCTTCTCTGACTTGTTTCCAGCTGCTTCTAAAGCATAGTCCACAGCGGTCATCTCTAGAAGGTTCACCGACTGTTTTAAGGGACACTTTCCTATTTCTTTATACTGCACTGTAGAGTGGAAAATGCCGGTTTATGTCCTATAGACTGGTCTGAAAATCTCAACACCTCTTTTGATTCAGCTTTTCAGTCTTTCTCTCTTTGCATGCCAGTGTCTCAGAGCTCCAATTCCACATCATCAGATAACCTTCCCCCCCACACATTTGTAGTGCCCTATCCATTATTTTCTTTGAAGTGCTACGTTCTGAGCAGCAGCACTTATCTCCTGGTGACTTCTAAACCAACCAATATTACATTTTTTTCCATTGAATCAATATGATTCAATATGATATAGCCATTTCTCTTCTCAAGTCAATAGTCAGTGTCTCTCACACAGTTTATCCATCTTCCTTCCCACAGTGTATTCTCCTTTGCTGAGAATGGCCAGTTGGCATGTAAATATCCCTCCTCCCCAAGTGATGAACAAATCATATAGGGCTTGTCTGTGTTGACTAGGTGTTTTTTACTGTGGGCTAACTAAGAGGCATTGGCTGTCTCACTGTGAAAACATCCTGGAGACAAGGAATCTTAGTTTTACTGCGAGGTAAAGTAGGTGAGGTTGACTCTGGGTGGGGGTAGAATGCTGACCTCTCCTAGTTACCTCTTGGTAAATGCTACCAGTGTCCTGTTTCCACGTGGGATTTTATGGCCAGATAATTATGGAACATTTGTTCTTTCACTGTAAAAACAAAACAAAACAAAAACAAAAAACAACCCACGCTTTTATGCAGAAGACAAAACCACAGACTTTCCTGCCTTTCCCTCATGGTGTCTCCACATCCCAAGCTTAATTGTCTGTGTCATATCAGAGTACAGCACTGACACATGTCCTATGCCCCTTTACTATTTATTAATGTAAAATAAGATTTCTTACTGGATGACTTGGAGCTGACTTTCAATGGGACTTGTGCTTCTAACTCACTTAGACGCTTTTGAAAATCTCCCCCTCAGTGACTTGGTTATAGTCCCACAAGGGGCTAGTCGTAAAGCTGGCAAGAAAAGCAGCTCCCAGCCTGTGATATAAATATCAGCTTTCACATCAGGGCATTTAGAGACTCTGCAGTGATCTAGAGAGGGAGACACAGAGAAAGGGGCCTGTATTTTCTCACTTAGTAACGTTCCATTCACGTAGCTTCTCCCATTGGGCTGGGACTGAGGGATGGCACGTATATAGTTATACAATCAGAAAGCGGTGGGAATTACAGCAGCTCTGAAGGAGTTGGGGGCTGATAGAAGCTCCCATCTCCTCTCTCTACCAGGTGAGTGCAGAAACTCCTGACTGATCATTGTTTAGGGTGTGAGGGGGCATTCGTCTCCTGCCCTGCTGCCTTTCTATGTCCATAGACAAAAAACCCTCCTTGAACCCATCCCTGCTTCCCCACTGGAGACATACGAGGATTTCCCATAGTTGTCGGACTTAATTCCTGATCCTGTACTGCCCCAGTAGGGTGAAGGGTAAAGAATGGACACAGAATAGGCTGCGTTTTTCAGGGAGCAGCGCCTCTAAGACTTCTGGGGTGGGGGTTCAAGCTTTAGGCCAGTGATGCCTCTGGGAATCTGGATCAATGCACAGCTGGTGACCACAGCTGTCTGAGGCATATGTCACACATCCCTATGACTCAGGAGAAATAAGACCCTTAGTTAAAACCTCAGAAGGGGTCTTTAAACCTGTAGTTGCTAAGTTATTCTTTAATACCATTTAGCATTATTGCCTGGCACCATGCAACTCAGTAGGTTTGTGGCTTTCCAGCGTGCATGTCAGGGAGTATATATCAGTTACGCTGTGACCATCAGGGAAGTGCCAGGACACCTTTCTCCATCTGAAAAAGGGCAGGCCATCTTTTTAAGTTAGGGATTTTTTTTTTTTTTTGGAAGCTTAATTTTGTTTTGGAGCCAATAGTCTGCTGGTGCCAGGACCAATTAATTTACTCATTCATAGTAGATGGCAACACTGACAGTGTATTCAAGTAATATACTAAGCTGTTACATACCTTTTGCTGTCATTTATTTCAATTTGTTTGGCCATAAAATTATAACCTAGTTAAATCCTGGTAGCTACTGATGATCGGAGGGCTTTGGAAACAATACTGGAGTGCACTAAGGTTGCCTGTGAAAGCCCATTTTCTGCAGGCCTCCTCATCATTTTCACTCAGTAATGAAGCGTTTTGGCAAGATTCTTGCAGGGCATTTTTTTTTTTTTTACTTTAAAAAAACCAAGAGACCCAATTTATTCTGCTGCATAGGGAGCTCAGGTTAAAGATATGGATATAAAGTGCTGTATTTTCCCAGACCTGTGTGTTTGGATTCCCATTAGTGATAGTGAGATTTGGGAGACACAACTCCTTGCTTAGCACTTTGAAAGTATCCCTCCATATAGGTGAAGGTGGTCTGCAGAAATAATCCTGTTGTTTGTCATCCCCTGCTTTCTTTTTCACTCTTCAGACAGTTCAGTATGTTAGAGGTGCAACAGCAAAGGGCTTGTACTGAAGGATATTTTCCATTTGAGACGACTCAGCTGGCTGCAGTTGCAGTGATTTTAATGCCCTGGTGTTTTTCGTTAGAGATGGGATAAAAGGCTTAGCCTATCATGGTCATTCTGCCTTGGCTAAATTCAGGAGACATTCAGGCTTTTGCCCTGCCAGTGCCTGCATTTCTACAGTGTAACAGAATTAATTTAAAGTTATCTGTCCTGTTGGGAATATTGTTTCATCCTTTGGTATATCCTCACTGGGACTTGAATGGTTTCTTCTGAAATACGAATTAATATGCCAAAGAAGGCCAACATATTCTTCTAGAATGTGCTCTGCAGGCTTTCCCTGGTCGTTCAAGTCTAATTTATACACTGGGTAAAGTCAACTTTATAGTCAATTTCAAGTCTGCAAAGGTTTTTCAAGTGATGGTTCGGTGTATGTAGCTGTCTGCAATTCCATAACCTTTGAAATTCAATTTTGCTTGCAAACGTTCTGGCAGATTTAGCTTTGCTCAATTTTTGGACAAAGGAATCAATCTCAGTGCACTTGGACATACAAGGATATATTTTACTGAGCCGTTCATGTGTAGCTGAGTCCTCTGCATATGTGCCATAGCAATTCATAGAACTTGTACAGAACACTTGCCACATCAATTGGTAAATTTTTTATTAATGAGCTGGGTACAAAAAGTAGGAGTGTGCTAATAAAATTTGCAGATGACATGAAGTTGGGAGGTATTGCCAGTACAGAAGAGGACTGGAATATTATACAACACTTGAAATATCCTACTTGAAAACTGGAGTAATAGAAATGGGATGAAATTTAATAGAATCAAATGCAAGGTCATGCACATAAGAATTAGCAACAAGAATTTCTGCTATAAGCTGGGGATTTATCAGTTGGAAGCAACAGAGGAGGAGACAGGCCTGGCTGTACTGGTTGATCACAGGAAGACTATGAGTAGTTAATATGATGTGGTTGTGAAAAGGCTATTGGGATTCTAGGATGCATCAGGCGAGGAATTTTCAGTAGAGATAGGGAAGTGTTAGTACCGTTATGCAAGGCACTGTTGAGAGACTTCATCTGGAATACTGTGTGCAATTTTGGTCTCCCATGTTTAGGAAAGAGGAATCAAATTGGAACAGGTGCAGAGGAGGGCCACTAGGATGGTCCAAATAATGGAAGACCTACCTTTGGAAAGGAGACTCAAAGAGCTTGGTTTGTTTAGCTTAACCAAATGAAGGCTGAGGGGGAGATATGGTTGGTTGCTCGGTATGAATACACAAGAGAGATAAACACCAGAGCGTGGGAGGAGTTATTTGTTGAGTACCAATGTTGACACAAGAACAAACAGATATAAACTGACCATCAACGAGTTTACTCTTGAAATTAGATGAAGGCGTTTAACCACCAGAGGAGCGAAGTTCGGGAACAGCCTCCCAAGGGGAGCAGTGGGGCAAAAAACCTAACTGGCTTCAAGACGGAGCTTGCTAAGTTTATGGAGGGGATGGTATGATGAGACTGCCTACAATGGCATGTAGTCGATCTGTGACTGCTAGCAGCAAATATCTCAAATGGCTGGTGATGGGACAGTAGATGGGGAGGGCTCTGAGTTGCTACAGAAAATTCTTTCCCAGGTGTCTGGCTGGGTGGGTCATGTCCACGTGCTCAGGGTCTTAACTGATCGCCATATTTGGGGTCAGGAAGGAATTTTCCCCAAGTTCAGTGGGACACTGCACCCCGTAGTCTTCACAGTGATATTATTATGATATAATTAAAGCATAATTAATATACATTTTGTATGAGATGGGTCATGTGTGGTGCCATTGGAAAAGTTCTGATTTGCTGAATATGATTGTCCTATTTGTATGCATGTATCATTTTTGAATCTGAAGTTATGAATATTGACTAGGAATCTGTATTTCAAATGGGCTTACTCTGGAAAACACCCACAGCCAGCCTTTCAGGTACAACTATGGATATTTTTAGTAAAAGTCACAGACAGGTCATAGCAATAAAAAAAAATTCATGGAAACTGTGACCTGTCCCTTACTTTTACTCAAAATATCCATGATAAAATGGGAAGAGGCTGGGCAGCTGCGGGGTGCTGGGGAGCTCCGTGTGTCTTCCTGCTCTCCTGCGGCAGCCAGGGAGCTGCGGGGTACCCCCGCTGCCCATGGCAGCTCAGAGATTGGGGGTCCACTGTCTCAGGCAGCAGAGTTACCTCACAGCACATCTTTTATTTATTTGCTACATAATCTGCTTTGGTCTGCTATTTACTGTTTTTTTGTAGGTAACAGATTATTTTTTAACTATTATTATTTTGTAGTTAAAAAATTACCATTATTTTGTAGTTAATAAACTTGTTTTTGCTTTATCTAAACCAGTGAGTAGGAGTGAAGTGTGTGGGAATCATAGCTCAGGGGCAAAGGCTGTTGCATATTCCTCTCCATGTTGAGGGAGAGGGTGAACTTTATGAGTTTACGCTGTACAGTTCCCTGTGCAGCACAAGAAGGTATAATTTTGGGTTTATGCTCCAGAGGGGGTGCGTGCCTGGGAAGCTGAGAGTTACCTTGGCTTTAGCCTTTCTACTGTTGGTTCGTGCAGTGGCTAGTCAGAGAGCCTGCATGTAACTGCAGTGGGGTGTGTCCCTACCTGTGTGAATGCTGATGGAAGTGTCGGAGCGGGAGCGAGTGTGCAGCTTGTCACAGCAGCACAGCAAGAGAGGGAGCCCAGGCTGGTGGGTCAGGGGTTTCAGTGGTACCCCAGTTCCAGGTGGCACCCCATCGGGAACCTGTCACAATCAGATTGTCAGAGATCCTGGGGGTTTTCGCCTTCCTCTGCAGCATGGGGCACAGGTCACTTGCAGGTTTAAGCTAGAGTAAATGTGGATTCTCTGTAACTTGAAGTCTTCAAACCATCATTTGAGGACTTCAGTAAATCAGCCAGAGGCTCTGGGTCTATTACAGGAGTGGGTGGGTGAGGTGCTGTGGCCTGTGACATGCAGGAGGTCAGACTAGATGATCTGAGGGGCTCTTCTGGCCTTAAAGTCTGAGTCCAAATTGTCTCCGTTGTGTCATTGTCCATTTATAGATAATGGTTTCACTCTCTCTCTTGTTCCGTGCACTATGGCTTTCTCACAACAGTCAGGTCAAAGGAGCGGTTTGCTAGATTAATAAAACTGGACATAGACTCATAGACTTTAAGGTCAGAAGGGATCATTATGATCATCTAGTCTGACCTCCTGCACAGAGGATTCCCCCTTTTGCATCAGGATGGTTATTTTGTACCTCTGGGCTCTAGTGGCCTTTCAGTAACCTGTCTGCCTGGGAAACGGTCTCAACTCTTCAGTGCTTCTCTCAGGCATTTACGCAGACCTTGCTGCTCTCTTAGGGAATTAGCAATGCTCCTCTTCCTCTGCATTGTCTGCACGGGGGAGAGAGGAAATGCCACTGGTTTATGCAACCAGACCCTGCCACCTAAATTAGGAGAGGTGAACCTTAAGGGCTGCCCCTTCTCTGCCTTCTTTTCTTGGTTGAGGTTGTATAACCAAGTTAAGTTCCTGATTTTACAATACAGTAATAAAGCAGTGTAAAATGATTACTCATCGTTAAGGCTAATATTATGACACAGAGGTCACAGAAGTCACTGAATCCGTGACGTCCAGTGACCTCCATGATATTGGGGACCCTGCAGCTGATCAGCTGCTGCTGGCAGCGGGGGACCCTGCAGCAACCCAACCTCTGAATTGCCCAGCCGCCGCCACTGGCGGGGTCCCCCCGGGGCGGCTCAGCTGCCGTGAGCAGTCGTGGCCTGCTCCCCTGCAGTTCCCAGCTGCCATTGGCAGCAGAGGGACCCCAGAGCTGCTCAGTGGCCGTGGGTGGGTGTGGAGCCCCCTGCAGCACAGTGGGGGGACTCCTCCCAGACACTGGTCAATGGGGTCCCTGCGGGGAAGGGCAGGATGCTTGAACCTCCTCCTTTCTCATTTCTTCAGGGATATTTTTAGTAAAAGTCAGGGACAAGTCAAGGCTTCTGTGATTTTTTTTGTTTTGTTTTTTGTTTATTGCTCATGATCTGTCCCTGACTTTTACTAAAAATATCCATGACAAAATTGTAGCCTTACTCATCGCAGGAGAGATCAAATGCAAAATATGGTAGATACTCTGAAAAGGAAAGGGAAGGCCTTGGATATCATTTCAGCCATCTAATCGTGCCACACACACACACACACACACGTGCGGTTTTCCGAGCTTGTGGTGTTTGCCCGTGCAGCCTCAGCTGGTATTCAGACTGAAAACACTCATGTACTTTTTGGCTGAAATTTTCAAATCCTTCCAAGGGATTTGGACACCCAGTTAGTGGAAATTGCACATGTAAATCCCCTAGGGGGCTTTGCAGACCTCACTTTGTGTGCCTATATGAGATTCAGGATAAAAAGTTACAAAAGTGCCTAGGTGACTTATCTGCCTAATTCTTAGAGGAAGTCTGTGGGATTACAGTTGTTTTCAAAATTTTACTGATAGCCCATAGGGATTCAGGACTGGGACTTGGGAGACCTGGGTTCTATTCCTGGTTCAGCCACTGACCTACTGGGTGACCTTGGTTAAGTCACTTCACTTTTCTGTGCCCAGTTTCCCTACCTGTAAAGTAGGGCTAATGATACTGAAAGCAGCAGCATTTCCCCCCTCTGCCTCCTACATGGAGGCACGGCCAGGTGGCTCTGTGCACTGCCCTGTCCACAGGTGCCGCCCCTGCAGCTCCCATTGGCTGCGGTTTCTGGCCAATGGGAGTTGCAGGGGCAGCGCTTGGGGTGGGATCAGCGTGCGGAGCCCCCTGGCTGCTCCTATGTGTAAGAGCTGGAGGGGGGACGTGTTAGACCTGAACCCTGCTCCCTGGCTGGAGCGCCGGAGCAGGGCAAGCCCCAGACCTTGCTTCCCAGCAGGAGCTCAAGGTCTGGATTAAAACATCTGGAGGGCCGGATGCGGCCCCTGGGCCGTAGTTTTCCCACTTCTGGTTTAAAGCCCTAGCACTAGTCCTGCTGTCCCGAGTCTATCGACCCATGTTGGGAGGCTTGTTCCAAAATGCTGCATGAATGTACCCTGGGAGTTTTGCCAGAGATTTCAATTCGACTAAGACATGCACAAATCCATCTGCTCACAAGTTTGCTGCAATAAAGCTCATTCAGGCCATTCTGATATCATACGTGTGATGCTTCAAAATAGTGGCAAACCTCACTTAGCAGGTCCTGCTTTTTCATGCACACAGGCTGGTTTTGAACATATGTTCCGCAGTAGTAACATTTCTTTCATAGAGTTGGTTTAAAAAAACCCCCACCAACCTGAATTGTACTAGAGGTCATTTATACTTCTTAGAATTCTTTTCATCTCTTTATTGTTCCATTAATGCATACCTCTCCAAACCACATACAAGTCTCTCAACTTTCTTTAGGTTTTGATTTATTCTGCCAGTTGCCTTGTATTGTCAACTAATTGGAGTGGAAATGTAAAATGATAGCAGCCCTATTAAGCTGCCAAATCTCCTTGCTTGGCAGTGACTGGTCGTTGTACCAGAAGTGTAATTGCTCTGAATTCTGCCTCTGGTTTTGACAATGTGGCCCAGTAGTCTTCCTCTAAGACATCTGATACCTGCTTTTCTTCAGTGCTCTGGTTGAGAGACGCATGTGAAGTAAATCCATCCCTTCATGCATTCTTGTGGGGTTAGAGAATACGACGACTGAATGCTGAATGCTGTCATACATAACTTGGTCTAAGTACTTTGTCAATATGTCATTCCCAGGAGAACTGGAAGCTAATTTCCCCCCGCTTATGGTATCCAGGTTCCCTAGAGTGAAGATACCAATGCCAGTCATGGCCAGTACGCAGAGCAGGCTCCATTGTGAAAGCTGGTGAACCCAAGAAGTGTATTTTACCAACTTCCCCCCCTTCTACTTTTAGAAGAAGGGGTCAGAAGGATGGGTATCAATGAATAAAGATCATGTAGATTTTCTATAAGATGAGAAGAGTTGCAAGTTGAATCCTGAGCTAATACTTATGGCCCCAGCCAGGCCTCATTCGCCGCTCCCTTCCCTACCCAAGCCACTTTTCTCCCCAACCTACTAATTCTAGAAATGCCACCAAACAGATGTCCTGCTTTGAGGTCTGCATATCATAGCACAGGATCCAGTGTCTATTGACATTTTATGGATGGACTGAATATGTTCATACAGTCCTATGAAACAGAAGGGCGGCGGGGGAGGAGAGAGATGCACAGCTGTTGTGTGCGTCCCATCTCCATAGTGAGAATGCATCAGAATTAAGCCCAGGTTGTGATCCAGTGGAATGCTGTCCTACATCACTGTATCAAATCGTATTACTGAGGCTTTATATGCTTAATATCAGACTCAACTTTGTCATGTTAAAGAACAGAGAAAAAGCCAAGCTAGAGCAAGCACAGTTCAGCCACATAAAACTGCGATATCCATTCAAAACAGTCATGTTAGGAGAGGATTAGCTTTTTAAAGGGTTAAGTTAATCTAGTGGTGGCTGGCTGTGGTGACTGCAAAACAGGGTCAAATATCTTCGTTTCCCATCTCTAGCCTTCATATACATCCTTTGTCTTTCTTCAGTTGTTAGCTTGAGTTTACAGGATGCTCCTAAATTTAGAACAATCTCTCTGTACATGACTACGTAGTACTCACTTTCTCCTCCTTTCAGTCCCTCCTTAAAGCCCAGTTCGTGCTTTTTTTCCCCCTGTTCTTCTCACCCGTACTCTCCAAACCCTGCTGTATCTGAGCTGTGCTTCTAGGCCTTCGGTTTATTTTGTCTTGTCTCTCTGCTTATAGACACTGACAGACTGAGAATGGATTTCACTCTGTGACGCTGACCCTTCAATCCAAACTGTTAGCATGGACTTCTGTGGCCATGCAGAGCCAATGGGATTATGGTTATGACCAATGTTCCCTCTAATTTTTGACAGGCCATATGCGCAAAAAATGTCTTCTGTGCAAATTGTTGTGCTTCTGTGCAAATTTTTGTGCGTGCGGTGTTTCACTGTGTGCGTGGGGTTTAGGATCTGTGTGCGCATGCACACACCCACAGCTTAGAGGGAACAGTGGTCCTGACCCTGAAATTGGGTTCACATGGGCAGTCCCTTTCCCCCATGCAGCGCTCCATTGGCTTCAGTGGGACTCTGCGCAGACCTGAGGACCAGCCTGTGAGGATCTGATTTATAATTCCAATAAGGGACTGTTTGTAAAGGGATGTGTGCATTTATAGTACTCTTTAAATGACTTTTATTAATAAACATCACCTTTAATATGCTGTAATGTTAATCTTCTAATATGGCCTTTAAACATTCAATTCAATTCGAGATCCTTCCTTTTGCTCTAGAAAAGTGCTAAGAATTAATTCATAAAAATAGTAATACTTGGCACTTATACAGTGCTTTGCACCTCCAAATAGCTTTACAAACATTCTCATTAATTATGCTACTAATTATGGTAGCTTTGGTGGAGAAAAAATCCCTTGATGTTCATTTTAAGTGAAAAATACACCCGCAACAGGCAAGTGAATAGAGAAATCAAACTGTTTTGGCAAAGAAGTGAAATATCTCTCTTGCTAGTGAAGAGATATTTGAGGCTCTGTGTATTGTCAGGACTCCAGGAGTCCTAGAAATGAGCTGTGTAGGACATTGCACAGCTGAAAGGGAGCAGGAGTGAATTATCTACACTATGCATGTTAGGCAGAGCTTGACACCATTACAACTCACCCGAACTGATTCTGTAACTATACACTAAATCACACAAGAAAGAGAGATTCTAGGCTAACACTCTATTCTCACAGCTGTGTGTGCAGAGGGGCAGTTATATCATCAGAGGAGAAATGACTATCCTTCTCGGGTATCATTTATATCTTGTACAATGGAGCTGTACATTTATGCACATCCCTTGTTGTATTTAGTATTCATAGATTCATAGATACTCAGGTCAGAAGGGACCATTCTGTTCATCTAGTCTGACCTCCTGCACAGTGCAGGCCACAGAATCTCACCCACCCACTCCTATGAAAAACCTCACCCATGTCTGAGCTATTGAAGTCCTCAAATCATGGTTTAAAGACTTCAAGGAGCAGAGAAGCCTCCCTCAAGTCAACCATGCCCCATGCTACAGAGGAAGGCGAAAAACCTCCAGGGCCTCTCCAATCTGCCCTGGAGGAAAATTCCTTCGTGACCCCAAATATGGCAATCAGCTAAACCCTGAGCATATGGGCAAGATTCACTTAATACAGTCATCGGCTTTATTAGAGGATCCACCTAAAGGACCCAGTTCCAAAGGCTTTATATTCACAGAAGCCTCAATGCTCTTTAGCTGTACGTTGGCATTACTATGTACAAAGGATAACATTTGCCATCAATGAAATGCTATTGCAAGTCAATGAATGAACACCAGGCTCTCTTCAATTACAGTTCTAGCGGCAGCTCCAGCTTTCCCCCCTCCATAGTCCACCTTCTCTCCCACAAAAGAATTCATGCTCCAGGAGATATTAGCACAGAAAATGAGGTAAAAATGCTGTTCTCTGATGGGCCTGATTTAAAGTGACAAGAGACTAAATTCTTAGTTAAAGCTCTGACTTCTTCCTGGATTCCTGAATCTAATTCTCCATCCGATCAGCTTGATGCCAAACGTAGTCATGGCTGGTAGTGGCGTGACAGGGAAATTGGATGCTCAGTCATGGCTCAGACTGCACAGGGGCATAAGAGGGTTTAACAGCTTGCATCTGGGCACATAAGTGAGTGTGCTGTGAATTAGGAGGGCAGGAGGTGGGAGGAACCTTGGTGCCTCCTCCACCCATGCCAGCCTGCACAGCTGAGTTGGAGCAGTAGCAGATTACTATCCCCAAAGAGCAAGGAAAGGTTCGGGAGGGAGCTGTGCCTCTGTGATCAACTCTGCTGTCTTGTATGCAGGACAGGAGCTGAAGTGAAGCCTAGCTCTGTGCAATGAATTGGGGGCTATTTAAAGTTTGGAAGTGAGAAAAAACTTGGGTCAACTTTCTGAAGGTCAGATGGAGGAAACTTTAATGAGAAAGCAGGTTCTGGAGCAGAGAAAATGCCAGTTCTATCAAAAAAATCTTTCTTGACTGGGGAGTGGGAAAGAGAGAGAAAAGGGAAGTGCAAGAGAATCCCCACTGATGGCCTGTTTCCCCTAGGCTAATATCACAAGACCCCATCAGTTATATATGTGAGAGTGGAAAAATCTTTCATCCCAGGAAGTTGGAGAGTTTTTTTTTTTAACACATAAGGCCAGATTTTCAAAAGTACTCAGCACCCAACAGTTTTCGCTTAGGCACCTGATTGAGTGGCTAGATTTTGAAGAGAATTCAGCTCCCATTTAACTGTCTAACTGGAACCTGAGCACTTGTGAAAATGCAGCCCCTAAAGGACACTGACATATTTTTCCCGTGGCCAGAATAGTATTAGCAGCTAGCCTGAAATGTATCATTAGTATTAAACCATGGACCACATTTTCCCTCCTTTATTCACATTGAGTAGCACCTTACTCTGGAAGTAGTTCAGTTTAATTGGAGCAAGTCACTACTCAGTGTGAGTAGGTGGCAGAATCTGGCACTATACGGACTCCATTTTCAATGAGATTTAACTTTGATTCCATAGAGATTTTTCTGTATGCAGAGTCAATCTCTTATGTGGCAAAAAGGCAGTTTGGTGCAGACATAATAGCTGCATAATGAAAAACAATGTTCAGATAAGAAATTAGTTACCCTCTTCCTTGTTAGTTAACTGAAAGTTTTAAAAAATAAACAATGATCAAATAAGTATTTAGTACAAAACCCAGAAATTGTAGTGTTCCCAGCCCCTAGTACTTTTCATGTGTTTATGAAGCTATCAGTTATTTAAAAAAAAAACAAACAAAAACCAAACCTAGCAGAGAAGGAAAGTGGTTGGTTGCTCTAGCTAAACTGTCAATTGTAGAGGAATTCAATTTGGACAAGAAACATGAATTCTGAAACAAAGGAGGTAGGAACCATTAATTTGTCCATAAGCCTCACAATAAGAAACTTGGATGTGAAATCCTGCCTGCTTTATTCATGTGAGTTGTCTCATTGAAGCCAGTGAGATTACGTTAAGCAAAATAGGCAAAATTTAGCCTTTGATCTCTAATTTCTAAATTTACTTCAGAAAAGTGGATTACAGACTCCTTTTCTGGTTTCTTTCTTTCTACCCCAAAACAGTTATAGCCTGATTCTCATTTGCACTAAGTCCACTTTCCACCATTCTGACAATGCAAGAGAGCCTTAGAGAGTGGAGTAAATTATATTTACGTTCACTTTACGTCCTCTCTTTGCTGCTCGAACAATGTAAATGAACCTTAGTAGGAAATTTTCCCTGAGGGTTATAGAAGTGATCTCTAACATAGTAAGCACAGTGCTGTCTGCCTGTGTATTTGCACATAAACATTTCCTTGCCATGTTTCTGCATATGCAAAACCTCTGTAGGAATGGAAACTGCTTTTGCACACAGACAGCAGGTAGTGAGGTGATTAACCCACAGCAGTCAGTTTTCTCATGACAATACAGTGTTCATATACAAGACTGGATTTTTTTTGCATGGGCAAAATTGATAATAGAAAAATTGCCTTCATCAAAACGTAATGATTGGAGTCTGGCCTTAAGTTTGCAAAATTATGCCCATAACTTTAGAACCTACTGTGCACTTCCTCCATAGACGCCTAAGTCCTCCCTCTTGAGGGGCATGAGCTGAATTTTTTGGACCCCCCTCCAATTATCCCTTCCATAGTTGTCAATTCAAGAAGGAATGATTTTCACCTCTTGCTCTGTGGATGGATTTAGGACCTAGTTCTCAGAGATACTGAGCACCTACAGTTGCACTTGAAGTTAGTGAGAATTACAGGTGCTCAGCACCTCTGAAAGTAGTCCCTTAGTGATGTACTGTATCAACACTATTGGCTTTACTCGTGATGACCTACGGAGGTGCAAGTGCTGTGGCTAATGGTGCCGCAGTCAACGTCAAACTGCTGCTCGTGTAAATATCTAGCAGCGGCAAATATGTATATTTTGGGATGATCAGCGATAGCCAAAGCTTTTTGTTTTCAAAGCCACCTAGTGGATTTGGATGCCCCTAGGCAGCTTTGAAACTCTTAGCCTAGATTTGTTTACAGAAGACAGGCGATTTCAAAGAAGTACAGCAATCAGCTTTCAGAGTAGCAGCCGTGTTAGTCTGTATTCGCAAAAAGAAAAGGAGTACTTGTGACACCGTAGAGACTAACAAATTTATTTGAGGATAAGCTTTCGTGAGCTACAGCTCACTTCATCGGATGCAGCTTGTGGCTATTGCAGGTTATGTACAATCAATTATCTTGCAGTTGGACTTGATTGATTGTTTTTCTGTGCATGGCCTTGTCTTTTCATTATGAGTTTGAAATTATGAAATGAATGGCCCTGGATTTATTACTGCCTGGGATTACTAATCAGCATCGAGAGGACGGAGTCCGTTGCAGAGTTTAATTGATTTGAACCGTTAGCCATTAGATAACGCTGCACGTTTTACACTTGATGCAAGTTTAATTCAGATCTTATGTTTGTTTGCAGAACAACACAATTTGGAAGCCAGATTCTTGCCAGGAGTGCAGATGCCATAGTGACATTGTCATCTGTGAACCTGCCGTTTGCAGAAACCCTCGGTGTGACTTTCAGAAGGTAAATATGCCTGTTGGCTTGCTATGCAAGGGATGGGAAGTATCTGAATCATTAGGTTTTTCTCTCTATGTTCAACCTAAGCCTTCTGGGTAACTACAGGTTTGGGAAAGTATTATATTGGAATATACACAGTATATGATTCATGCAGGCATGGACTGGACAATCAGAAGGGGCTTAGTCCTGTAGCCACAATGTAAGCAAAGCATCTCTTTTCTTTCGTGGGCGTCATGGTTAAACTTGCATAGACAACCCGATTATTAATTTCTCCTCTCTAGTATAGCAGCAGCCCTGTCACGGTTCCATTTTCATCAGTGGGAACGGTAAGAAGTGAAAAGTGGGTGCAAAATGCTGCTAAATCAAAATGGTAGCATTTTCCACCCACTCTACTCTGATGTAAATGACTGCACAGAATTGCACAGGCATAGATGAGAAGGGGATTTGGCCCTCTGTGAACAGAAAAGACAGTGTTTTGAAGTCCAACCAGTTTGTTCCCTTCTCACATGGAAACTTGGCAATGGCACCATTTGCATGCTACATATGGCAAGTGATCTGCCAAGAGTATTCTGATCTCAAAAGATGCCAGTGTGCTGCCGTGTTCGACCACAGCTTGGGCATGGCTGATAATCACCTTTAGACTGAGCCCAGGGGGCTGGGTCTCTGTAGAACAAGCAGATGGACGCTTTCCACTCTAATAAACAGTAACAGAGCTAGAATTGTGCTTTTGGTCCATCTTTTCGTTTGGTGTGCTTGGTGATTATTGCTGCTGTTGCTGGGCTTTCATTGTCTTTTAATTTCTCTGTTTCCTGTGAGCCTTTATTAATGATTGTAGCTAATTGGGTGCAGGGTTTGTGTTTGTAGGGCCCAGATTGAGGGCAGGAACATATGAATATTAACAAAAGTCTGTATTTTGAAGAGACCCTGCCCATATAAAAATTGTGTAGCTTTAAAAAGGTCTTGCTAGTGTTCCTGGTAGCACCCATAGGTTATTAACAGTGAAAGAACAGATGGTGTGTAATTTTTGCTCCATCATTAATGCTATTTGTTTGTTAGAGGGAGACTGAAAATATTGGTTCTGTTTATGTTAGAGAGGAGATGAATAAAAGGAAACATAAGAGACATACAAAATAAAGAATGGCATGGACATGTCTGTTGCTCCTTTCTCATAACAAAAGAACAAGGGCAAATTGAAAGGCAGCAAATTTAAAACCACAAAAGGAAATAATTTTTCATGCAATGCATAATTAACGTGTGGAACTCATTGTCACATGATATAATCAAGGCCAAGAGTGGAATAGGGTTCCAAAAAGGAATAGACATTTATATGGATAATGAGAAAATTCATGTTTTATGTTAGTTTAAGAGAACTTTTTAGGAAGAGGTCATGCCTCATGCTTCAGGGCATAAACCAGCCACTAATTGAGGGGGTAAGGAAGGAACTGTTCCTGTCAGTGATTTATTCTTTAACTGCATGCTGCAGGATTTCTTCAACCTTCTTGGAAGCAGCTGGTACTGGTCTCTATTGGAGGGATCTCCAGCTTGAGTGCCTCTGCTGATCTTACTTCCAACAGTATGGCATAGAGCAGTGGTTCTCAACCAGGAGTTTGGGACCCCCTGGGGGGCCACAAGCTTGTTTCAGGGGGGCTGCCAAGCAAGGCCAGCATTAGACTTGCTGGGGTCCAGGCACAAAGCTGAAGTCCCAGCACATGGGGCTGAAATCTGGGGCCGTAAGTCCTGCCACCCGGGGCTGAAGCTAAGGCTGAACGAAGCCTGAGCAATGTAGCTTTGTGGGGGCCCCTGTGGCATGGGGCCTCAGGCAGTTGTCCTGCTTGCTACTCCGTAATGCCAGCCCTGGCTTTTCTATGCAGAAAACTAGTTATTGTGGCACAGGTGGGCTGTGGAGTTTTTATAGCATGTTGGGGAGTGGGGTGGGGCTCAGAAAGAAAAAGGTTGAGATCCCTTGGTATAGAGAGAGGCAATCTCTTAAATAGGCAGGTCCCATGCTATTTAGGACATTAACAAATGTCTTAAACGCTGACAGCACCCTTCCAAAAGGGCAAGCATCGCGTATATTCCCATGGGGACACCCTTACAATATTTTCAAGAAGGTGACTTTTGGGCAAAACCCTAAATTATGGCCCCTCTTTGCTGTCTTTTCATGTTCTCGGCTACTTCATTGAGCGTGCGCGCACACGCGTGTGTGTGTGTGTGTGTGTGAGAGAGAGAGATGGTGGTGGTGGTGGTGGTGGGGTTTGCTTGTTTCTGGCTTGTACAAGTAAAACTGTCTGTCTCTGTTTGGTCACTGCGGGCCTAATCATGAGGGACGCTGAGCACTGCCCAGAAGGTACCAAGCATCCTCAGATGCTGTTGACATCTGTGAAATCCTTGCCAGGATAAGATCTCATATCACATTCCTTTGTGGCATACTGCCAGGGTCTGGGATATTTAAAATACATTTGGGAAGGCTGGAATGAGAATGCGAAAGCTGCTATGCACAACCCTTGGAGATGCTCCAGGAATGGAAGCAAAGCACCTCCAGAGCTTTTGCCAACTTTTTTACTAATGTCTCCTGCCCTCAGGGCGACATGGTAGCATGAACACACATGCCTGTTGGTTTCATCTGTTACCCTGCTGCTGCACAGTGTGTGGCAGCCAGACTATGCACTGTTCCTCTGGGAACACTGAGAGGGGCAATATAATACAGATGGTCGATATTTTTCAAATTTTGAAAATGTCACATTTTGGAACTTGAACAAAATTGGGAATTTCAAAACAAAACAAAATCGATAATCAGTTAATTTCCTTTTCCTTTTTCCCAACTAGCTCTAATGAGAAAGGAAGAAAATGTTTCCAATTATGTTATTTTTAAAAAGTAATACATTAAATTTTAAAACAAGAAAACAAGTTTCCCTGCGATCACTTTATTTTATTTATTTATTTATTTATTTGCCTTGTTGAGAGTCAGTTTTTCCCAATCATTTTCCTATCTGAAACTGCTGGTGTCGGGGAGTTAATGAAAAATGAGTCATACTCCTAAAGGATTGTTTATGGTGTGTGTGTGTGTGTGTGTGTGTGTGTGTGTATTTTCCTGTGCACACCATGGGGATAAGAATGAATTCAGCATCCCAAAGCAATGCAACAGCTCTTCACGGGGAAGTCCTTGATTAGTAGCATTCCTTTTTAAACTGAGACACCATGTGCAACAAGAATCCCCCCCCCCAAGTCACCCCTCCCACCTGTACTGCTTATAGGACTCTCTTCTATTTGTTCAGGGGGAAGTGCTCTGGATAGCCCCCAATACGTGCTGCCCTGAGTGCGCCTCAGGAACTGAAGGATTTTGCCAGCATGAAGGCCAAACCCATGCGGTAAGTGCTCTTAAGTATCCATTGGCATTAACATTATTTTCCCTTCCTTAGCTCTCCGGTTGTCCACCTAAATTCAGGGGCAGCAGCTTTTGCCTGTGCAAAATCAGCGGCTGGTTAGATACTTCAAAAGCCATCTCCTGGACTTGACGAAGTTGTTAAGCAAAGAACCTCCCTGCCAAGGTCACACTGTGGTCAGTCCTGACTTTCACTCTGGTTTCTTTACCCCTAGAGGGACTGGAAAGCAGACAGCTTTTTCGCAGCTGAGAGTCCCCAGCGGATATGTACTGGTCCTGCATCTCTAACCCCTGCAGCCCCTGGTGTATCGGGAGGTGTTTGGAGCAATCCTCATTTCTGGGGCTACTCTAAACTTCTCCAGGGGCCACCCCCAGGATCAGAGTGAAGTAAATGGCTCCTTCAGTCCCAGCTGCTCCCACTGGGAATAGCTGAGGATTGAGGCCACTGCAGAGTAGACATTGTACAAAACCATGATGGAGGTGTGGCTTAGAAACATGGCTGACAAGTATGTTTATGAAGAACCCAGTGCATTGTGTTCTCTAGCTGCAACTGCAGGGACGTGTAACAATTGCCTCCACTTTTTGTAGTGCATTTCAGGAGCGAGAGAGAATATTGATCAGTGGTCTTTTTCTGAAAGTGAATATCCAGGCCACCATAAATGTGATAAAAGAATCACCTCTCTAGTGACAAGAGGTCTACCGCTTGAAGCCCTTACCCACCTCACCAGTTCTTACTCGAGCAAAACCCTCAATGGGGTTTTCCTACATAAGCATTGAGTAAGTAAGGAGCGTGGTAAAGACTACAGGATTTGGCTTATTTGGAACAGAGAAGCCCTTTTAGCTAGCAGCAAATCCTCAGAATCTCTACATTGTACACTGGTTCTGCACACCCCTCACTGAAATCCAACTTGTTAATTTTTTTCCCCAAGCAAACCACTCTTTGTAGATCCTGTCTAAGTAAGATGTCGTCTGGCTGGCACGTCGCTCTCTAGTTAAGTTGAGCTAAGCCCAGGTCTTTGAGTGTGGTCCTTGCTAATATCAGCAAAACGTTTAATTCATCTACTTGGCCAATATGAGGGCGGCTTCAGACTCCACAATGCACATGCTTTTATGACATGTAGGAACCGGGTCAGTGAAATTTTTGGCTCTTTCGTACATGG
Organism: Dermochelys coriacea; assembly: GCF_009764565.3. NCBI lineage: Eukaryota > Metazoa > Chordata > Testudines > Dermochelyidae > Dermochelys > Dermochelys coriacea. Next base: position 15,215,598 of record NC_050071.1, read on the forward strand.
AAGGTATCTCGTCAAATGAACTTTCGGGCCAGATAACCAAGCCTTCATGTATTCACTAAAGAATGCTGGAATGTCCTCTCGCGGCTGTCTCTTCAATCCAGCACTCTGTGGAAGTCAGCAAAAGGCACCATTAATCGTTGTCATCCCCTCCTTTCCCCCCGCCCCATTATAATTTGTTCCGCCATCAGATAATGGCCATATGGGGAGTTTTGTTTGCTACAGTTCATGCAAAGGGAAAGGACCAACTCACAATAGCCTGGCCTGTTTGGCTGAGAAGGGTGGAGAGTCAGGTGCATTCATTCGTTCATTCGTTCATTCATTCATTCAGCTGTGCTCTGCAGTTAAATGAGACAAGATAGTATTGTTGGGAAAAGAACTGAGTGTTGACCTGGGTACACTTGCCTTCTTCAAAGTGGAGGCTATAATTACCATCAGAAACTTGCATTGTTAGATACTGACCTCTGCCATGTGACGGCGTATACACTTCTGTAATCCGTACCTATGCAAACACAGGCTTCAGGAGGGCCAATCCACCTTGATAGTCAAACGGGCCACAGCAGAAGGAATAAATGTCCATGTGATTAAAAAACCCCACTGAGGTTCAGAGATGGTACTTATTGACGGATGTCCAATAACAGGCAGAATTGATCTGAAAGGCGAATTGAGAAGATGGATGGTTTAGTGGTTAGGGCACTAGCCTGGGATTTGGGAGACCTGGGTTCAATTCCTGGCTCAGCTACAGATTTCCTGGGTGACCTTGGGCAAGTCACTTAGCCTCTCTGTGCCTCAGTTTCCGATCTGTACAATGGGGATAATAGCACACCCTGACAGCATGGGATGTTGTGAGGATAAATACATTGTGACGTGTTCAGATGCCATGGTAACGAGAGTCATATAAGTACCATAGATAAGTTGTTGACCCTCCCCTCTATCTGACTGAAGTGTTTTACTAATTGGCTGCAGTAATTTGCAGTTGTTATTGGCTCCTATTATGTTTTATTTTCATTTGTTTTGTTTATTTAATGGGAGAGATGTAACGGTAGCTGCTAGAGTTAGTGCCTGCTGATTGCTGTCATGTGACATTGATGTAACCTCTGGTATGCTTGACTCGCGTCGCATAGTCAGGAAATAAAGATCAGCCTCATGCCGGCAATCTCATGTGTCTCATCCTTACTATAGAGCCGGCTGCATATTTAGGCAGCGTTCATATTCGAAGGGTACAGCCTAATGGCTGGAGCAGATTACATAAGGGAAGATGATTATCTTTTCTGTCAACGAGCCAGGCAAATGCTTTCTGTCTTCATCATTGTTTTAGAAATATCTAGCCAGCAGAACTGTGCCCAGTAATCACCCCAGGAAAGAAAAGCTTACACTGCAGCTGACAGCAGGTTTTTTCCATGCCCAACTTCCATGTTGCGTGTTTCACATAAATTAAAATTTTGCATTTCCTGTTTCAAACAATATCACAGCTTATATCCTTGCCTTCTGTGAGTGGTGATGCATGTGCTGTTGGACCTACTAGAGTCTTCTAGGATGGCTTTCTCCTCGGTAATGATCCTAAGGAAAGAAGATTCTGTATATTGCCTTGGCGTGTACTGCAAAAAGCAGTGTGTTCCTTACTGGGCCAAGACCTGCTCCGGAGAGCAGATCCAGCATAGTTGGTGGGTCGTAAGGGAAGTAGGGTTTGGCTTGTTGTGAGATACACTGTAGTTTGTAGTTTTAAACTTATGAGGACAGATATTGTCCTTAGGTTTGTGTAGATCCTACTGAACATTTTAATGGAAGCCAGGTACAGACAGAACAGCTACAGGGTTGTGTCTGGTCTAGACATGGCAGCTCAGTCCATCACACACGGAGTCATGGGTGGGGACAATGTATCCATTAGACGTATGTCCTTTGGCCTAGCTTATACTTTGTCGATGCCACCAGGGGGACCCTCTCTATTGAACTGATCCCAACGGGACTGCTATGCCCGTGTTAGGACTACTTTGTCCCCCTGTTGCAGGGACCAGTGTCTGCACTGCAGCCTCGGCTGTGAGTTACAGAGCCTGGGCATGTTGGCAGAAGAGGAAAGTTAGGCACTGGCGCGGGGTAACTCACTAGAGCAAGGATTATTTCCAGTCTCGTTGGCTATTAAAGTAGTTTACACATTTCCTGTGTTGTTTTTCCATTGCAGCATGGCACGGAGTGGGCAAGCTCTGCATGCACAGTGTGCTCCTGTGCCAATGGGAAGGCTAGCTGCCCCCCCAAGTCCTGCCCACCCCTTTCTTGTGGCAGGGGGGAGCTGGAGTACATCGCTCAAGGAGAGTGCTGTCCCAAATGCGTGGGCACTGGTGGTGAGTATTTTGAAAGGGGCGCCCCACACATTGAATTTGGCCCCAAGGAGTGGGGTTGACATTGCTGCTCTGCACGTTGTCTTAATGATTAGGTGAGACCATCACTTCAGTCCTCAAATCAATGAAGAGTATTTTTCCCCTTTGCTTTGAATCCGTTTGCTCCACAGTACCCTGCCCAGACACACACCGGGGTATAGAACTTCTCCGAATTCTCTTTTCATGCTGCTCATTTTGGCTCTTGTAGATAAAGGCTGACATTTCCAAAGCTGCATAAGGGATTTGGAGGTGCAGATCCCATTAAAATTAAATGGGAATTGGGCATCCAACTCCCATAGGTACCTTTGAAATCTCAGCTTTAACCTAAAGGCAAAATCTCTTAAAGGCTGGTGAAATTATTGATTTTTTTTCCCCCCTCCGATAAATCAGGCCTTTTGCGTTTTGAGACACACACAGTCTTATTTAAACCACATGCACAAAAATAATTCAAAAATCTTCACTTAAATCCACAGATGCTTCAGATTTTTATACTTACTTTTGAAGCTGTGTACTTTATCCATCCTTTAGGGCCTACAGACTAAATTCACCCCTCCTTAAGAGAGGGGAACCTCTTAGACTCTACTTGAATTCAGCAGACTTGCAACTGCTTACACCAGGGCTGAAACTAGCACGAGTCAGATTGTTTGCAATATCTTAGCCGCATGATATCAGCTGTGACATGCAGGCTGAACAGACTCAACAGTTGGACTAGTAAAAAGGTAGAAATGGCATGAGTAAAATATCAGTGGCCCTAGGCTGTACAGCACATCTTCATGGCAGTGTCCACACTATTCAAACAAACCTGACTTCAGTTTTTCATGAGATTACAAGTTTGGTTCATTAAGTATGTTATGCAGTAACCTTCAAGTTTTGTAAGGCATATTGACTTAGTGCTGCATGCAGGGCCGTCCCTAGGGGGTGCAGGGCCCGAGGTGGAAGTGATGGATTCATTTCTTCCGGGACTGACCATGCTGGCCAATCTCACCGCGTGCGGGGCCCTCCAGAGCAGAGGGGCCTAGGGCGGAAGTGATGGATTTGTCTCTTCTGGGACCGACCGCATTAGCCAATCGTACCGGCCTGCAGGGCCCCGCAAAATGTGGGGCCCAGAGTGGTCGCCCCAATTTGCCCTACACAAGGGATGGCTCTGGCTGCATATCTCTGTAAAAAATTAGTTCTGTACATTAGCACTAAAGAACAGCTTGGATAGATTAAGAACTGGCTAAGTAACAGATGTCAAAAACTGGTTATTAATGGGAATCCTCATCAAATGAGGTGTTTCTAGAGAGGTTTTTCCAGGATTGAACATTTTTATCAGTGATATGGATGTAAATTTAGAATCACTGCTGATAAAATGTGCAGATCCTAAAAGATTGGTGGAGTGATAAGTCATGGTGAGGACAGGACATTCATAGAGGGGTGCTCTGGATCACTTGGTAAACTGGGTCCTTTCAGACAAAATGAGTTTCAATACATCTGAATGCTAGGTTATACATCTAGAAACAAAGAATGCAGGCCATGTGTATCGAATAGACTATATTCTAGAAGGCAGTGACTCTGAGAAAGGATTTAGGGGTCATAGTGGACAAACAACTCAACATGAGCTCTCAGCGTGATACTATGATTCAAGGGCTAATGCGATCCTCTCGTATGAACGAGAGTAGTGAGTAGGAATAGAGAGGTGGTTTTACCTCTGTATACGCTACTGGAATACTGCATCCAGTTCTGGTGTCAACATTTTAAAAAGGATATTAAAAAATTGGGGAGGTTGCAGAAAAGAGCCACAAAAATGATTCGAAGGTTGGAGAAAATGCCTTACAGCGAGAGACTTAAAGGTATCAATCTGTTTATCTTATCAACAAGAAGATTGAGAAGTGACTTGAATACAGGTTGTAAGTACCTTCATGTGGAGAAAGTGATGGGTACTCAAGGGCTCTGCAGTTGAGAAAATAAAGACAAAACAAGAAGCAATGGCTGAAATATAAAGACAGACAAATTCAAATTAGAAATAAGATACAAATTTTTAACAGTGACAGTGATTAACCAGTGGAACAAACTACCAGGGGAAGTGGGGGATTCTCCATCTCTTTTTGTCTTAGAGTCAAGACTGTTTACCTTTCTGGAAGATAGGCTTTAGTCAGACACACATTATTGGGCTTAATGTAGAGGTAACATGGTGAATTTAATGGCTTTCGATATTCAGGAGGTCAGATTACATGATCTACTGGTTCCTTTCTGGCTTTAAACTCTATGAATCTATCCTGAATTTACTTTACTGTGAATATAGGTACCACCTGTAGTTTGTAACCTCATATACAGATGTCAGAACCCAGAAGTAGATCTCAAAGCACATCAGGACAGTTTCAGGAGGAAGTATCATGGTTGATGCATTTCTTCAGTACTGAGATATCTCTTCTGCTTTCATTGGTTTAAATCTGAGACGTAACTTTGGACTCTTACTAATCCTTGGCCTCTCTGCTGAAGCTGTCAACATCAATTAGGTCATTTGTCCACTGGTAACTAGACTGAGACCAGCAGTTTACTGGGGCAAGGATCATGCTTTCTTTTGTGTTTGTAAAGCATCTCATACATCATGGATACTACCAGAAACAAATAGATAATAAATAATAATTTCATACAGGACAATGAATTGGTGCAGTGGTTTTTTTTAATATTGCAATTATTCTGGGTCAGCTTCATGGAGATGGCTCTTCTAAAGTTCTTCCTTGCAGATGCTAATCAGTAGATGGGTCATACATCTGCAGTCTTTTTTATATGATTGTGAATGTCCATAAAGTCATTGCACATGTGAAATTGTGCTGATAGAATGTGAGAAACCAGGAAAAATGTGTACAGGTGAACGCTGTGCAGCCAAATGGAGTTAGTAAGGAAAGTCATGGTCTGATGCTACCTCTGGGCCTTCCAGGGGGCAGAAGTTCCTAGAGTGTAGGGGATGGATCTGAGATTAAAAGAGTTGCATGAGGAGAGGGAATTAAAGAAAACATGAAAATGGAAACACAGAATGACTCTCAGACTCGTAAATGTTAAGGCCAAAAAGGACCATCATGATTATCTAGCCTGACCTTCCTGCACATTGTAGGCCACAGAATCTTACCCACCGACTCCTGTAATAGACCCCTAACCACTGGCTGAGTTACTGAAGTCCTCAAATCATGCTTTAAAGACTTCAAGTTGCACAGAATTCACCATTTACACTAGTTTCAACCTGCAAGTGACCCATGCCCCATGCTGCAGAGGAAGGCGAACACTTCTCTGCCAATCTGACTTTGGGGAAAATTTCTTCCTGAACCTAAATATGGCAATCAGTTAGACCCTGAGCATGTGGGCAAGACCCACCCAGCAAGACACCTGGGAAAGAATTCTCTGTAGTAACTCAGAGCCCTCCCTATCTACTGCCCCATCACTGGCCTTTGGAGTTATTTACTGCTAGCAGTCGCAGATCGGCTACATGCCATTGTAGGCATTCTCATCATACCATCCCCTCCATAAACTTATCAAGCTCCGTCTTGAAGCCAGTTAGGTTTTTTGCCCCCACTGTTCCCCTTGGAAGGCTGTTCCAGAACTTCACTCCTGTGATGGTCTTAATTGTCTCTTAGAGTCCTGCTCCTTTGACGGCCAAATGTTTCGGGATGGCGAGGAGTGGCACCTCAGCCAGTGCTCCAAATGTGTCTGCAGGAATGGGGCAGCTCAATGCTTCACAGCCGAATGTCAGCCAGTGTTGTGCAGCCAGGTAAGAACTGTCCTGTAAATGGTCTGTGCAATTTATTAGCTTTTCCTTTCCCTGGGAATCTGCATTTCTCAAAAGAACATATTTACTGGCAGGCTAATAGTTATTACTGAAGGAAACATGATTCAGAAAAGAGAAATGTACCTTCACAAAAAAATAAAAGTCCCCCAAACCTCCAGCCATGTCCATTTATTTACAGACTAATCTATTATAAACACCAGCTGTGCTTTTGGTTTTGTAATCCAGAGAATTCTGTAGAGCTGGTCAGGAAATATTTTTTGATTCTGTGAACAATTTTGAAAAAAGCAAAGGAGTTTTATTTAAATGCTTCTTCAAAAGTTTTTTGAGCTTTTGTTGAAACCTGCCGATTTTTTGTTGTTGTTGACAAGAACCTACCCAAAACTTAGTTGAAAATGTTTCAAACTAAAAGTTTCAGCCAGCTTTACAATATTACTCCCAAAAGGTGACCATGTTGTCTACTGATTACAGCAAAAGCCTGGGAGCCAGCAATGCTAGGAAGATAACTTGCTCAGCTTCACCCAGCGGGTCAGTAATTTAGCCCAAATTAAAGAATCTGAGCACTTTTGGCTCCCAGTTCTTTGCTTAAAATGACAGTCAGTATTCCTGAGCACGTACACAATGATTTTCACATTCAAAGCACTGTACGAACGTTAACTAAAAGAATTCCAGTATGCTGGGTAATCTAGGAAATCAAAAGCATACTTAGTACTTTATATATTGTAAAATCATTTGATACATTTTATCTTTGGTGGACGACAGGCAAGAATGCCAAAAAAAGAGCAAGGGATCTGGTTGGATTTAGAATCGTAGAATATCAGGGTTGGAAGGGAATTTAGGAAGTCATCTAGCCCAACCCCCTGCTCAAAGCAGGACCAATCCTCACTTTTTGCCCCAGATCCCTAAATGGCACCCTCAAGGATTGATCTCACAACCCTGGGTTTAACCACTGAGCTATCCCTCCATTCCCAATGGTGCTCATGTGCAACCCCATTCATCTGCAGAATAAGAAACCAGTTTCCAGGGAGTTCACATTGTTCTGCTTTACTGTAGTTCTCAAGATGCTATAGTTTTCCTGATTTTTGTTTCCCCGTCAAGCGCATTCCAGTCGCAAATCCAGAATTTTGTCTCCGTTGGTGTGTGGTGAAGAAGGTTCCCACCTTAGAACTGGGAAAATAAAGCACCCATCATAAAGCTTTTTCTTTTAATGCTCGCCCACCTATGTGTTAGGGGACCAGGTGTTCATGTAATTAACACTGGTTCCTGTTTGAAAAAAGCCCAGCTGTTTCTCTGAATACTAATTGCTTCATGCTTCATGCTGAGATGTGTAATTAATATTACGAGATTAAGTGGTGTTCGTTAGAGCAAATTAAAGCAAAATTTCTAAATGTTTAGAATTTTTCCTCTTAAATGTACTTAAGTTATCCCTTGATTGATTGCACTAATGTTTAATCAGTTAGTCTTTAAAACATAATTAATAGAAACTGGAACGAGAATGTGGTTGCCATGACGTGTCTGAGACTAATCAGCTAGAAGCATCCAAGTTAATGTACCAAAAATCCCCCTTAGCTAATACTGATAATGTTCCATAGATTTCCTAACAAGGTGCCCTAATGGAAAGCGCATTAGCAGTCATGGCAAGAATCCCATTCTGCTCACTATAACTATAATTTTTTCAGTGCTCTGTGCTTGTGTATTTATACCTGTATTGCCCGGTCCAGGCTTCCAACAGCGCACGGGAACGGGTAGCTTCTCTCATATGCTACGTCAGGCAGAATGGCAAGCCAGGGAAAGCTATCCTTTAGATAGCTGTGCTCTGTCCCTTCTCTCTAGTCTTTCCTCTGCCTCACTGCAAAGAGGGAACTTAGGAAGCTTCTGCCATTTTTGTCAGTGTTTTCTTCAAAGCTCTTTTAGGGCTAGATCCCGCCACTCACACTCACCTGAAGTGGTACTTCACTCCTTTCTTCCAGTGGGACGACGTGTGGGGAAAAGGTATGGTCAGTGTGTGTAATCCAAGGGTTTGTTTAGCTCTCCTTGCTCTGTACAGTGAGTACCACCAAAGAGCCAGGAGAGAAGAAGAAAAATGTGGTGGCACAGGATCCTTTTGCCCTGCAAGTAAAAGTTCCCTAGGCCTGAGCAGGCAGCTTCTGGTGGAACATGAAAAGAGTGGCTGGCAGTTTCAAAGCTCACTTCGCTTGCTTGTCTCCAGGGAACAAGAGGCAGTCCCCAAAACCCAAGTCAGAGAAAGGGTCATTTGTTAGACTTTATCTGGCAAAATCTATGAATTACCACCATGAACTTTCCCAGGAGGTTTCTGGCTCTCCTGCCCGTCCCTTGGAGGTTGGACATTAGGAAAAACTTCCTAACTGTCAGGGTGGTGAAGCACTGGAATAAATTGCCTAGGGAAGTTACGGAATCTCTGTCACTGGAGATTTTTAAAAGCAGGTTAGACAAACACCTGTCAGGGATGGTCTAGATAATATTTAGTCCTGTCACGAGTGAGGGGACTGGACTAGATGACCTCTCGAGGTCCCTTCCAGTACTGTGATTCTATGAAAGTCATCTTTGTTCTCCCTTTGGAAGCTTGTGATTTACATGCTATCTCTTGAAGCAGGAGCTGACATAATAATATTTCGCATTTCTATAGGACTTTTCATGTTTGGAGCACCTTATGTATATTAACTAATTAATCTTCACTAGATCCCTATGCGGCAGAAGGTAGATACTGGTGTAAATATTATTGTTCCCACTTCACTGGTGGGATACTGAGGGTTGATCAACATGCAGAATTGTGCAAGTTTTAACTAAATGTGATTTTTAGGGTATGTCTGCATTTAAAATGCTGCAGCTACACTGTTGTAGCACTTCTGTGTAGATGCTACCTGCGCTAATGGGAGGGGTTCTCCCCACAGCATAGGTAAGCCATCTCCCCTAGAGGCAGTAGCTGGGTTGATGGAATAATTCTTCCATCGATCTAGCGCTGAATATGCTGTGGGTTAGGTTGGCTTAACTATGTTGCTCGGGTGTGGATTTTTCATACCCCTGACTGATACAGTTAAGCCGACTTAATTTTCTAGTGCAGACCAGGCCTTAGACTGATTCAGTTAAGCCGTTGTAAAAAGCTGTATGAATAGTCTTACTGGTTAAAACCAGCAGGCTTATTTCATTTTTGCTTAGGTCAATTAGCAACAAGTTTAAACTAAATCAAAATAAGCCACTCTTAGACTGAAGAGGGTTGTACTGCACTAACTTAACTAAACTGGTGCCAGTTTATGTGTAGACAGCCTCTGAGGCAGAGAAGTTAAGTGACTCATCCAAGGCCACAAAGTGAATCAGTGGCAGAACCAGGTCTAGAATCTAGATCTCTCCTAATTTCTAGTCTTGTGCCTAATCCTGTAGACCATACTGCTTCTCTTTAATGTTTCCACCATTGTCTGTCTCAAGAGGCCCAAAGAATAAGATGGAGTGTCTTGGTGTTTGCCCTTCTACTTTTACAGTAGAATGCAAAGCTGACCCCAAAATTCTTACCCTAATTCATGGCTTAGGTGGCTGGTGGTTATCACATAGATATAAGCATCTTTTGCAGGAGTTACAGGTATAGGCTGCTGGGCTGCATATTTAATTTTCAAACTGTTGTTCTGCTCATCTCTCTTTTTTTAAATAAAGTTTTCTGTTTTTTAATCTTTAGGATGAAGCTATGGTTGTGTCTCCTGGAAAATGTTGCCCAGAGTGTGTTCCAAAACCCTGTTCCATATCTGGAAAAGTGTATGAGGTAACCTTTGATGAACCACACCAAAAACCAACCTGACGTGAATTCTGGCACATCTCTATTTTTCCCCTCCCTAACATCTGACTTTCTGCCAGCATTAATAACTTGGTAGAATGGCTGTTTTTTTTCATTTCCTGGGAAGCTAAGAGTTGAAAGGGATTAGAAAGATAAAGGAATTTGCTGGCAAGCTGCAGCCAGTTTGACGGGATAAATTAGATAAGGTATTTACTGTTCACACATCATCCCTTTTTATATCCTGATCATGAAGCAATATGCACTGTTTCTATGCACTTGAAGCAATATGCACTGATTTTTAAAAAAATCTCTGTACTTTGATACATGTACATATAAGGAACTCACGGGGAAATACATACTCCAGGAGAGAATGTGGTGATGGGTACTGCTTTATTTTTTATTTATATATGTATTTATCTATCTTCTTTCTGGACAGCATGGTGAGCAGTGGAAGAAAAATTCCTGCACTACCTGTGTATGTGACAGAGGGGAAGCAAAGTGTCTTAAACAGGACTGTTCCCCACGTACCTGTGAGAAGGTAATGCAGGAGCGCATGGCCTCGCAATCAGGCTGCGTGTCTCACTCGCCTCTTTCATAAAGGGCTGCAGGAGGGCTTGAAAGGTTAGCACTTACTGAGTATTGATGTTTGCTAGGATCAGAACAAAGTGCAGCGTCCTGGGAAATGTTGCGAGGAGTGCGTTTCTTCCAAAGGAAGCTGCTTCTATGAAGGCATCATCAGGTATCATAATGAGATGTGGAATGGTACCCGCTGTGAATTTTGCACGTGTGATGAAGGACAAGTCACTTGTCAGAACGGAGAGTGTGCCAAAGTGGAGTGCGCCTTGGTAAGAAAAGGTTTCTTCTTTAAGAATTTGACTGTGATTCCATCACTTGCCTCCAAAGCACTTAACTGGAGATAAGGAATGGAAGTGATGGTCAATTTGTATGTGCAAGGCAGGCAGGAGGTTTAGCTGTCTTGTGTTGTGCAAGCAGCATGCCTGGGTGAATTGGTGGCTACCTTACTTTTTGATTGTCTCCAGCACTGTCACTACCTAACTGGTAAGAAATGACTTCAGGAGAGCGTGTGCTGAATTTGGTGCAGAAACCATAGACCAGAGGCAGCCAGTTCGGTCAAAAACTGTGAAGAATTTTGCCCTTGATCTTTGCTAGGCCTAGAAAGCAAGCTCTTAGCAAGATCTTAGCTAAGGTATTAGCCACTAGACTTAGTGACCCCCTACCTATTTTCAGACAGAGAGCAGTCAGGGTTTATGAGAAGGAGATTTGTGATGGACAACACCATAAAAATATTTACCTCTTACTTCAAGCTCAGATAATAGTTCATATTATAATTGCCCTGATAATGGATGCAGAAATGGTTTTGGTAGGTTTTGATGAGCCCTATCTATTTGCTGTATATAAAGAAAAGGTTTTTGGATCAACTTTCCTCCACTAGATAAAACTTCTTTCTTTCACTATTAGTGTCAGTGCTAACCAGTGGGCTAATATCTGCTTCATTCCAACTGGGCCAGAGTAATGCAGGGAAGGAATTGTGGCGTTCAGGCATATCTCTAGCTCACAATACTTGGCAAGAACACTCCTAGGATGATAAAATTTATTTAATACCCGGATCAAGGCTGTGCCCACGGTCTAGCCCAAAATCTGAGTATATGCATGGATATAAGGTGGATTGGAGTAAGTCCTAATTTAATAGCTGTATCAGAAAGTTGGATTCTGACGCAGTGCAAACACACTTTCATTCCAGCAAAAGCAGAGATCATGTATCTAGTAATAAAGTTATGTGCTAACTCATGTAACATTATCTCTTTAAATATTAAAAATGCTTTGTATTTCCCTCTCTTGATTCATTCTTACTGACATTACAAAGAGGAATATTGGACCCAAACTTTATTGTCAAAGGGAATGCTGCCTTGTTACCTTAAAATGCTTAAATAAAACTACCTAAACTACTACTGAATTTAGTTGGATGGAAAGTCAAGCTTTTCATATAAACAGGACAAGATCAAGGGGTAAACTGGGAATAGGTCTTCTGGGTTTGTATCTCTTTTACTTAGCTTTCCACATGCACACAGCTATAAAATGAAACGCTTACACTAATGATGACATACCATCATGGCTCAACATTGAAAATGATTTAGCAGCTCCATTTGGTGCATTGCAGACATTTCCATGTTTTGAACTCTTACTAGTACCCATGAGAGAAAAACTTGTATTATAGTACAACTGAAGACGCTCACCAATACAGGTTCATCATACTTAATATTCCGCCCCAGATTGGACCAGCCAACATTTATGATCACTCTACAGACAGATAATAAAAATGTGGACTCATAAACAAATATATAAAGTAGCAGATCTAATTTCTACTGACAAATTGGATCCTTTCCCTTTCTTATGGAGAAAAAATTGCTTGTGTTAGAGACAGATCCTGAGTGGTGCTGAGTGCCATTAACACTCATTGAATTCAATGGGCATTAAGAGCATGCTAATCTTGGCAGAATTAGGTTCTGTGAAAAACCTCTTCAAACCTGGGTGTCCCAAGTCAGGCATCAAAATAAGTAATATTGAAATCAATGAAGTGTGGGCATTGGAAAAGACAGGAAAAGTGTTTTTTGCATATTGGAGAACAATTTTGATCCTAATGGATAGAAAATTAAAAAAAATGTTTTGCTTGAGGACTTGCATCCTATAAGACTTCCCAAAAAGGTGAAGCAGCTGTCTTGGATCATTTGTGATAGAATTCCAGCTCAGTAGTACAAGACATGCATTAATTTATTCCAAGGACAATATGAAAAGTCTCATAAAAGAATCTTAAAGCGGGTAGGGTGTCATTTTTTCCTCTTCTTCTCTTGTGGCTTTGCTGGCAAAATCTGAGATTTTTTTGCCTGCCTCAGTAAATCAGAGCTTAATTGAAGCAAGGAGTCTGTGGGGTTTAGCCCTTCATTAAGGGAAAATTAATTTTCTGGTCACATATCCTTGTCTAAATTGTAATGAGGTCACAGATTTAAACATGAATCCTAGGTAGTTCAACCTAGCATAGCAGCATCTGATTGGACTAGAGCTAGGGCTTAATTTTAAAACCCTTTCAAACAAAACCTGCCCAGTAATTGCAGAAGGAATATGACTGTGGTGACTCTGAGGGGCCCTCAGGTGAGCTGTGAGTTGTAGTCTTCAAAGGGGCTGCTGGAAATTGTCTGGTAGGTGTGGAGTGTATAGGGTGGTTGCTGAAGTGGATTTGCTCAACCAAAACCACTTTAGCCATCAGAAACATCTCATAACCCATCATGCTAGTTCCCACTGTCCCTTTCATGAAGTGCTGTAGAGACAGCTTTCAGGGACGTTTCTGAAGAGTACAGATCATGGGTGGCTGAAGATGAGACTGAGCCATGCCTAAGAATGAGGTTCCGGTTTCCACATCATCCCACTTTGGAGACTCTCTAAACAGTCCCGTCACAAAGGGAACAATGGGCCAGATCTTGCAAGATGTTGCGTGACTAACATGCTATCAGCAGGTCTTAGGATTGGTCCTAATGTTCTGAAGATAAGGAGCAAAATTAGATCATTGTATTGCACAGCTTTTCTCCTTTCCTTGCAGGTTGTTCTAGTTACTTTTGAGCACCAGTGAAATCTTAAAAATCTAAAGGTGTGTGTAAAAACATTTTATTTTCCTCAGTCTGACACCCCCCCTTACTCCCTTTCCACGTTCTTAATGTTGAATGTAATGGGTAAAGCCTCTTAAACAAGAGTGCAAGTGACATAGTTATCTCGCATAGTGCCTCCCACTTCTGAGTCTTGGCAGGCCAGGGTTGCCTTTTTTGGCAAGGAGAATCATGTCCCATACACATTTTTCCCCCTCATCCTTTGTATAAGTGTCTGTGAGTGTTTGAGGTAAGAAAGTTCCCAGTACATACTAGTGACATGGGTTCTTACCATACACCATGGAGTTTTTCAAGAATGGTTTAAATATCTAGACGCTTGTAGGAATGCTCAGCGATGGATTAAAGTGAAATGTCTCCCCGATTGACTGAAATCATAGTGCTTCAACTCACTACAGTTGGTGGCCCTTTCAAAGTATTGGGCCCACATTGGCCATTCTGGCATAATCTGTCATTGGTAACGTGACTGTACTAGTGTATATGTAGCCAAACTGGCATGCTATGTTTTCCTAAGTGGAACACTGTAAAATATACCATCGTGATTCTATGAACAAATATTCTTTACGGATGCACCCTAAGCTGCTGTAAATAATAGAGCTACATCAATTAACACCAGCTGGCTCGTCGAACGGTTGACTTCTATGAGCCAGCCATGGGACGTAGCCGCATGCTTCCGTTGAAGTTAATGGGAGTCGTGGGCAATATCCTCCTGTTGGCTTTGAAAATCTCAGCCACCGTCTAAGTCTATGCTTGCCTCTTGCCCCTTACCTCTGTTTTAATATTGTGAAAATACTAGTGATTGAGCAATGGCTGGTTATCCAGCAATCCTGGCGGATATATGGAAACCTTTGAATCCAACAACAGTTCATTTGATTGTGGGAATTCACCAGTTTTCTCTTCACTCTACTTCAGACTTAGGAAGCTGAGGTGTAACCTCCCCCTGCAGCGTAGGTGGCCAGGAGTGTTTCACTGTCACTTCACTCAAGAGCAGCAAATCCTGAGCACAATGAAGACTGCAGTGAACCCGGGGATGTAGCCAGCTTTTCCATTCATGGGGAGTTTTTGTTACCTGGGGTTTTCCTGTGTATGTATGTGTATTTATGTATATATTAACAGTTCAATAACAGAATTTGAAAAGAGGGTTCTGCACATATAGAACAATTCCCCAATGACTGGAAGTTCATTAAGAGCTTGATACAAATCCCGTTTAAGTCATTGAAAAGAATCCCACTCACTCCTGCGGAGAGTGAATCACACCCTGTAGCTAGAATTCTGGTGCTTAGAAACAGTATGAGAAAACTGTTCCACTTCACTGTAAACAGGGTTTGACTATATCCAAAAGCACTATTCATCTATTAATATTCCCCACTATTAATCTGAGCACTTCATACATATTAATGAATAATCTGCACAACTCCCCTAGGAGGTAGGTAAATACTATCCCAAATTTTAGAGAGGGATTAAAGGGTGTGATTTACAAAAGTAGTCAGCATTTACCATTGACTTCCCGGGCAGCAGAATTAGTCCAATGCTGTGTTCGTTTGAAAATCTAACCCTGGGGCTGGTCCACGAACTAACTTGCACTGAAATAGCTAAATTGATTGTTAGTTCATCTTTTATTATTTTGGTGCAAGTCTATGTATGGAATTAAAATAACCTATTTTGATTTAATTTGTATATGTACATCCATTTGTAGGCCCCTTTATATCACTTGAGCAGTGTCAAGAGGTCTTAATGTAAGTGAGAATCCGGCCGAGAGAATCAAAGGCAGAGACAGGAATTGAACCTAGCTCTCCTAAATCTAATCCAGGTTCTTTAAACATAAGACCATCCTTTCTCTCCCATAAGTATTTCACTTCCATTCATACACAACGGACTTGGAGCAGATGGAAGGCCCTATTTCCATTTCTTATGGAAAAATTATGATCTCAGTTACACTGGTGTAATCACAATATCTCTGTTACAGTTGTAATCAAGAATAGAATTTAGATCAATATAATGTATGTTTTAAAATTTACCATGAACATTTTTTAAATTTTTAGTCTTTTCTTTAAGGGAAAAATGGAACATAGAAAATGAAGAGAGAGAGCTGTATTTTAAGGTTGTGAAAGTTTTCAAGTAAAATCCAAGGAATTCAGAGTGAAAAATGACATTCCAATTTCTATATATTTTTAATGGTTTGATTTGGTTTGGGGGCTTCTTTTACAGCGGCAAGAGTTAAGGATGATACAGTTGCTTTATCAGTGAATTCCCTGAACTTTTCTGGGGTTTGTTCTGCAACCACAATGTTATTTTGAACACGCTTTTCAAAATGTACATACAGAGATGAAGTAGGATGTAGGGAAGATAAGATGCAATTGGATGTTGAAGATTGAATTCCAGTGTGATAACCATTCTGCTTCTGCATTCCTCAGTATTGCTTGGAAATGCTAATTTCATGTGTATTGCGGCAACCTCTCTCTCTCTCTCTGCAGGGTGAAGAATTAATTCATTTGGAGGGGAAGTGCTGTCCTGAATGTATTTCAAGGGGTAGTTACTGTGTGTACAAGGAACATACCAAAGATGTGAGTATCCTGGTAATTTGGAACACATAACAGAGCGTGTTAGACTTTCACTTCTCCAAACCCTCACAAGCATATCTCCTCAAAGTCTGGAAAGAACATTATTTGCTGAGTCTTACAAAAGAATAATCCGTTAATATTACTTACCCAGAGGGTTTTTGCATTTTATAAAATCTGCTAGTTTATAATTTTCTGCACCACATAAGTCTCCTAAGGCTCTTTTTATTACATAGAGGAAAGCAGAGCAAATTGAATCAATCATTCCTGTTTAATGTTTTATATACATACCCTTAAGTTTTCAGTGCATCTCCTGGGGTTTAAGATGTTTGATTTTCATTTCAGTCCATGGGAGCTGCACAACTGAAGCTCAGTGCAGCTTTCTGAAAATGTTCCCCATTGGTTACTGTTTATACTGCAACAGGAGTCTGTTATTCAGGGATATTTGTTATCAGCTTTTCTTCTCAAATTGACTATGCAATTTCTTTTGATGAAGTACAATAGGAGACCTTTCATTATTGTGACAAATGAGTAATGACGCTAACCACTACTTACGTAGAAATTAATAGCTCTTAACAGAATACTTTTAAGAGATGCAGGAAGTAGAGGATTCGGGTGTTTTCTAAACAGGACCCTATCTCATTTTGTCTGTAGATCTCACTACCTGATGTGAATGGAGTAAAACACATCAAGGTGAGTATATTACATATTTCAGCTCATGCATTATCCTTTTTAATAGAGAAATCCATGATAAAAGGCCATCTAAGAACCAGGCTGAGCCTCCCCCATGCTTTTACCCCCTCCCTTATGGGGGTCAAGCACAATTACAGTCAATGAGTGTAGGTACTGCTCCCTGTTAGCAGCCTCAGAGTCACAAAGGATACGTCTAGACAGCCCATGGCAGAGAGCCTCCCAGCCCGGGTTGACAGACTTGGGCTAGCGAGACTTGTACTAGCACTCTGAAAATAGCTGTGTAGACAGTGCTTTCAAGTTTCAGCTCAGGCTCTGAAGCCCACCCCCATCCCGAGACTTTAGATAGGCACAGCTATTTTTAGAGAACTACCCCGCTAGCCCAACTCTGTCGACCCAGGCTGGGAGGCTTGAGTCAGTGAGCAATGTAGATGTACCCAAGTGGGACAGGAAGTCATTGGGACAATGGCTCTTGCTGTCCCCTGCCCTCACCGGCAAAACTAGCTGGGTGCAGAAGGGGCAGTGTGCTGCACCATCCTAAAGACTGGCTTTTGTCAAGGCAAATCGTGCCCTTTCAGTCTTCCAGAATTCCCCAAGTGTGTCAACAGAACTGTTGTTAAAGGAAAAAGAGGAGACAAAAACTTATTTAGACTTTCAAAAAGGCCTGTGATAAAGTCCCACCCAAGAGGCTTTTAAGACACTCAGTAAAGAAAGTGAGAAGCAAAGTGCTGTCATAGACTAGAGACAAGCTAAAAGATAGAAAACAAGCAACTGCTATAAATGGTCAGTTTTTGCCATGGCAGAAGATTAACAGTGGAGGACCCCCAAGGTTCTGTACTTGGCACAGTGTTGTTTAATATATTTATTAATCAACTGGGGAAAGGGATAAAATAATGAGATGGCAAAATTTGCAGATGACACACAATTATTTATGTTGGTCAAGTCTTAGAGAAGATAGAGATAGGTGAATGCACAGCACAATGGCAAACAGAATTCAGTGTTAATAAATTAACTCTCTTACCACTTGGGAAAGACCAGGGCATCATTCTGAGAGGAGAGAGAGACATAAGAGGGGACTTGATAGAGGTGTGTGAATGGTCTTGAAGATGTGAAACAGTTGGTCCTATTTACTCTCTCATACCTTAATATGAGAACAAGGAAACAGTCAATAAAGGCAATACGTTAAAAACTGATAAAAAAAAAAGTACTTCTTCACAATGCCAAGTTAAACTGTGGAGGTCATTGCTGCAGTGTATACTTGAGGGGAAGATCTTAACAGGATTATAAAAAGGCTTAGATGTCTATAGGAATAATGAAAGCATCTACAGTTACATCAGACCTGATAAAAATTATATGGGACACAAACCCTTATTTTTCATGTCATAAGCCCAGAGATAACTGATGGTGATTCAGAAAAAAAAACCAACTTCCCCCTTCGGCAGCTTATTTGTCCATTATAGAGATTCTTGTACTTCCTTTGAAGTATCTAGAAGACAGGAATGGACAGGGCTACTAGACAAGATGGAGCACAGGTATGGCAATTGGCTGTTCCTGTGTTGTTGTTGTTGTTAGAATATGGCTGATAATGGTTATCACTCTATTAGATTCTCTGCTTTATTTGGGGATTGCTGTAGGTCACAAAGCAGAGGCTCTCCTTTGATTAGTATCATGGCTCATTATGCAAAATTCTAGCTGGCCGCTAGACCTGTAACTGTTCATCACACACCGCAGGATCTGGATTCAGCCCCACTGCTGAACTCAGCATCACTGCAAAGAGAACAGAGCCCTCACATAAGACGTTGAATATTGTCTTATGCAGAACGGAGAGAAATGGAAAGAAGACCTGTGCAAGGAATGTGAATGCCGGGACGCCAAAGTGATCTGCTATCAACGCTCTTGTCCGTCCTGCCCGTTGGGCAGCCTGGCAGTAAAGGTGGAGGGAGACTGCTGCTCGCAGTGCCAGTCAGGTATTTGTGCGAGGCAGCTTCTGCTGACATTTGTAGTTCTGTACAGGCTGGATTCTGACCCCTGTCATATTATAGGGATATAAATCTTTGTAAGCCGGCCCCTCATAACTGAGGCCAGGAAATGAAATTCTTTTACGAATGCTCCCCAGTGAGGCACTGGTTTTTCAGGAGCCTAAAGAGGGTTTGTGTTGCGTCTCAGGGGTACCCAGGGTTGTGAGGCACCTCACTACCACTGGCCCTTAGCATAAGGAAGTCTGTGCCTGCCATGAGCCAGCTCCCCAACTCCATCACTACAGCCAATCCGAGCACTGCCCTCTAGGCCTTGCAGGCCTTGCTGTCGCTGCCCAGGTTAGCGACACATTGGCACATACCAGCCTCTGAGCGTCAGCCTGCAATGTCCAGCTGCTGGTCCTGTGGACACTTGCAATATTCACAGATTTGTTGCTTCAGAACAATAGTACACCCCAGCTAATCAGTTCCACCTCCATCGACCCGCCACTAACCCACAGCACTGAACGAGGTTAGTCGTGAAATCAAATATCGTTTTATTTAACAAACATAGAGAATCAATAGCAAGTAGAAATATTAGAAAGATGATTACATATAAAACAAAATCATAATACGCATTTCAGAGCCTGGATGTAATGAACAAGATATTCTAATGTCTAGTGGAGTATTTCTTTCCGAAATCCTTGCAGCGCGTTACAGCCAGGTTGACTCTTTCATGAGACGTGTGCTTTCGGTTTGCCTCCCCAGCGAAGGATTCCATGTCTCTCTCTATGCTTCAAGATATGCCAGGCCAATCCTTTGTTTTTATTCGGAAATAGGGCACCCCTTGCTGTTTGTTTCTCCCTGTGGATTTCCTCTCTTGACGATTTCGCAATCTCACAATGCGCCCCTGGCTCAATGTGAAAATAGGTGGACAATACACCAATTGCTGGACAGGGAGATAAGTGTCAGTCACCTCCTGCTCGAAAGGAACATCTCCGAAGTATGTCACCTCCTGGTGATCTTCCTTATTGCCAAGACCTTCAGAACATAATGTTCAGTATGTATACATAATTCCTTAATATTATCCATACAGACATTTCTCAGTGATTACGATGACCAGTGGGCAACTGGCTCTTGGTAGAGACCTCAGATGCCACCCTTGGTTGAACTATTATGCTGATAGCCAACCCAGGGGATCTCTGTAAAACCCTCTCGCTCTCGCTCTCTCAATTATAACAAGGTTCTGTGAAGTTTATGGGTGTATGATTAATTTCCTTTAAAAAAAAATGTGCTCTCTTATACTGTAATACCACTTCCAGTTCACCTGGGGGTCGAATTAGAGCCAGGTAATAATTATCTGGAAACATTCGAATAGCTTTGGCTATGGAGCAATGTTTCATATAAATTATTTTTCCCACAGGAGGTTGTCATTTCCCCTTCGTTTCCGTTTCATAGTTGGTCGGTTTTAGCTGCAGATTCCTAATTTTCCATATTGGCAGCCGCTCTTGTTGCACTCAACGGGCTTTGGTCATTCAGAGAGCTCCAATTCGTCACAAGAAAAAGAAAACAGCTTTGCAGTTTAATTATGCTGTCATTGCAGAAGTGGCTCAGAGTGCTTGTCAGATAAATATTTAAAGCTTATTTGTTGAATGGCCAAAAAAAAAAAAAGCGTTTGTAAATCCAAAAGGCAAAGCCTTTGGGACAGGCCACCTAAACGTAGAGACATCTCGCAAGCTACTGAAGGGGAGCTCTTCAGGCATAAGAAAAGAGAAAGTGGGAGGGGATTAGTCTGGGAGACCCAAGTTCAATTTTCTGCTTTATCACAGACTTCCCGTGTAAACTTGGGCAAACTACTCAGTGGCTTTTGAAAATGTTATCCCTAAAGTCCCATTTTCAAAAGTGACAGCTATTCAGTCCCATTGACTTCCAGTGAGACTTAGGCTTCTAAGTGCCTAAGTCATTTAGGGGCTTTAAAAATGTTTAGCCTTAGTCTCTCTCTGACTCAATTCCCCATCTGTACAATGGGAATAATAGCGCAGCCCTCCCTTGCAGGGGTGTTGTGGGGATAAATTAATTAAAGACTGTGAGGAGTTCAGATGCTAAGCTAATGGGAACAGATTTGGGAGAAAGTGTGTCTGTGATTTGAAAACATTGCATTGTATTAACATGTCTATATTTTCTGGGCTGGATTTTCCAGAGAGCTCAGCTCGCATGAGGGCACTTCAGTGAGGGGGGCAGATTTTAAAATATTCCCGCACCAGAAGTTCTCATTCGTATCAATAGGAGCTGCTGGGTGAATATAAGAAAGGCCATACTGAGTCAGACCAAGGGTCCATCCAGCCCCCTATCCTGTCTACAGACAGTGGCCAATGCCAGGTGTCCCAAAGGGAGTGAACCAAACAGATAATGATCTAGTGATCTCTCTCCTGCCATCTATCTCCACCCTCTGGCAAACAGAGGCTAGGGACACCATTCTGTACCCATCCTGGCTAATAAACATTAATGGACTTAACCTCCATGAATTTATCCAGTTCTCTTTTAAACCCTGTTATAGTCCTAGCCTTCACAACCACCTCAGGCAAGGATTTCCACAGGTTGAGTGTGCGCTGAAAGAAACTTCCTTGTATTTGTTTTAAACCTGTTACCCATTAATTTCATTTGGTGGCCCCTAGTTCTTATATTATGGGAACAAGTAAATAACTTTTCCTTATTCACTTTCTCCACACTAGTCATGATTTTATAGACCTCTATCATATCCCCCCTTAGTCTCCTCTTTTCCAAGCTGAAAAGTCCTAGCCTCGTTAATCTCTCCTCATAGGGGACCTGTTTCAAACCCCTAATCGTTTTTGTTGCCCTTTTCTAAACCTTTTCTAATGCCAGTATATCTTTTTTGAGATGAGGGAACCACACCTGTACACAGTATTTAAGATGTGGGCGTACCATGGATTTATATAAGGGCAATAAGATATTCTCCGTCTTATTCTCTATCCCTTTTTTAATGATTCCTAACATACCGTTTGCTTTTTTGATGGTCACTGCACACTGCTTGGACATCTTCAGAGAACTATCCACAATGACTCCAAGATCTTTCTCCTGATTAGTTGTAGCTAAATTAGCCCCCATCATCTTGTATGTATAGTTGGGGTTATTTTTTCCAATGTGCATTACTTTACATTTATCCATATTAAATTTCATTTGCCATTTTGTTGCCCAATCGCTTAGTTTTGTGAGATCTTTTTGAAGTTCTTCACAATCTGCTTTGATCTTGACTGTCTTGAGCAGTTTAGTATCATCTGCAAACTTTGCCACCTCACTGTTTACTGCTTTCTCCAGATCATTTATGAATAAGTTGAATAGGATTGGTCCTAGGACTGACCCTTGGGGAACACCACTAGTTACCCCTCTCCATTCTGAAAATTTACCATTTATTCCTACCTTTCGTTCCCTGTCTTTTAACCAGTTCTCAATCCATGAAAGGATCTTCCCTCTTATCCCATGACAACTTAATTTACGTAAGAGCCTTTAGTGAGGGACCTTGTCAAAGGCTTTCTGGAAATCTAAGTACACTATGTCCACTGGATCCCCTTATCCACATGTTTGTTGACCCCCTCAAAGAACTCTAATAGATTAGCAAGACATGACCTCCCTTTACAGAAACCATGTTGACTTTTGCGCAACAATTTATGTTCTTCTATGCGTCTGACAATTTTATTCTTTACTATTGTTTCAACTAATTTGCCCGATACTGACGTTGGACTTACCAGTCTGTAATTGCCAGGATCACCTCTAGAGCCCTTCTTAAATATTGGCGTTACATCAGCTATCTTCCAGTCATTGGGTACAGTAGCTGATTTAAAAGACAGGTTACAAACCATAGTTAATAGTTCCACAATTTCACGTCTGAGTTCTTTCAGAACTCTTGGGTGAATGCCATCTGGTCCCGGTGACTTGTTACTGCTAAGTTTCTCAATTAATCCAAAACCTCCTCTAATGACACTTCAATCCATGACAGTTCCTCAGATTTGTCACCTACAAAAGACAGATCAGGTTTGGGAATCTCCCCAACATCGTCAGCGGTGAAGACTGAAGCAAAGAATTGATTTAGTTTCTCTGCGATGATTTTATCGTCTTTAAGTGCTCCTTTTGTGTATCGATCATCCAGGGGCCCCATGGTTGTTTAGCAGGTTCCTGCTTCTGATATACTTTACTTAAACGTTTTGTTTTTACCTTTTGAGTTTTTGGCTAGCTGTTCTTCAAACTCTTTTTTGGCTTTTCTTAGTAAATTTTTACATTTAATTTAGCAGTGTTTATGCTCCTTTCTATTTACCTCACTAGGATTTGATTCCACTTTTTAAAAGATGCCTTTTTATCTCTCACTGAGTGCTGAGTGCTTTTGAAATTCTGCCAACTTCATTTAGGTGCCTAACTGCATGCTGAGCTCTTTGGAAAATACGATCTCCTGAGATCATTGCCTGGGGCTGTATAGAGCCAAGCCTGTGTTCTGCATACTCACTGTTCCCCTTGAAATCTCCTTTCCACGGACCCACCCACTACGTCTCTCCATGCTGCAACAAAGGCAATGAGAGTTTTGCAATGCAGGGTCCAGGCTGATGATCCTGTAAAACCTTCCAAAATTTTAACTCTTTAGCCCAGAGTTCTCCAAACTCTCCCACAGCGTTGTCCCCACCTTCCCACAAACTATAGCAGGAGAAGAGCTTCCCTCATCCAAATGTTTTTGTGAAGCCAGTGTAAATTACTGTTCTCTGACAGATGCGCTTGGGGGGGGGAACCCACCCTCCCCTACCCAGTGCGTTGTGTCGCTCTCTCTAAGCTGAGGCCTGCTCATAGGACAGCAGCTGGTTCTAGTTTCAGGGAACACTTTGGATTAGTGCAGAGAGCTTCGCTCCTGAATGGAGCCTAAACTGTGCCCTACCTCTCTCAGCAGTAAGGTGATTGCCAAGCAGTGGAGACGCTGCTACACGTGCATAGGGACAGGGCAGCCCATTCTCTGTTTATTTGAGCAAAAATGATACAGCAATAAAGAAAAAATATTTGGTCCCTTGGCCACTACATGGAGGCCAGCCTTGTAGTCTGAGAAACACCTGCTGTAGGGAAATATCTTGTTGTAACCCTGTCCCGTCAGGTGATCTCTCTGTGTCACTAAGCCTGCAACCTCTGCTCCAACCCCTGGCTTGGCCAAACTCCCATTGACTTTGTTACGGGATTTGGCCTGAGATAACTCAAGTTCCAATTGTTGTGGGCCATAAATTCCTGATGGTATAAGAATATCAATGGAAAGAGACAACATGGATTGTGAATGGACTGTTTAACACCAGGCTGGAGAACTTGAATTAAATGCAATGCTTACTTATCCAGTCCAATAAAATGCAGCATTTAATTGATTGCAGGCAATTTATGAGATAATGCCTTAAGCCATTAGCAGAGATGCCATGCACTGAGTTTTGCTTTGACTATAGCATATGTGTTATTTCCAGCCTTCTTGACAGAAGGCACACAGTGCTGACAGCTTCTTTCTTTTTTTGTTCTTCATGCTAGTGCAATGCCACTCAGACTGCTTGACCTGCTCTCGGTCCTTTGACCACTGTGACGTCTGCCGCGATGCAACCAAGAGGCTCCAGAATGGACGCTGTGTGGGGAGCTGTGATTCTGGATTCTATCGGGATGCTGGGGTTTGCTTAGGTATAGCCTATGTTCCGATCTCACCTGACTGGATTTCCTCCAGGCTGGTGCTTTAGTCCTGGAGGGCTGCTTATTCACATTGCCTCCCAGTAATGGACTGTTATTGTATGAAAACCTTCCTCCTTGTTATCTCTTATGGATGTGGAAACACAACACCAAATCGGATATCAGTAAGGTTAGTCTTTCAGTCCTGGATTCAGGAAAGCATCGAAACATCTCTTTATGTCCTATTGATTTCAGCTGGTCTAAACTAGAGCTTGTTGGAAAATATAGAATGTCAAAAAATTTCAGCAAAAAAGGAACCAGTTTTTTTTCAAAAAGAAAAGGAGTACTTGTGGCACCTTAGAGACTAACAAATTTATTTGAGCATAAGCTTTCGTGAGCTATAGCTCACTTCATCGGATGCATTTGGTGGAAAATACAGAGGGGAGATTGATATACACATACAGAGAACATGAAACAATGGGTTTTATCATACACACTGTAAGGAGAGTGATCACTTAAGATGAGCCATCACCAGCAGCAGGGCGGGAAAAGGAGGAAAACCTTTCATGGTGACAAGCAAGGTAGGCTATTTCCAGCAGTTAACAAGAACATCTGAGGAACAGTGGGGGGTGGGGTGGGGGGGAAAAATAACATGGGGAAATAGTTTTACTTTGTGTAATGACTCATCCATTCCCAGTCTCTATTCAAGCCTAAGTTAATTGTATCCAGTTTGCAAATTAATTCCAATTTGGCAGTCTCTGGTTGGAGTCTGTTTCTGAAGTTTTTTTGTTGAAGGATAGCCACCCTCAGGTCTGTAATTGAGTGACCGGATAGATTGAAGTGTTCTCCGACTGGTTTTTGAATGTTATAATTCTTGACGTCTGATTTGTGTCCATTCATTCTTTTACATAGAGACTGTCCAGTTTGACCAATGTACATGGCAGAGCGGCATTGCTGGCACATGATGGCATAGATCACAATGGTAGATGCACAGGTGAACGAGCCTCTGATAGTGTGGCTGATGTGATTAGGCCCTATGATGGTGTCCCCTGAATAGATATGTGGACAGAGTTGGCAACGGGCTTTGTTGCAAGGATAGATTCCTGGGTTAGTGGTTCTGTTGTGTGGTGTGTGGTTGCAAAAAAAGGAACCAGTTTTTTTCAAAAAGAAAAGGGGTACTTGTGGCACCTTAGAGACTAACAAATTTATTTGAGCATAAGCTTTCGTGAGCTATAGCTCACTTCATCAGATGCATTTGGTGGAAAATACAGAGGGGAGATTTATATACACACACAGAGAACATGAAACAATGAGTTTTATCATACACACTGTAAGGAGAGTGATCTTACAACTACAATACCCACCTGCTGAAGTGAAGAAACAGATTGACAAAGCCAGAAGAGTACCCAGAAGTCACCTACTACAGGACAGGCCCAACAAAGAAAATAACAGAACACCACTAGCCATCACCTTCAGCCCCGAACTAAAACCTCTCCAACGCATCATCAAGGATCTACAACCTATCCTGAAGGACGACCCATCACTCTCACAGATCTTGGGAGACAGGCCAGTCCTTGCTTACAGACAGCCCCCCAATCTGAAGCAAATACTCACCAGCAACCACACAACAGAACCACTAACCCAGGAACCTATCCTTTCAACAAAGCCCGTTGCCAACTCTGTCCACATATCTATTCAGGGGACACCATCATAGGGCCTAATCACATCAGCCACACTATCAGAGGCTCGTTCACCTGCGCATCTACAAATGTGATCTATGCCATCATGTGCCAGCAATGCCGCTCTGCCATGTACATTGGTCAAACTGGACAGTCTCTATGTAAAAGAATAAATGGACACACATCAGACGTCAAGAATTATAACATTCAAAAACCAGTTGGAGAACACTTCAATCTCTCCGGTCACTCGATTACAGACTTGAGGGTGGCTATCCTTCAACAAAAAAACTTGAAAAACAGACTCCAACCAGAGACCGCTGAATTGGAATTAATTTGCAAACTGGATACAATTAACTTAAGCTTGAATAGAGACTGGGAATGGATGAGTCATTACACAAAGTAAAACTATTTCCCCATGTTATTTTTCCCCCCCACCCCACCCCCCACTGTTCCTCAGATGTTCTTGTTAACTGCTGGAAATAGCCTACCTTGCTTGTCACCATGAAAGGTTTTCCTCCTTTTCCCCCCCCTGCTGCTGGTGATGGCTCATCTTAAGTGATCACTCTCCTTACAGTGTGTATGATAAACCCATTGTTTCATGTTCTCTGTGTGTGTATATCAATCTCCCCTCTGTATTTTCCACCAAATGCATCCGATGAAGTGAGCTATAGCTCACGAAAGCTTATGCTCAAATAAATTTGTTAGTCTCTAAGGTGCCACAAGTACTCCTTTTCTTTTTGCGAATACAGACTAACACAGCTGCTACTCTGAAACCAGTTTTTTTCAATCATCCTTAGTCTTAAATGCTTTTCCTGCAGAGGGATGTGTCCCTGAATTTAGCCTGCAGACTGACCATGTACAGATCAGTATCGGTGCACAATGACATTTTAAGGTAACGCTGTCTCTTTTTCCCTTTGTTTTGTGTGGGCAGCCTGCCTGGAGACATGCTCCACCTGCACCAATGGGTTTGAGTGTACCTCATGTCAGGGATCCCTGCTGATGAAGTATGGGCAGTGTGTGACATTGTGTGGGGATGGATTCTTCCAGGATCACCTCCATTGTGCAGGTAACTTACAAATAGGGCTGCCTGATAAAACAGCCACATGTCTAAGCTACAGTGCAGAGTCTGTGTTTAGAGATCCATTGCCAACATGAGGACAAAAGTTTTCAGTGCTGTAACGCCACAAAATAACAGAATTATGTAACGTTAAGATGATGGCAAATGGGAGAAGAATGCACTCTTTAACCATCTGCTTCTGAACCCCCTACTTCTCAACACTGTGATTGAATCAGTCCTATTTCAATTCAGAAGTCTCTCCCAGAGAAATGTTATTGTCTCTTGCTCCTGGCAGGGTGAGAGAAATGCTATTTTTTACCATTGACCTAAAATCCATAGCCATTTACTGGAATCTAATTCTTTGGTGTATACTTTGTTTCCAGCATAGGCTAAACTACAGCTAATGAAATCAGCCCTCCCCAGGAGGCTGCAATGGAGGTGTTTATTCGAGCGAATTAGAGAGCGACATGGGATATGGCAGGTAGCTAGAGTCACACACAAACATCCTTTCCTCTTTGGTGATATTTTCTTGCTTTTCACACTTCTCCTTCCCACAACGTCTCTTGTGGTAGCTGTTCGCATCAGGAATATTTAGGGAGTCTTACCCTGTTAATCACGAGTTCCACAAAACAGGGGAAAGTGTCTCTAAATGAGTGTATCTCTATACGTTTCTAAAGGTTGGGATTAGGATCGGGAAAGTGGGGCTTTCTGTCCGATTCCTTTGAAATATTCTTTCTTTGTCCAAACTGTGATTCAGCCTCTTTCATCCTGACAGATATTTAAATTCAGCACTTTTCTCCTTATGATATTGGCCTTTTTAGAGGGGTTGTAATTCTTTCTGAGACCAGGCCAAGCACCTGAACACATGTGGACTCCAAGCACCTGAGCAGTCCTAATGACTTCTGTGGAAATACCCAGTTGCTCAAAGTAAAGCACATACTTAAGTGTCTTTGCTGAATTGAGATCTAAAGCAGGAGTTGGATTCTTGACCACTGCTTTTCTATAACTGTCTGGCCCAAAGGGTTTACGATAGATTTCAGATTTTGAATGCTCCTGTCTAAGGGTATGTCTTCACTACCTGCCGGATTGGTGGGCAGCGATCGATCCAGCGGGGATCAATTTATCGTGTCTACTCTAGACGTAATAAATCAACCCCCGAGCGCTCTCCCGTCAACTCCAGAGCCATGAGAGGCGCAGCGGAGTCGACGGGGGAGCGGCAGCAGTTGACTTACCGTGGTGAAGATACCATGGTAAGTCGATCTAAGTACATCAACTTCACCTACGTTATTCACGTAGCTGAAGTTGCATAACTTAGATCGATCTCCCCCTTCCCCCGCAGTGTAGACCAGGGCTGAATGACCTTATCTTTGAGTAATAGAATTGGATCAATCTCGAGATACCCCGATTAAAGATCTGGGCCCCATTGTGCCAGATGCTGTATACACATATAATGAAAAGGCAGTCCCAGCCTAAAAGAATTTGCAATCCAAGTTCTAATTAATCTTTTAGTTTGTTTTATTTTACCATTCCCTTTCTGCCTGCTCCTGGTCTTTTAAGTGGCAATGGCCATGCACTGTAAAGGCAGCTAGAAAAGGCTAATGTTTCATTTTATTGCCGGTTTGCAGTGAACTGGCTTTGCATTCCATCCATGTTCGTACCCATGCATGCCTGGAGTGGAAAGTTGCTGGGAAAATTTGTTCATGTTTCCTCTGGGGAATTAAACCAATTTGCTTTAGTTCTGCCCGGCTGCATTTTCTGCATAAAATAAAACTGGCAGAGAAAGCCTCAAATTTCAGACCCATTCCATAATTCATTTCCATCCAACCTTTCTTTGTATGCTCTTTGTTTTTGTATGCGTGCAGTGAGGTTGTCCAAACTGTCCTTCAGCTGGCCAGGAAGCAGCATGTTTTATTAATGCCTACAGTAAGTTTGTCAATAGAATCATATATAGGATTGATCAGATCCTCAAGTGGTGTAAATTGGTGTAGAGGATCTGACCCTAGAAAGGGAAAAGACCTGTGAGAACAGATTACCTAGTCCATCCTTCTGCCTTTGCAGGACTGCTTTCTGCAGTATATGAACAAGCCACAAAGATTCAGTCTTGCTTCATCACTTTTTTTTTTTTTTTTAAAGAAAAACTAATCTAAAACTAAAAAGAACATTTGACTGAATTGGTTTGATGTGGTGGGTTTTTCCCCCCTTGCTCTAATAATGGGGTTTGTTTTGCTATAAAACAGTAAAGCCATTAAGGAAAAAGGGAAATTGAAAATCAGTAAGGAGGCTTATTCAGTTAACTAACTGCATGATTAATATTCATGGGATCAGTGAGAGACAGAGGTAGAGCAGAGTGACACATGGAGTCTGCTGTGCTGAGATGAGACAGAAATGAATAAGAAAAAGGCGGAGAGAAGAAAAGTCAAGTGAGTGAAAAAAGAATGACCTGTGCCCTGAAAAGCAAGACAGATGAAGGACTTGCAGTCTTCAGTGCCCCCATTCTTGCTTTTCCCTGCAACTTAATTATGAACATTTTCAGGATTAATGCTCCCTGCAAAGTCTAGACAGAACTCGGGCGTTGTTGCTTTGTCCTATCCAAATGAGAATATTGAAATATGTAACCAGATTGTAACAAACAAAGCCTACATCATACCAAAGTGCTTGGATTTTTATTAATGACTCTCTAGACTCTTTATTAATGGTTCTTTATTCTATCTTAGTTATAGAAGCTCATCTTTTGAGAAAAGAGGTCTCGGTATTGCTAAATAGAATTACTACAGGTAGTTAGCACTACCTTGCAACGAACTGTTCAGTTTACGAGTTATTTAGATATCCATGACAGAATTGTTGAAAACACCTTGTCTTTCAAAAGTCAGGCAACTATTTCTCAAATAATTCCATGAGTTCCTTTTACGACGCTGTTAGTGTTAATCTCTTGCAGTCACAAAACGGCTTGTGATCTTCACACCTGCAGTGATGCAGATGGGATTTCTGAGAAATCTTTTGAGGAAAGAAACTTTAAATGAATTTTTACTCTGAATTGTGACCAACCGAAAGGGAGTTAAATGGCTGAGTGCAGGAAGCACTATGCTTTAGTCAAAGAGCTTTAATGAAACATGTCAGTTATGCCACATTTACAAGTGGTTCCGGGCAGACTCATATTAATCTTGAATGCAGCAGAGCACAGATGCTTTTATAAATGCATGGGTTTCTTTTCCTCAAGGAGGAAGCCAGCGCTTTGCAAGAGTTCTTTTCTCTTGAAAACATTGAGCATGGCTCAGCTCTGTTCTACACCAGTTTTATACTGCTGGAACTCATAAATCTAGAGTAACAGAGATGTGAATCAAACCCTTTAACTTGGCAGCATTGGAATGCTCCTAATTTAGCACTGAAGTGAAACCAAAATTTGAAAGACTCATCCATCCATGAAGAATTAAGTGAATGGGGGGAAGGGGCCCCCCTTTCCCCTCTTGAAATATAAAGAAACAAAACTGAGAGTACTAGACTGTGGGAAGGTTCCTTGAAGCTTGTAATATAGTCCTGAAAAATCAGTAGGGAAGAGATTTTCACCACCTGTGTTGTCCTCTGTTACCCGAATGAGCTCATTTATATATAATAAGCAAATTATTGAAACCAATAATTGATAAGCCAATCAATGATAAGGCTGATGGTGACCTAGTTATGGCTTGCTATGTTGTAGAAGGAAGTTTAGTCTAATGGGATAAGCAAAGGCTTGGAAGTCAGGAGATCTGAGTTCCATGATCAGCTCTTGACACAGGTTTGCTGTATGACTGTGAGCGAGTCTCGTGAGCCTACAGCGGCTAGTGGTTTTGAGTGGCTTGTTTTTTGGGTATCAAGCTGAAGATAGCTGAAAAGGGCCTGATTTTTGAGTGTGGGTGCTTAGCACTTCCTAAAAATCAGGCTCCTTTAAGGTCTCTCCAGTTGGACACCCAAAAATTGAGGTGCTTGAGCTCACTAGAGACTTTGAAAAGTTGGGTCGTCTACATCTCCGTTTCCCCTCTGTAAAATGGAGAAAACAATATTCACCTGCTGCACCTCACGGTGATGTTGATATCTTTGTGTGATGAGGGTTGTGGGTTTCTTATGACATCTTGTTGGGTTTGGGGTCTGCAAGTTTGTGCACTTGCCAGTGATCAGACACAATTCCCCATATGCTCAGCTTTATGGCCCTCACTTGTGCTGATGAAAATAGGTGTGTAGAAGCAGTAAGTACTATCATGGGATGAGGCAAGCACTCCTAAGGTGGTTCAAAAGGGCCTGGCTGTTTTACAGTGATGTTGAAAGCTCATTGGCTCAGTGGGAGCATTTGGGGGAAGACGATGCCTTTGGGAGTCCAGCTGCTGCTGCTGCCCCTCTTTGAGAAGATACAGCATATGGCCTCCTCTGTACACTGCCAGCTCTACTGACTCTGCCCACCTGGGGAATGGGTCAGCATGGCTGGTGTCCGACTCATGGGGTAGGTCTATACAGCAAGCAACTAGGCACCCGCAGCTGGACTGTGCCAGCAGACTTGGGCTCAGATTGCAGGGCTCTTTCATGTGGGCTTCGGTTGCAGCCTGGGCTCTAGGACCCTGCCAGCCCAAACCCAGGAATCTACACAGCAATGAAACAGCCTCACAGCTCGAGCCCAAGTCAGCAGGTACAGGCCAGCCACAGGTTTTTCTTTGCTGTGTAGCCATACCTATGGAGTCTTTGCACCCTCTCTCTGCAGGGCCAGGCACACTGTGAACCTTCATAACGATACATTTGTGTCACCACTTGTGATGATAAAGGACAAAAAGCCAAATTAGCAGAACTACATCCTGACAGCTTGGAGTCACTAAAAATGGTTTTGTTTGCATAATCCCTGCTTTCAAAATCAGCAATGTCTACAGCCTTCCACGTCTCACTCCCAAACAAAATCTTACCCACTCCCCTTCCCCACATCCAGCCCTCTTTCCTCCCATAATTTTTTGGGGGAAGGGGTGAAAAGATGGGTATTATAGCTGCTGGAGGGTGATTTGGTGGGCACTCACAGAGAATCTGTGCACTCGACATTTGCTGGGTCTCTTTAGAGAACAAAGATATATGCTGTGGAAGACAAGTGGAAGGATAAGGTATCCTATACTATCAATGAAAAAAATGGAACAGAGTTTGTTTCCTAGATGGAACCAGCTCTCTGTACAACAAAATATTTAAGCTAAGCAGAGGAATAGGTCATTTGAAGTACAGAAAGCCCCTTTGGCTTCTGGCCCAACCCTGTAGGGTCCTCATGTGACGGGGTGGACTTCCTGTTCAGGATGCCACCTGATATACTGGGGTCCCATTGAGCCCGCCTGTTCCACCAGCCTGGGCTTTTCCTCATCCTGTCTTTGCTGTGCCAGGCCCTCAAGCCTTCTCTAGCACACACACAGGTAAGGCCACACCCAGCTGCAGACACAGATTGAAATCAGCTCTGTGTGGGAAGATTCAGATCAGGGAGTTACCCAGCACTCCTGTGCACATCTCCTTTAGGGTGTAAATCCAGAATAATATTGTCTTGTGCTGATTAGAGAGATCTGTACAGCGCAAGCTCATAAAAATTATCCCCTCCCTCAATCTGGAGGGAGATATGCACAGCGTTTTGCCTCTCCTTCCCTAGATATGAATTGTACAAACTGGTTTATAGAAAACAAAGAAAAGTTTATTAACTACAAAAGACAGATTTTAAGTGATTATAAGGGACAGCAATCAGATGAAAGCAGATTACTGAGCAAATAAAACAAAACATGCAAACTAGTCTTAATACATTACAGAAACTGTCTACAAATAGTCATTTCTGACCCTAAATGTTGTTTTATACTGGTGGCAGAGTTTCTTGAAGGTAAACTTCACTGCTTGCAGCTTAAACTTCCAGATATACCCTTCTCAGGTTGACCTTTCTCAGCCTGGATCCCAGGCCTTCACCCCAGATCAGTTTTAGGTGTTTCCAGAAGTCATCCTGGGCAGGGATTATGTGAAGAACCGGCAACCCTGATTAACTCACTCTCCAGCCTTTAATAAAATCTTTTGTTTCCCAGTCAGACCCCTCTTAATGGAAAAACACTGAAAGCCCAAGATGGGGGTCTAGAATCAGGTGACACAATCACCTGACCCTGTAGTGTCAAAGCAGCAACTGGGGAAGCATCTCAAGAAGGTGGGAGATTAGTATCTTCAAAGACTTATTGTTCTTCCTAATGGCCCATTCAGGCTGATTGCCTACTGTCTGGTGGGCATTTCCCAGATGCAATCACTTTTGCAATTGATACAGTGTTTATGTTCCTAACTTTGGATACAGCCATGATACATGCATACAAATAGGATAATCGTATTGGATAAATCATAACCTTTTGACTGAATCTCACAAGACCCATTTTGCATCCAATACATCTTAGTTTTGCCATATTCATATCATAAGCATATTTCTATGAAGAATATGGGCGTGATGTGACACTCACTTTTTCCTATTTGGTTCCATAGCATATGTCCTCTCTCCTTTGGCCCCATGCATGCTCTGCGTTCCGGCCTGCCTTGCAAGCAACACCACCATTCAGTTATCTCTAGAAAGATCTGAGCTAAACAAAGCCAAGTGGTCTGTGAGTGCTTTCCAGCAACCACATAGTTTCTGTTGATGTACTTTCCTTTAGTGTTTAAGTTACTGTAGACCAACAGAACAAAGATATCTTGGGGATATCAATAGCTGTTGCATTTTTAAAACAGCAACCCTCAGGGCAGGCAGGCAAAGAGAAATTGCCTGATGCCTGTCATTGTGGGCGTGAGAGCTGAAGGTTTATATAAGAGCATGAATTGGGCCAAGTTTGATATTCATTGGGAGACCTGCAGCTGATACCTTATGCAGGTGCTGCTTCTTTGACTATGGAAGTGGATTGGTTTTGCTGCCGGCCATGTTAGCACGGCTTAAGTCCAGCACCAGCATGCATGCTACACCTGACAGCTGTAGCAGTGCATTGAAAGGAGGCCAAGCTAATCACTGTCTTTCCTGGCAAATACCTTCATTCAGTGGCGCCACCTGAGGAAGTTACTCATTAACGCTATCTGAGCAATTAGCTTAACTGCCAATGGTAACCTGGCTGAAATAAATTGAGAGACTCAGATGTTTGATTCAGAGAAGACCCTGAATGTTTGCTAACTTATTGAGAATGATCTGTAGTTTTGATTCTTTCAGCCCCCACCAGTCTGCCCCTCCTCATCCTCCTCTTCCCCCTCAGACTCTTCAAGCTATTGAGTCCCTGATCCTTCCTTTGTCCCTCCTCCAAGATCAGCTCTCTGGCTTGTTCCGCAGACTCTCAATACTTCTCTTTCCTTCCCTGACTTCCAACGGCCTTGACCCCAAAAGGTTCCATGTTCATGGTGCTATCCTGCCAAGTTCATTCCATCTTCTCAGTAGGTCTGGCAGCCTCTGCTGAGCTGCTTGTTATTGTCAGGTCTCTCTCTCTCCGGCTCTGCTAGATCAAAGATAACTCAGAAGTTATCACACCCCAGAGAAAGATAAAATGTGAAGACAACATCTGCCTTAGTAGAGGCTTCCAGAGCTGCTGAGATCCTGCATTGGTTTTGCAGGATCATTGCCAAAGGCAGGGGAGGCAACTGGGAATCAGAGCAAGATGGAGAAGGGGGGAGTACTTAACCAAATGTATCTGACCTTCAAATAGTGCCGGTTTGTATCCGCGTCTGGCCTGAGCAGGAATCTGCTTGGTTTCCAATGAAGTGTGCTGCATCCTGCCTGTCCCGAAACTCACCCTGCCTAAAACTTACCCATTCTATTCCAATCCCTTCCTCTTTGTTGCCTGTGTTCAAAGTGAAACTTGCCAATGACTGTAGTGCGTTTCACTTTGCAGATAGGGGTTGGGGCAGTAAATGAGGGTGAAAAATAGTCACTGATTCAGAGCAATCTTAATTGCCCTGACTGATCTGGGTTCAGTACAATAACATATGCTTTAAGGCAGCCAAATGCAGGGACATACCTTAAGGAGCAGAGAACATAAACCATGTTTACAGAATGGGGAGCTTATTTTGGAAAGCAGTGACTCTGGAAAGGACTTAGGGGTCATTGCAGACAATCAGCTGACCATGAGCTCCCGATGCGATCCTGTGTCTCAAAGGGCTTCTGCAGTCCTCCAGTGTGTAAATGAGAATGTCAGGAAGATGATGTAACTTGCTCATGTGGCATTGGTGAGTCCATTGCGGCAATACTGTGTTCCATTCTGGTGTCCATGCTTGAAAAAAGATGGTGAAAAATTGGAGATGTACTACACGAAGGATTCAAGGTCTGGAAAATCTGCTTTAGGATGAGAGAATTAAGGAGGTCCATCCATGTACCATATTGAAGAGAAGGTTGAGAGGGGACTTGATAACAACCTGTAAGTACCTACAAAGGAAGAGCACACCTGATTTCAAGAGCCTCCTAAATTTAGCATAACAAAATCCAATGGCTGGAAGTTGAGGTTAGAAAAACTGAAATTGGAAATCAGATACAACTTTCTGTCAGCGAGGGAAATTAACCACTGGTTCATTTTGCGAAGGAAAGTGGTAAATTTATCATTATTTGCAATCTTTTTAAATTGAGCCTGCATCTCTGCTCTAATTTGATCACAAGTTTATGGGCTTGATAGTGTTCACCTGTGAAATGGAATAATTGCCTTCTCCTCAGGAATTACTGGTGAAATTCTACAGCCTGTGCTTTGATCTCTTCTGCCTTAAAATGTGTGACTCAGACTGCCGATAATGCTCTGGAGCAATCAGGAAAGAGAAAGGGAGGAAAAGTAAGGCAAGAAGAAACAGGAGAGAAGAAGATGAGGAAGAGAGCAGCAAATTGCAAGGGAACAGAAGGGGAAGAGAGAAATGGGTGGAGAGTAAAGCAATCGATAGTAGGAAGGGATGATAGAGGAGGAAGGATAGTCTAGTGAACAGAGCACTGGACTTGGACTCAGGAATGTTAGGTCCAATTCTTGTGTGACCTTGGGCAAGTCACTTAGTCTCTCTGTACCTCAGATCCCCATCTGTTCACTGAGGGTAATAGCAGTGCCCTGCCTCAAAGGGGTTTTGTGAGGGTAAAATCCCTTAATGGTCGGGAGTGTCTCAGCTGCTATGGTGATGAGGGTGATATAAGTACCTAAACAGATGCTCCAGTTTGTCAGTAAAACAAAAACAACAGGGAAGAATGCTATGTACTCCAGCAGATAAAAGAGGAATTAAAACACTTGGAATAAATGGGTGGGGAATAAGTGACCTCTTATTTTTGTGGAAATGAACGTGTTTTAGAGTCAGTGGCAGCCATCTACCCTGGTCTCTAATTGCAGTATCCTCTCCTTGGTTCTGTCCTTGCTTTCCCTGCAAAAGTTAGGCATGTTCCTCTTTTATTGGAAACAAGCCCATTCTCATCTATTCTGGGGCAGATCACTGCGGAGCATGGGTCTGTTCTTTTTTTTTAAACGAGCTTCTCTCCTATCCCTACTTTAAATAAATGTGCATTAGATAATGAAATTTAAGCTCCCCAATGCAAATCATGTATTCCCTCATGAGTAGTTGTTTTTGCCTCCTGATTTTTGCATTTTATACAGTCTGGGTACCATAATTGCAGCTCCTTCTGTGTTAGAAATAGCTTTCATATAAACAGGTTTCAGAGTAGCAGCCATGTTAGTCTGTATTCGCAAAAATAAAAGGAGTACTTGTGGCACCTTAGAGACTAACAAATTTATTTGAGCATAAGCTTTTGTGAGCTACAGCTCACTTCATTGGATGCATTTGGTGGAAAATTACGGAGGGGAGATTGATATACACACAAAGAGAACATGAAACAATGGGTTTTATCATACACACTGTAAGGAGAGTGATCACTTAAGATGAGCCATCACCAGCAGCAGGGGGGGAAGGAGGAAAACCTTTCATGGTGACAAGCAAGGTAGGCTATTTCCAGCAGTTAACAAGAACATCTGAGGAACAATGGGGGGTGGGGTGGGGGAGAAATAACATGGGGAAATAGTTTTACTTTGTGTAATGACTCATCCATTCCCAGTCTCTATTCAAGCCTAAGTTAATTGTATCCAGTTTGCAAATTAATTCCAATTCAGCAGTCTCTCATTGGAGTCTGTTTTTGAAGTTTTTTTGTTGAAGGATAGCCACCCTCAGGTCTGTAATCGAGTGACTGGAGAGATTGAAGTGTTCTCCAACTGGTTTTTGAATGTTATAATTCTTGACATCTGATTTGTGTCCATTTATTCTTTTACGTAGAGACTGTCCAGTTTGACCAATGTACATGGCAGAGGGGCATTGCTGGCACAAGATGGCATATATCACATTGGTAGATGCGCAGGTGAACGAGCCTCTGATAGTGTGGCTGATGTGATTAGGCCCTATGATGGTGTCCCCTGAATAGATATGTGGACAGAGTTGGCAACGGGCTTTGTTGCAAGGATAGGTTCCTGGGTTAGTGGTTCTGTTGTGTGGTGTATACCGTTTGAATTTCTGAATGCAAGTGCTGCTGAGATGATGTGAACGTCACTGCAGAACCTCCGGTACAACCACACTGGAGGATTGCATCTTACTTTACAAATGGCAAATGCAGTTTGTTTTCCTGAGAGGTGGGTTTCGTGAATGTCTGCAAGTTCAGGACATATGCCTTTAGGACTCTGTTTCACTCCACCTTTCATAGAACGGGAATACAAGCATAGATGTGCCTTGTGAGACTATAAAATTGAGAAAATCTTTAGAACATATATGGGTGTAATCAGGAAAAAAAATTAATTCTGAAAGTGCTGTAATTTGCACAGGGTATGTGAGCACTGACAGCATGATTTAACATGACGTAACAGCCACACAAATACCATGAAAGGCTAACCAGAGTGGGCTGGATTTTCCTCTCAATTAAACTCGTAGTCTCAAAGTGAATTGGGTCTCACAGCTATGTAGGAGAGCAGAATTTAGCCCCTACCGTCATTCATTTCTTTGCAAAAAATTAGTATGTTGAAAGGTTTCTTGAGTCCTGTGCATGTACTAGTATCTTCTTCCGCTTAAGAGAGAACATATTCATTGCCTGAATGGTGTATGTATGTAATATACTGCAGGAATATCCAAACAATTACTGGGTGATGGCCTTACTGCAGAGTTTACCCAAAGATAAAGGTATTAGCCTGCTCATTATAATTGGGGCATTTCCATTCCCTTCTTTTGGCCATATAAGGGAAAAGATTCACAGTGCACAATGTGCACTTTAATGGGAACCTGCCACAAAGAGACAGTTTCAACCTGTCCCCATGAATTACTAGTTCCCAGCAAACTATGATTCCGTGGCATAATTCCTTCCCTGTTCAGACAGAATCAGTCGGGGGGTGGAGTTCAGCAGCCCATAGCCCCCAAAGCAGAGTTTTTGGAGGATAGTAAAAATCATTTTCAAAAGGGTGGCCTTTTTTTTTTTTTTTTTTTTTTTTTTGGCAATGGCAGTTTGCTTAGACGACCCTCCCTACCCCACCTTTTGCAATCAGATCCTCATGGACGGACCTTTGCACTCTCATGTAGTTCCATTGATATCAGTGGGTCCTTACAGGAGTCTGCCTGTAAAGATCTGGTGGTTTTGTTTACATGTAATGCAGGGCAGACTGTTTCCACCTAGTACCATGAAGCCCAAATCCTGGTCAATGCTATACGAATATGTATATTTTACAATAATCAAAGTTGCTCCTCTAAGTGTTTAATTGTAGCCGCAGCCACTATTCTAATTTGCACTTAGCTATTTTGCAGAAGCAAAATTGGGATGTAAATGGAGTTCCCCAAAAGCGTGACTAGCCTAGATGAAAATATCAAACTCAACACACCAGTGATTTTTAAAAGCACAAAAAGCCCATGTTATTTTAGGAGTGAAAGTGCAAATAGGCAAATTGCTACAAAACTCATTTTTAAAAACTCAGTGGCAATGTGGTTTTTCATTAATCTGTTAATCTTTTTCCTTTAAGCTTGTCATGAGTCCTGCTCTGCATGCTGGGGGTCTGCTGAGAACAACTGCTTGGCCTGCAAGGATGGGTCTCACGTTTTAAATGCCGGGCTCTGTGTGGTCAGCTGTGGTCACGGGTTTTATATGAAGAATGGAATCTGCAATGGTAAATCCCTGTTTCTCTTTTTCTCTGACACGAACTTTGCACATGCATGACAGAAGGGAATCAATATGTTGTGTAGCCAGCCAGCAAATGTGATTGTAGATATATATCTGAGAGACCAAACACACCTATTCCATAAATATTTAGCGAGAAATGCTGCTACTTGTTTATAAGATTTACTAGCTCATTTAAAATTATCAGATGCTGAAAGGTTTAAGGCTGTTTTGTTCACTGAGCAGCATGAAAGCAAAAATGAGATGATCCTTCGGGCTTGACAAATCCACTTGACTGTGGAAAGAGCAACGACCTTTGCCAGCAGATTGCTTGACGATGTGCAGTAATCCACAGCTCGGTGACTAAACAATGCCTGCAGCACGGGGGAATCTTTTGGAGGACAGAGAGAAAGAGAAGGAAAGGGGGCAATGAATATAAGTTTTTAGAGACTGGTAGAGCTGGGCAGATAATGGGGAAAAAATGTAGGAGTTGCCAAAGTGGATCAGATCCAAGGTCCATCTAGTGTACTAACCTGTCTCTGACAGTGGTCGCTAACTGCTGCTTCAGAGGAGGTGAGACAAACCCTTCAGTAGGCGGATATGGGATAATCTGCCCTTCCTAAGAGTTTCTGATGTCCCATCTACCTGAACGAAATTGGCACTGGGGAGATTACGTGGTGGTTGTTGCACTCTACAAATCCCAAAAGTAAGCGTGCTGCCTCAGCTAACCCGGGAACTCACAAAGTGAGATGAACGGGGGAATACTCACGTACGTGAGGAGCTTGCTCTGCATCGATGTCGTTCGTCGTCATTCGTGTTGTGCAAAGCACCGTCGCATCACATCGCAATGAATGGTAAAATCACAACACGCAGGAGTCGCTGT
Organism: Dermochelys coriacea; assembly: GCF_009764565.3. Taxonomy (NCBI): domain Eukaryota; kingdom Metazoa; phylum Chordata; order Testudines; family Dermochelyidae; genus Dermochelys; species Dermochelys coriacea. The sequence continues at coordinate 15,255,816 of NC_050071.1, forward strand.
CCAGCTATCTTCTGCCACGTTTCACGGTCTTCATGCAGCCTTAAGAAGTGCACCATACTGCCTCCCATCCAGCCGGCCACATTGTCAAACCACGCTCGCTGTGGGTGTCCCCTTCCGCTGGCATTTGACACCAATCGCTGCAAACCTTGCTCTGACAATATTCCTCTGCTCATCCAACTCACGGGTCCCGCAAACTCTAATTATTCTCGTCTGATAGTCTTCACGATATCAGCTATCGCTCCATTTATGCTGTAAATTCGGGTGATTACCTCCTTGTTAGTCAAGTGGGAGATACAGCTAATGCGCCGCTGTCACCGGTAGCATTTCAATTCAAAGGCAGAAAGCCTCTTCAGTGTCTGTTGTCTTAGCATCCGTATCTCACGCACACACAGGCAAGAGACTGCAGCAATGTCATTTTATACTTCATGGTAATACCTTTGCATGTCTAGTTGGCAGCTGGTATCAAGTGGAGTGCCCCAAGGGTCAGTCCTCGGGCCGGTTTTGTTCAATATCTTCATAAATGATCTGGAGGATGGTGTGGATTGCACCCTCAGCAAGTTTGCAGATGACACTAAACTGGGAGGAGAGGTAGATACGCTGGAGGGTAGGGATGGATACAGAGGGTCCTAGACAAATTAGAGGATTGGACCAAAAGAAATCTGATGAGGTTCAACAAGAACAAGTGCAGAGTCCTGCACTTAGGACGGAAGAATCCCATGCACCACTACAGACTAGGGACCGAATGGTTCGGCAGCAGTTCTGCAGAAAAGGACCTAGGGGTTACAGTGGACTAGAAGCTGGATATGAGTCAACAGTGTGCCCTTGTTGCCAAGAAGGCCAATGGCATTTTGGGATGTATAAGTAGGGGCATTGCCAGCAGATTGAGGGATGTTATCGTTCCCCTCTATTCGACATTGGTGAGGCCTCATCTGGAGTGCTGTGTCCAGTTTTGGGCCCCACACTACAAGAAGGATGTGGAAAAATTGGAAAGAGTCCAGTGGAGGGCAACAAAAATGATTAGAGGACTGGAACACATGACTTATGAGGAGAGACTGAGGGAACTGTTTAGTCTGCGGAAAAGAAGAATGAGGGGGGATTTGATAGCTGCTTTCAACTACCTGAAAGGGGGTTCCAAAGAGGATGGATCTGGACTGTTCTCAGTGGTAGCAGATAACAGAACAAGGAGTAATGGTCTCAAGTTGCAGTGGGGGAGGTTTAGGTTGAATATTAGGAAAAACTTTTTCACTAGGAGGGTGGTGAAACACTGGAATGCGTTACCTACGCGGGTGATGGAATCTCCTTCCTTAGAAGTTAGCCCTGGCTGGGATGATTTAGCTGGGGATTGGTCCTGCTTTGAGCGGGGGGTTGACCTAGATGACCTCCTGAGGTGCCTTCCAACCCTGATATTCTATGATTCCAGATGTGGTTGAATGTTGCTAGAGCAGCAGTCATGAATCCAGTTCTATGTCTGGGGTCTCTAAGAGTTCGGCATCCCTTATCGTCACACTACCCAGCTCTTTGGAGTGCTCAACACACTCCAGTGCCTCCTCAGATGTGGGTAGAAATATCTTCGCCTTTTCAACAGACTTAGATGTCACCATTGCTCTTGTCTTTTCCTTTGATCTCTGTATATCTAATTTCTCTGCTTCCCTCGCTGACCTTTCTAGAAATTTTTGCACCTCTTCTTGTGACCATCCAATCAGGTCAATATCAATATCACTGACGAAACACAGATAATTAATTGTTTGTCCACTTGTACACCCTCCTGTAGGTTTCCATCACTGGCTCTTCTTACAATTTCTTCAAGATAACGGTTGAAAAGGGTCAGAAATAACATGCAGCCTTGCCTGACTCCTATCCTCAGGTCAAACCAACTGCTTTGCTCATACCCCGCAAACACTGAAGCCTTTGCACTGCTGTAGAGCTTTTGTATCCGCCGTATTACATTTTCACCAACTCCGAGTGGCCGCAGGATTGTCCAAAGAGGCTTATGCCATCTACTTCAGCAAAATCCATGAGGATATGGATCACCTTCCCGCCATTTCCTAGCACTAGCTAGCCTAGCACTAGATTGAATATTTGCTCCACTGTGTCTCTTTGGGTCTAAACCCAGCTTGTTCTTCAGCCAGAAAGTTCTGTCTCTTGGGCTTTCTCTTCAGGATGGTGCTCAGTATTATTTTGCTAGGGTATATCAATAATGAGATTGTGGAAATTATTGCACAAACAGCCAGGTTCCTGTTTTTATGAACAGGAACTATCAGGGACTGTGTCCAAGTCTTGATCCATATTCCAGACTCCCAAATCATGAGCTTATGGGATGCGTGACTGAGTGTCTCTCCATCACTTTTAATTGATTCTGCTCGTATGTTATCTCTGTTGTTACACCTCTCCAGATGTCTTTAGTAATACTTACGGTTATGAAGAAAACCCTCCGAATGCAAACTGATGTCTGCTGCATTCAGAAAATGTGAAAGAGGGTGGTGACCTTTTCCCCCTTACATTCATCTCGATGGGGTGTTAACTCTCAAGTCTCTCTCTGATGGAAAATGAAAATTGTATACATTGCTAAGAATTTATCTGGGCCGGGAGCAGATGGGACATGAGCCTTTTTTTTTCAAATCTACAATTCCTGAGAAGAGGAGCTTTAGGATTTTCGGAGTCTCCAGAGGCCATGTCTCACTAATTCTTTACTGACAATTTTCCACTGTTGCTGTAATAGGAGTGCATCTCCACTGGTGGTAGCAGTAGTGAGAGCACTAGTGCAGAGCAGCTGCTGCTGTTTCTACTATGGTGTCATTCTGAATTCCACCAGTTCTTTAGGGCAATTAGAGATCTGTTCTGACTTCTTTCATACATGTTACTAGGCATGCAGTGAAAGGCAAAAGGAAGGGTTTGATTTACTGTAACATTTGAAAGTGTCTCCAACACAAGGAAGGAGCTGGGCATGACTATATTTTGCTATATTGTATACATACAACCAGATTGGGAATACCGCTGTTCCTTTCATAATGGTGCATTTCATTAATGATCTGTCCTCTTGGCAGCTTGTGACCACTCCTGTGAAATATGTTATTCAGACCAACCCAGATGTTTAACCTGTGCTTCAGATAAGATGTTACACAGTGGGAAATGCATTTCAGAATGCCCTGGTGGGTATTACACAGACAACACTCAGAGATGCAGAGGTAAGAGGCAATTCTGCTTGGCACTTGTTGCGTGACCTTTCTGATGACTTTCAAGGCACGTTCTGAAGCTCATCTTCTTTTGCGAGTGGGTGGGGTACAGAATTGTTTGAGGAGACAGGGGGTTTGAGTTTTTAAGTCATTCAGTTAACTCGGGGTGGATTATTTTAAATGATCTCCTTTGCAAAGTGTTTTGAGATCTATGAGTGAAAAGCACTATGCAAGAGGGAATTATTTTTCTTATTATTTATTATCCTCACTGTTATTACTTTAACATGTGACCGAATACTGTGGATGTGTGCAGAGTGAGAGATGACTTGGTTGGCAGCATGGTACAGTAACCAGCAGCATGACTACAAGCAGATTAAGTATGCTATTCCACTTATATGCTCTCTATTTCTCCACCAGCTTGTCACAATTCTTGTGCCAGTTGTATTGGACCATTAGCTACCCAATGCACTTCCTGTTCCCTTTCTCTGGGATTGCGCCAGGGCCAGTGTCTGCCTGCCTGCGGAGAGGGCTTTTATCACGATCACAATGTTTGCAAAGGTAAACTATGTATTTTGAACCAGATCCTCAGTAAAATGTAAATCAGTCAAATTCCATTAGCTGATTTAGAGCAGCTGAGATTCTGCCCCATTATCGTATACTGAAGTAAGGTGAGGTGTGTGAAATTCCCACTTTTTGCTTCATTTTTCCTGCACAACAAACACACACAACTGATTATTTTTTTATTTTTTAAACAATAGGCCAACATGACAATGTTTCCTATATTTTTCTAATGACATTTAACTGTGCATACAATTTTATATTAAAATTCAGTGGATTTGCTCATACAAAAGTTAATTTCCCCTGGGCTGCAAAGGAAAGTATGAACATTCAGGGGACTCAGTTTACACTTCTCATAAACCCTTCAAAACCATCCTTTTCCCCTCCTCCCTGTCTCTCCTCAGCTTCCCCAACAACATAGTGTTGGTTTATGCAGCTCTACAGGTAAAAGGAAAATTGAGTTGCCTAAAACACCAAGCTGCAGTGTTCTCCCCTTTAGGATTTTGAAAAAAAATAGATTTTATTTTTTAATTGGGAAAAGATGTCAAATCGGTTATCACCATTTCATTATATAAAACAAAGCATCCCACTGGATTGTGGAATAGCCTCCCAAAGGAAGCTGCACATACCCCATAAGTTAACTCATTTAAAATTATCTGGTGGGATTTTCAGATGCATTGGCCTAAGTCTGCTCCTCTGGAAATGGGTGATAAAACTCCCATTCACTTCAAAGGGAGTCAAATTTGGCAGGCGCTTGAGAGAAACCCATCCACGTGTAATGCTTGACGAATCTCCTTTAAGGAGCAATCCAACACTCCGAGGTGGCTGAAGAAAATGATTTATCTATTTTTTTCCCACCAGCTCTCATTTTTATGACAGGATTCTATGGTTTGCCTTCAGATTATCCGGCTTCTGTCAATTTAAGGATGATGTCCTTTGATCCATGACTTCATATTCCATTGCTCTTGTATAGGTTGCCATCCATCTTGCCATGCCTGTGTGGGGCCAGAGAACTCTCACTGCACCCAGTGCAGGAAGCCAGAGGACGTATTGCAGCCTGGACAGCTCCTCGAGGGAGCACCGTATGGCATTTGCCTTTCTCAGTGCAAAGCCCGATTCTACCTCGAGAACACCAGAGTGTGCAGAGGTGAGGAAAAGAGTTGACCAAATGATACTTAAGTGCTTTCAACGTACGTGCCAGTTTTCATTAGGTTTTAAATACAGTACTGGGAATGACTGATGGTGTGTGTGTGTGATACGGGATGTGCTTGTGACATGCTACAAGCTATTGTCTGGTTTATGGCACCAATAAGTTATTGACCTGAAACGTGTAGCGTTTCATAACCTAAATGTGCTCAGCTGATGTTTGTCCTGAACGCTGGTGTTTTTGAGAGAAAATATCATTTTAAAAATGTGTAAGATTCTAGCAGGTCCGGGTACGTTTTTATGGCTCCTAGAGTAGGTCTGCATTGGTGTTCCCGCTCCATTGAACGCAATGGTAGGAGTTTCTCCAGTGACTTCAACTGGAGCAGGAGCAAGCTCCAAGTGCGGAAATTCTTGCAGGGGTTGCAGAAAATGTTTAGTTGTCTTGCTTGTCCCTGAAGCAGTTTAACAGGAGTGCTGCTTTTGTAAAGAACTGTTTGAGCAAGTCTGCACCCAGCACACCTTTCAGCCATGGCTATCTTAATGCATTCTGGGTATCCTGACGGACCTATCCCATAATGCCCAGCACTGTGACTGGGAACAGAGACTTTTAGGTAAACTCCAAACAGAAGGCCTTACATTGTGGAATGACATTAGGAGGACAGGCTGAAGTGATACAGGTGGAATGCTTGTGGCTTCCCAGCCATGCTGAGAGGAAACCATTGTAGATTGCACTGGGTCAGCCAAACCCAGACTATAAGAGTGCTAGTCTGGATGTTGCAACCAGCTAGTAGAACCAATGGCTGTATAAAGCTTGGGACAGCTTTGCAAGCAGGTACATGGCACAGTTTGCTACAACAACTTTTCACGCAGTGCAGGCAGGGCCGGTGAAAAGTTTTCTGTGGAAACCTGGAACCAGCTCAGCCCACCTTCAGACTTAGGCTATGTGTACACTGGAGCAGGGGGTGGACTTTCCAGGTAGGCACATACTCACTAGCTAGTGTGCTAACAGCAGTAGCGTAGCTGCAGCAGTGCAAGCAGTGGGATGGGCTAGCCACTCGAGTACAATCCCCTCTGAAACCCTCGGGACATACTCAGGACAGCTAGCCTCTCCCACTGCCCCTGCATATGCTGTTAGTTCTAGAGTGCTGGCTTGATCAGAATTAGCGCAGGCATGACATCGCCAATCAAAGTCCGAAGTGAGATGGTACTTTACAAATGACAGCTCTGCAGAAAGAGTCCCATGAGCCCCTACACAGAATGAGCATTCTCATAGGCTAGATACTCTATTCGTCTAATTTGAGTGCTTCCCCCATACGCGCTTTGTGTTTGCTGGTAATGACTGTAACATAAAACTTATCTAGTGTATTCGTTTCACAGAAATTTGCTGGAGGGTCATTTCTTGCCTTAGAGGTGCTTAAAAGAGAAAAACACATTGTTAACTCAAGATCGTTCTGCAAAACAATCAGCTGTACAGGCTGTAACAGGTATAGTGCTCTGGTTCTCCTCTCAAAGGCGTCAGCGTCAGGTTTGTATCCATCTTACAGTCAGCTGAACAGGCGCCAAACAAAAGGAATTTGCACGTATGTAGATTTAAGCGATTAAGAGGCAAGCAAGAGAAGAGAACATCTCTTGATTGTCCTAAGTGTTTTCTGTGCCAGCCTCAAATCCATAATTCAATCACTCTTGACATTTTTCTTCAAGTAACATTCCAGTCATTGTTTTCAGCGCAATTGCAGGTGCGTGGGGATGGATAACAAGAACTTGTTGTTTTTCTTGATTCTTAAATTTCTAGAGGCGGATCTTCAGCAGGTGCAAATTGTCATCGCGCCATTTAAGTCCATAGAGCTATGGCAATACATCAGCAAAGGGTCTGCTGCAGAGCAGGCTGGAATATTTCTAAGAAACAATTTCATTGGAAGATGCCAATTTTAGAACCTGGCACGTTACACCGAAGCATCTTGGGTTCAATGAACTTGCCATGACAAAGGCTGCCAGGGCCCACAGCGTGGGGAAAGCACTGGCCTTACAGGGCTCCTAGACTCGCTGCCATGAAGCCGAGAGCCCCAGCTCTCACTGGGGCTTGGCTCTAAAAGTAACTTGATGGAAGTTGCTTATTCACCCTTCTAGCAATGCAAACTCTGCAATTGATGTGAACAAATGCCTATAAATAGGCAAAATTTGCATTTACTGTTTGAGAGGTCAGGCTTGAAAGTTTTCTCCATACAGGTTTGGATTTCTCAAGTATCCACGGAAACATTCCTGTACATAATCTGAAACTCTTGAAATTTCCCTGACAACATTGGGTCAAATTGATCCCTGGTCTAACTCTCTTGATTTCAGTGGAATTAGCTACACCAGAGGCTGTGTGCTCCAGTGGTCAGGATCCCTGGGTGCTGCTCCTAGCTCTGCTACTGACCCACTGAGTGACCTTGGGCAAGTTCCTTCACCTCCTGGTGCCTGTTTCCTCCCATCCTTTGTCCGTCTTGTCAGTTTAGACTGTAAGCTCTTAGAAACAGTCCCTGCCTGCCCCAGACTTTGTGTTCTGCAGCACGGGTTCTCAACCTTTTTCTCTCTGAGGCCCCCCTTGACTTGCTATAAAAACTCCAGGGCCCAGTGGGAGTCGGGAGGCCTTGGGGTAGGGGCCTTGGGCTTAGGTGTAGTTTGACTTCTATTTTGGCGTGGAAGGTGCCAGAAGGGCTCGAGCCAGGTCCGCATGGTGGGATCCAGGAGGGAGCGCCACCTCCACCCCCTGACTCACCTCAGCAGGCCACTCAGCCTGTCCGGGGTAGCTCAGGGTGCAGGCAGGGGGTATCTAGGGGCTGTGCGTGGGCAGGGGGTAGCTCAGGGTGCAGGGAGGGGGTAGCTAGGGGCTGTGTGCGGGCAGGGGGTAGCTCAGGGTGCAGGGAGGGGGTAGCCTAGGGGCTTTGTGCGGGCAGGGGGGTTGCTCAGGGTGCAGACACTTGTTACCTAGGGGCTGTGTGTGGGCAGGGGGTACCTAGGGGCTGTGCACGGGCAGGGGGTAGCTCAGGGTGCAGGCAGGTGGTACCTACGGGCTGTGTGCGGGCAGGGGGTAGCTCAGGGTATAGGCAGGGGGCACCTAGGGGCCGTGTGCGGGCAGTGGGTATCTCAGGGTGCAGGCAGGGGGTACCTAGGGGCTGTGCGCGGGCAGGGGGTAGCTCAGGGTGCAGGGAGGGGGTAGCTCAGGGAGCAGGCAGGGGGTAGCTAGGGGCTGTGCATGGGCAGGGGGTAGCTCAGCGTGCAGGGAGAGGGGTACTAAGTGCTGTGTGCTGGGAAGGCTCCCCTGTGGACCCTGTTCTCGGAGGGATCTGCCAGGGAGCCGGGTCTCTGCCCCCAGGTGGCTCTTACTGGCTGCCTCTTCAGGAGCAAATGGGGCTGGGAGCTGAGGAGCAGCTTCGACTCTGGGCACCAGAAGGAGAGGAGGGAACGCTGCTGCTGCCTGCTCCATGGCACCAGCCAAAGCAGCAGATGCCCCACACTGCCCGACTCTGGCTTCCCACCTCTGACCTAGCCAACGGGAGGGGAGAGGAGAGGAGATGCGGGGAGTTGTGGAACTGCCCTCGGTAGTGCCATGCTCTTGCGTTGCAGCTTGGGGACGGAGGGGTAATGCCCTCCATGTCCCCAACTCTGCCCATGGGCTCAGGGCTTCTGCCCCACAGGGAGCACCAGGGCTCATGGCTTCAGCCCCACGCCTCCCGGCTTCAGTTCCGCAGAGGGTGCTAGGCATCGGGGCTTCAGCGATCGGGGCTTCAGCCCCACAGGGGGCACCGAGGATCAAGGCTTCAGCCCCACTGGAGTGCTGGGGATCAGGGCTTCAGCCCCACACCTCGTGGGTTTAGCCCTGTGGGGAGCGCTGAGGATTGGGGCTTCAGCCCCACAGGAGGTGCCCGGGGATTGGTCTCTGGATTTCAGCTGCGGGACCCCACAGCCCGCTTGAAAGGGCTCGCAGATCCACAGGGGGCTTTGGACCCACGGTTGAGAAGCTCTGTTGTACAGTGCCTAAAACAATGGGGCTCGGATCTCCGCTGGGTCCTGTAGTCTCTGCTCTAATACAAATGGATAACAATAAGCAGAGTTGCAGTTGGCCTGTTTTGGGGTGCAAAAGCATAGAATCATTGATTGTGCATGTGGCAGTGATTTATTTCAGCTCTCTCTCACACTCTTATTTCAGGCTGGACAGTCCTGTTAATCAGGGCTGATTTCCCTTATTAGCTGAGAAGTCAAGTGACTAGTCCTCAATAGAGCTGTTGCTGCTGCCACAGAATGGTGCTGGGGCAAGGCCACAGAATGTAGAGACAGGGAAGGCCGACACAAGTATGTGGACCGACAGTGACAGATGATTTCCCAGTGTGCTGCTCCTATGGAAGGGCAGAAGCCCGCTGCTATTCCAGGGAGGATGGGGAAGGTATAAGACCATTTCTACACTAGCACTTACGTCGGCAAAACTTTTTGTCACTCGGGTGTGAAAAAACACACCCCTGACCAACATCTTTGTGTGTGTGTACAGCGCTGTGTCGGCGGGAGATGCTCTCCTGGCGACAGAGCTATGGCCGTTCGTTGAGCTGGTTGTGTTGTGCCGATGGGAGAGCTCTCTGTCGCTGGCGTTACGTGGCTGTGCGAGCGCTCTAAGTCTTGCAGTGGCACCGCTGTGGCGATACAGCGGTGGCGCTGTAAGCTTTTAAGTGTAGACCTGGCCTAAGATAGCAGCTTGCATCCAATTCTTCCGTTCTCAGAACGCAAGCATGATCTTTGTGAGAGAGGCGGGTTAAATGGAGTTTCTCGTGGTTGCTCTTTGTATAAATATTCCTGGAAGACAACATTTGTACCCTTGCCTGTATTATGGCCTCTCACTGGCAGAGAAGCCTGTCGAGTATGTGGCTTATTGCCTTAGGGGAAAAGGTAAGCTAGCAGGTGAATGAAACATCTTAGTCCAGGACAGCAACAGCAAACACAGCTGGAAACCAATTTGTCTTCCTCTTTGATTTCTTTCCTTTTCCTGTAGAGTGCCACTCCTCATGCTCAGCCTGCACAGGGAGAGCTCCCCACAACTGCACGGCCTGCTCCTCCCCCCGTGTCCTACATGATGGCAAGTGTTTATCCGAGTGCCCGGAAGGATTGTACAGCCAGAATGCTGTTTGCCACTGTGAGTACATCGCAGAGAGACCTACAGTATATACTGCTGCATCTTACTGCTTGAACATTTCAATGCAATTAGACACGCTGTCAGGTTATTGGAGGTTATTCAGTAATTTCAGGAGAGACTCATATGGTCCAGCTTCAGCAACTGGATTATTTTACCAGAGAGAGAGAGATGTTAAATAAAAAATTATAACCCGCTCTGCTCTACTGGATTAGAGTGAAAATATATTGCATTTTACTGCAATAGGCTGCGTTGGTGTTCTTAGCCAACATACCATGGGGGAAGAGTTCTTTAACATACTGTGTAGTGCTTAAGCAGGATTCTGCATTCAGAAGGGCTGGTTTTACTAAGTCAGTATTGTCCAGTGGATAGAGCATTGCAAGACTGTGGCCTTAGTCCCTGCTCTGAAGATCTTACAGTTTAAATGCATAACAGAAACAGTAGAGTCAAGGACCAAGCTAGGCTGTCCATTGATGCTCTCATGTACCCGGGTGCCACTCTCTTAGGGCTGGTGCTGATGTCACTGGGTGCAACTCCACTAACTAAAGTGGATTTGTGCCGGAGCTGTATTTGGCTTAATGACGTCAGTGGGAGTTGTGCATGTGAGTACGAATGGGACTCAGGCTGTCATGCAGATGTTACCTCCAATAGACTTAAATAAGGATATGAAAACAAAATTGGATTGAGCTGGGGAGGGGAAGCAGTGGACTTAACTGGGTTGTCTTTCTTTCCAGCCATCAGGGCTCCGGGTAACATATTTTCTAGTTACACAGAATGCTCCAGAACATCTTTAAAGAAACCATCAAATGCTCTGTGTCTAGGCATTATGTAGCCGGAAATAGTTTTCTGCCTTTCGAAACGAATAATTTTGTATTTGAGATGAGGAAACAGATCTCTTGTTTTTATAGCATTTGTTTGTGATCTTAGGGACATATGAAGTATGCTAATCTAAGTCTTCAACAAAGCTCCCATTTAATTTCCATGGGCGTTTGTGTGTATGGATCAAGAGCACTGTCTAGTTTGTGCATCCACAGACAGCAAAGAATTACCATTCTATTTTAATAATGGAAAATAAGCATGACAATAGACAGCTAGATTTTTTTTAAGAACCTTTGAATGGTTTATGCTCAATGGTTCAAAAGGCTAGAAAAACACATTGTCACTGCGAATTAGATTATTTTTAATCTGTAGTTTACTATAGCACTGGGTTTATGAGGAGGAGAAATTATGCAATTGCGTGAGAAAACACATAATTCTAAGTGGGTGTACTTTAATTCTAAGTGAGTGTACTTACCGGACTAGGAAAGGGTGTTGTATTTCTGACGTGTGCATCAGCTGCAGTATAATTATGACTTATAAGCTTCTTCAGCCAATCAGTTTTCATCCAAGTCGTTTAATCTAATATAATCAGATTACCAGAATCAGTCACTCTGTGGCTGAATGGCACAATGAATTCCTATGTACCCATTGAGCCAGAATCTGGGGATTTGGTGCAATCTTTCGTTATTAGCTGCTGACCCTAGGAAGATGCAGGGAGGGGAGGGCAAGGTTTGAAATGTGATATGTCCCTCAGACTTCGTATCAAGGTCATCAACTGGTTTTATCAGATTGCAGCCATTGTCCATAAATGTGTACTGGGCTAGATATTTTCAAAAATGATACTAAATTTCTTCAATGAACTGGTTACCGTTGGGTAGGAGGCCTCCAAATTGGAGAAATGAAGTTCCTCTGAGATCCCATGTTCTATTTATTGGATTTTAGCCAAGAAATACTCTATAAAGATGACAGGTTTCAGAGTAGCAGCCGTGTTAGTCTGTATTCGCAAAAAGAAAAGGAGTACTTGTGGCACCTTAGAGACTAACAAATTTATTTGAGCATAAGCTTTCGTGAGCTACAGCTCACTTCATCGGATGCATTTTCCACCAAAGGTGCCACAAGTACTCCTTTTCTTTCTATAAAGATGTTTATTGGGCAAGTGATTACAAAAATTACATTGATTTTGGTGTTCTGTACTGCCACTGAGGAGATCTTGGCTCATGGCTAACTGTACGTTGCATTGAAATGTGTCTGATCCTGGGATGGTGGTATTGTGTAAGTGGCAAACATAAACATAAAGAAAATTACCTCATCTCACACCTTGCCAACATAGAACATCTGTAACTTTTAAACAGGCACAAGCAATAATGTTAACATAACCTGTGTCGACCCGATGTTTACAGTGTTTAAAATGTTTCATTCCAGCCTCTGAATAATAATGGTCAGGAGGCCCAATCAGAAATAGGTGATGATGACCTTTCAAGGCTAGAAGAAGGAGCTTTATATTATATGAAATGGGAGATTCCTAGCTTGCCATTAGAGATCCAGCAATTATTTCTAATCTGGGGAGGTCCTGCGATGTTGTTACACTTCTGAAGTTGCATACTTTTATTCAGGGGAATTTTTAGAGGTTTTTACACATCATTACTCTCAGTATTTATTTTTTTTTAATTTCCTTCAGAGGTTTGCACAGTTGGAATCCTGGTAATAAGACTCTTGGCTTTGTACGTAGAAGGATGCAAACCATTGTCTTGATCAAAATATTTTAGAGCACTCTTCATCTCTTTCTGGAGTAGTTTTACTGTAAAGTATGTAGCATGGTATTTAGGTTTTATTGAGGTGAGTTTGGGGGACACTTCCTTTAAATCACTCCTGGCTTCCCCATTCATGAGTAATGTGGCCATCCCAAATTCATACTAATAAAACTTTTATACCATGCCATCATGATCCTTTATCTCTCCCCTGTCTCTTGCTGTGCATGCGCGTGGGTGTGTGTGCGTGCATGCGTGTATGTGTGTGTGTGTGTGTGTATATATACACACACACACAGGCTGGCAGATCTCTATATTTTATATGGATTTCGATCTTGATTTATGCAGAGGACAAGCACAAAGGTCTTTAATTTCCTGCTGCTTGCCCCTTGTCAAGCCAAAAGAGGAGAGGGTGTAAAATCCTTCCAGATCAGAATTTGCTAGTCACTTACACCGTGGTAGCAATTTACACCTCCATTGCAGAGGTGTAAATAATGACACAAGGAGCTGGCAATGGAAAATTAGGCCCTATGATTCTCCCTCTGTGTGTGTGTGTGTGTGTGTGTGTTTTGCTGAGGTACTGATTATCTTAACAGCGAGTGTTGTTTTCTCATGCAGCCTGCCATCCATCCTGCAAAAAGTGCAAAGGTCCTTCAGACTCTGACTGCATAATCTGCCATCCCCATGCAACCCTTGTGAGTGGCAAGTGCAGGACCAGCTGCAAGGAGGAGCAGTACCTGAACCTTGTGGGATATTGTGTTGGTAAGTGAGAGGAGGAAATGGCACAGTCTGTACAGACTTCTGGCCATTCTTCAATAGTAACCAGATATTTCAGTGTACAACTGTAACATAAGAGTCAAAATGATAGTTATTGATAAAATAATATGACTAAAAAGTACTGCTAAACCACTAGACATACCATATGGCACGACCACTTACCACTGCGATTTTATTTCTCTTCGAGCTGTGTGAGGCCAATTGCAAACTATAGAAATACAGAGGTTTTCAGCTCTACCACCCTTCCAGCACAAGGGACCCTGAGTTTAAGCTGCACAGATGGTGGAAGCCCATGGGTGCTGACTCGTGCTTTTTCCTGAAGAGGTTGGTGGGATGCAGTCTTCTACGGCGGGTCAAAAGCCACTCTGAGGCAGGGAGTTAGAGGAGAACTTGGGCAAATGAACCCACACCTGAGTTCCTCTTCTGTTCCCTTTGAGTTCTCTAGCCCCAGCCCCAGTATATGCAGTTATTCCATGTGCAGCCCCAAAAGGGGAGATGGGCCGATTCTGATCATCCAATGGACAGTCTTAAAAAACCCCACACAAACCAATCCCTAGCCCCCTGCTGCTAGTTGGTGTGAGTCAACAGGGACAAGAGATCTCTGATAGTTTTGATCTCTGTGGAGAATGGAAGGGGGTTCTCATCACTGATCATGAGAGAGGGAGGTGCGGGGTGACTGTCCTTCCTGGCTTGTTGCCGCTTATTTTGGGGAGGATTGGGCTTATGTCTGGAAAGTGGTACAATGCAATATTATGAAAAGCAGTAGAGTGTTCACACAGTTAATGGTATCGTAACAAATCAGCTCTTATTTAACAGCTGCTGCTAGAGTATAATACAGATCTCAACTCTGCTTTGTTCAGTGATTGTTGATCTTCTTCAGAGGGTTATAAGCAGCTGGAACTTGTGCAATTTTGTGGACAGTTCAGTTAAGGCAGTCAGACCATTGGATCACCTGCTGTTCCAGGCGAAGCTCTGGAATGGGGCTGCCAGTCATGGCAGTCAGCTGTCTTTGGGTCTGTGGCCCCTCATGGGGAATAGCCTGCCACTTAAGACACTGGACATGCTGTGTTTATCCTCTAAGGTCATTGCCCTGAACTCAATTACCATACCAGGAAGGGCACTGTCACAAGCTTCACACCAGAGAAAGACGCAATCATAGGTGGTCATAATGCCTGAAGGGGCCTTCGGCAGCTGTTGACAAGAGATTGGTATCCCTGGAGAATCAGGAACAGCGTGGTGGGCCAGCAGCCAGGAAAGCTGCTTTACTGTGGCATAGATCTTCAGAAAGATGAATTAAAAACCCATCCCATGATTCTGAGAAACAGCTTATCGGGCCTTACAGAAATATTGGCATAGCTGGGTTTGATCTGTGCGCTTTTGAGGGATAGGAGGATTTATTCAGAGGTTACTCTCTGTGGGTACTGTATACATGCACTTCAGCCTATCATCAGAAGCCACTAATTGCATTTACCTGTTTAAAAAAGAAAAATCTAATTTAATCCATCATGCAGGCAAGGATAAACATATTCTGGGAACAGTTCCAGTCACTTCTGAGCTATATTGCTTCTATTTATTTATTTTAGTTTATCAAAGAAAAGATACAGCTTGTGAGCCCTATGGCAGCACTGAGAGGTTCCAAGAAAGATAAATGATCTGAAGAAAAGAGGGGGGAAAAATGCACTAGACATAATAAGTAAATCTATTCAAGGACTATCACTCTCAAGTTAGTCCTGACTCCCCACTCCCACCCACCGCCAACATAGACTTCTTTTTTTTCCCCCCTTCCCTCCCCAATATAAGATTTGTTTCTTTGATCTCAACTTCCAGGACTTCCTTTTTTTTTTTTTTTTTTTTTTTTAAAGGAGATATATTATTTTGCCTGTCCACCGCAGTAATGGGAAAGGAAGGAACAATATAGCTAAAGAGGGGAGAAATGTCCAAAATGTATTCTGCAGTTCTCTGATTGTACACAAAGCAGGGTTACTTACTAATGTATAGAAAGGAGGAGACATGAGTTGTGATTTTGTTTAGCTAATGCCTGCGGCCGAATGATTACAGTGAATGACACATATGAAAATAATTCAGCATTTCAAAGAGTTAAAAGCTACATTGGATAATGGGGTGGCGAGTATTTCTGGATGACACCAAGCTGGGAGGAGTTGCAAGAACTCTGGAGGACAGGATTAGAATTTAAAATGACCTGGATAAATTGGAGAATTGATCTGAAATCAACCATATGAAATTCAAGGAAGATAACTGCAAAGTACTTCACTTGGGAAGGAAAAATGAAATGCACAATTACAAAACAGGGAATAACTGGCCAGGTGGTAATGCTGTTGAAAAGGATCTGGGAGTTATAGTGGATCACAAATCGAATATAGTCAACCACGTGTTGCAGTTGTGAAAAAGGCTAATATCATTCTGGGGTGTATTAACAAGAGTGTCATATGTTAGACACAGGAGGTAATTGCGCTGCTCTACTTGGCACTGGTGTGGCCTCAGCTGGAGAACTGTGTCCAATCCTGGGTATTACACTTTAGAAAGGATGTGGACAAACTGGAGAGAGTCCAGAAAAGAGCAACAAAAATGAAAAAAAAAAAGCTTTAGAAAACCTGACCTGTGAGAAAGCATTAGGAACACTGGGCATGTTTAGTCTTGAGAAAAGAAAACTGAGTGAGGGGAGGGAGAGAACTTGATAAGTCTTCAAATATGATAAGGACTGTTATAAAGACGACGGTGATCAGTTGTTCTCATCCATTGAAGGTAGGACAAGAAGTAGTGGGCTTAATCTGCAGCAAGGGAGATTTAGGTTAGATATTAGGAAAAACTTTCCAACTGTAAGGGTTGTTCAGTACTGGAATAGGCTTCCAAGGGAAGTTGTGGAATTCCCATCGTTAGAGGTTTTTAAGAACAGATCAGACAAACAGATGGTCTTGGTCAAGATGGTCTAGGTTTATTTGATCCTGCCTCTGCACAAGGGGCTGGACTTGATGAGCTCTCTAGGTCCTTTCCAGCCCTACATTTCTATAACTTCTGTGATTTCTCTGTAAAGTTTCAGAGGATGTAAAAATGTGCTTGTTTGTAACAGAATATTACTCCAGCTCACTGGCCTGATTCACTACTTTGTTGATTTAATTGGAGTTACATCACTGTAGAACTGGTGTAACACAATGGCGAATCTGCTCCGTTGTGTTTGCTTGTGGTCTGGGTCTTCATTGTATGTAAAAGTGTGCCTTTTGTGGTGGTTGAATGCTTTTTCTTTTGAAACCAGTTTGAAGCATTAATTACTTATTTAGGTCCCCAATCCTACGTAGGGATCTGCTACCACAGATTCCAGTGTCCCTCTGGCTAGCTGATTCTGTTATAGGATTAGCACATTAGAAAGGTCATGAATGTGTTATGCTTTGTAGCTCTATGCAGAGAAATCCTTTATTTCCTCCACTTTATTTTTCCATTACTTTTCATTGTGTTCCCTCTAGCAGATCCCCTTTGAATTGCCATTCCTAGCTGTAAGATTTACTGGAAAGAATTAGTAATATTTATCATGTCAGGGTTAGTCTTGGGACTGATTTTCTTTGCCTCTGGTTTGTGTGTATGTTTTAATTGCTCACTGTCATCTCTGTAAGTTTGGTAAAATCTTCTAGGATGATAAGCACACTGTTATTTTCATGTCCTTGGGCCCTGCATGGCTTGGATTTGGCCTGCAGACTCTTTATTATTGGCAATGATGCACAAGCCCGAAAGAACCCTGCTTAGTTTTCAGAGCTTAGGCTGTATATGAAACACCAGCAGTTGGAAGGACCATCATTTTCCTTCTAAACAAAGCCAAGTTTGATCTGGAAATCACTGAAGGAACAAGCATTGGCCCCCCACAGTGCTGTTTTTACAGAATCACTTCTCAGTAGAACCACTCTTCACAGGCCTTATTCAAACCCACTGAGGTCAAAGAGTTTCAGTGGCCTTTGGCTCAAGCCCTAGAGTAGGAGGGAAGGCTTAATAGTTACAGTACAGCAAAGAGGGGATGGAGATCTCAGTTTTGTTTCCAGCTCTCTTCATCCATCACGATTGCTTGTTGTTCCAGTCCCTCCCTGACCCTGGGGGCAGAATTTTGTCAGGACTTAAAGGGTGCACTGTGCATTGGAGCCTGATCTTGTACTTTTTCTATCCACGGGGAGAAAATCTTTTATGAACGATGGAGAAAGCCAGCTGTTCAGTGAAACTATTAACTTCTAATAAATTTTATTGTTGCGTTTGTTAATAATATCAATAAAATAGTGTTATGCTTAACACGGTCAAAAATGCACTTCAGTTATCACAAGAGGAAAAAATGCTCAGATATCTTGAAGTGGAAGTGGGTTTTCAAACTCTTGTCCAAGGTATCCAAAGCCTCTGTGAAAAAGCTTCCGAGGAATGTACATGTTACCCGGGGGCTGTGTGAGGCAATGCCAGTATGCTGGGCTGAGACTCCTGAGATGTTGTGTGGGCAAATCAGTTTCCCTGTCTGTAAAATGGGGATAATGATCCTGATTTCCTTTATAAGAAGCTTTGAGATCAATTGGTGAAAAGCGCCATATAAGAGTTAGGAATCATTTTCAAGTGTATGTTTGGATTTTTAGCTGTTTCCAATCTAGTTTTAGGTGTCTTCATCTTAGGTGGTGTTTTCATCTTTTCAAAATTTGACAAAGATTACTTGACATTTTCCAACTACTAGTAAAGGTTTTTGTTCAACTTCATAAACTTTGGGAACCAATTACTTGAAAAGTTTTGCCTTCACTAAAATTACTGTCCTTTCCACCAAATGCATCCGATGAAGTGAGCTGTAGCTCACGAAAGCTTGTGCTCTAATAAATTTGTTAGTCTCTAAGGTGCCACAAGTACTCCTTTTCTTTTTGCGAATACAGACTAACATGGCTGCTACTCTGAAACCTGTCCTTCTGGTGAAATCCCACCTTCTCCTTTACTTGTGGGAAAGAAACTCTTCAGAGTTTCTTCAGATTTCTTCAAGAGTATTCTCAAGTACTTAACTGAAGACCCATGAGAAAATCACAGGAAAATCTGAGGTCTCACATGGTGAAAGAGCCTGAGAATTCAGAGATGAGGCTCACCTGGGCATTTTGCTAACATATAAACCTCCAGCCATCAAAGGCTTCTGAGAAGAACTGATAGAGAAGGTGACTGACATGGTGATGGAATTCAAGACAGCTCTTGATCTTGATCGCCTCAGTTTCCACAGGGATGACATCTCGTAATCAATAACTCCAAACCTCCTAGTTAAGGTTTCCATTTTGGCATTCTCACAGGTATTCTTCAGATCCACACATACAGTTGCTCACCCCCCCCCCCCCCCAACTGGATCCTCAGGCTGGATGTGGACATAAGGACCCAGGTTCTTGGCTGGTGTAAATTGGGATGCCAATTTATACCAGCTGAGGATCTAGGTGAAGAAACGCAAGTACCACCTCCCTGCTTTGGTCTGGGCTGTTTTGTCTCATGCCCCATTCCTATGGAATTCCTCTCCTCAATGTGTTCAGAGATGCTCCTGCTCTTTGTGGTAATGTAAGCATTTCTCTATGAGACTGCCAAGGTCCAATTAACTTTATAAGGAGCTGAGTGTGTTTGTTTATGGGAGAATGCCCCCTTCAGCATTTTCAAGAGTAAGGTAAAAAGTTTTTTGTTTTTAGATGACCTTCTGACTAAACTCTATTGACTTTTCTCTTTGGATTCATTGTAAGTTGCCGTGGGAAGTTTACATGATGACATGCCTGTGAATTACATGGTATTAGATTATTGATTTAATATAATGTCCTGTTCTTATCCCCATATTCTCTGTTATCCTAATGGGTACAATATGGGTAAGCATATGCAAGGGAAAATATATTCCCAGGAGCCCTTAAAAGGCTAGGTATAACTAAACAACTCAACACAAGCATTTGCTAGCTTAGCTAATGGAGGAGTCAAGAGGGCATGAATGACTCTGGGTTCTTTGAGTGTTGACTAATGCTTCAGGAACAGTTTTGGCTTCATGATGAGTCTCTGTTATGTGTGTTTCACAAGCTAAGCGGTCGCCCCTGTGAGTTTAGGCAGGTCAGCTGCAGATCCCTTTCCATGCAGATGGGGGCAGTGTTTTCTTTACATTTCTAGTGAAAGGCTTGTGCATAGTGGTGGCTTGATAGTGGTCTGAAGTGAAATCTTGCTGTAGCTGTTACATCTTGCTCCCTTCCAGTAAGATTTTGGTGGGGGACCAGGTGAAGAAAGAGGAACCCTAGAGCCTAATGACAAAGAAGGTTAGTTAAGTCGTTGGCTGTTGTGAAAGAAGCTCTGTGATCTTGAGGAGGAGATTAATGGGAGGACACTGGGACTATCATCAAGGTGACACCGTCATACTCTGAAGACTCTGTGTGGGATTCTAAAAGAGGACTCACAGAATAATGTACCTAACTCACATTGATTTTCAATGAGAGTTGAATGCCTGACTCCTTTAGGCCTCCTTGAAAATGCCAGCCAGTATCACTCCTGCAGCTGAAATCACATCCTAGATAAGATGCGGGGAGGAGTGGTCTGAAGGGGTCAAGCAGAAGTAAAAAGACAAATATTGGTGTCGGGGAGATAGTGGGGGGCCATTCAGAACTATAAGGAGAATACTCTGCTCCTTTTCCTTCTTAGCCAAAAGGGAGCCTGCTGTGAAAAATCTATGTAACCTTTTACAGTACAAAGTACCTTTTGTTCTTCCTTTTCTCTCCCACTTGTTCCCCACGGTTCTTCGAATTCACCACAAGTCATTGTCTTTCTGGGGTAAGTCAATAGTGTGAGTGTTCTTTGAGCTCCGCACATTCAAAGTATCGAGGGTGGATATAGGACTGATTTCTCAGGAAGCAACAGCCGAATTAAAGGAACTGTTTTAACACATAGGAACAAACACAGTAAGCCTGTAAAGAGGAGAAAAACATGCTATCACCCAGCTCTATAGGCACTTACACCTTTTAAATGTCTTTGGACTTTTCCAGCATGAGAACAAAAAATTATTTAGATGAGAGTCTGGTTAATTGCACTCGGCAGGTACTTTTCTCTCTGTTAGTCTGCATTTATCGCGTTTACCTGCCACAGATATTTATTCCATGCTCATCGCTAGAGTATTTCGGTGCCTGCTGTATTTGTTTATTGCACCTAGCCAACAATTATCACCATCCAATACAGACACTTGGAGACAATAGAACACTAATATTGTAGGGTGAGTAAATGAATTACTAGGTGAATTAGGGGGAGCATGAGAAATTTGTGAAACCTACTGCTGCTAATTTTAGTGCTTAAAGAGGGTGTACATAGATGCTCATGATCTTACTTCTTAAAAAAAAAACTATCCCACATAAATTATATACAACATACCAACATATATAATCATATGTATGGAACCTTAGTCCCTGATCCCGCCATAAACTCTGCAGGATAAGACATCTGGGATCATGCCAACCACCTCTGACTTCGGGGGGAATACATGGGGGTAGAGGTTCTGTCCACTGTGAGTTCACTGCAGGATCAGGGGTTTAGCATATTACAAATATATGGTATTACACAGGGTGTAGTGTGAAGCTTTGCGTGATATTTTGTTAGTTCTTTTCACACACAGGATTCTGAAGCACACAATACACTATCCCTTGCATGCTGTGCATGCAGGATGGATGAGGTTTTCCATTGTGAACCATGGCACACTACAAGCATTACTTGATCTTTACTATCAAGAAACATATGTTCTTAGAAAAAGCAATTTCATGATCTTAACCATAACATTTGTTCTCCTTTCCCTTTGGTTGTTAGGTTTGTCTGTAAGATTGCATCTTTGGGGCCGGGACTGTGTCTTCTATGTTCTTAGGGTTTTATATTGCCTTTCATAGGGTTTTACGCTCCCGGCCATTACCATAGGGGTGCTCAGCACTCTATAGGCACTACATAAATAAATAAAAAATATTGACCCTAAGTGCATGCACCACACTGCTTAAAAAGTTCATGACGCAAAATACTAGCACCTTATGCCAGAGTCTCAGGGAATGAAATATGTAGTAGGTTGGGATGAAGTATGCAGTTACGGGAATGATCTGAAATACTGTGTACTCCCTGCATTAAATTTTGCCCTTGGCTGCACATGCACAGAGCTCCCCCTGAATTCAGGGAGACTTGTGCATGTGTAACCAGGGGAAGAATTCAGACTGAGATTTTCAAAGGAGCCTAAGGGAGTTAGGCATCCCCATCCCAATGGAAATGGGTGCCTAACTCTCTTAGGCTCCTTTGAAAATCCCAGCCTCGTTCTTTAGAATCAAAACACTGCAATTCTCAATGAAAGTTTCAGGAGAGACAAAGGACAGAAAGGTTAGTTCTCAGTAGAAATCTCATTATTACATTTCTTTCAAGATGGCCATCATTTCCCTGGTAATTTTCTGAATTACTGTAATGAGGATTAATTTGGCTTCCAGGGTACCTTGCGTTGTCCTTCTGTATGTACAAAAGGTTTGTTGTAAAACCTTTTGAAACTCTTAAGGTTCAGGGGAAGGTCAGGAGCCATTAATTGGTGTGCTGCTGAAAAAGAAGTTTGTAAGGCTGGCTAATCCTACTGTGAATGGCACTCTTGGCTTGGCTGCTGGGCAGGCAGTAGTCTTTTGGGAGTGCTGGGTGGGAAAGCCTGGGCAATGTGAACCGCAGGAGAAAATTGATCCACTTGCTCCGATCATGCTCTTTTGGGGGGCATAGAATCTGTACAGCCAGCAGCATCCTTTTTAGAAAGATTAATCTTAGAAAAAAAAAAGTGCCGTTTATTTTTTTTAGGAGAGAGCTTTGAACCATCTTCGCCCATTGGGGGGAAGTGGGGAGGACACCTGAATTCAGCAAAAGGCACCTCAAGAACGTTCAAGCAGTGTGCACGCTGTCTGATGCTAAGTAAAAAGCTGAAACACCACAGTGCCGGAAAATAACACAGAATAAAAATGGGGGAGGAGGTGGGCCTAATATTTGCTGATAATGCCTCTTGCAAACCTTCAAAAGGACAGTCTTAGTCCCTGATCCCCTTTTGCTCCAAATGAGAGTTGTGCATGCAAAGTGTTCTTAATGTTACTTTTCCGAAATATATTCCTTGTGCTCTCTAAGTGCCGTTGTCCCTGAGCAGGGCTGTTTTGCAAGATGATGGTCAGAAGCCTCCTTCATTGGTACCCGCTATTTCTTTTCTCTTTAGACTGTCATCCTTTGTGCCACCAGTGCGTGGCTGATCTCCATGACACGGGCAGTGTCTGCTTGAAGTGCCAGAACGCCCGTCACTTGCTGCTGAGGGATCACTGTGTTCCTGACTGTCCCATGGGATCCTATGCAGAAAGTGGAGTCTGTAAAAGTGAGTAACGGCCTGGAGGTGGAGCTTAGTGGTGAAATCTGCCCAGCTGCTCCCTTGGAATTGCTTCTCTTGAGAGGCCAGTGGACAGGGTGCTGAGCTAGATTTCAGGAAATCTCTGTTTGAAGCATGGCTGTGCAAGTCGCTGCACCTCTCTATCCTCCTGTTTCCTCTCCCGCCCTTTGTCTGTTGTTAAATGGGAAGCTCTCTTTGAGGTAGGGATTGTATGTCTTTGTACTGTGCCTAGCGCCATGGAGCCCCCAAGCACTGCTATTACACAAATAATACTAGTTACTATACTGCAGATAGCGGGAAGTTTGTGGGGAGAAGGGGCGTGGTAGTGTGGTTCTGTGTCAGTCTTGTGAAAGGTCCCCGCCTCATCCATTCAGTTTTGGCTGATGCAGTGATGTCACTTCTGGGGGTTGTTTTCAGGTAGGTGGGACTCTAAGATTTTCCATATTCAAGGAACACGTAAAGAGGGATCACTTCAGATGTCCTTCGCTAAGCTGCTATGTCTCTTCTGCTTTTGTGGTGGTAGCACAATTTTAGGAGCTTGATTGTCCAGGGGACCTTCTAGGCATGTGCCAAGAGGAGAAAAAACAAATTCTATTTATGAAGACGGGAACTACTGGTACAGAGGGACACTAAACACTATGGTGAAATCCAGGCCCCATTGAAGTTAATGGCAAAACTCTCACTGACTTCACTGGACTCTGTGTATAGCTGTCAAGTGGGCATAGGACTCTGCATTAGTCTACGGTAGGATCTCAAATGAGGAAGGTTGTTACATCCTGAAGCGGGATCTTTTATCTATGCTCTTAGGAATCCAACAGAAAACCTGCCACCAAAAGCTGAGTATTATCCCAGTTTTTAGAATTTCCTTTCAGCTGATAGAGGCTCGTGCTGGATCAGTATTGCCAGAGACAGTAATTCCTGCCTGTCCCAGAGAGAAAGAGCCGGCTCCAGAAAAGCTAGTCTAACTCCTCGGTTTGTGGGGGTAGTGTGTTGTAGGCGGTCAGCCAGCAATGTTGGTAGTAGCATTCTGATGGTGCCTTGTGCCTTCTGGTCCATTAGCCCTTTTTTGCCCATCATGGTACCTGCTGGTGCTTGAGTGGCACTTTTTTTTGCAGGCTTCTTCATACCATTTTGCCTTTCTCTGCCTTTCTCAAGAGGACATAAATCCATTTCCTATGAGAACTCCAGGATGTCCACCCAGAGCTTGTCATAGCCCAGTTCATCTTACATGAGACAAAGTATATTAGGGATTGAAAGAAGAGAAAGAGACCAAAAGCAGAAACATTATATATTTAAATGTTCGATCTGGCCTCTTTGCATGAAATGGGCACTGCCTAATCCAGACTAAATGTACAAGCTCAGCATTGCAAAGACTTCTCTCTATTGGCCCAAGATTTAGTTACAAGGTCGCTGTATCATTACTTACCTAGCTCCACACTGACAGAAATATTAACTGTGTTTCTTAGTTTTGTCTTAGCCTTCCAGGTAGTGTGTTTCACTCTGTAGCGCTATAATATGTATTCTAGTGGGGCATGCCTCTTGGAGGGAGGGGGGGATTCCTTCCTCCTGGAAAGCCAAGTTTAGATAGAGCATTTCTGCCCTTGGGGGTAAAGATTTCATGAATTACCCAAAACGTTCTGTTGTTCAAGTTATGTCAAAGTGCATATTAAATTTAGGGCGAGCTTTTAAGATCCCTAACATTGCCTTGGGCCAAATTCAACCTTGAATAAGGTGGGTATCTCCATGGATTTCTTTGTCCACTTACAGTCAGTGATGGATCTGGCCCTTTACATTTAATGAGGGCACAGTTCTTTACTTACAGGACAGTCAGGAAAGCAAGAAATCCCACAGTGAGAACATATATGCATGTAGAAATGGTGGATGCTCTGCATTCTGAGGATCATTCCAGTGATGTGCGCTTGTAAAGAACCTTTACAGACCTGCTTGAAGATTTGCTTTTGCGTGAATGGTATTTTCATTCTTTTTGCCCTCTCAGAGTGTCACCCCTCGTGCAAAACCTGCAGTGGCAGAGGTCCTTTCTCCTGCTCTTCCTGTGACTCCAGCCTCGTTTTGTCTCACACTGGCATGTGCACCTCAGCCTGTTTCCTGGGATACTACAGGGATGAGAGCTGGACCTGCAAACGTAGGTGTTTCCCGCCAAACACTCCCTCCTCTTCAGAGTGCCCTTGCAAATGGTTTCTTGGCTTCTTGATCCTGTCTGTCCCATCATGAAAAGCTTGTAACTGTCAGGAAAATGCTGTTGGTGACATTATGACGACCTTGAACTAGACTTAATAATTAAGGAGCATCACTATACATGCAACAGTGACTAACAGAACAAGGGCCTAATTACCTACTGCCTGGTACAGGTCTGGTCATTTATGCCAGTGCAAAATGCTACCATTCTGATTGGGCAGATTTCTGCAAGGTGCTTAGCACTCTAGCTACAATCCAGCAAAGTTCTTAAACATGTGTTTAACCTCAAGCATGTAAATAGTCCCATTTGCTTTAAAGGGTCAGTCCAAGTATGTGTTTCAGTACTTTGCCGGGGTGAGACCAGACTGCTCATCAGGATCAAAGCTTATGAACACAAAGTGCATTCCACTCTTACTAACTTCTCCAGAAAACCCGCTTTCCAAGTAGAAAGGCTTGCCAAGCCTCAGTGTCGTGCCAAACTCATGGATAGTCTTCTGTGGATGTCCTAAAATATGTGTTTTTCCCCTTGGGCTGTCCATTCATTAGTCTAGTCACAAGCCCTTGCCGAATACAGTTCTAGCACCCAAACTTGAGTGAGACATTTATTTCTGTAAACAGTCTCATTCCAACCGCACAAGTCTCATCTCCCAGTTTGCAAATAACTTTTTTATTGTATGTAAAATTTGTGGCTGGTGAAAACTAATGAGCCTTATGGCAGAGTGTGTTGATGTATAGAATTTGAGTAATTTCAGGAGGCACTCAGACCTGTTCAGGTGCAATGTTAGTGATAACTCATCTAGAAATAGATTGATCTGCTCTGTTGGACAGCTACCAGGTAGAGATAACAACAAATGTTTAATCAGAATCTTTGGTCTCTTTCTCTCCTCCCCTATTTGTTTTGATTTCACTACACTTTTGAAGAACCCACAGTTTTGAAAATACCTTAGATTAAATCAAAGGAATGTGAAGTAGATCTATGTACTCCTTTGCTCTCGATATGTCTATTGGAGTGTTTGTAGAGAAATGACGACACAAACTTAAGAAGCTTTTCACAAAAGTGGTATGCATCTAAAAACATCGTTGCAGAGCAATGCTGATAAAAGAAATGGCATGTACTTGTTTTTAAATGCAGCTTTTGTTTGGGAGCAGTCTTTTTGGATAGTGTGACCACTGTGTGTTTTGAACTCCACAAATGTTTTATCATTCATGGGTCTTCTAATTCATGACTCTTTTATCTAAAGATACTTGACAAACACTAAATTAATGACCACCACACCTTTGTAATTACCGATGAAATGAGAAGTGCTGGTGCATTTATAAATAGGTATTAGATTCTTTAAATAGACTTTCTTTAGGGTAAGTCTACATTACTGCTAGAGGTGTAATTTCAGATAGATGTACACAGGGTAGCTTTGACTGAGCTAGCATGCCAAAAATAGCAGTGTAGCCATGGCAACATAGTTTAGCTGCCCAGTTACAATCCTATTTTTGACCCTAGGTAAGTAGTCAGGTGGCTAGCCTGAACTGTTGCCTACACTGCTGGGGCTACACTGCTGTTTTGAGTGCCCTTCATCAAAGCTAGTTCATGTACATCTACCCAACCTGGAAATGACACTTCCAGCTGCAATGTACATGTATCCTTGGAAACATGTTCTCTCCCAGTAGCTACAGAGTTGTATGACATTTTTGGACCATATAGCAACAAATCATTAGCTCAGATGTCACAAGTGGCAAAATGGGTGGTTTCTCCTAGTTTCAACAAGACACCAGGAAAAAATAGGTATTTACAGCTAATCTGTGCTTTGAGTTTTTCAGATTTAGAACTCAATGTGAACTTGAACCAAGAACAAGTGCACATACACCCCCCTAAATAAGAACCATTGAGTTTCATAGATCTCTACTTTCCAGCCACACTGAACTCATTCTCAAGCCTGTGAGAACGTTTGGCCATAAAAAGAACCAGTTGAGCTTGTTCCTTTGGACTTATGGGGCCATATTTCCAGATGTGCCTGCGTAATTGTATGCATAAAATTGTACTTGTATTTGCATGAGCAAATGCCAGGATTGTGTTTGAGATAATTGTGTGCTCAAAGAATCAGTTATGTTTCTAGCTGACCGTTTGTATGCATAATTGTTGCATTTGCTAGCACAGCTTTGGTAATTGTACATGCAAGTTAGGTGTGCAAATCCACATGATTTTTGCATGTGTGTTTCTGAAAATAGAGCTTTTGATGTGCATTGTACCACTCCAAGTGATTGCTCTCCATTAAAAGTATGGCAGATCAGTACCATAGTGGACTCTCTCTGTACATTGGCTAGCTGCTATGCGGGGTACTTCTATATGGCAGAAAAGACCTGCAGCAGCAAGACTCTGAGCCTGGGTCAACTGACTTGGACTTGCACTGTAGGGCTAAAAATAGCAGTGTAGATGTTTGGGCTTGGGCTGGAGCCCAAAGGTGAAAGCTGATGAGGTGGGGCGGGTCTCCAATCTGAGGCCAAACATCTACACAACTATTTTTAGCCACCCCCAGCGCGAGCTCTGTGAGCTCGGGTCAGTTGACCCAGGCTCTGAGATTCACTGCTGTGTTTTTTTGTCTGTGTAGACGTACTCAAAGTTCCTTTCCACTCTTTCGTAACACTTTGCTATTAAAGCTTTGCTATGGGATCATAGAATCATAGAATATCAGGGTTGGAAAAGACCTTAGGAGGTCATCTAGTCCAACCCTCTGCTCAAAGCAGGACCAACCCCAACTAAATCATCCCAGCCAGGGCTTTGTCAAGCCAGGCCTTAAAAACCTCTAAGGATGGAGATTCCACCACCTCCCCAGGTAACCCATTCCAGTGCTTCACCACCCTCCTAGTGTAATACTAGTGAGGGAGGTCTAGTATCCAACTTAGACCTCCCCCACTGCATCTTGAGACCATTGCTCCTTGTTCTGTCAAGGATAGCCAAGAGCTGTGCCATTCATGTTGAATGCACCTGCATCATGCTGAGAAATTCAGACTCCCAACATCCTGGAGCGAAATATTTTGAACCTCTGGGTGTTGCACCTTGTCCAGCTGAACCGTCAGGTTTTGCTTCCTGTTTCTGTAAACTTCACGACATCCCACATTTCAAGCAAAATGTAAAACACTTAATGAAACACTTAGGTGAAATTCTATGGCCTGTGTTATGCAGAGGTTAGACTAGATGATCCTGATGGTCCCTTCTGGCCTTCAGAACTCTGAGTCTATGAATAAAAACTGGACGGGTTAAATTTAAGTTACTCAAGGTGAAAGGAGAAAAATGCTGTAAGAACACCTGGATACAGGGATTTGAATTCAAGTTCCATGTTTGACCCTGGTGGTTCACCAGATTTTTAGTACACAAACTTTGTCCATCTGGGAGAAAGCAATATTTTAAATTGCTCTCAAGTGGCTCCTTTTGGTAGACACTCAGAGCAACATTAAGTCCTATGTGGAGATATGTCCAGAACTCCCTTCTGGATAGATGGAGGGTAGCCATGAAGTGGGGCCTGGGGATGGTAAGCAGGGAAAGCTATGAAGAGTTACCCCAGCAGATTCTCCAAGAGAACATTGAATAGTGGAGCTTCAGATAAATCTAACCTCATTTGGCTAGTGCTTCAGTAATTGCAGTGATTTTTTTTGGTCTTAATTTCTCTACAGCTTGCAGTGTCCACTGTCTGGGTTGTGAATCGGCCATGAGTTGTACATCATGCAGAGACTCAGACAAGGTTCTGTTGTTTGGTGAATGCCAGTATGAAAGCTGCACTCAGCAGTATTATCTTGATTTCTCCACCAAGACTTGCAGAGGTGAAAAATGCATATTTTCTATTTAAAAATAACAATTAGGATGGCTGCAGAATGGTCTGCCTAGGGGGTCTATTACTGAACAGATTTTTTTTCTGTTATCTTTTTTTCAGCCGTCCTCTGTCACATACTTCAGTTTTCAGTTAAAAAAAAAAATTCCCCAAGATTATTGCAAACCCTTCCTTTGTAAATGATTTAGTAAGTGAGCCATCAAACTTTCCAAGGGTTGGGTTTAGCAATTCTTTCAGTCACCACTCAGTGGAATAATGAATGAGGTTAACATTTTAAATCTTTTTGTACTGAGTGCATGTAGGGTCTTGTATATTGATCTGAGTATCTCTGGCTTATAAATACTACATTCCTGAACAACAACAACAAATACTGAGAAAGATTTAGAAGACTTGAGAGATTTCCAAAACTCTCCTAGATAATATTCCATACTGAAAATGTAGTTTGAGGATGATGTAGCTTTATTGTCTACCACCACCATTCAAAGCACTATTGCAAATCAATTTTTATTAGATAGTTATTTCTGACTGGCTCTCTCTACGCTTCATTTAACTAGGCAGTGAGAGTCTGCTGATATTTCAGTACTGTAGAGAAGCAGTATAGGGAACTGGACTGAGAGTGTTCTACCCTGACTCTGCCACAGATCTACCATGTGACATTGGGCAAGTCACCTCACCTTCATAGGCCTTGGTTTCCCCTCCTCCTCATTGTCTATCTTGTCTACTTAGACTGTAAGCTTTTGAGAGCGGGGATTGTCTTGAATGATATATTTGTACAGGGCCTAGCACCACGATGCCCCGATTGAGGTGCTCCTGTACTACAAATAATAATATTATAGATCATATTATTCCCTTGCGGACATGGACACATGCACACTGTCTCCACTAAAGGCAGAAGGAGCCATGCCTGGGAATCTGCAGGTGGAATTGGGCCTACCTGTACGTGCTGTGTTTCTGGCCTGAGGACTCTCTTCAATGAGTGACCTTCCTCTTTGGTTATTTTGAATTGGGAAAGCTTCCGGCATCCCAGCAGTCCCAGTCTGTGCAAGATAAGAGATTGAGGGTTTTGTGTGGATAAATACTAATGCTTAGCGTTGGCAGATACGGACCTACTGGTGCCTAAGGGGACAAGAGCAGGCTTCTCTGGCTGCAAAGCTGCCTCACTGATAAGCAAACCCTGAACAATACCTGTGTTTAACGTAATTAGGGAATGTGAAGCCGAAGAGGGGAATTCCTGTTGTTAAAAGAAGGCCCCATATTAGAAATCTTTCTTATTTTACATCTATTACACTGTCCTTGCTTTACCCTTCGTTGCTAGGGATTAGGCTTCCACAGTGGATAGCTGCCTAATATGTTAAACCCGTGTACAGTGCTAGATGTGCACGCAGATGGCGGCCCTACTTTGACGTTTTCTTGATTCCAGAGTGTGACTGGAGCTGTAATGCTTGTAAAGGCCCCGCGAGGACTGACTGTCTGCAGTGCATGGATGGCTACATTCTGCAGGATGGGGCCTGTGTTGAACAGTGTCCTTTAGCTTTCTACAGGGAATCAGACACATGCCAACGTAAGTCTCTGTGAAACTGCTTCTAGCTATCACTACGGTGCCATGCTTTCCTAGTTTGTTTTCCAGTCTCTCTCTAATTCTCATTTGTGTGTACAGCAAGTTTTTCATTTTGAAGGCATGCCCTAACGTCAGCCTCTAAACCCCCTACACGCAATGTGTCTCTGTAGACATAGCTATTAATGTCATAGACCCAGCCATATCTCGCTTTTGTGCAGGCAGCAATAAAAGGTCTAGTTACTACTACGCAGATGGTAGTTAATTGTTTTGGTTTTGCAAATGTTTTTCAGGATGTGATGACCATTGCCTCCAGTGTCATCATCCAAATGAGTGCACTCGTTGTGAAGCTCCTTTTTTCCTCTTGCAAACACATTGTGTCCTGGATTGTGGGAAGCGATATTATGCAGACCGTGCAGAACAGAAATGCACAGGTGAACAGAACTGGTGTGAGAAGGTGGGGTGGGATTGAGGCTGCAACTCTTTAAACACTGTGAACTGTTAATTCTCACATGGTGGCGTAGGAAAACAGAGAGCACCACTGACATGCAGTGATATGAAACTCATTGCTGACTAGGTGAAATCAGATTGTGAATTAAGGAATAGGCTATGCCTACCCTAGAACCCACTTATGGTGAGTTTGGATAGAGTGAAATTCCATGCAAACAGCAACTCTGGTTTTAGTGAACCTCTACTTACGACATTTGACCATAATGAAAATATTTACTGTTATGAAATAGATCTATTCTGTTACAGCTTTCTACTGTATGTTCAGATTAGCTAGTTGTGCAGGATCTGAGTACACGGCCAGATTTTTCAGATGTGCAAAGCTAACCATGGTTCCACTTAAAACATTGTTCTGTTTTGAAAGATTGTCAGTGTGAGAGAGCTTTCCTATGTTAAATGGGGGAATACTAGTAGAACCAGCAATGAATCTCACACTAGTAAAAGCTTCCTACCATGGACACCCATTCTCTGTGTATTTGTGAGTGGGTGTGTTAGTACTTGTAGATATAGTTTGGGTCATTTTTTACCATTAGGCAAGGTAGCAATGGGAGTAGTTGTTTCCTAATCTAAGAACTGGGACACCTGCACATATCAGTTCTTGCATTGTTTGTGGTGCCTAATGAGGTTGTGCTTTCCCATCCATCTCAGCTTGCCCCGTGGGATGCTTGGAGTGTGACAATGCCAGTGAATGCCACCTCTGTGATGCCACCATGTTTCTGAAGAACAAGCTTTGTGTTTCTTACTGTGGTCATGGTTTTTATGGCAACACCAGGACCAGAGAGTGTAATGGTGAGTTCCTCCCATTTTGGATAAGGGAACTTAACTGGTGTTTTTCTGACAGGTTTTTGAGTCTAGAGGTAGCATTTGTTTAATAGTATTTTTGAAACCCAAGTTTTGTACAGATCCTCCATGTTGTTCACAGACTGGCTATTAAAAGGAGTAGAAAGCTAGTTCTCCGTAATGTTTCTTTTCAGGAAAATGGATACAGCTGGCATTCCAAATAAAGTTAATTTGTATAGTTAGGGATAATTCTCTTCAGTTGCAACATGTTCCCCGCAGCCCCGTCTCCCATCATTAGTAGATGCAGAGTAAAACCATGTGGGAAAAATACATTACTGAGGCAACAATGATACATAGCATTTTATATGTACAAAGCACCGTGTAGACATGAACTAATGAATACCTCTGTAGGGTAGGTCAGTAAAGGTTGTTATTCCCATTTTACAGATAGGGATACTGAGATAAGAAGTGTCTTGTCTGAGCCCACACAGTCCGTGGCAGAACCTGGATTAGAAATCGGTCCCTCCTAATACTCCACTCTGTGGTCATTCCTCTAGACCACTGTGTCCTCCAATAATGAGAGTGACATTAGGTGAGTCTGGTCTAGTATCTAGCAGAGGGCAGCAGCAAACATGCACGTCTTAGGAGGACAGAGAGACAAATAAACATTGATTCTGATTATGTAGTGAGAGCATGTCTTATGTATTAATGACGTTTTCCCCTTGTTTCTAGCCAGTACAGATATGTCTGCTCCGCAGGTGAATGGTTCACTCACAGTAGGGATTGGTGGGGTAAAGCCACTAGACTTGTCCTTCATGGATGCACGTGACCTGGGTGACCAAGATGGAGAGCTGCTATTCCATGTGGTCCGCTCTCCCACCAATGGCAGACTAGTGATAATGGAGAATGGGAAAGATGTGCAACTGGACAAGGGTGACCACTTCAGTTGGAAGGATGTGAAGGAGAAGAGAGTCCGCTTTGTGCACAGCAAAGAGAAATCCAGGTGACTGAGCGTGTCTTTGTTTTGATCTCTTGGCCTCGCAATGATGGATGCGTCTCGAAGAATTACTCACCTGTCAGTCGGCACAGTGCCGAAACTGCTTTCTGTGAGGCGCATTGCAATGTTTCCATCACTGCACCAAAGTTGCTGTACCATGGTATCACAGGCTGCACATTTCCCTCCGTGTTTAGAATAGGAGATAACTACACTCTAGCTCCCGTTTAATTGAATGAGAGTTTGCTGTTGGATTCAGTGGGAGCAAGTGTAGCTCCCATGCTTGGGATACAGTGATGGTGGTGGTAAATGCTGATGTTTTAAGGATGGTTGGTATTTAGTTATTTGATATCGACAGGAAAATATTCAAATTATTATGTAGATCCACATTGCAGCATGACCTGCGCTCAGCCACTGCTGACGTCATGCTCTCGATTTTTAGGTCCTGACAGTATGTTCCCTTACTTCGTGTATAGTACCTGGGTGTGTTCAGATCTGTAATGTTTGAGGAAATTGCATCTACTGACTGCCACTCATATGTGCCAGAATGAGACTGAGCGCTAAATTCCACACTCAGTTACACCACCCTGCAACCAGAGTAAGCTCTAGTGTGTGGGCTGGAATCAGTGGAGTTATTCCAGTTTTACAGCTGTATAACTAAGAGCAGAATTTGGCCTATTGTTATCAATAATAATTTTGCACTTTCAGAGCACTCTTCATGTCAGAATCTCAAAGCACTTAAAATGTTAGCTAATTCTGACTAGAGAATGAGCAGGAGCATGTGGTTTTCTATTGAGCTAGAGATTTCTTTCTGCGTGGTCTTCAAAAAGTCACTTCAATGCTTTTGAAAATCCCACCCAATGTTCTTTAATGGAGACTAGTTTATTGAATTTTGGACATACTGGTTTACTGTGAATAATAATAGGCAAAGGGAAATTGGAGTATATTATGTACTGTGAATGCACTTTATTAAAGATACTATATAAACCTAATTGCAGGAGTATTAAGTTCACCTGCCACTAATCTACTCATTCCTCTTTGCATATATAGTATTTTATCTTTCTTCTGTTCCACAAGCACATTTCATCCATTAATATTGTTCTATTTTTATGGGGGGACTTGTTTAGGAAAGGTCAGTTTTCCTTGAAGGTCAGCGATCAGCGGTTCTTCTCCCAGTTAGAGATGATCACCGTGCAAGCACTGTCGACACAGGTAATATTACAAAGCTGAAGAAATCCCTGATTTTTTTATATAGATTTAAAATTTACAAGAGAAACTTGGTATCTTGTAACAATAACAAATGAACCTGAGCAAAACTCAGTTGATCTGAGTTTCTTCAGGCCAAAGAGGTTTTACCAGAGACACACAGGGCTGGATTCTCCTCTCATTTACATGGGTGTGAATTAGGAGTAGCTCCATTTAAATTAATAGAATTACACCATGTAAAAACAGTTTAAGTAAGAGCAGAATTTGGGCCACTGAGGACTGTAGTGCTGTGCACAATTATTATGGTATAGCAGAATGGCAGCTCTTCTAAAGTTAAGGTTGAGAGTCACTTACTGTTTAAAATATTCTTACAGTTAGTGGATGATCTAGACGTTTATTGCACTGCAACGGAGTCATTATTGATCTCTACAGTAGAATCTTTTGCACTTGAGCACCTGTAATAAGAATGTCTGCTTCCGGGCTGCTGATTAAGTACACTAGTAGGAACAAACAGAGCAAAAGAGATTTCTAAATGTCTCTGCAGTCATTTATGTACCCCTTAAACTGCTCACCACTTTTACTCATGTTGAGCTTATAGTCCATCATGTTCCCATTGTATATGATTATTTTACTATCATTATTATTTCATATCTGTAGTCTGCTATTGCCAAGAGGCCTCAACTAAGTTGGGGCCCCATGGTGGTAGGGGCTGTACAAACATATAGCAAAAGAGGTTCATGCCCCATAGAGCTTACAGTCTGAAACACAAAATATAAAAGGTGGATGAGAGAAACAAGTATGTGAAAGGAGGACAAGGTTACAAAATTAATTGGATGTTTTAGCACAGATTAGCTGGGTGCGCAATTCTTAGCCAATCAGTAGTGGTAATCATATCTTATACTCTTATGGGACCTGATTCTCATTTAAACAAAGGCTGTTTTACACTACTCTGGCCAGTGTAAAGGGGAATGAGAATCATGAACTTCAAGGCCTCTTTATACCATCAAAGCAGTGTAAAACAACCGAAGTGTTGCTGAGAATCAGAGCCATAGTCTTTTAGTGTTGACTCTTGTGTGCCTGACTCTGCACCCTTAATCATAATGAGTCATTTCAGTAATATATAAAAGTTTCTTTAATCTCTCCAGTTAGGTTCAGATTTCAGGCTGTAGTGCTATGCTGTGTTTTAGGCTAATTATGTAGGACTACAACGAGCTGCAACACAGCTCCAAAGCAGAAATGTTGGCACATTGGACTACTAACATCCTCACTATGTATAGCATTGGTAACCATTTTATTTATCTATTTAGTGTTCCTGATAGGGAATAAATCCTCCAGTCTGAGAAGGTTTTTTCTTTTTTGGGGACCCATAGTCTCTTGATCCTGTGAAGTCAGTAGGGATTCAGGACCTCGCAGGGTTGGGCCCTTTAATGGTATCTTGAGGATTTTTTTTAAAAAAAATATAATGGTGTTTTCTTGCTTTTAAGCATTATTTTCTATGTGGGCTAAATTAATAGCTTACACAATAACTTACACAACTCAACAGTGCTCCTTACAAGAAAGAACTAGATAACTAATTTGAAACTGGTAAAATTTGGACTGTAACCGGACTTCTTCCCAGGTTGTGTAATGTCTTCAAGATGGAGGTTAGGTACCCCTTTGCCCTGGAGTTAAAGCTGTTGTGTAGCCGGGTTGGTCCAATCTATAAATAGAATTTGCTTTCCATAAAACATATGTTTGAGCATTATTTGCTGGCCTTGTACTTTGCGCAGCAAGAAAATATTTCATTACAGGCCTAGTCTTACAACTGTTGAAGTCAGTAGTAGAACTCCCATTGGTTTGAGTGGAAGCAGAGTAGAGACTTAGGTGAGCTAGGACTAGAGGTCTAATCCAAAAGCCTATTGAAGTCAGTTCCAACTCCATTGACTTCTAAGGGTCAGGCCCTAGGGTCTGTGTCTGTACAAACACTTCATAAACTAGCTGAGGTGAAGAGTTTAAGAATGCTACTGCCTGATTCTTTTGGAGACAATGAGCCAAATTCAGTCCCCACATAAGGAGACACGATTCCGTTGACTTCAGTGGAAGTTGGACCTACTTATGCCCTTGCCAAATTTAGTCCAAAGTCTGTGCTGTTTAATTCTCATTTTGTCTGCTGGACAAGAGATCAAAAGCCCAGCCAAGTGGAGGTGGCTTTTTGCTTCAGACTCGCTTCTTCACCAGCAGAATAACAAAACCCTGTGCATTCCATGTTACTCCCTTCAGTCACTTCCACTGAGATGCTTTAACATAAGCTGAGGTCTCCCAGCCATTAGGTGTCACATGGAATCATTTGTCTGTGTGAAGCCCTCCCTTTAGATTTCTTTTTAATTTGCACGTCAGGGAATAGATAAGTACCCATAGTTTGTACCATGTGCGTTTGCAGCAGTGTTCCTTATATAACAATATCATCGGTTTAATAACCTTTGTTTTTGAGGAAAAGAGTGGGTCTGAGCAGAAGAAGAGCTGTTCTAAAAAGAACCCCTATTTCAGTAGCGGGATATTAAACTAAGATTATTATTTAGTTATATTATGGTTGTGCCTACAGGTTCCAACAGGGGAGAGGGCCCCATGATGAAAGGCACTATACACACACAGAATGAAAAGATAGTCTCTGTCCCTAAGAGCTTGCAATTTAAAGTAGATGACAATAGACAACAGGTGGAGACAATCTGTGTTCTTTGGCTTTGGGTTTTGATTAGGAAAAAAAATCCCTTTTCTGAAGGTTCATGTTGCCTGTTTCCTAGATAAAGGGACGCTTGAAACCTGAAGAAAACACACTTACACAGATACGTAACCAGTTATAATGAAACAGTGATCTGTGTAATATGCCTTTCCCCTAACCTGTCTCTGTCTTGTCTGGTAGATTTTAAGCTCTTCAGAGCAGGGCTAGTCTGTGGCTCTGTGGTTGTATAGTGCGTAACGCAAGGCGGCCCTGATCTCGGTTGCTGCCTGAGCACTACCATAATAAATATGATTAATAATGATGTTGCCATACCACCTGGGACTGCGATTTCATTTTGATTACAAAAGTGAAGCATGATTGGGCCTGGTTATTACCTGTATGGGAGACCTCCACGGAATGTCTAGGAGCTGCAGAAATGGGAAGTGGTGAATGCAAAAGGTGGCACTCTTCTCTTGGGCTACATCTAGAGCCATTACCCCGTATGTGCAAGAGGAGGCAGCATTGTCTGGTCCATGAAGTTTCAGGTCATATTTTTATGTATGTTTTCCTCCTCATCATAGCCTTTCCTTGATAGGAATGATGCCTTCTCCTTTTTGGAATTGGGCAAGCGAGAGGGTTGTAACTAGGCACTAGGGCAGCTCTACCAAAATCAGGGGGAAAAGATCTTGAAGTCAGTTATTGCTTGGAGTTCCCATTGACTTTAGCAAAACCAGGCCTTGTCCCTGGAGGTTCTTATTTGAGCTATCCTAGCAGAGCAGCAAAGGGGATACAGACCGTGAGCAGGTAACTACATTCTTTATGCATAAATGTCCTGAGGCTTTTTGTTCAGCTTGCTGCAGTGTGAGAATCCCACCTTCTAATGTAGTTAAATCTGTCTAGATAGTCTAAGTTCTACCCTTCTGGGGAAATGTGCAGTTAGTGAATTCCTGTTGTTTACAAATAGGGGCTTTCCAGCACATGAAGGGAATTAATCTCTCTACCCACACCTTACTTCCAGACTTCCATCAGCATTAGAGCACTGTTGTTTAGCAAACAGCTAAGAGCTGTTTTTATGTTTCAGGCCCCCTACGTGCTAAGGAATGAAGTCCTCTTTATCAGCAGAGGGGATATTGGATCAATAACAAACGTGTTGCTTGATATTCGAGACAATGACAATCCCCAGGATGTAGCAGTGGTGGTTTTAGATCCTCCACGTCATGGCCAGCTGGTCAAAGCTCCAGGGGACACAACTCCTGCAGCCCAAGTATTCCATCTGGATGACCTGGCTAATGGACTCCTACGTTACGCTCACGATGGTTCTGACAGTTGGGATGATACGGTTCTTCTGCAAGTGAATGATGGGCACCACTTCCAGAATATCCTATTCCACATTAAGATTTCTCCAAAGGTATGTTCCTTTCTGCAGTGGCCAAGCTAGTAGTTTATAAAAGCAGTATATCTGGGAGAGAGGTTAGAGACCAGACATTGCTGACAGGGATGCGGCAAGGGAGGGGCAAAGTTGCAGGTTCGGTTTGGGTTTGCAAAATCTTGTCTGTTGGTGTTTTGGTTTGTAGACCCACAATGATTCCACTTTAGTGGTTCAGCTTAGCTAAATATTTCCTGTTTCAGTTAATCTGTAGCTGCAGTTTGAGAGTTGAAAATGCACCATTCTTTTTTGCGGTAGGAGCAATAGACATGTGAGAGGAGGGGGCCTGACTCTACCCTCACTCCGTAGGTGGAGGGGGTGCTGAGAGGCTGGTAGCAATCGGCAGGCAATAAATAGTATGATATTGGACATAGGCCTCCAGCTAAAAAGTTCACATCTGGATCCAAACTTCCCCCAAAGTCTGAGGGTGCACTGATTAGGGGATTTGGGTCAGCAAATTATAAAATTAGGGGCCAGAGGCAAAGTTCTGATCCAGATAAGGAGTCGAATGTCCCTGAAGTGTGGAGGTGTTTGGGTTTGGGGTTGTAATAAGGAGTCAAACGTCCCCAAAGTGTGGAGGTATTTGGGTTTGGGGTTGTGATTGAGGCTCATTTATGACTGGCTTTAAAGCGGGTTATTCATTTGACCAGAGGTTAGGTTATGTAGCTGAGTAACATCAGTGGAGGAGTATGGAGGAGAAAACAGGACAGCTTGGTGTTTGGAAAAGAGAGCTCTTCTGTGAGTGCCCGACACAGTAAGTTAGTATTACACGGTCAATGCTAAATTGTGAGAAGAGTGGATGCATCTGGAAAATGTATGGATCTCAGGAAACTATCAGGAAAAGAAACCTACATAAATTAAAAGGCTTGGTTAACAAGGTGTTTGAATTGCTGACTTCAGCTTTAAAGGGATGGGGAGGTATTGAGTGCGGTGGTTCATGGCTGATCAACATCCCAAAGCTATCAAGATCGCTGAAGTTTAATAAACTTTACTTAATACTTGACCCTTCT
This sequence comes from Dermochelys coriacea, assembly GCF_009764565.3. Taxonomy (NCBI): domain Eukaryota; kingdom Metazoa; phylum Chordata; order Testudines; family Dermochelyidae; genus Dermochelys; species Dermochelys coriacea. The sequence continues at coordinate 15,294,770 of NC_050071.1, forward strand.
TAATATTTAATCATGTTCCTAGAGATATTTGAGAAGAGATCCCTAAAATTTAACAATTATTATTATTTATTTTAATTTAATTCTTCCATTTTTATTAAAAACTGAATGTTCCCACCTGTAGTAGTGTTATTCCCATTCTAAGTACAGGGAATGTGGTGGTAAAAAAAATTATGGTGCAGTATCTATTTTTAAATCACATCACTTTTAAAAAACAAAAAAAGTAGAATGCACTGTGACAGACAATTTGTATGTCAGACGCTATACAAAATAAGATTGTGTAACAATCATTTCAGTAATATGTGGTGGTGTCATAAGATAAGAGTCGTCAAAAAGTCAAGGATTTGTCCACCTGAGAAGAGGTCAGATTTGTGCAGTCCTACTATTGTGTATTGTGGAACCCAACAATTACAACTGACTTCCTTATATAACTTTGGCCAATCATTTAATCTTCCAGGGAAGGGGTTGGAATGGGGGCAGGGAAGGGGTGGGATGAGGCGGGGCAGGGGCGGGGCCTCACGGAAGGGGTGGAGTGGGGCGGGGCCAGGGCAGCGGGTTTGGGGTGGTCAGTGGTGCTGCCCTCAGGCCAATGTCCTAGTCCTCATGTGGCCCTTGTGGTCTTTTGAGTTTGAGACCCCTGCTCTATTGGGAAACAGTGAGTCCACACCCTAGAAAATGTGCCATTTTACAGCATCAGATCAGCCAAAGCAGGAGTTAGACCTGGCTGCATGTTGTGTGTTTGTTGTAGGTATGGGTAATGGGTAAGGTATGTTGTAGCCTGGGTAATGGGATATGGAACCCTTTGCCTTCCAGGTGGCCAAAAGATACTTAGATCAGATGATTGTGTGATGTTCAGTGTAATAAGGGTTGACAGTCTCGTTTCATTTCGCAGTGGATGAGTATCTCTTGTGGGCAGTTTCAGCAGGAAGGCCCAGATTTGAACAGGTATAGAGACTGAACTACCTTTTCACCACTAGGGGCGATTCAGCCAGGTCGGGGTTGAGGCACATTGGCGAGGCACATTGGCAAGGCAATGTGGCGGGAGCGTGACCAGCAGTAGCCCGTGCTATACTTGCTGAGTGGTTAAATAGAGAGACTTTAGTCTTCAGGACTGTTTAGTACTTACAAAAGGTGCATTAGAATTCATGCATGTGGGTGCGCGCACACGCACAGTGGAAATATAACGATCAGCCTTACCACCGGTAAACAAAAATCTGACATGATTCCAGTTGTGTCACTGACCTCTGCAGGAGAACTGACTGTAGCCTAGCTATAACTTGTCACTTAAAAATAAAAGGATTAGCAAGCAAGAAGAAACCTTTTGCGGAGTACATTTTTATTAATTAGTTGGATCACAGCATCAAAGCCAGCTGGGAATGTTATTGCAAAATGACTGAATGATTTATTGTGGGGAATGAAGAGCCCTTCATTCATTCATCCATCCCTTCGAAATGAGGAAATGCCATTGTTGCTCTGGAACTGTGACCTTGCTTTTAATTAACATTTTCTTGGAAATTTTTTCTTCTCATACAGTGCATTTTTGGCCCTCACCCTCAAAGTACTCTGAAGCACAGCTGCTCTCTCATTTCTCCCCTGCCATAATAAATCTGTTAATCTCTCTGACCCTTTCAAGCTGGTAATTTCCTGCTGCTGATTTATGCTTTGATGTTAAACTTCATAAGTGCCGTGACATCACTGACACTTGAAGACGGGTGGAAAGTTGCCATGGGTATTGTTAGGGTTCTCCTTAGCTGGCAATCAGTCCTGTCTGTCTTCTGCTCAATTCTTTTAAAGAATAAAGTGGTCATTTGTCCTAGGGGAACTGCTGATCCTAAATGATGTAAAATTTAGGACTACATGACATTCTGATTTTAAAAAATAGCATTATGCAAAATCAATATTAAATGGATTAAAATTTGATTGGTAGATCTCAAAAAGTAATTGTAAGTGGGGAATTATCATACAATGGGGGTGTTTTAATGGGGACCTGCAGAGATCCTGCAGGGATCTGTTCTTGGTCCAGTGTTGTTCAATATTTTTATAAATGATTTGGAAGCAAATATAAAATCATTGCTGATAAAGTTTTTACATAACATAAAACTTGGTGAAGTGGTAAACAATGAGGACAGTTAAGTTATACAGAGCAATCTGGATTGGTTGGTAAACTGGGTTTATTTGAACAATATGCAGTTTAATGCAGCCAAATGTGAGGTCATACAGGTAGGAACCAAGAATGTGGGTCACACTTACAGGATATGCGGGACTGTAGCCTAGAAAGTAGCGACTGAAAAGGATATGGGGTCCTGGTGGATAGCCCAGCTGAAGAGGAGTTGCCAATGTCATGCAGTGGCTAAGATGGCTAGTATGATTCTTGGCTATAATGCTGTGCAATATCGAGTAGACAGAGGGGAGTGTTATTACCAGTGTATATGGTATTAATGAAGCCATTCCTGGAACACTGTGACATGTTCTGCTGTCCACACTTCAAGAAGGATGTTGAAAAATTGAAAAGGTTTCAAAAAAGAGCTATAAGAATTGTTTGGAAAACCTGCCTTACAGTGGAAGATTTAGGAAGCTCAATATATTTAGCTTATCAAAGAGAAGATTGAGGTGACTTGACCATGGTCTATAAGTACTTACACGGGGAGACAATTTTTGATAGGAGAGCACTTTTAAATTTAGTAGACAAAGGTATAATAAGGTGACTGGAAGGTGAAGCTAGGTGAGTTCAGACTATAAATAAGGCATAAATGTTTAACACTGAGGGTAATTAACCATTGGAACATTTACCGAGGGATGTGGTAGATTCTTAATCACATGAAGTCTTTAAATTAAGACTGGATGTCTTTATCAAAAATACGTTCTAGCTAAACCACAAAATGTGGGCTTGATAGGGGAATTGCTGGGTGAAATTCTGTGGCCTGGATTACACAGGAGATCAGACGAGATGATCACAAGGGCCCCCTCTAGCCTTAGAGCCCAGTAATTTAGGATGAGGTATCTGAGAACTTGTCACTGTTGTTTAAAACTGACTTTGCCTTGGGATAAATTTGGCTCCCAAATATTTATTTTCCAGTTGGAAAACTTCCTCTGCCACAAATAACGTCCCTTTCAACTCTTATAGTCTCTGATATTTTATGAACATCAGGTTTATTTGTGTCTCCTCCAGACAAACTACCACACCCAAACCGCTCGGTCATTTCATGTATTCGCAAACACTTTTGCAATGTCAGAACTATATCAGAAAAGTTCTCCCCAGCTAAGTGTTTGTTGTTGGTTCTAAAGGTGTTGTACTTCAACATGCTTCCTAAGATGTGAAAGGGGTGAGAGATTGAAGTGATTGCCAGGGCCTGTGTGTATTGAAGTGTCACTGTTCCACTATGATGAAAATTACAGATACTTAAAAAAGTTGAGTGTGTTTTTATTTATGGCTTGTTTTTAAATGAGGGTGTGGTTTATAACCATCCTCAAAGAAGCGTGTGTAGGGAAGGGATTTAAAGAAGGGAGAGATAGTGTCAGACAAGTATTCTAGTCCTGGGCAAAGGTTTTAGCAGTGGAGATAGTGAGGATTTTTGACAGTGTCATGGAGGTTACCCGACAGGAGAGAAGCTGCAAAGGGAAAGAAAGGGAAGCAGATGCACCAGGACTTGAGGATGAGGAAGACAATACTGTTTAAATGAAGAGGTGAAAAGGCCACTGAGAGAGACAGGATCATGGGAAGGAGTGACTTGCGATCAGGAGGAGCTGGGCTCAGAGGAGACAAGAAGAAAGTCACAGATGGGACTGAAGGAGGAGAAAGTGGAAGGTGGGAGGGAAAACGAGGTGCGAAGTGGAATTGGTAGGGCAGGGAGCTTCCCTCTTTGAAGCAGATGAGAATCAAAGAGAGTCAGCTGCCTCGTGTTCTGCAATATTCAACCTCATCCTTCTTGTTTAAAAATTTGTTTATACTGGCCCATTATCATTACTCTTCAACCGAGCCTCTGCTGCTTCCCCTGCCACCCCCATCCCCTGCAGAGTGATGGAGGCCCCCGGCTGGTCACTAACCCCCTGGTGTGGGTCCCAGAAGGAGGGATGCTGCAGATCACCAACAGAATTTTGCAAGCAGAGATGCCTGGTGCCAGTGAATCTGAGATAACCTACACGATCATCAAGGACCAGCCAAGATACGGTAACTTATTATAGATCTTGTACTACCAGGGGACACTGCTGTTGGGCTGCTCCTTCTCCTTCCCTGGCGTCTCCCACCCTTAACAGAAGAAGTGCAGTTTTCTAATTCTCTGGGAGTCAGGCATGCTCAGCACTGGCTAAGGATATTATTTCATGGTATTTTGTACACATCAAATGTCTTTGGAGAACGCAGTTAGTTATAGTGCTGCATTTCAATACAGTCAGCTACGAATACTTACATATGATGTCCAAATCCCACATCTGGCCAGTTAAAATGGGTGTGTCAGCTTGTAAAACAGTCATGGCTAGATTCCAGTCTGAATGCCCAAATGGGGCTGCACGTTCCGTTTCATTGTCCATGGTTGCAGATGCATTGAGCTCAGTACAGTTAATATGGAGTTAGACCCAGATGCTCAAAGGTATTTAGGCACCTAACTCCCATTGATTTCAGTGGAAGCTGGGCACCAAGTATCTTTGAGAACCTGCGACAAAGACCCTCATAGGAACACGGTGTTACCTATTGTTTGTCAAATGGTAACGTTATGTGATGCAGTGTCGTCGTAACCGCGTTGGTTCCAGGATATTAGAAGGACATGGTGGGTGAGAGAATATCTTTTATTGGACCAATCCTTATGTAAACCTTATCTCCTAATTCCCCACTGTGGGCTCTGATCTCTGAATGGCTGCCTTCACAGTCTGCAGAAACAAAGGTGGTAAAAAGAAAAGGAGTACTTGTGGCACCTTAGAGACTAACAAATTTATTAGAGCATAAGCTTTCGTGAGCTACAGCTCACTTCAGCGAATACAGACTAACACGGCTGCTACTCTGAAAGGTGGTAAAAGCATTCTACAAGCTGAGGGGAAGGGAGGGTGGTAAGTAATGGGATTTGTGACTGAGGTACAAATTCGGAGAAGCTGGATGGGAAAGAGAACAGAGCACATCGGGCTGGAAAATAAATATGAATAAGAAGGAAGAAAGTTCATTTCCCCATCAGATGTATTGTTTCATTCACAAGGACAAATAATCTTTAAACATGCTTTAGACCCAAATGAAACTGTATTGTTTTAATTTGCTGAACCATATCAAATTAGAAAGGGTCACTTTAACAACACAGACTCTGCTCTTCTGCATGTTGTTTTTAGAATAGGTTTAATTCTTGAATAGCTGCTGACACCTCACAGAAGATGTTGATAAACACAGTGCTACTGTTCAGTTCATATTTAAATATGCCCTATATTGTCTCTGGGTAAGGCGTGTGTCTCGCTTTTAATCATTTGAAATATTTGTATGAAAACAGGAATTTGATCTTTAGGAGTTCATCTCCTGCTGCCTAATCTTCATTTGAAGTTATCCTCTGGTTGTATCATCATAATTATCTCCACAACCACTATTTGTGATGATATAAACAGAGGTTTATGGTTTCAGATGAGAAATTAACAGCAGGAGCCTTTGATCTTCAAAGTTTTCTATGAAATATTATCCCTGGTGGTGGTAATAATAATTTAAGAAAAAGTAAGGAAATACAGAAAACAGGTCCTGAGTAAAAAAGGGTCAACATAGGGCTCCGGTAAAAGCAGAATTCCAGATCCATGAAACATGTGTGCATTTTCTAGTCTCAGCTTACAGTTGTTCCAGAGCAGTTAGAAATGAACCATCTATGTATTTTTATTTGCTGATGCTTCCTTATGATTTGTGGGGGAATAGCCACTCCAGAGGCTAAATCCTGGCCCAATTGAAGTCAGTCTCAAAACTGCAGTTGACTTCAGTAGGATCTGGATTTCACTCCAGGTCTGTAATATTAGTAAAATGAATGGGAATTGGGCATCCTAAGAGACTGACTCAGGTGAGTAAAGTATCGGAATCAGGCCTATCATTAGATTGAAGGACCATGCTTCTAAGGGAATATTAGTGTAGTTATTAGTGCGTGATAGGGTCGCCGGATGCAACCTGGACTTTGGGACCGCTGAGCCCTCTGAACTAAGCAACCTGGGCTGCCTCTCACGTTGTGACGCTGATGTCAAGCTATAACACTCTGATCAGCACTGCATTTACACAGACATCCACAGGCAGGCACACACTGAACTGAGTTACATGAATGATGTCCCAGCCACTCATGAATCGCCAATAGGGAGGCTCCCCCCCAGCCTTGCACCCCAGCACTGTACTATCCCACACTGCTCAAGGCTTCCTTGGGCAGTGCAAGTTCATTAGTTCACCACTCCCTCAGTGTTGAATGGACACACGTTAGCCTTTGTAAACTGTGCTGAGATTTCCCAAGCACTTCAGCCAAAACAGATTTATTAACGACAGAAAGATACATTGTAAGTGACTATAAGTGGTAGGCACACAAGTCAGAGATAGTTACCTTAAGAAAAGAAAAGTTAACATTCATTCTAAATCCTAAATTTTCAGTCTAAGCAAGAACTGAACCAAACAATGTCTCACCCTGACAGATAGTAGAAGCAGGTTACAGTTCCCCAGTATACAGGCTGGGACTATCTTCCAGCCTGGGACCACCCTTCCCCAGTTGGTCCATTGAGACATTCTTCCAGGTGTTGAGTTGAGGGGGGAGAGAGACCAAGTGGTGATGTCACTGTCTCTCCTTTTATATCTTCTTCCTGCTTACTAGAAAGATCCTTGCTGTGACGCGGTGGTTAGGCAACCTCCATTGGTCAGGCAGTCTCCATGGCATACATACTCTCTCTGAGAAGTCTCTGGGATGGCCCTTGGGAGAGTGGATTCCCTTTAATGGGCCATCAGCACGTGTCTGGCTGGTCCTCTGTCGTAGTTGAGGTTGGCTGTGGGTGTCTTCCAACCTCACAACATATTTCAGTAACACACATTGCTACACTTCATAACTGCACATATAATATAGCACATACAATCCAAAAGAACATTAATGTTCAACAGATCAAGACTTTTCAAATGATACCTCCCAAGGCATGCATTGTACAAAACCGATTATAATCATGTCATAATGCTGAATATGGGGGTTCCAGGGTGCTACTTTGAGGTACAGAATGTCACATAGTGATAAAACAGAAACATGATATGCCATTTTTTTTATTACTCAAACATCATTCAAATGCGATTTTTGGAAATGAACTAAGAGAGCTTAAAACGAATATTTTGCAAAGCAGAATTATTGCTACAAAAAGAGCTAAATAATTTGTATGGTTTTTGATTGGTAGCTACAAGGGATACTTTCAAAGGTCAATAGAGAGGTGGAATGCACAATTAAATACAGATTCAGTGGGAGACTGGAGTTTGCTATATGTGCAGACTACATTTGTATCCATGAGTACTAAAACATAGAATGATATGTAATTATTAGCACAGATTATATTTAACTCTAAAACAAATGAGTAAAATTAAATTTTGAGGACCAGCTAGTATAGGATCAGTTGAGGATCAGCTGGTATAAATTACCATAGCTCAATTGACTTAAGTGAAGTCAGGAATACTGTGTCCGGTTCTGGTGTCCCCAATTCAAGAAGCACGTTGAAAAACTGGAGACTGTTCAGAAAAGAGATGTGAGAATGACTAAAAGATTGATAAACATGCCTTATCGTTAAAGACTCAAGGAGCTCAGTCTGTTTAGCTTATCAAAGAGAAGGGAAAAGGGTGACTTGATCACAATCTATACGTACCTACCTGGAGAAAAGAAGCTTGATGATAGAGAGGTCTTTATTCTAGCAGACAAAGGTATCACAAGATCAAATAGCTGGGAGTTGAAGCCAGACACATTCAGACCCTAAATGAGGTGAAACATTTTAACAATGAGGATAATTAGCTATTGGAATAATTACCAAGGGTTGTGGTGGATTCTCCGTCACTGACCATTTTTAAATCAAGATATTGGATGTTTTTCTAAAAGATCTGCTTTAGTTGAGCCACAGCTATTACACTTGAGGCAGGAATTAATTCAGGGAAATCCTGAGGTTTGCATGGGTATGTTTACACTGCACACTAACCCCAGATTCTGATTCCAGTTTGAGCCCAACACCCCTTAACATCCAAACACAAATCAGAATGACTCAAGTCAGCAAGCACCCAGGACCCTGGTCTTAAAACCCCACTAGGAGGGTGGGTCAGAGCCTGAATTACACAGTGATTCAGGGCCAAGCCCGGTCGTTTTGCAGTGTGGATGCAGGTCAAGCCATAGACCCAAGGTCCGCATAGTGCAGTATGGCTGTGTTAGCATGGCTATGAGATCCAGGTGTAGTGGTTGCAAAAGCCAGGATTACAATGCAGTATGGACACTCAAGCATGGGGTTGGAAACACTGAGTCTACAAGCTCAGGTCCCACAGATCTGGGCTTAGTGTGCAGTGTAGACATATCGTGTTATGCTGAAGGTCTGACCAGATGGTCCGAATGGTCCTTTCTGTCCTTAAGATTTATTAAACTCTATGTGCTGAGGATCTAGCCCTAGAACTGTATACAAAATGTGATATAAAACCCATTAATATTAGGAAAAATATCCATAATGCTCTATTGCAATTAACAGAAAAACTATTATTGAAGTCAATGGTGCAGGGTTGGGCCATCATTCTGAACATGCGACAAAGTTTGGTTCTGAAGTTATTGAATATATACCTGATTTACCAAATGTGTGGGTTTATTTAACCCAGGTGTTTGCATTTTGAAATAATGTAGAAGTTCTAGATTAAATAGACATCACAGCAGCCCTATGGGAGTAGCACTGTCAGTTGCAAAAACATTTATAAGAAAATACTGAACAAAGGAATCTACACCTTCAGCGTAATGGAATCTACACCTTCAGCGTAACGTAAATTTACTTTAGTGTCAGAATGGATGAAGGGTTAGGAATGCATGAATCCCAAGAGAACCTCCTCATACCCATTCAGAGGTGATGCAAAGACATTTAAGATCACATGGGTCTCTTATTTGATTATCAGTTAGATATAATCTACTTTAAAAGATGTTTTATTGTTTTGACTGTATCATTTTTCATAAGGTTTTTGTTTGATTTGTTTGTATTTATATATGAGATTTTGAACAAGCTTTGAATTATGTGTTGCACAATAAAATAAAATATTTAGGACCCAGATTTTGATGCCCTTTCAGTGAGTAGCACTTGACTCTGTGTAATCTCATGGAAGTTAGGTGCTACTCATGGAGTAAAATGTTCACCATGAGTAAGGGATAAGAATCTTCTTCTATATATATTTGGAGGGTCAAAGTTGATCTATATCAGGATTGATCCTCCAATGATAAACATTGTCATGGCTGCATTGAACCCAGTGGAGGTAGGACAATTTATACCCACTGAGGACCTGTCTGGCTGTGTAAAAGCTGATATAAGCAGAATGTTTTCTGTGTGATATCAGGGGAACTTTAAACTGAATATTATTCCAACTAGAAGCTATAGCTTTGCAGAGTTTTTACATCAGCTAATAATACTGGGTGTTTTAATGTATTAGTTCAGCATTTCTATATTTGCTGAATATTTCCGCTTAATTAAATTAGTAAAGAATAAAATTATGGGGTTAAAAGGTGCACAAAAGCATCAAACAAACTGGGCCAGAAAGAATTGACACAAGCACTTACAAAGAGTCAGCTCTCCCTACACATAGGAGTAAGTAGGGTGGTCTAGGAGCAGTGTAGTGTCACTTGGGAAACATGGGTTTGGTTGCTGGCTCAGCCATATGCCTCCTATGTGATCTTTGGCATCTTCCCTGTGCCTGTCACCCACCTCTGGAAATGGATTCCCTACTTCACAGGGGTGTTCGGAGGCTGGAGATTTTGGAGTGTTTGAATCTAGAGCCAGACCAGTAAACAGAAGAGGCTGCCGGTGGGTGAAGACTTTTCCCTTTGAATGCACAATTGGTTGTGGGGAAGGACACACACGCCTCCGTGTCTCATGCATGGCCTCTCCCTGTTCACCTCTGCTTTCTCAGGGGAGGTCGTTCTTCTGGTTCCAATGCCAGCAGATGGCCCAGCTGACTCATGGCAGAGTCTGCCTGATGGAAGAGCTGTCACGCCAACCACCTCTTTCACTCAGCAGGACATTAATGAAGGCATTGTGTGGTATAGGCACTCTGGATCCCAGGCAGAGAGCGACTCCTTCTACTTCCAGGTACTGCCTGTCTTGCCATCTGTCCTAGAGCAGCTTTTATTTTCTTCTGAGACTTGCTCTGTTTGCTGCGCCTTATCCATTATCAGGATCAATGTTTGTGCCTGGAGACAGAAAGGTTTAATCATAAAAAGGCTCCCTGTAGGTAGGACCAAATCTTAGTCTTCATGCAGGTAAAACTTCCACTGATGCTAGAGACGGTTTTGTCCGACTGCAGGATTTGGCCCCTTGTAATGACTGCAGTAGTAGAGGTATCCATCTGTAGAGCTGATTTATTAGGCTAACTCTTGTATGCTGATGTTGACCTCGTTTGGCAAGTCACAGACCACATCGCAGATCTAAGGAAAATTGCCTTTCAAACAACTTAACTTAACAATGGACTGCCAACTCCCAGAGGTTTGTCTGATTCTACGTCCATCTCAAAGAGGAGTAGACTCTTGAGAGGAAGTTAAATTGCACCACTCCAGTAGTGATATCCTGCTGGTAGCCTCTCTAGGCAGGAGATGGAGGAATAAAGTCATTAAAAAGGAGTGAGAGAATGACTGTCCCAAGAGTGAACAGGTGCACAATGGCCTATATGTGCATGGCCTGGCTTAGGACTGCCCCAAGAATGAAAACCGCAGACTCATTACATCAGAAAAGACACAGACTGGAGCAGTGTGCCCAGAGGCAGATGCTTGCTGGGGTAGTGATAGTACCCCCCTCCCCTTCCATGCTTGGATCCACACAGAATATTTGTTGTTTAAAAATGCTGATGCTCAGGGCACGCCACTTTTCAGGAGCCCTGCGACGGGGGTCTTCCTGGAGTCAGTATTGGTGGAAGGGGTCTGGGACTGGTGCCCAGGCAGACCAGGTGTGGAAGGGAGTGGGGCAGGGAGGCGTATTTTCCCCACCAGCCCCACAGAGATGGCTAGGAAGACATAACACAGCTTATTGCTCTCTTATCCTTCTGTACCCTCTTGTAATAGGAATCCTCTTCAAGATGAGGGGTTTCCAGGGGGCAGCTGCAGCCAAGGGGCAGCATGGATGGCCCTGTGCCTTAGGCAATGTCCTGGGAATGACTGAGTGGGGAGCAGAAGGAGGGGAAGGAAACAACACTCTATGAGGAGATGGTTGCAGAGTTTTCCTCTGCCCAGACCCCCTCCCATATGCGTATTTCTGTATCTGGGTGATTCATCCCTGAGAAAAGCATCACCTTGAGATTTGCTGCTGCAGTTATGGAGGTGTGGCTCACGACTCCAGCATTAAATTCTATTTTGCACTTAAAGCAGGGATTTAACGTCTTTATTTGGTATGAATAATGCAGCATGCCCTCCCCAAACCTACTGTGCTTACTCTGAGAAGTGAGTGGATTTTTTTTGAGAATTGAGTTTGATTTGAAAACACCCAGGCCAAGTGCCCATCTCTCTCCTGGGGTTCCCTCATGTAATAATTTAATTTTCATAATAGACTGCTCCTCTCACTCCACCAATAAATGTGTATATATAGACAAAAAGGCACAAAATACACCCCAGCAGTCATTATAATAAAATAAACCCCACCTTCCCAACAGGCAGAATGGTCATAAAATCCCTCAGACAGGATCTTGCATTTTGCTTGGCAAGTTTAACAGTCTCCCATAATGCTAAGTCAACATGAACATTTGCGTGCAATATTTGTTACATTTGGTTTACAACTTAGAAGCTATTACTGACAGACAGTTAAGGTAATTTCTGAAGTAATCAACATAAGTGATAATGAGGAAGTTGAGAGTGCCAGATGTTGAGCAAGCTAATCTTTAATTTAATGGCTGTGTTGCTGTTCGGTATCTGCCTTTTGCATGAGTCAGATGTCTGGTTTTAGTTTCTTGGTGCAGTGACAATAATTGTATGAGGAGCGAGCCCTATAGGGAAAAGAAGCTACAGTGTGCGTTGTCACATCCGAAGATCATAATACATCTCTCTGAGTGCAGAAAAGTGGATTGTGACTTCCTAAAAAAGGCAGGCTAATGTGTTTTCAACAGCGCTCTGGGAATTGTAGTTCAAATGACATCAACATAAACAGACCCTGTGAGTGACTAAAATCATTTCGGTTTTACTCTTTTAGGCCTCAATTTCGCAAAGCATTTTCATGCACGTTCTCAACTTGAAGCGGATGTTAAGTCCATTCTTGCTCAGCAAACTGTTTTAAGTTCTACTGAAGTCAAGGACAGACTGGGGCCTAATCCTTCCACGGTATTGAGTGTAGGGAAGGCAATGAGAGCTAAGGGTGATTGCCGACTTTCAGGATTATTATAAACTTTTCTAGCACAGTTTTTACACTATCTTTTAGTGCTTTTAAATTTTTATAAAAATAATTATGCTGGATCCATGTGTTTATATATATATATATATAGATATATATAGATATATATATCTATAAAAAGCAACTGCAACTGGATTGTGATGAGTTAGATATTAATTTCATCTTGATTTTGGGACGGTGGTATGGACCATCTTCCAGTGTGGAGCACAAAGTCATCTTGTGCAGCCTTGACCTTGATAGTATATCGTATCAAAGAATAGTACAGTCTGGTACCTACTATGTGAGTGCATTTGGATCACAGAGAAGCAATCCTAAGAGACATCTGGTTGAAGGTACAGGGTGGGTTTTTTTCAGCATTTATCATCTAGTTCTGCTGCGCTCATGTTCTCAGGATCGGCCCCTAACTTTGTCCTCTCAAAGCCAGAAGGAGGAGTAGGGGAGGTTAAGAGGAGGGCCTAGAAAGGCAGTTGTGTTTTCAAACAATAGCAGTTCTTCATCATTGCGAATGAATTGTGATCAGGATTCCATTTGTATGAACTTGCATTTGCAGGTATCGAGTGCTGCTAGTCCACAAACCCACCTGGAGACCCACATGTTCAACATTGCCATTCTCCCACAGATACCTGAAGCACCGCAGCTCTCACTTGGGTCTTCTCTCCATATGACTGTAAGTCTAACCCAAAGCCACTGACGAATTGTCACTGTATTTTTCCTTCTCATTATGGGAGTGTACTGAGACAAGACTTTGGCACAGAACAGTTATTGCTTAATATTGCTTCCTCTTAACGTTGTTCAGTCTGTGCATTGTACCTGATTCAAGGATCAAGGGAAGTTTAAAGGAAGAGTTCTGTACAGCTGGATGCATAGTAGAAAAAAGAAAAGTGAAATGAATCATAGCTCAGATATTGAAATGTAAAAAAAAAAAGGTGGAAAGTCAATATGAATAGAGGTGATTGAGATAAAATTGTAGATTGTAGAGGCTCTTAATAAAGAAGAAAAAGGAAGAAATTACATATTTACATCTTTTCAAAGAATTCCAACAGTTCTTAAAACCCTGTGTATTACAGAGACTACTACAGTGGGAAGAGGCAAAAAGCGTTGGGTTAGTGAGACAATAATAAATAGATCTTTTGAGTAACTACACTGCAATCCATGTTCACAAAGATCACAATCTGCTCACATGACAAAGTTCTAATCCACCAATCTGACACCAGAAACATATATTATAGTATTTTCCTAAAACATTCAGACATGTCTATTACATTTCATTGTAAATTACTCTTTTTGAAGGATTGGCAGTGGAAGTAAGTGTTGCGTTTTTATTCTATACCATGTAATCTAATGCAGTTGTTCCCTAATCATTTGAATTTGAAGAGACGCCTGCAAGGCTGGTGAGAATTCAATTAGACACACAACATGCCTTGTAGGGGTTGGCAGGTGTATGTAGTGTATATGGCATATATTTTTGCTTTGTTCTGCTGTCTGCTCTGTTCCTGTGAACTAGCAGAATGCTGTTGTATACTTGAATCCTCCTTGGAGTTCTGGTGATAGCATAACCCACTAAAACCCATGCTTTATGCCAACAAATATACCTTGGTTCGACTGTTTCTTTCTCAATGCAGACTGATACAAAGCCCACTGATGTCAAGAAGAGTCTTTTCAGTTAGGTCAGTGGGCATCAAGATCCACAAGTGTAGCACAGTGTAAGAAGGTCATGGTGCTGTGATTAATACAGAGAAACTCAGACGTTCTACAAATTGGGCCAAATTCAGCCTTGGCATAAATTGATGCAATTCCCATTAGCTTCAGTGGGACCTGTACCTGATTCACCAGGGCTGAATTTGGTCTATATGGCCTGTTTTTCAAGTATAGGATTGCTACTCACTCTTGTTATTTTCAGCATAACCTTGATTTTAAGATCATTTCAAAATATCTTCAGGGAGAATGCGACGTTGTTGTCTTGATGTTGGGTTGTACAACCCCTGACAGCACTGAGCAAAGATGTTGTGACACTGGGTTAATGACATTATTATTATTAATATGCTCAGAAGTGTACTGGGTACCTGTTGTAGGGGAGTGGCTTACCCCATAGCACACAGCGCTGGCCACACATGGTACAACTGGCTCTCCCTCCATTTCCTTCTCTGAGGTGGGTCTCTTTGGCTCTCCACATGCTGGTCTGTGCTGGAGATGTGACTTAGCCCCCTGGCCAAATCAGAAGCAAACCCGTAGCAACAGTTCAACAAACAAAAACGTCCTCCTGCCTCTTCAGCCCACCCTCTGAGCCTTGTTCCCAGCTGGTTTCTTGGCTACCTGTGTGAGTCATTCTGGTTCTGGGACAGAGCACTGGGTCCCCAGGCTAGTTCCCGTTCTCAGCCGCTTTTGGGCTGTGTTCCTTGTAGCCTTCCCTGCTGTGGTATAGAGCACTGGGCCCCAGGCTGGTTTTCTGGGCATACTTAGTCTCCTGCAGACCCTGGCTCAGGCCTTCCACAGTAGCCTGCCCACTCCCTGTGGTTCCACCTCCAGATTTATCTCATTCTCAGTCCTTTTATAAGGCCCATATGTCGATTAAGCTGTCACCTGACCCTCCTTAGTCCCTCCACTTCAGGCTGGAAGCAGCTAATTAATTATGGCCAGGTGTGGCTGACCCGTCACTCTTTAAAGGGGCCAGTCACCCACTGACATTGCCTTATGAAAATAAATAAAGACCCAGTCGGTGCTGTAGAGAGTCAACGTGACCCAGCAAGTGAGGGTCATTAACAGACAAGTTGGTAGTGGGTTGTAATAAGGTCATGTGGTGATTAAGGCATGTAGACATCTTAATGGCTCTGCCACCTGTTAAACGGTATATTCTCCCTGCCTTTCCCCCCCGCCATGTTTGCTCGTAGACAAGATGGCCAAAGTGAGGCATTAGGAGGGATTTGGAGGTGGCCTGGTGAACAACTTTGAGGGCTGGCGTTCCAAGCATATAGGAGATGGCTTGGAGTTGCCTGTGAGAAAAGCCATTGCTAAGTGGAGGGGCTAGGAAAGGAGGTCAGAGCTGTAGGCGGGGGTGCCTGATGCCTGGCTTTGGGAACCGGGGCTAGCCATCTGAATGAGATGCACAGGCATGTCTGACCTTATTAGTTACTAATTCTTTATTCATGATGTGTTAAGTGCCTGCGGCATGCTTGGCTCTGTCATAGACCCAGATAAAGACAGAGTCCTGGCCCAAACAACCTTGCAGATAGACAAAAACACACTGGGAGGATAGAGATAACTTAAGATCTGCCTATTGTAGGTACTTATACAACCTCCATTAGCATAGTATCTGCATGCCCCACCACACCTCTGTGAAATAGGGCAGTGCTGTTATGCCCATTTTATAGATGGGCAGTTAAGGAGCAGAGAGACTAGGGCCAGCTTTTCAAAGCTATTTAGGTGCCTAAAGATGTAGATAGACGCCAAGTGGTATTTTAAGAAGCGCTTAGTTACCGAACTCCCACTGAAATTGAAAGTCAATGGGAGTTAGGCACCATGGTGCTTCTGAAAACTCCACTAGGCATCTATCTGCATCTTTAGGCACCTGAATACCTTTGAAAATCTGGCCCTTAAGTGACTTGCCCAAAGTCACACAAGAAGTCTGTAATGAAGCCAGGAAGTGAAGCCAGGTCTCACAAGCTCCAAACCGGCACCCTAATCCTTGGACCATCCTTTCAGGTGTAATAGGGGTGGGTGGGGAGTTCTTGCCATTTCATATTGGTTAGGTAAAGGATCAGTGCTAACCTGGCAAGTGATAGACTGTGGAAGAGAGTAGTTAGCATGTGATTTCTTAGAAGAAATAGGTTTCCAGGTGGCATTGAGGGAGGAAGGCCATGAGTCCGAGAGGGAGTGCATTCCACACGTTGAGGTTGGTGAGGTAGGAAGACAGGAGTGGGTGAAGGAACTGAGGGGAGTGGTGAAACCATGCCATGATCTCACTGCTTCCCGTGGTCTTATCAAGGTTTAAAATAGGGGCAACCTTCTGCAGGCAACAATAAAATCTGTTCAAGCTGTTATTTGGAGCAATATTCGGTAATGTATCTTTTTCCTTTGAATTTTTTTTAAAACAAGATTCACGGGGGAGGTGTCTGATTGCTCCATGCAATGCTGGATTTTATAGCTAATTACACACCACAAAATCCAACAGTGTCATAAAATATTGTGCTTTACTTGAGGGGGCTCATCACAACCTGCAAATGCTGCCTCTTTGAGAGACAAATATGCCTTGGAGGCAATTACAAAGGGACCATAACATTAAATCTTCTCATCATAAAAAGACTGCACTTCCCACATCAGCGTGATTGAGTTCTGCTAATCCATTTTCAAATGTCTAAATTCCTTCAGAATTAGACTGGCGTCTTTGCTGAAGAATGAGCTCAATGCTAAGTCCTTCTACAGCAGAAGTCTGGTTTGATTGATCTGTACTAGAAAGGTCAAAGGAAGTTAAGTGAAAGTTTGACGATTAAGCTGGGCATGTAATATAGTGTTTCCTTTTTCAATTATGCATCATGTTACACCTTCCCCAAAAGATATGATTGATGAGGTGAGCATGTAGCTTCTCTGATGGCAAACGCTAGCTGAGTGTAAGCTGAGATCAGATTTGTTGGGTGGAAGAAAATTCTGTGATTGTTAAAGTGCAGTTTTTATTCCAAAAAGTGGCTCTGTAAAATTGACACCATTGTTACCATGAGACTTGTTCTCTTTATGCATTCAGAGCTATATCTGCTGGCGTCAATGTTAAAAAGTAACTTTCACTGCCATCAACTTCTGTTAGCTGTACAGAGCCAATGTAGCTGAGAGGTAGCAAGCTGAATTCTCCTTCATGTGCATCATCAGCAGAATTGTTTTCTAAATTCCTTTCAGATACACTTGTGCAAATGTGCTGAAAACAGTGGGGTTGAACAGGTGTCCCAAAATACTGATTTATTTAATGAATGGTATATATTAGAGTAAATTTTCTTTTGCTTTTTACTCCAAGCTGTTTTTTAAGATGTATTCTGTCAGGAACATTGCTTTGATGGTGCATAATGGCAGCATAAAAAGTATATCTTTAATCCAACTAGGCTGAGGACAAATATACTCCCACACTGAGCACTGGATGTAAGGTTGGGGTTGTCTGTATTTTTTATTAAATGTGCTGTGTATTTGGATACAAGAAAATACTGTAGGAATGACAGGCTTACCATACAAGATAATGAATACACTTTTTCATCTGAGGATCTCAAAGTATTTTACAAAGGTGGCTAAATCTCATTGTCCTCATTTTACAAATGGAGAAAGTGAGGCACAGAGCGCACATATAATTAGCCCACAATCATACATTGGCAGAGCCAGGGACGGAATCGTGGTCTTACGACTCCTAGGGCCATTAGTCCATGTTGTCCAGAATGCTGCCTTCAGCATTAGCCAGTATCTGACACTACAGAGACAGGTAAAATCATGCCTCATAATAGATCTAGCCAGTTGTGTAATAATGAAACATGGGAATTCCATACATAGTCATCGAGTTTACGACCAGAAGGGACCACCAGGTCATGTAGTCCAACGTCCTGTATATCACAGGCCCCTAGCAACACCCAGCACCCACATGCTAACCCAACAACCAAAATTAGACCAAAGTATTACAGTCCATAGGAGCCTAGGATATTATGTGCCATAGGCAGAGAATAGGAATGACTGAGGTTCACCAATGACTAAGGCCCGCTCAGTGGCAGGGAAATGATTGTGAGATACTTCTCAGGTAATCCTTGCAAGTGACCCGCACCCACATGCCTCAGAGGAAGGTGAAAAAACCCCAAGGTCACTGCTAATCTGAGCTGGGGGACGACTTCTTCCTGACACGACTTGTAAGGATCAGTTAGACCCTGAGCATGTGAGCAAGAACCAGCCAGCCAAGAACCCGAGATAGAAAATTCTCAGTACCACCACAGAGTCCTGGTCCTCCCCATCAAGTGTGCCATCTCCAACCGTGGCCACCCTAATGCTTCACAGGAAGGAGATCTTTAAAAAACCCAACCCAACACGTTAGATGGGTGCAGGAGGGGTGGAGAAATCCCTAAAGCATGAGCTTTAGGAAAATATGACAGAAACTGGAAGCCCTGCCCCTGACCATCACAAACAACCCCATCACACAATCACATTCACAAATTTGTCCAGCTCTCTCTTTAAACTAATTAAGTTGTTTGCCCCCACAACTACTATTGGGAGGCTGACCCAGGACCTCACCCCTCTTATGGTTAGCAAACTTTTTCTAATTTCCAGCCTCAATTTGTTCTTGGCCAGTTTATATCCATTTGTTCTTCTGCCAACATTGTCCTTTAGCTTACACAACTCTTCACTCTCCCTGGTATTTACACCTCTGATGTATTTATAAAGAGTAATCATATTCTCTCTCGGCGTTCTTTTTGCTAGACTAAATAAGTCCAACTCTTTCAGTCTCCTCTCATAAGGTAGGCCCTTCATTCCCCTGATCATCCTAGTAGCTCTTTTCTGCACCTGTTCCAATTTGAATTCATCTTTCTTGAACGCGGCTGACCAAAATTGCACACAGTATTCCAGATGAGGTCTTGGCAGTGCCTTGTACACTGGCATTAATACTTCTCTTTCTCTACTAGAAATGCCTCTCCTGATACATCCTAGGATCCCCTGTAGTCCATCTAGTCTAATAGTCTGTCTCTGACAGTGGCCAGTATCAGATGCTTAATAGGAAGGTGCAAGAATCCCTTTAGATGAGAGAATTATGGAATAGAGGAAATTTCTTCTCCATCTTACCTATTAGTAGTTGGCTTATACTCTAAAGCATGAAAGCATCTATCTATCTATCTACCTATCTATCTATCTACCTATCTATCTATGTAATCATAGCAAAATATTGTGTTAAAAGTACATTATTAAGGTTGCAAAGTTGAGCACTCAAATACTAGTTAAGTACTGGGACTTGTGGCGGGATGGAGCATATTCCGTCTGCGGATGGCTCATGCCCAGTCAGGTCACAGCACTAGAAGCTGTGAGAAGCTCAGACACGCTCAATGAGGATAGAATCTTTGGAGATTTTAGCGATAAAGCTCTAGCAAGTCTCTAGTGAGCATGTGCAAACTTTCAAAGGCTTATAACTTGGCCAGATGTGGGCAGATTTTTACAGAGATGGTAAAAGGACCCCTCCCAAATGTCAAGTCCCTGATCCAAAGCACAGGGGCTCTAGAGCATGTCAGAGTAAGGGCCACAAGAAATTTCCTCCTAGCATTGTTCTTTAAAATGGCAGAACCATGTTGGCTGAAATTTAAATATATATATATATCAGCCTGATGCAGGCACCCAGCATGGAAAATTTCTGTCCAAACAACTAAAGTTTGGCAAAGTTATAAGCAACTGAAAATAGAGTCTTATAATGGGATGCGTTGTGCAACCTCAGTAATAGGTGGTGGTACCAGCCCCACTTATAATATAGTTATTTATATCCCATTGAATAATATTGCACATGTTCTCCTATCCATATAAATGTCTAATCTTTTTTTTAAATCCTACTGTTCTCCACAATATTATCTGGTGTAAGTAATAGATTAATTAGGGAAGTAGTTACGTTTTACAGTTTTAAATTTGTTGTCTTTCCATTTCACTGAATATCCCCTTCTTGTATTATAAGAGAGGATAGATATGAGTCCTCAGTTTACCTTCATGTAACAAGACTTGGCAGGATTCATTTTTTTTATTTTTATATGGTTTGGACGGATAATATCGTTATTTGTTTTTAGATGTTTATCAATTGAAATTTTTGCAGCTACTGGAAGTTATGGGAGGGTCAGACCACAACCATTTCATAGCAGTAAACACTGATGTTCTAAAAATTAAAACTTTATAAGAGTTACAACACCAACTGTCAACATCACGTCAAAATATACGAAGTAAAAATCCTCTGCTAACACTGGCATTATAAACCCTTTTTATATACACATTAAGGTGGGACTCTAATAAGTTCCCAAGCAGCAGTTTTCTTACTTTGCCTATTTGTAAATTTGGATTATTATCAATGGAAATATTTTTTCATTGATTTGTGTGTGTCCTGTGAAATCATCATTGACTGATAAAAATCAAATTTTTCCAAACCTACCTGTAACATTAATTATCTTGTATATATCTATCACATTCCCTCTTCATTTTTTCTCTAAATTAAACATTTTCAGGGTGAAATCCTGACTCTGTTGAAGTCAATTTGAGTTTTACTGATGATATCAGTGGGACCAGAATTTCACTCCTTGTCTTTTCAATCTCTCCTCATAAGGAGATTTTTCCATTCCTCTGTTCTTTGTAGCTTCTTTTTTTCTGAATCTCTTCTATTTCTGCCATACAGTAATCAGAACTGAACATAGTATTCCAGGGTAGCACTATACCACTGATTTATATACTGCCATTACAATATTTTCAGTATTATAAGGTAGTAGACTATACACAATATGGTGAATGGGAGGAAAAAAATCTTTTTGATCCTCAGTCGGTGATCATCTCATGCTCTAAAGCAGGGGGTTTAATTGCCCATGTAATTAACTTAGCTTGTGTAGCTACAGATGTTGGTGATCATGAAATGATCTGGATCTTTAGGATCCAACTGGAGTATTTAACTCCGTGACCTCTTGCAGCAGTTAATTCCATTGGATTAAGATTCTCATACATCCACAAGTTTTATTAATGTGTATATATATATATATACATATATATATATATATATATATATATATATATATAAAATATGCAGTACAGTGTGCTCACACACCATGGCAGTAGTTTTAAATCACATTTATTATTTTTTCCTCATCCATTCTGCTAAACGTGTGTATGAGGGGGGCTGTAAAAGGAGCACTGCTCTGAGGCACATATTGCTTCCTGCTTCCCCCTTGCTCCAATCTGCAGCAAGGCCATCCCAGGACAAGCAGACACCCTGCCCCGTCAGCTCTGCTGTACTGGCTGGTGTGTTTGGATGTGGGGGAGAGGCAGAGACAAGACTCTATTCACTCCTGGCCTACCAGTCCCTGGATTGGTGAGGGAAATCGAGGCAGCAATAGCTCTGTTCACATCTCCATTCCCAGACCATGCCCAGGTCAGGATAGCCGGCACAAGAGTATAAGGGGGGAGGGGAGGGTCCAACTTTCTTGCATGGACGTAAAATCTCAGTTTAGCTCATCTCTGATTCCCACTGGTTCTCTGGAGAAAGGAAGACTCATGATGGTAAAATAAAGTTCTCTCTCTTCTTAATGCTTAATACTTGACGTTCCCGTAGCCCCTTCCATGTGAGAATCTGAATCTGGTTTACAAACGTTAGGTCATAAGTGAGACATCGGTGGTGAATAAGCCTTGCGCTGGCCTTCTGCACAGAGGTATGTTTCACCCACTAGCGAACCCCACAGCACCTCCTAAAGGTAGCTGAGTATTGCCCCATTGGACAGACGGCACAGTGAGATCAAGTGACTTGGCCAAGGCTCTCCCAGCACGTCGCTGTCAGGGATCTAAATGTATAACTTTAAAGATCAGGTATTTGGAGACTCTTGTGTTTAAGGATTGGTTCATTTGGGGAACAAATCTCTCAATTGATTTGTTATATTTCTGAGCAAATCTCCAGGTACCATTGGCTTTTGTGTTCATTGTATAATGTGTTTTTTAGGCGCTGGAGGATCGTGTGACAGTGATTGAGCCGCATCATCTCTCCTTTGTAGACTCAGAGAGTACGAGTGGGAAAATCGTGTTCAACGTGACTCTACCTCTGCAGCCAAATCAAGGCAAGATGTGCTATTAATATGCTTGTTTTTTTTTTAAACAAAAGTCTTAGTGTTGGAGGCTAAGGACTTCTCTGCATTTATTGCCATTTCTTCTAAGTTCTCTAGCTTTATCGAAAGTATCTGTCTGTGCAGGCAGCTGTTACTCTCTATTTTCCTTCAATACTTTCCAAACCATCTGTTTCTCAACCTGATTCTTTTGGTTAGCAGAGGAGTGAGCAGTGCCCAGCCAGCTTTCTGTAATGTCAGTGTCTGGAATACATGGCACACTGCACCCAATGGTTTTGCTCTTTTCACCTCTCCATCCATAAGCATCTGCAGCGCTTACTTAATTAGAAATCTCTGTTTAATTCCCAGTGTCCTCTGCTAGGTCCAGAGATATGTTGCCCATATCTCTGGGCCGTAAGCAGAGATAACATTGAAGACATAAATAGCACTACAACGGGGGAAGGGACAGTAGCAGAGCCTTGATTGTTCAGTGTTAAAAATGAAATGGATGCCTCTTGTTAACAGGAGCTCTCTGTCTCTCTAGGAATCGTGGAGCACAGAGACAGGCCCCTCTCCCCAGTCAAGTATTTCACGCAAGCGGATATAAACCATGGCAAGATTGCTTACCGTCCACCCACTGCAGCTCCACACGTCAGAGAGATTATGGCATTCTCTTTTGCTGGTAAGAAACACCAGCTCTTCGCTAGCTCTGTGTCAAGAATGTGGAAGTATCTCCACTAACTCCCATTACAGACCGGGTGTGCCTCTTTCCCTCTAAAAAACTAGCATTCTTTAACTGTTATGGGCCAAACTCACTTCCATTAAACTATGAAGACACAGTCAATGCAAGCTTTGCCATTGACTTCAAGAGGAGCAGGATTAGGACTTGAATTACTGTGAAATCTTTACAGTGGAAATGCTGAATTGTGAAATTGAGATTGTTCAGAATGTTACGGGTCCTATGGAAAATGATCCCCCAACTTTCTGCACTTTGGGTTAAATCCTGGCTCCATGAATATCAATAGGAGCTTTTGGCATTGACATCAATAGTTCCAGGATTCTACCCTTTATTTTTTGTCACTCATGACAGAAATCTCTAATTATGGGACAGTATTGCAAAACTCAATGCATTATGGATTTCATGACTGCCTTTGAAGCATTGACCCACTCTTGGAAATTGGATATTGCAGTAGATGGATGGATGGTAACTGTTACTTTCCTATATTTTGGATCTTTGCCCCAAATTGTGTCCTAGTTTGGGTATGGCAAGTTGAGAGGTGTGGGATCATGTTACATGCATAACTCTGTAGGCCTGAGGGCAATACGATATGCAGCCAAGTTCTTTCAGCGGAGACAAATCCTTATATTAAATTTCATTCTTCAAAGTGTATTATGTACATTTAAAAAGAATGTAGGGCCACGTTGTCCACTTGGCATCAAGAGGGGCTCTCTTAAAATGTTCTTCAACCACTCAGGTTGTATTATAAGCTGATCGTTTTATAATCCTGTAACTCCACATAAGAGTCCCTCATAATGTGGAGATAAACCAATGGAAAGAGGGGGCTTTCTTTGCATCCTGGTCTGGAGCTGTCTTTCAAAACTGTATGTTAACTTAATTGAGTGTCGTGAAAACAAAAGCCAACAATGCACAGGCATGCAGTACAGAGTCTGATGGGCCAAAACAAGTTCCTTCTTCCTCAAGAAATTGTTGCATTCTTACTGATTTTTGGTGTCTGTTGGTATGTTCTATTTTTGTAGTGGAATAAGAAGAGAAAGCATGTGATATTTAGAAACTTATTTTAATTTGACTTGGTTGGCCCTTGTATGGGTGTGGGGGAGAGGATGAAGGAGACTCCCTGTCCCCCTGCTTCTGCACCCAGTGCAAGAGCCATTCACAGTTGCAGTCTCCGTGTTCTCCCTTTGCACACTGCCCCAGACAAAGGCAGTCAAGCCGTGGCCCATCCCCTCCCTTCATACCAAGATGTTGCCTTTCTAGTTACACACTGGGAAGTTCAGGAACAGAGTAAGCCTCCCTCATGCACAGTCCCTCCACGGACACCAGGGAGGACAAGGCAATGCTCCATATTTCCCCTGCTTAGAGCAGTGCCCGTCTGGCACAACCCAGCCCTAGTGTTTTAGTTGATTTTTTTAATGTTCTATCATAGGCG
This sequence comes from Dermochelys coriacea, assembly GCF_009764565.3. Classification (NCBI taxonomy): domain Eukaryota; kingdom Metazoa; phylum Chordata; order Testudines; family Dermochelyidae; genus Dermochelys; species Dermochelys coriacea. The sequence goes on from NC_050071.1 coordinate 15,319,257, forward strand.
TGTATGGTGGCTCACAGGGTACAGTAGCTCTGTTTGTGTTGGAGTGGTTAGTTCACTGGTTGTGACATATAGAACCAACTACAGTAGAACTTCAGAGTTATGAACACATCAGGAATGGTGGCTGTTCGGAACTCTGAAATGTTCGGAACTAAACAAAACATTGTGATGGTTCTTTCAAAAGTTTACAACTGAACATTGACTTCATACAGCTTTGAAACTTTACTATGCAGAAGAAAAATGCTGCTTTCCCTTTATTTTTTTTTAGTAGTTTGCTTTTAACACAGTCCTGTACTGTATTTTCTTTTTTTTTCTTTTTTTTTTTGGTTTCTGCTGCTGCCTGATTGTGAACTTCCGGTTCCAAATGAGGTGTGTGGTTGACTGGTCAGTTTGTAACTCTGGTGTTCATAACTCTGAGGTTCTACTGTAGCTTTTCTTCATGGTCTGTATGTACTGAGCTACTTTCTGTTGTAAATAGAAGTGTAGAGATTGACTCAGTAACAAGTGAACAACTCTGTATTTGCTGATGATGGGTGGCCGTGCTATGTAATGTTCTGAATCCTGGAGCCTCATTCTGAAAAGACAGCCAAAGATGAGTAACTGACAGGAGGGCTGGCACAAGTACAGGCCGGTAAACCCCACCCTGCTTTCTTACAATGTGCAAATCAAGTTTTATTAGAGTAGCATCATTCTGTCTGCAGTGAACTCGACTCAGTCAGTGAAATATAATGGTGATATTAGCACTCCCTGATTTGCAGAGCTGTGTGTGCTGAGGAAATGAAACCTAGAAGCAATTATTAGTAAATCACTGGGCCTGTCAGGGTATACAAAACACCAATTTATGCAATTCTCTTTCGTAATGTTGACTACCTTGTAGTATTGAATAGCAGAACATTTCTCTGTTAATTGTATTAAATTCCAAGTTTTTAACAATTACAAAGCAGAGTACAAGCAGTTAATCCTCACAATAGCCCTGGAAGTAGGGAAGCATTAGCATTCCCATTTTACAGATACGGAATCTGAGACAGAGGGGAGCTAACTGCTACACTTTCAAAAGTTACCACTGATTTTCAATACCCATCTTGGGACATCTTGTACCTACTGCTTTAGAAGAGCTGAGTTCAGTTCAGTTGGACTCGTTAGTGCGCAGCATTTCCAGAAATGGGGCCCAAGATGTCGCAAATTAAACAACCACTAATGGAGGTGTCTAAACTCGGGTGGCTTTTCCGAGGCCGTACAACAGACGAGTGGCAGTGCTGGAATTAAAGGTCAGGAGTTCCTGACTGTAACACCCAGAATTGAGGCATATGTAATGAGCTGCCTCCATAAAATGTCAGGAAAGATATTCAAGTTTTTGTTGAAAACAAAATGGATTTAAATCCATGTGACCCTATTTTTTTCCTATGCTAGTAATAAATGTGCTCTACTTTGTTTTCCCCCTGCAGGTCTTCCAGAGTCTGTGAACTTCAGTTTCACAGGTATATTAATCACTATTCTTTCACTGGCATAAGGGTCATGGTACTTTTTCCTTCCTGTTAATGTCCTTTGCTTTACCTCTCCCTGCCTGCCGCCCGCCCAGCTCCCATTTCAGGGATTTACGAGTGTTGAGTAAAAGTCTGTGAAAGTAAAAGTGCACCAGAAATACTTGAATGGTTGTTTTCACAAATTGTGGATCAAGATGCATGGAAGACAGCGACTCCTTGGTAGGAGCCAAGAGTTGGTTTTCTTAATAGCAGATATGCCTCTTTTTCTAACCATCAATTCAAATCCTGCAGGTCTGATTCAGTCAAAAATCCCATTGACGTGAGTAAGGACAGCAAAGTTTGACTCAACGATTATTAAATGTAGTATGGACACATTTCAGATAACTGAAGTGTGTAATAACTTGTTACCTTGTTTAAGCCTTTTCAATGTGCTGCCTAGCATGGGCATGCCAAGTATCCCTTATTCTGGGTAACCCAAGTGTGTTCTGGCTCCAGACTGCAGTCTGTAATAGAGAGGCGTACACATGGAGTCAGCACTGCTCTTCCAGTACGTTAGTTCTGCCAGGGACGGATTAGGGATAAAGGAAGACAGTTTTTTTAGAACTCCTAAATTATGTAGTCTTGTGTCTGGAAGGTAATTAGAGGGGGATGGAGCGAGAAACTACTGTGGCTTGACAATCAGTGGTGAAAAGCAGCCAGCCTGGAATGTGTTTTTAGGTGGGTTTCAACATGTGTTGTTTAAAACAAGCCAGTTAATGCAGATGTGTTTACATTTGGTTGTAGTGTCCGACGGAGAACATACCACCCCTGAACTGACATTTACCATTCACTTGCTCTCGACTAATGAGCAGCCTCCGGTGTTCCAGGTCACAGCTCCATTTCTGGAGGTCAGCCAGGGTGGCAAGGCTACAATTGGTGAGGCGCCATGAGGGCGTGTAGCAAAGGCACTATTCTGAACTAGCACAGCTGAAGGAATTACTCTGAGAACGTGCTGAACAGTCTGGGGTCATCGCCATGAGCCCAGCACATGCAGCTGGTTCAAATTCCGGTGTGGGCCTATCTCTTTTGCTAGGGGCTAGATTGTGGCATTTAGCCCAGAACTTGCTTTGGTGGCAGTGCTGAGCCCAGCATCTCCATTCCAAGAGCTCAGACTGCTGCACCTCTTGGAAGGGTCCAGAATATATCCCTTCCCCATGGCTTCGTCTGTTCCCCACGCTCTCCCCCTTTTGGCTGAGCTGCTGCTAGGGGAGCATCGTGCTTCCGGTCCCTGTGTTCTGCCTAGTCCAGAGGCTGCATTCGGACCTTCTCTGGTGGGCTATGCAAGGCGGGAGGGCTCCCTCACATTATATTGCCATGGGGTAGGGGGCAGGCTCTGGCCCGGTATTAGCAATATAGCACATAACACTGTCTGGTCTATGAGAACATGCTGCCCAGCTCTATGTGCTAGGGTAAGGAAGCGTTGCATTTTTATAGACGGACTCACAGATCCACTCACACTGCATCCTGGGGCTGTCTGAACACATGGACAATTGAATGCAGTCCCCTCCCACATGGTTAGGAGTTGAAGGTCATGCTAGCTGTCACTTGTAAGTCTAATTGGCAATAACGTCTCCCTTTGAACTCATGACCTCAGCATCACCGGGGCCAAATTATCTCCAGGCAGGCAGACCCACAGACATTTGTGTGGAGGAGATGAAAGCTCCAGAATTACATTCATTTTAGAATATGAACTCAATTAGAGCCCATTAATTTCTGTAATTTAATGCATGTAAAATTGCATATGTTAGACCTGCTGCTTGTAAGGGAAGGTTCGCTGTAGAGCAGACTACAGTTCCGACACTAGTGCTGTGTATTCCTCCGATGCAGGGATACAGCTGGCAGTAAGTGACGCAGACACAGCTCCTGAAGATCTCTTCTTTGAGCTGGTGGAACCTCCTCAGCATGGGGTTCTGCTCGGGTATAACGCTGGGGTCCACGAGCACATGAAAGCAGGTGAGTTGAGCAGGAAGAGGAGGAATTCAAGTTGGGGGAAGTCACCAAGGCAATATATTTTCCCTATCTGTGTGTTTCTGTTAATTTTTAATAAGCAACTGAGCTAGGATCTGTTTGTCAATAATAAATTGCTAGTAATTGCCTGTCACGAGCTCTTCAGAGAGCTGAGTAATATTTTCAGAGCACTGAACACGTTCACTAAAGCTGGGCAGGTAACAGTTCACCTGTCCACCAGAAATTTTCCCATTCTGTATCGGGACGAAACTGAGACCTCTCAAAATTTGCCATGGAGAGAAAGAGACCCCCCCCCCCACAGTAGTCCAGTGGTTTGGGCATTCAGCTGGAAAGGGAGAGACTCCGTTTCAAGTCCCAGCTCTGTTGATCCAAGGAGGCAGCATTCCCTAGTGGGTAGGGCACTGAACTGGGACTCAGGAGATCTGGGTTCTATTGCTGGCTTAGCATCTGGCCTGCTGGTTGACTTTAGGCAAGTTGTTTTCCCATCTGTAAAATGGGGATAATGGGAAAGCAATGCAAAGAATAGATAGGGAGGGAGTAGCCCTGGTGTTGGAAACCTTGGCAAGAGATGTGGATTTTAGAAGGACGTGGAAGGAAAAGAGGAATGCTGCGCTGACAAGAAATGGGAAAGTTTGTTAGTAAAATATTACTCATTTTGTCACAGTTTTTCTGAACTACTATGAAAGTCATGGCTTCTCCCTGCATACATTCTAGCTCATTAATGAAACCCTCAGATAGAATCAGAGCTCACACAGCTGTAAGGGAAGCATCAAATACCAGATAAGCTTGTGCTTAAGTAATTTGCTTCATGTGGGCCCAAGGCATTTGAGCTGAACTTTAAGTATTAATTTCATGCGGTCGACAGATTCTTCACTGTTTTTATATTTCTTTTTGGGAAGGAGACACTTTCACGTATGAGGATGTCACCCGAAATGCTTTACAATATGTCCATGATGGCTCATCAGTAGCAGAGGACAACATGGAAATCTCCGTAACCGACGGCGTTACCACTGCAACAACGATGCTGAAAGTTGGAGTGTCCTTGATGGATAGCGATGGTCCCCGGCTGGCCCCTGGCTGCTCGTTGACAGTCACGGTGGCTAGTAAAAGCTCTGTGATTCTCTCCCGATCACACCTTGCTTACATTGTAAGTTTGTATCCATTCCTTCCTAAACCTGATGCATTCAGTTAGCTTCCTTCCCGTCAGGAGACCACTGCACCTTCAGGATGTTGATACTTGTCAAATACTTCAATCTTTTACTATACCCTGACTACAGCTGCCAAAAAGGGAATAATGAGCTCTTTCATCCTACCAGATTTTTGAGGCTATACATATTTGACTGAAGTAAAGGTGAACTGCAAAGCAAAAATGAAAATTGAGTTAATTCCATATTTATGTACCAAACACCCTCACTAACTGGGCCTGTGAGTTTGCTCAGCAATAATCTTCTTTAAAACTTTTTTCCTCCCTGATATTGACTGGCTCTTCCTAGTTTGCTAAAGAACGACCTGGAATTCTGTGACATCATGCTGTGATACATTGCTTGCGTATGCTGTGAGTTTTCCAGTATCGATGGTGTCACAGAAGTGTGGTACTTTGCTAGAAGCTGTGGATTTAGTAGCAATGGAATTAGCAGTGGATTTCATAGAAGGGTCCTGTACACGTGCTTCACAGTTTAAGGGATTATAAGCATTTTAATGGCCTATTTTCAGGGCCTATATACCTTAATTGTTTAAAAAAAAAAAAGGCTTTGGGTAGAAACATGGGACATACCCATATAAAGGTGTCAGATCCAGAAAGCAATATTATTGCACCATTTCTCCAAAAAAATCTCCTTGGTCTCTTTCAAGTTTTACAGATTTAAATGACATACAAAAGTTCATGCAGTGTTATAGCTGCGTTGGTCCCAGGATATCAGAGAGACAAGGCGGGCGAGGTAATATCTTTTATTGGACTTGCTTCTCTTAGTGAGAAAGACAAGCGTTTGAGCTTATGCAGAGTGAGATATTACCTCACCCCCCTTGTACTGAAGTTCACTCATTTCTGATATGTTTTTGGTCTTTGTTAAAACTCAAAATTAAAAAAAACAAAATTGCTTTGACTTAGAAAATAAATAAAAAGCCAAGTGATTTCCCCCCTCGTGTATTAATATCTGTTGAGCCAATATTCTGTCCTATAAAAATCATGAAATTATAAAAGTCTGTTGAATCAATAGACCATTGCAGCTTGAAAATTGTTCATCTGACAGATTAAAATGGCCCCTAGGGAGTCATTCCTGCTTATTAACAGCATGTCTTGCTCTGCATTTTAAAGTACTAGCCCTTTGGATACTTAGTATAGGTTTGAATGAGCTCCTAGAATATATACTTATTGTACCTAATAGCCCAGAAAGGCACCCAGGGTCAAATTCGCTCCTGTCGAGATGACTACTACAAAGTCCACGCACCACTTAAGCCGAAGTGCCTCAGGAGCCTAAGTCCCATTTTCATAAGTGATTTAGGGCTGGCTTTACTGAGGTGTGTAGTTGTTTCCACTGACTTAAATGGGAGCTAGGTACCTAAGCAGCAAAAAAAACCCACCTCTGGGCAGCGAGTCTCAGAGCCCAGGTCAGCAGACTCATGGAGCTCATGCTGTGGGGCTAAGAAGAGCCGTGTAGATGTTCCTGCTTGTGCTGCAGCCCTGGGTCTGAAAACACATGAGCAGAGGGATCTCGGAGCCCAGGCTACAGCCAAGTCGGAACAGCTACGCTGCTATTTTCAGCCCTGTAGCACAAATCCGACATGACATGGGCTCTCAGATGCGCTGCTGTGGGGTTGTGTTTTTGTTTTTCAGTTAGACATACCCTTCGGCACTTCTGTAAATCCAGCTAGGTGCCAATCTGCATTTTTAAGTGCCTAAATACCATTGAAAATCTGGCCCATAGGAGCCTATTTTTAATTGAACGTCAATGGAATTTAGGTTCCGAAGCGCCTATGTCTCTTTTGAGAATAGGACTTAGGCACTTTTGAAAATATTACCTCATATCTGTAAAGCTCTTTGAAGATGAAATGTGCTCGGTGTTATCCTGAGTGCTAGGAAGGGGAAAAGGCATCAACGAGCCGATGATTGGGATGAGGTTTTTTGGTGTGTGTGTTGAGGAAAAACAGCAATGGGAACTGTCACAAAGTTTTCATGCGGGAGGCAGAACAACTGTCCTGGTGGTGGTTTCTGGACCAGGAGCTGTCATACAAGTTTTTGTAGAGAAGACAGTTGGGAGGTGGCGGATGTAGGAGTTTGAGCAAGACAGGATGCTGGGAGTTGGTGGAGGATGCAGATGTGGGAGTCCCATCCATATCTTATATAATAGTTTAAAGCTGACAACTTTTAAGTTAAGTTGGGGGAGTTATAATTTCCTCTTCAGGTTCTGATGAAGACACAGATTACTTGACCCTATGCTCCCCTGGTTTAAAATGCCACTAGTTCACTTCTATAGCTGTGTAATTGACTTGCCTGTTCTTTGTTCTGCAAATAACATACAAATACGTTAGAGAGACAAGGTGGGGGAGGTAATATATTTTATTGGACCAACTTCTGTTGATGAAAGAGAAAACCTTTCAAACTACACAGAGCTCTTTTTCAGGTTTGGGAAAGATACTCAAGCTTCACAGCTAAATACAAGGTGCAATAGATTGTTTAGCATAAATAGTTGTTATCAGGGCATTTAGTGCACTGGATGAGATACGCCATATGTTGTGACAGGCATGTGTAGGACCCAGGGATCTTGAAAGGTATGTTGTGCGCGGTGTTGATCATTGCAGTAGTGGAGATGTGTCTGCAGGTTTTGCATCTGTTGTTATGGCAGGGTCTGAGGTTGGAGAGTTGTCTGAAGGCCAGAAGAAGGGGTTTGGATTGTAATTGAGTAAGAATTGTGTTGGTTGTAATTGTTTGATATTTCATATGGGTGCCAGTGCAGAGTGGTAGGTGATAACTAAGGGTGTGCAGTCAGAGGGTTTTTTTTTTCCAAAATGAAGCAAGTTCTCTCAGCGTAGTTGGTTGGTCTGTTCCATGATGTGATCTACTTCTCTGGTAATAGCCCTTATTTGGTGAAGACAATTTTAAGTGTGTTAAGCTATATATCCCAAACTTCCTCCTCAGAGCATATTCTGTGGTATCTGAGTGTCTGGCTGCAGATAACAGATTTCTTGATATGTTTGAGTGGTTACTGGATCTATGAAGGTAGGTATGGTGTATATAGTTGTCTGTAGGGTTCCATTGCTGAAGCTGATCGTGGTGTCCAGGAGGTTGATGCTGGTATGTGATTGTCCTAGAGAGTACCCTGTCATACTCTTAGAAATAACAGCCCTTTGTAGCTTTGTGTGTCACAGTATGACCGTATTGCCAACCCCAAACATTCAAAAATCATGACTTTGGCTTAAAAATCACAAGATTTTTTAAAAATAATACATGGTGGTTTTTTCTTTGCTTTCTGGTTTCTAGGTTCATGTTTTCAGGCTTTTCTCTGCCACCATGAAGGCTAGACACTTATTTTTATAAAATGAAAGCAAAGTCTCACATAATCATGTGACTGCAGGAGCTGAGGCTGTGAGAGAAACACCCGTGTGGCAAGATTTGGTATCACTTGTGTGATATCATGAACAATACGTAATAACATAAACTGATGTCACTTAGGCTGATATCACTCAATGAGGATTTCCACATGGTAGTTGGGGGATTTCACTTGTAGTTATATGGTTAAATCACCACTCAGTGCACTAAAAAATTTATGTTAAGATATTTTATCAGTTTTGCATTGACATCACTGTTGGGAAATCATTTTTAAAAGGACCCAGGAAATGAGATCAGAGTACAGACACACTTCAGTACATTAAAAAGGATTTCAGGTACCATCAGTTTAATAGCACTGTTTGTGGTGGAGGAAGGTGAAATGATCAAAAGTCGACATTAGGTGTCTGATTTTTGTGGGCACTCAAATCTTATGTAAAACATAAATCTTGCTCCCTTAATGTATGTAATGAAAATCTATGGGTCGAAACCTGCTTTTCTTACTTCCGTTTAAGTCAGTGGAATTACAATTGTGGGTAAGGGAAAGAGGCTTATTTACTTGTATGTTGAGGCTATGGTGACTTAAAACTTTGACACTGTGGTACATGTTGTCACCTGAAACTTTTTAATAAAGATGCAGACGTAAATATAATATCATACAGTTGGATATACATAATATAGTTAAATGGGCCAAATGCAGCTCTTAAGTGTACCAGTGTAAATCCAGAACTAACCCATTGATTTCAATAGAATTTGCTCCAGATTTACATTGGTGTAACTAAGAGCTGAATTTAGCTCAGTCTCTGTATATTCTCTCTGCCATATAGAAATTATATTTCAGTCCACCTTTTGGGGGGAGGGGGCAGCAACTGGGTATTATTGGGAAAGTAAATTCTACTTGGTGTTTAATGTGATTTGAAAATGAACTACACTAGACTTATACCCCAGTGAGTGTGTATGTGTGACACAGATAGATAGAACACTATCTCAGTTATGAGAGAATGAAGGTCCTTTTTGTGCAAGATTCTCAGCAGGTGTAAATCATTATGGCTCCATTGAAATGAAAGGCGCTCCGAGGATTTACATTAATTGAGGCTCTAGCCCAGTATCTATATATTTCACCACCTGACTTTTTTCTTTCATGTTCACCATAAAGAAACAAAAACAAATACTGCTGCTTGGCTTGCTTTTCTTATTAGGATAATAATTCTGCTGACTCGAAAATAAGAATTCAGTTAATTTCTCTGCCCATGTATGGCACCCTCATGCGGACCACACCTGGGCAGCATTCTGAAGAGCTTTCTGAGGTTTATAATTTCACCATGGACGATATCAACAACCAGAGAATCAGGTAATAAACAGGTATTTTTCACCACACCGTATCTTCTTGGGCTCAGCGAGAATTTCAGAGCACCATCTGCAGGGAACATATGTTGTTAATGTTGGGATATACAGTATTTATAAATTATAGCAGAGATGGTGTCTCATAACTACACTGTTGTATCTTGTGATAATAAAAATGACCATGATTGTGTATACAAAATAGGGTATTGCTGCACTCACACAGTGCTATTTAGCTTGAAAGTCTTCAAAATCTGTCTCTATATTTGTTGTCGTTTTGATTTTTTAGTTAGGCAATACCAAATATGATGATATAAAAGAAAAAAATCCTTTACTTGAAATAGTTCCAGTCATGAAACATTTGACACCTAATTCATGTCTCTCCTATACTTCGCTGGTATTGTGTGAACAGTGGTATCCTCTGTGCTATAGCTCCAGCAGGAAACAGAGTTTTCTAACTATCCATGCTGAAAAAGTGACACAACAAAAATGATGAGGGGTATGGAACAGCTGCCATATGAGGAGAGATTAATAAGACTGTGACTTTTCAGCTTGGAAAAGAGACAACTAAGGGGGGGATATGATAGAGGTCTGTAAGATCATGACTGGTGTGGAGAAAGTAAATAAGGAAGTGTTATTTAATCCTTGTCATAACATAAGAAATAGGGATCACCAAACGAAATGACTAGGCAACAGACTTAAAACAAACAAAAGGAAGTATTTTTTCACACAACACACAGTCAACCCATGGAACTCCTTGCCAGAGGATGTTGTGAAGGCCAAGACTACAACAGAGTTCAAAAAGAACTAGATAAGTTAATGGAGGATAGGTCTATCCATAGGCGCTGATTCCATGGGTGCTCCGGGGCTGGAGCACCCATGGGGAAAAATTGGTGGGCGCTCTGCACCCACCGGCAGCCAAGCTCCCCGCCCCCCTTCCCCAGCTTGCCTCTGCCTCCTCCCCTGAGCGCGCCGCAGCCCTGCTTCTCCTCCCAGTGGTTGCTGCTGCATAACAAGCTGTTTCGCAGCATAACAAGCTGTGGGAGGGAGGGGAGAGGAGCGGGAACATAGAGTGCTCGGGGAGGAGGTGGAGAAGAGGTGGGGCCAGGGCAGGGATTTGGGGAAGGAGTCCAATAGGGGCAGGGAGGGGGCAGAGTTGGGGCGGGGACTTTGGAGAAGGGGTTGTAATGGGGGCAGGGCAGGGGTGGAGTCGGGACGGGGTGGGGCCGGGGACAGGGGGGCATGCGAGCACCCACCGGTGCCAGGAGAAGTTGGCACCTATGGGTCCTTCTATTTTTATTAGCCAGGATGGATAGGGATGGTGTCCCTAGCTTATGTTTGCCAGAAGCTTGGAATGGGCGACGGGATGGATCACTTGATCATGACCTGTTCTGTTCATTTCCTCTAGGGCACCTGGCAATGGCCACTGTCAGAAGACAGGATACTGGGCTAGATGGACCTTTGGTCTGAGCCAGTATGGCCGTTCTTATGTTAATAAACTGCACCACTGGTTTGTGGATTTCCCTTCCAGACAGGGTCAAAGCTGAGCCTGTCATTGGCTCCTACGCAGAAGGAGCCAATACTTGCTCTTGCTGCATGACACCAAACTAAGATCCATGCATCGCTGTATCCTTCCAATAATATAGAGGTAGTTTCATACACATGCACAGACTAGACTGAACAACTATGCACAGGGGAATGATACTACCAGAACATTTGTGTATTAACATCAGCAAAGTGGAGACTGAAGGTGATTACGCTTAAGCACATAAATAAGTCAGTGAATAAAAATCATGATCGAAACAGTAGGATTTCAGAAGCGCTCAACATTGGCCTGCCTCTGCTTTTACTGAAGATGACAAGAATTTGTTGACTGCAGTGAGAAGCAGAGGTAGGCCAATGCTGAGTGTTTTTGAAAGTCCCACTCCATGTCTCTGCCATGCAGGTGGACTGGAGACAAATGTCCAGATTTAAAAGTTTAGAAGAAAAAAAAATGAAACCATATTTATTTCAGGAAAGGCAGGTTTGATCTGTTGGAACAATACTCTCATTGTACAATAACCTTCACCTCCCGTGTTCTTCCCTAACCCCCACCCCAGTGTTGGGTCCTGCTTTCTCTGAGAGTCTTTCAGAGCATGATTGCACATCAGGTTTGCAATGTGCTATGTGAGGAACGATCTGAATGTTCTTTCACTATGGCTGACTAGCCAGCACGCTCAGACCAGCCTTTTCCTGATCAACACCACTCGCCCAAGGACATGGGAAAATATTCGTTCTTTCTGGATGGACGAGATAGAGGAGGAAAGGATTGACTTGTTATCTCCTTGAAAAGAGGCATGTTCCTGCCCGTGCAGTTCTTAAACATAGGAAGTGAAATCCTTTCAGCAGGCTGTCTGTGTGACTCACTGATCTGATTCTTGATCCAGATACTCAACTGAGTTTGAGACGGACAATCAGCCAGTCACAGATATTTTCCACTTCATTGTCTTCGATGCTGACAACAATCGGCTCGACAGCCAAATGTTTACCATCACTATCGCCTCTGTCCAGAACAAGCCTTCGATCATTGCTTTTGCTGACCTTATCACTGTGAGTAATTGTCCAGAATGTAGGAAGTTGTAGCAGAAGCATGTGTGACATAAACAATTGAACAGTCGTTTTCCTGGCTGCTGTGCAACCATGGTGAACTGGTGTCTAGTACAGATGTGAGAAAGCATTGTGTCTCACATGCAATCGTGTATGTTTAAAGTGTTGTGAAACTATTTGGTGAAGTTAACAGTACCATGTCCCTGAACCTCATCCAGTCATTTCCGTTGCACACAGTGGCCCAGATCCTCCACTGGTGTAAATCGGTGTGCCTCCATTGATATCAGTGGCAGTGTGCTGCTTTCCACTTTTTGGGGATCTGGCTCATTGTATCACCAGGTGACACACAAAAGGTTCGGGATGGATGAACCTAAAAACATCTGGAAGTTTGGTTCAGCATGTCCCATTTCAGAGTGCTTATCTGAACCCTTTAATGTGTTCTCCCTCCCTTCCGAGCTTTCCACTCCCCATCCCTAGCCATCAAACGTTTCCCACTGAGCAAACCACAACCCCCAACAGGTCACTGTGACACTGCAGGGTACACTGTGCTGCTCAGACCACTCCCATTGTATTGACACTAGCCCAGTGGCATGCAGACTGCTGCTGGGGCAAGATAAGCTCTTACTCAACCTAGCCCCAGCGTTACATTGGATTTTTATATCCTCTGGGTAGGGAGGGACAGGAACTTTTATAAAACATACAGTGTCGGGGAAGAATTGGGATTTAGCCCCTGCATACTCCAGCAGTGACCTGTAGTTAGAGTGAGCTAGAGAATTCATGCAGAAACAGGTAAAGGGATAAGTTTAAGACACTCATGTGATGAAATCCTCCTTGAACTGATTATAAAGGCCATTCGGCAATAGTTATTGAACCTGTTTTTGTTTCAGAAGCATGTTTGTTCTGCTTCTTTTTACCTTGTTTTTTTTTCCAGGTTGATGAGGGAGGCAGGGTCCCGCTGTCAGTTCACCATCTCCTAGCCACTGACTATGATACAGCCAAAGACGACCTAATGGTTACAATAATTACGCTACCAATATATGGGTACATTGAAAACACAAGGACAGGTAAACTGTATCTACACCTGTTTTTCCTTGTATTTGGTCAGGAAACGGGAACACAGGAATTGCCAGATTGGATGAGGCATGGGGTACCTCATGCTTCTGTCTCTGACAATGGCCAGCACCATCTGCTTCAGAGAAATCCTGCTGTCAGCAGTGGTGAGATAACCTGCCCCAGGGAAAGTTTCCTTCTAACCCTCAAAAGTTAGAGGTTGTCCGAGCAAGGGGGTTTACATCCTTTACAGAGACCTTGTTGAATTTTTAATATTTACTATTGTAACTTGAGCTGTTCTTGTTATCCATAGAAATCCTTCCCTGACTCCAACTAATATATGTTGCACTGCAGTTTTAAAACTAGCTAAGCTGCAAAGTGTGGCTGCTATTATTTCTCTTATTTCGCTGCAGGACCTGAGCTTTAGATTCTCATATTATCTATGGAACTTGTGCTCCTAAATCACGTAGATGCTCCTATCGGGAGTGGTTGGTCCCCGTGTCCTTTGCCTATAATTTCCTTTCCCCCTATGCGGTTGGTTACTCCCCTGTATCCTGGAGTGGCTGCCCTGAAGAACCCGATGGCTTGGCTCACAGACCCTGCAGGTCCCACAAGTTCTGCACGTAGCTCGGGTATCTGATACCTCTGCAGCAGCCCTTGCTTCCCTCTGGCCATGATCCGGCTCTTTGGCAGTACAGTTACTTTGGAGCTGAGCTATCAGAGATTTCTCAGGCAGCACTTCCTGTTGGGATACCCCCTGTAAGGGGCAGTTCCCCAGCATAGAAGGAACTCTGCAGAGAAATTAATTACATTTCTACCTGCATTAACCTTCCTTTGCTTCTTCCACCCCCTCCCTGGTGGGGAAGACGCTGTAAAGTGGGAGATCTTCATACAGAGAGCTCCCCAAGCCCGGGGAGATACAATCCAGCCCTCAGCTTTTGCTCTGTTCTTGTGCAAGCAGATACATGAGAGCTTTGCCTTTGAGAGGACTGAGTTAAAAAAAAAAAATCTGAGTAATGACCTTTTTTTTGTTTTGTTTTGTTGTTAAACCTCTTTCCTAGCCTTTCCTATTGTTCTGGGCTTGGCTTGTCAGCATCCCTTCTGGACTGTGTTAATTTACAAGCCCATGTTACTGTTAGGACACTGGTAAATCTTTTTCATTGCTGGAACCTGTTTTTTTTTCATTGCTTCTGTCTCATCAGGGAGACCTTAATGGCAGAGATGTTTGTTTTCACCCTCTTCCCTGTAGAAGCAGTCATTGGGGAAGGAAATTTGAAATCGATCAATGCTCCCAGGATTAGAACCAGGGAATGGAGGGGACAAACTGTAAATCACTCAGCTGCTGTGATTTTTTTTCTCTTTCTAATAGATTAGGTTGTAGGGGACTCAGAGTATAGACATGAACAAAGCTCTCATGATAATTGTAGCCACCAGACCAAATTAGGCACTCTCCAAACACAGCTACGTGAAGTACAGTGGGGCATTGTTTGCCAGAAGATATCACACTGTTATCGCAGTTACCTTGTATTCTAAGTACAGGGGGAAGAACTGTGGTTTCTAAGATACCTCTGTGTGGTATATGATCGCAAATATGTAGTGGTTTATAACCGCAATCGCAATTGTTTTTCCTCTGGGGCCTGCAGGCTGCTAAGCAATACATATTCACTGTATCCTATGAAAGAGCCAGAATAAGTCAGTGTTTTGAAAAAGACTGAGCTCCTCTGATTAAACAGGCCTTTAATGGATGACAGCCAAACTGTTTTTGCCAGGGTGAGCTGGGCTGTTGGTTCTGCTGGGGAAAGATGGTGCATTCGTAACTGCTTCATCATTGAAGGCTAACCTCATAAAAGGGGACTGAAGCCAGCCGCTGTATGTAAAACAACAAGATCTTTACATTTTGTAGTGCCAAAAAAGCAGCTTTCTGGGTGGGTCACTAGACACGTTAATAATCAATTCCAGAAACGGGAAAGCAGAACTTGGGATCGTTTCCTTACTCTCGTTGTTTTCTTAGTGAAATGAGCATCTTTTCACAGATGGTGCTTTGTTTGCAGGTGGGACTTTTGGCCCTGGGGGCTCTGCAGGCTCAGATGCATCGTTCTCCATTCATGACTTGCTGGAGAACAATATTTACTACTTTCAGAGCGTCCATGAAAGCATCGAGCCAACTAATGACGTCTTTGCATTCTATGTGAGCGATGGCTTCAGCCGGTCTGAGACTCACAGCGTCAACATCACCATCCAGGTACACCCTGTCTAAGGAATATGATGCTTGGTTAACAAAGCCCCGCCCCATGCCCAACGATGTAGATGGCTTTTCAAGTCTTATTGCCACCGCTGACCTAGCGCCAGATTGTGCCGCGCTCTGAATACCCATGCAGGGAACGGAGTAGGGTACGATGCCCCCTTATGCCTCTCTGCTCACTACCTCAATTACAGGGCCACCACCCCCCTATGTGGCAGGCAGGCAGTGGATAGCTTCACCCACCAAAACACCAGCCAGTGCAGCTAAGCTAGTGTGACCAGGGAAATAATATGAATCAGCTATAGTGCTGGCAGAGATGACACATGCACCTGGGGCTGGCATAGATAATAAGAATACCCAGCTTTTCTGTATCACTTTTCAAATTTAGATCTTAAAGTAGTCTACAAAGGAGGATTAGTTTTGTTATTCCCATTTTACATGGGGGAAACTGAGGCACAGAAGGGGAAGTGACTTGCCCATGATCACCCAGCAGGCCCGTGGCAGAACTGGCAGTAGAATCCAGCTCTCCTGAGTCGCATCCTGGTGCTCTGGCCACAAGGCTACACAGTCTCCCTTCGATAGGCTTTCCCATGGAGCAAGGGGGAAACGGGATCAGAGTATGACTGCATAACAATCTGTTGCTGGGCAACACAACTATGCACCAATTCCCCTTTCTCAGAGCATGTGGCAAAGGCATTTATTGGTCCCCCTCCATCTCGGAACAGGCAGGATGTTGACCAACATGCAAGAGACTCTTATAACACTTTAGTTAAAAAAAAAACAAACTTAAAACTATGAACAGTAAAACAAGTCAAGGGTGTGTATTTTTATCTCAGGGGAATTTCCTCTTTACTACCTCTTCATGGTGAGTTTGCCCTTCTTGTGAGCGAGTTTTCTTCTGGGACAGCCTGCCTATCTTTGTGTTTCTGTAGCGGCGGAATGATGAGCCCCCGAAGATGACGCTGGTGCCTATCAGAGTGCACGGCAGCTCGGGGGTGGTGATCAGCAATACCTCCCTAAGCCTGCAGGATTTGGACACTCCAGATGAGCAGTTGGTCTTTGTAGTTACCAAAAAGCCTGACCATGGTAAGACCGAGCATAGGTGGAATATCTCTTGCTGTGAGAAAGGTCTGATTTGTTCATGTTTAATACACATGTGCTGGCTAATCCAGGGGCGATTTAACCCTTCGTGACAGGCCAGTTCCTGAGGGTTTTTAAAGGCCTTTCAGTGGATGTTGTGCTGGAGGAGACACAGGGTCTATGGATAGCGGGAGGAGGGACTGGTCGGGGAGAGCGGCAGTACCACCAGACCCATCTCTCTCAGGCTACTCTTTTCCATCAGCCTGCCCTGCTACAGCATCCCCAGACATGGGTTTTACCCGCAGCCAGGGGCCGAGCTCAGTGGCAGTGGCCAGCGCGGAGTTCATCACCACGGCACACAAGCCTCTCTCCCTGCTTACTTCGCATTCTGACTAGAAAATGAATAATCGATTTATAAAGTGATCAGGTAACTCCATTCCCCTCCTCCTGGCCTTACAGCTCCGCCTGGCCATACAAGCGGGGAGGTGTCACCTGAGGAGTACTGCCTCTGCATGGCATGAGTCTGAAGGGAAGCAGCAGCTGGAAGAGCTGCTGCTACATGGAGCCTGCTGGCATCCTTTCTACAGGGGGCTTGCAGTAGGGGAGCGCAGGGCAACTTCATCCATTGGGTTGAAGAAACCTCCATGGAGCAGCTGCTCAGCTGCTTTGCCAGTTTAGGGGAGGATGCCACCCCCCTTGCCCTCACTCCTGGCCCAACTACACAGATGGGTACTCTGCTAAGGATCTGACCCAACAGGAGACATTCAAGTTAACCCAGGCCACCCCCACCTTTCCACTACCCGGGCTTCCTGCCTCCTTTTGTTTGTTGAATTCAGGGTGCAGGACAACTTGACAACAGCTGTGGAGTGTGGGGCACACACAGCTACGCTGCTATACTGTCGGACTTCTTGCACTTTGAAGCCAGCTTAACTGCTGCATACTGCTGGAATGGGTCCCTTTGTAACCCCAGCAGAGAGCGCATGCAATGCACAGGGTGCTGGGATATATTTTCACTATGGAGAAAATTACCTGTCAAAGAATAATAATAAAACCGTGTTGTGCTTTGCTGGGGCATATGGGCTCCTTTTGTTCTATATGCCAAAGCAAACACTTGAGCTGTAAACCAGTCCTCTGCATGTTCCTCTGATGCTGATGGAACTGATGTGTAGCTCTGGATATGAAGCCAGGAAATAATAACTTGCAGCAGCCCGAAACCTGCTGTTCATTATTTACAACAACTTATTCTTGCAGTATTTTAATTTTTTTTAGTAGGGGTTGGATTGTAGTTGTAGTTGCAATCGTTCCCCTATTCTCCACACAATACCCCACAGTTCAGTCTCCAGCACCTCAAAATGGAAAGGAAGGAGGTAGGATCAAGACCACGCTTCCCCCCGCCCTGGCCAGCTGAATCAGCTGGTCCAGGAGGGAAGCCTCTGCAGTACCCGTCTAATGGATGGTGTAGCAAGCATGCTTCTCCTATGCACCAGGTTACTCTGGCACCATCCCTCTTGGAGTTCCAGCTGGACCCGTGCGGATCCACTCTGCCCCCAGTGCACACCAGTCCCTAGTGGGCATAATCAGAACTTTGTCACTTAAAACCTGAGAAAAAAAGATTCTGTGAAACTTGCCCTCACCAGAAATGAATCCCAAGAGCCAGTCCTCAAAACTCTCGATTGACATGGTTCTGCCAGTCATTGCATATGAGACAGGCGGTCAAGCACAGTCATCAGTAACTGTTCTGAAAGCATTTCTCCCATCCGCCATGCCCACAGTGTCTCTGGACGCAGCATGGCTCTGTGTGTAGACAGGGCTTTAATGGTGCTGATCACCTGATCCAGAATAGTCACCAATTCTCTTGGAATTGGTTTTTAAGTACTTGATGGGAGTTTTACAGATTCCCAGTTCATATATCTTTGTTTTTAAGAAGAGAGGAAATTTTTAAAGGGTAGTGGCTGAGGTGAAAGCTAGCGCTATTGTCTCCATTGCAAATGCTGGCTTTGTCCGGTGGGGATGGGATGTGTAAAAAGACTAGATGGAAGTGGCATTGTGTTAATGATCCTTTCCCCCAGAAGTCATAGACTGATTTGACAGACGATGGTCTATTGCTTCCCCTGTGCAGACAGAAAACTCCATGAGTTTCAGTTTGAAGTGTTTCCTACAACTTTTCCATTGGGGTTTGCCACCTCCCAGAATAGACAGGGAACTTGGACCCCACAAATCCAGATGGCCAGAGCTCAGTGGGGCAGCCTAGGGATCTCAGGCCATCTGCTGAGGACTGAAACACTTGTACAGGAACTTGGGAATTTAAAAATGTGGTCCCCTGGGAGTTAGGCACCTAGGCGCTTTCGAGAATCCCACTAGGTGCTTATAAGCATCTAAATACCTGTTAAAATCTGGCCCTCAGTGCTGCTGCTCTCCATCACACCTATCCATTTAGCTCGCTTGAACCAGTGTAACTCAAGAGGAATACAAGGGCCTCCAGGATATACCCACCAATGCAAAATAGTCACCTGACGGGTACAAGTGAACTGTGCACAGGAAACACTGCTTAACACTTTAAAACCGGAAATAAATGCCAAATTCAACTGAAACTACAGCAGACATTTTAACTAATCATTACATCTAAGAGATGAGAGGCAGAGGGTCTGAGTAGGCCAGCCGCTGGACAAAGTCAAATTCTAACCAGATCCGGTAGTGATCAGAAAGCCACGAGCAATATCTTGAAGCTCTCTCAAGCAAGCTATGGTTGTCTGGAAAGGACTCTCAGTGAATAATTGATCTTTCAGTGTGACTGGCTAACTGAAACATAAAATGAAAGAAATCAGTTAATTTCTCACAAAAATTGAATTTTTTCCATTTTTCTCGATGGAATGAAAAACCAAAACAATTCCATTCAGGTTGAACAAAACATTTCAAATGTCAATTTGGACTTTTTTTGCCATAATTAATTTTGCCATTTTCAATGTTTTTGTTTTCATTTTTTCCAGCCAAAACAATTCACCAAATTCGATCCAAATGTCCTAAATAATGTCTTTAAAAAAAGCATTTTGGAGGCGAATTTACTATTTGCCACAAAATTTCTCTCAGCTCTAGTAAGTAATCAAAGGGCCAGAGACTCCATCATCCTGTGCTTCAGTAGTGATTTACAACACCTGTGCCAAGTGGGTGTGGAAAGGTAGTAGTTAATGCCTGGCCTCCCAGGTGTCAAGGAGCACACAAGTGGTAGGGCAGTAGAGAATCCAGCCCATAGTGTTTTTGATGTTGGCGTGTTACACTAACGCTGAGAATCAGGGAGACTCCCATGTGGCTATTTATGTTTAATGTACCTATTCTTCCTCAGGTCACCTCCGCAGGAGACAGTCTTCCTCAGAGCCTCTGGAGAATGGGCGTGTTCTGTCTCAGGGCTCCTCTTTCACCTATCAGGATGTCCTGGACCAACTGATTGTTTACACGCGGGGGAGTTCCAGAATGGAGACAGATGAGTTCAGATTCTCTCTCACAGATGGGCTGTACACTGAGATGGGGAGAGTGGAGTTCTCTGTGGAGCTGCCAAAGAATGAGCTGCCCAGATTAGCTGTGAACAGGGGCCTGCAGCTTTCAGCTGGTACGGAGTGAGTGGAGAGACTACCAAGTTTGATAGAAACGAATGGTCAAGATTTTCAAAGCTGGCCAAGGCGTTTAGACACACACACCTCCTATTGATTGTAATCAGAAGTGTGCGTGTTTAAATCCGGAAGCTGGCTTTGAACATCTCAACCAATGCTTCTGTCCCAGTAAGTCAAAAAGGTTTTAAAACCAATGGAATGGTGAAAGAAGGAGGGAAGGGAAGGGAGAAGGAAACCTTTAAAATTGCTGTGCTTCAAGAAACAGCAACAGAAGTTGCTTGACATGTCAAAGGACTAATAACAGTTAAAAATGGTGCAGGCAAGGGCGATCTGTCAAACCTCAGGTGGCAAGTTCCCTGCACTTTAAGTGCTTTGTCTAGTCTAGTTTTAAATGTCTTAAGTGTTGAGTTTCTGCCATGTCCCCTTGACACTTCTACAGCCTGCCAGAGCTCTTTGTTAGCAGTATTTTCCTGATGATCAGGTTTAACCAACCTTTCTGAAAATGTCATTCATTTCTCCTAGTCATTCTGTCCTGAACCTGCCCAAGTAATTCCTCTCCCTCCTGGCAGCCCCCCTTGAAATATTTGTAGATAGCTATCATGTCCTTTCTCCTTCTGCCCCACACTTTGCCGCTCCTTAGCCAACCTCTGTAATTGGAGCTCATGCTCTTCTCATAGCAGTCCTATGCTGGAGTAATTCAGGTGGCATCAGTGTGGTTTATCTTGATAATCATGGATGTGAGAGTAGAATCGGGCCTGTTAACATAGTTCAATATTTTCTCCTCTGGCCCCTTAGTCCATCTGTTGTTCTTCTCTTTATTGTCTCCAAACTTCCTGGTACTGAGTTGCGCAAAGTGGAACTCCAGCTTTCTCCACCCTGTCACATGGTGAAGACAGTGAAAGCTGCTCTAAAGCTATGAGCCGTTCTTCTAGAATTCAGAATTACCCAGTGCTGTATCCCCAGATCCAGAATAATTCAGTGCAGCCTTTGAATATTCAGACGTGCCAGAGTACACCAGAAATCATCAGTTTCGTTGGGAGCTTTATTAGCCAGTGGGCTTTGCATGCTGTATTCAGGGATGGGAGGACTGGGAAAGGATTTGGTTCAGAATGAGGAGGGAAGTGCTGTGGGTGCTTTGACGCCCCACATGGATAGGACATGAAGGAATAAGAATGAGACTCCATACTTCTAAGATCTGCAGCAGTGGAGCATCAGAAGTGCCCTAACCCTCCAGCCCCCAAGTAATCCTCTTCCTTCGAGGCATGTCTCATCCCTCACCAGCTGATTATCTGAGCAATGCTTGTCTGAGCTCCTGTTTTCTGAAACGGGTCAGGTCTCCCACTGAACTTTTTGGGCGTGAGCATATTTTGGATAATAGGGAGTTTGGGATAAGTAAGGGTAAGATTTTTAAGGCTATATTGTACTGGTATTTTTACAAGGTTGTTAAGTACACACACATTCGCCAATACTCCTAGATCTGATGTCAGTCCCACATATTTGTGAAGTGCCAAGCTTTGAGGAGCCTGAATTTCAAATATGGGCTCCTTAACAGGACTGACATTTGGGTACTCAAATCAGCACCTAATAAGAAAATGTTAAACTGAGCATCCCGTTGCAGGATTTAGGCTACCTACTAAGCTATCATTTTGTTTGAAAATTGGACCTACAGTGCTTTCCTTGGAGGGAAATAAGTAGAGCTTTCTTGAAAGAACAAA
Source organism: Dermochelys coriacea (assembly GCF_009764565.3). Classification (NCBI taxonomy): domain Eukaryota; kingdom Metazoa; phylum Chordata; order Testudines; family Dermochelyidae; genus Dermochelys; species Dermochelys coriacea. The sequence goes on from NC_050071.1 coordinate 15,340,907, forward strand.
ATCTCTAAATATGTAACACGTTGTTTATAAATAATGCAATCCAGTCTTTCAAAATGATTTGGAAGGATTGAGTGGGGCTGTTTATGTATCTTCTGTTACTATCTAGGCTCCGTAGCACACATCACAGGTCAGCACTTAAAAGCTACAGCTATTGATTCGGATGACCTGAAGGTCAGATACGTTCTGAAGAAAGATCCTAGTACTGGACATCTGCAGATGACTAAAATTGATAACCTGGTCCAGATCTCTGTGAAGGGACCCATCAAAAGTTTCACCCAAGCTGAGATAAATAAAGGTGAGCAAATTTCTTGACCCTTTCAGTTCCAATAAATAAAACTAAGTTTTGCCAGCTCTTTTACAACCCCCCCAAAGGAATAGAATGTACAATGAAAGATACAACAGGTTGAGGGAGAACAGGGTAACAATGAGATTGTTACCTGTGTAATGAGCAAGAGTTGCATGGTATTTTGTTGTCCCAATAAATCCCAATGTAATGAGAAAAAGACATGGCATAAAACATAAATCTAAAATTATTATAAAATTATAGATATGTATGGATGCAATTTATAAGGACAACTAGTCCAGTCGCTCCTGGACAGTGTGTCGTGACCCATGTGTTGGACACAGATTTTCAAAAGAGCCCATGTGACTTAGGAGCACCAGTGTCATTGACACAGTGGGAATTGTGCTCCTAAATCACTTCAGCGCTTTCGAAAAACCCACCCACCATCTGGTTCTAGTTGAGCTGTGAGCAGGTTGGGCATGTCTTCAAATGTTGTAATACCACCCCCCATTCCCTCCCATACAACATTAAGCTAAAGATATTTTAGCTAATCACCGATTCTAGCATCGAGTTGTATTTCTGAAATAGCCAAAATCTTTACGATGAGGGATGATGATGTGAAGCTGGGAGAGGAGAGAAAGAAAAGTAGCAGAAGACAGATCTGTGAAGGGAGAATTTATTTTCAATAACCAAGTGTTTAAAAACTCTCTCTCAAAAGGAGAAAAAGAAGGAGGGAAAAAATAGATACACAAATCTGGAAACTGTAGCAACCCCCATGTTCTGTTGGCTAGGCAGATTCCAAAATAGGTCACAGCAGCCAATGTTGCAGCTTATATTGTATTAAGCCACTTCTTTTCCCCCTTCTCTCCAGGACAAGTGGAATATAGTCATGAGAAGGGGGAGCCTGGAGGGAGTTTTGCATTCAACTTTGATGTGATGGATGCAGAAGGCAACAAACTGGTCGACCAGTCATTCTATATTAGTGTCTTAGGTAAAAGATGCTATGTAAGCAATATTTTCTTAGCTATGAAAGATCATAGATTAATACAGTGAGATTCTCACCCCCGCTCCGGCTCATGTATGCCAGATAAAGGGAGTGGCGTAAAAGAGCCCTAAAAGGACTAGATCTGTCGGGAAGAATTTCTCTGGTGCAAGAACTGGGAAGGACAGTCACCGGCTGCTGGATTCTTAGTGGCACAGCACAGAAACTCACCCATAGACCTTATAATCTCATCTGATCATCAGGCCATAAAATTCCACTCATCAATTGTTTCGTCAAGCCCATAACTTCTGGTTGTGCTAGAAGCATATCTTTTAGAAAGACATACTATCATAATTTAAATAAATCTCTAAGCAAAAAATCTTGATGATTTGGTTTTTGTTTATTGGCAACTGAAAACCCTTTGAAACTGGGGACTGGGAAGGAATCGCTCATTAAAAGAGCAGTTCATTATTCATGTGGGGGGCCTTCTCCATTGCTTGAGTGTGTTTTGAGTCAGGCCCATTGTGATGTAACTGCCACTGACCTGCTCTGGTGACTTTTGAGTAAAGCATCATGTAAATCGAGCCCAAAACATTCAGGTAAAAATTATTTGTCTTTGAAAATTTTTGCTACATGGTGGTTGGATGTGTGTGTGTATAAAGCCAAGGAAGGGAAGCTGATTGTATCATAATTCAAACCATTTTGCCCCTGCTGCTTTCAGAGGACAGACTCCCCCCATCCATCATAGCGAACAAAGGGCTGGTCTTGGATGAAAATTCAGTGAAGAAGATCACAACGCTGCAGCTCTCCGCCACTGACCAGGACAGCGAGCCTGCAGCGCTCCTGTACAGAATCACCAAACAGCCGCAGTTGGGTCACCTGGAACATGCTGCGTCACCAGGTTTGCAAAGCCCTCTCTTGCTCTGTCGCATTCTCCATGGAACACAGGTTTTCAGGGCTTTAAAGTTTTTAGAAGTTCATTTCTTGAAAAATGTCTGCCTGGAATTAGATCCTCCATGAGATCTCAAACAATCATTAACCCAGGGAGCTTAAAAACAAGGCCAAAGGAGATGAGGCATGATCTGGGACCCACAGAGAGGATTATTTATTCCACAGCTTGGGGAGTTTAGGACTCATAGTAACCTCACCTCCTGGGTTCTACTCAGCAATCCAGCTCGTGCTACTGGCTTCTGTGAATCTCCCTTTCTTGTAACCCACTATTTCAGACAACCCTAGTGCACATAACTTGCAGCCCCTCTGTCACTACACTGAAATTCTTACCGCATATAACTTTGGGACTCATTTTCCTATGCTTAAGAACTGATTCCAGCACTTCTCAAAAATTCACAACCAACATCCCTTGTCACTGGATATGCCCAGAAGCCAAATGACTTGTTTTTACCTCAGTATCTTGCCCTGTACGCGTTTTGGTACGAAAACTCCAACCCCTTTCTCAGCAATGCTTAAGATGTGGGACTTTAATCACAAAGTTTGAAAGAAAGACATATCCAGATACCCAAGGTACAATGTGCCATATACTGAATCAGCAAAAGCTATATGGGAGACTCCTTTGAGCTCTGGAATTTGCTAACACACTTTTGCATGAATTACCTAATATTTAAGTACTCTCAAAACAAACCTTTTCTGGAGACCTGCCAGTAGCTTTTTTGTCCCCTCTGTCAGACTTACAAAACAATTCACTGCAAATTTAATCTTTAAATCTTATGGTTGCCTTCCAGGACCAGTTATCCCAGGATATTATGTGTCCTCTAATCCTATCTAATGAATTACTCTAAACCTGTATCCTCAAATAATATGCTCCTTTGGCTTAGATTATGTTTATCTTTTTTTAAAGTGCGACCTTTCATTAGATTAATGGACTGTAAATCTTTGCTGTATTTTCAGAAAGCAGTCTGTGCCCTTACAGCTTTGTTTTAGAAAGAAATGAAAGTAGGAATAAGCAGTTAGTGTTCCTTCTTTCCTCCAAAGCTTTTGCCTAAAATGCAAACCAAACATGGAACATAATACTTCGGAAGTCTGAAATAGCTGGATTAACTTTTTTCTCATTATTTTAAGTGTGCTGGTTCTGGTACCACAGCTCTTTCAGATCCTGGAAGGCATCAGAAGTTGATATGTTGGAATACTCTGAAAGAGGTTGTTCTCATGGTGTAACTGGCCCCAACTGTAAGCAAAAAATACTGGAGCTCTCAGAAGAGAGTCCGTTCTCACAGGCCTTCTAACCTAATGAGCGCCAAATAAGCTTTGGAATAAACATCCTCTTTTTATGTTGCTTATCTAAACCAAACCTCTGAATGTTTGAAGTTTGCCCACCGCTAATTGATAGCCATTTGTTATGAAACACAGATCACCAATTTTGTCCAGGTGTTTTCAATCAAGGGCAAAATTCTCAAAAGCACCATTGAAATCAGTGGGAGTTAGGCACCTGCATGTTTTTGAAAATCCCACTATAGGCATCTATCTGCATCAGTAGGCACCTAAATACCTTAAAATATCTAAGTGCCTAAGTCACTTTTGAAAATGGAACCTAGGGTTTTTGTTTGGTTTTGAAACTTTTTATGAAGGCAAAGTTACAATAAAATGTTAATATACATCATGCATTACTTATTACTTTTTCAGGATCAGGTTAATATTCAGAGAACCTGGCTAAAGATTCTGGCTTCCTGGCTAGGGAGTCCTCTTCTGAGTACACTACTAAGTGTGACCTCTACCTACCCTCTTTTTGGCACTTCTCTTGTGTATGTACTTGGTGTGAAAGTTTTTCAATTACAAGGACAGTCCATATTTTACTATACCACAATTCCATAGGAGAAGAAGTCACTTTTTTTTCTCATATTGTGCAATACAAAGTCTTGCTGATAACAACAAAAATAAATTGATTTGTTGTTCTGTTTAAAATGTAAGTCCTTTACTGGAGCATTTAGTAAGCAGGTCAGGGGATCTCTAGGAAGCTGGTATTTTGTCTTAAGATGAATCTCTTAAATAATATCCTCCCAAAGCGGTATAATTCCTGGACACAGCCACCATATGTGCAAGGCTGTTCCTCTTTTCCTGCAGCTCCTCCACTTTTGAAATTTTTATCCTGGATCTTTTCTTATGCCAAATAAAGTTGTGAGAACCTTTTGCCCATGTTCAACAAAATCTCTTTGGGTTGTTGTCTGAGAGATAATGGAACTGTGGGATTTACTATTCCTCATAGACTGATTTCCCCACAGATACTCTGCATGACCATGCCCCGGTCAGTCTGCTGAGAATGTGACTCAATTTCACATAATCTCATCCTTTAGGATGGGAGAACGGTACAGATGGGATTTGCAGGAGCACTCACCATTGGCCTAACTCGGCTTCCATTGAAATCAGCAGTAAAACTCCCATTAGCTTCAGTGCGAGCAGAGTTAGGCCAACTGTGAGTGCTTGTGAAAGACCCACTCTGTGTTCCTTCCACTTGTGCACTGGAGCTATGTATGCGACACGTTTCTGTCCTTCCTAGGGTTGTTTTGGGTTCCCTGCTCTTTTTACTTTTCATCATTTTTCTTGTACATTTTTCCTATCATTTTGGTCCAGGCACAAGGATTAACTCATTCAGCCAGGCAGACCTGGCCTCGCGCAGCATCCAGTACATCCACACCAGTGAGGCGGAGAAGCATGCTGATGCATTCACCTTCTCCGTCTCTGATGGAGTGAATGAGGTAGGTCTGAGCATGTGGTTCTCTGACTTGATGCAGACGGTTGATTCTGGACTGATCGATGTGCCGGGAGTAAATTCCCCTGATGTCATATGGGAGACATAGTTACATCAAAAAAATTAAATGAAACAAGCTTTGCCTCCTGAGCTTCTAATTTAGCTTTGGCGTGTACTTTTGCTAGTCATACGGACGGAGGTCAGATGTGTCACCGAGGGAACACATTTAGTGTGTGAGGTGGAGGGGGGTAGTGGCAGAGGGGTAGCAGGGTGACAGAGAGTTCAGGCCAGCTGAAGAAAGCATCGCACAAACACACAATCTGCAGCATTACCTATGAGCTGTTCCCATTGGCTCTTCATAGCATTGTTGCTTCGATTCAGACATATCCTGAGTAGAACGTATTCATCAGAAAAGGTCGGTTTTTCTTTCTCTCCCAGGTCAGTCAGACATTTGACATCACCATAAACCCAGTGGATGACTCCTTGCCAGTGGTGCAGAGCCCTGGGATGCGGGTGCAGGAAGGGGTGAGAAAAACCATCACGGAGTTTGAGCTGAAAGCCACAGATGCCGACACAGAGGTAAGGCGTGCAGCGCTTCCATATCCTCTCTCCCCTGTGCTGTTGCACAGCGGCATTTGTAATCAGAGGGATTCAAACTAATGTCTTTCCTCCCAACACGTATTCTGTGTGACCACAGGGGCTAGACAGCTTCAAACAAACAGCTGGGAGGAGGGTAGGTTTGTGTGAGAAATGATGTCTGAATAAAGCAAAGTCTTGGCTCGAGAATTGTCATACTTCATTTCTTGTGTCCCCCTTCTATTTGTAGCAAAGAAAAACCATCATTGGTCTAGGACCTAAACCCCACCCCCATCTCCTCTATAAACCTTGTGGGCTCTATCCCTTCTCAGCTCAGCTTAGCTTGGCACAGATGAAGGGGATAGATGCGAGTCACCTTTCTTCATTCCCTTCTCCTGGGTCTCACTAGGAGCTAAGCAAGCCCAGGGCACAAGTTAAAGCAGCCACAGGGCTGCTGTATCTGACATGGCCTAGACTTGTAATGCTGAAGCATTTCTACGAGGGGGGCGTAGAGCTGGCTCTGATGACTTCACTTAAAACAGAGAAGTCCCCAGCTGCCTCATCTGGGCACGATGGGAACTTATGCTGGGGCAAGCACCCGGCTTCTGTGTGTGTTATTCCTTAACCTGAGCCGTGGGACCACGTCCAGTGGACATGACAACAGTCTTTCACTGACAGAATAAACAACTTGCACTTTCCTGCAAAAAGAATGAGTGTGTTTGTATGCTACGACTGCATGAAGTATGGGGACAGCATATCAGACTAGGTGAACCTATGGTCCGATCTAGCCTGACTGACTCTCATGTGACCACTGTTGATGTCCTCCTGGAGACAGTGACATTGGGAAAGGATGGTTGGCTCAGTGGGGCCAGCCTGCTGAGCTGGCTCAGTGCCCAGCGACTCTTCTCCACTTCTTTGAACTCTTGTCCCTGGAAAGAAGATGGGTGAAAAGGTAAAACCCAGTCATATCCCTCTCCAGCTCTGTTGACCCAAGTAACCCACTACTCCCACAAGGAAATTTTACCAGCTTTGCAACCTTCCCTTTTCTTTGGACAGGCGGAATCGGTTACCTTCACCATCGTGCAGCCTCCTCGACACGGTCTGATTGAACGCACCAGCAACGGGCAGCACTATCGCCAGACGGCCACCTTCACTATGGATGACATCTACCAGAACCGGGTCTGCTACAGCCACGACGGCAGCAACTCCCTAAAGGATCGCTTCACCTTCACGGTGTCTGATGGGACCAATCCCTTTTTCATTGCGGAGGATGGAGGGAAGGAGGTAAGGGAGGATGGAGGGTTGGAGAGAAAGAGATTTCCTAGAAGTGATGTAAACCTCCCTGAACATGTCCAGTGGCACTTGGATGTTGCATTTTATGCCTTCGGGGCCAGATCCTCAGCGAGTGTAAACTGGCAGAGCTCCATGACATTAGTGTGATTTGACGGCTGGTGTTCCACCATGTCCTTGTGTGCTCGTGGAGTTCTTTGACCATATTGAATGGGTGTGCTAGCTGTTGTGTGCTTCATGATTTTAAAGTGTGTTTTGTGCGCAAGTGTGTGTATGCATGCGCCCATGCACTGACATTATGAAGATTGTTGAGTTCAGTGGAGCGATGTGAATTTACGGTCGCTGAGGATTTGACCGCAAAAGTTTAAAAAAAAAAAAAAAAAAGCACTGAAATCCACAGAGCTACATCGATTTGTGCTGGCTGAGGATCGACCATTTATCCCGACACAGTTCTAGATCTCCTGCAGCATCGTGTGAAGTAGTAGCCTTGTGCTTTGCCCAGCGGTACATTTCAGTGTAATCTTAAATCATCTAGTCCAGGGGTGGCCGACCCGTAGCTCTGGAGCCACATGCAGCTCTTCAGAAGTTAATATGCGGCTCCTTGTACAGGCACCGACTCTGGGGCTGGAGCTACAGACGCCACCTTTCCAATGTGCCGGGGGGTGCTCACTGCTCAACCCCTGGCTCTGCCACAGGCCTTGCCCCCACTCCACCCCTCCCCTGAGCCTTCCGTGTCCGAGCCTCCTGCACGCCACGAAACAGCTGATCAGGAGGTGCGGGGAGGGACGGGGCTGCCGGTGGGCGGGAGGCTCTGGGAGTGTGGGGGGCGTTCATGTTGGGGCTGCTGACATATAACTGCAGCTCTTTGACAGTGTACATTGGTAAATTCTGGCTCCTTTTCAGGCTCAGGTTGGCCACCCCTGATCTAGTCCATTCACATGGCTGAGACAAGAGAGGAAAAATTCTTTGCATCTTCACTAATGTAAAGAAACAGCGCTACCAACCGCAAAGTGCGGCAGTGCTATAGACAGCCAGCATCACGTTGAATAGCATCAAATATTGTCTGCCATTGCAGTATCGGCACGGGGTATTCTTCGGTTAATTATGTGCTCGCTCACCTGTCTCAGAGCGGTGAGACTTTCTTGGCTCTTCAGCCTTTCGGAGCAGGTAGAAGCTCTCAGAAGACAAGAAATCTCTCTGAATTATTGAAATCAATAGAGCTATTCTAAGTTACACCAGCTGAGGATCTGGCCCATGATATTTCAATGCTGAGACTGCACAGCAAGTGGAGGGGTTATTGCAGACTCGGAGTGAGAGGAGAGTTGTTTGAGTGAAAAATGGAAAGTGTATTTTTAAAGAATGGAAACAAAACATCCCTGAACAGACAGCGCTGTGAAATCACAATGCAGCACAATTTAGCTTTGCCACTGCAAGAGAAAGGCATTAAATCCCAGAGGCTGAAACCAAGGAATATTAATTTAATTAGCACCCTCTTTTTCTTCTCTTCTTTTGTTGGTTATTCTTTTCCCACTTCTTCTGCCTAGCAGATATTTGGGATTAAAAGACCCAAATCATCCCTGAAGCCTTAAGTCTCTGAAACATACGTTCCAAATGCATTTTCAATATATGTTTGTAAGCATTTCAGGGAACATTTCACAAGGGTTTTTTTTATTAATTGGTTTCAACATCTGTTGATAATCATCAAAATAAGGGTAACAGCAGGGCAAATTATTTATATTAAAGTAATAGTGATAGGCCCCAAATGAGAACAGGACCTCATTGTGCTAGGCAGTGCATAGTAAGACACAGACCCTGCCCTGAAGAATTTACAATCTAAATAGATAAGACAGTCAGATAGGAGTAACAGACAGGAGCTATTTGGGGTGAGATTTTCAGTAGCCTCAGCATGGGTCTACCTCTGTTTACCTTGAAAACAATGGGAGTTTTATCATTGACTTCAGCAGGAGAAAGAGTTTTTGAAAATCTTCCCCCATCCCGTCCCACCCTGCCCCGCATCTGTGTTTGGTTTGATTAATCATGTAAGCTCTTCAAGGCATGGACCACACCCCCTTCCATGAAACATCTGGAACGCCTGTAGAGATAGATCAATAAATAACACCTCCGGCCGTTTAATGTTAAGCAGTGATGTGTATGAGGCGTGAATGGCCACTTCTGTGTCGGCACTCTTGCTTAGATTGTGACAGCGGCGCCCCAGCGGTTCAAAGTGGACATTCTTCCTGTGGATGATGGGACTCCCAGAATTGTCACCAACTTGGGCCTGCAATGGCTGGAGTACATGGATGGCAAGGTAACAGCTTGTGTTCAGCTTTGTTAAAACCAGACTGATTATGTTCCCAAAAGAAGGGAAAGAGGGAGGGGAGCGACAGGCAGAAGAAAATCCAGAATGTCTCATCACTTCTCTTTCATTGATGGGAGTAACAAAAACCCAAGTACCCACCTTGGTCTAGGGAACTGCGTTATGACGACAGAGGGCACATTGGAATCAATGTACTGTGGTGGGAGGGGATGAGGTAAAGGTACCTCATAGAGATACTGCCAGGGAGGGGCTAAACCTATCTCCTCAGAAGTCTCCCCAGACAGCCTGCACTCTGTAACATGGAAGGATAGCTATACGGATGTTTCCCACTGGAGTACAGACGAGCCTCATTGGCACCAGGAGGCTGATTGTCTGCAGGCATGACACTGACAGAGGAAAATAGGATGAACTTAGTAGAAGTTCCAGAGAGATTCCTTTTACTCGCGGACTGCATGACAACTGAAGTATTCCTTTTTAGTGTGGTGGTGTGCCAGCAATGGCTGAAACTGTCTTCCCCGATGGGCCTCAAAAGGAATGATTCCAATATGTTTCTCAATGCAGGGATTTCTTCTCCCCATTAACTTTTGTTTGTTTTGCTGAATTCCAAATAGGATAGCAGGGACAGACACACCTGACAGTATTTTGAGGAGTCAGTGTAAATTGCAAAGAAATACTCCAGATTATTCACAGCAAAATAGGTTCACACATTATTAAGAGAAGGCTATTTCAACTCCACATGCTTGATTTACTAAAAAGCATTGTGCAGGCATCAAAGAGTTCTATTGCCACAATTTTCCATTCATGTTGTTTTCTCTTAAGGAAACATAGAAGAAGTAGAGCTGGACTGAAACACCCATGTGACAGGGCAATGAAAGAGGGTTAGCACCTGTTCACTAAAGCTGTGCAAAATGTTCTGAATGGAACCCAAAACTCAGGCCATTCTCAAAGCTTCAGGCATGCCTGAGCTGAGTTTCAACCAGCTGTGTTGAGAGGTTGTTTTTATGTAAAACTTAGAGTTTTGTCATCGATTCCAGACCAGACCAGACCATACTTGGCCATTTTGCACAAATTTCCCTTTGTTCAAACCACAAACTCATATCAGACCTTAATCTGAATCTGACTCCTTTGCTTAAGGCACTAACAGGACTCCTCCGTCCCTGTCTATCCTAGGCTACTCTTTGCATGTTCTCAGTATTGTTAAGTCCCAGAGGTTTTCCCTGTCTGCGTAATGTTCAACAGATCAATTCTTTCAGCCAGCATCTCAGGAGTTGTGTAACTTATTTGGTGTGGCTTTAATCCAGGCAACAAATCTGATCACCAAGAAGGAACTGTTGACTATGGACCCTGACACAGAGGACAAACAGCTGATCTATGAGATAACAACTGGACCCAAACATGGTCACGTGGAGAGCAAGCTGAAACCGGGGACAGCTGTGACTACATTTACACAAGGTAGGGTAGCAGGACTGCATTTTACTGACCTCTTCTTTACTTCCTTCCATTCCTCTTCACTATGGCAAGATAGCTCATGTATGAAAGAAACACAGACAGACCGATTCTGATGTATAACGTCCCTGATTTCAATGGAGTTATTGATTTACACCAGGGCCAGGAGAGTAGAATAAGGAAGGTCCTTCTCTCCTGTGTCAGAAGGTGGGGGGGGTATTAAAAAAATAATTTCTAATTATTTCTGCAATTTCTAATGTGGGGGAGGAAGAAGTTATCATATCTCTCTTTGCACTGAGGGAGAGAGCGAATTTTTATGAGCCTGCACTGTGCAGATCTTTCTATACAGCGTAAGACAATTTACCTTTGGGTCTGCACTCCAAGGGAGGTGGACACCTTAGTGCTGGGGTCTTCCCAGAGCTGATCTCAGTGTGTGTGTCTTTCTGCAGCTGGGTGTGGCCCTGCCTGTGTGTGTGCTAGAGGTGGCTTAGGAGCCTGGTTCAGCAAGATGGGGTAAAGGGGCGCCCAGGCTGGCGGAACAGGCAGGCTCAGTGGTATCCCAATACATCAGGTGGCACCTTAAAGGAAGGCAACCTGGCACACCTCCATCTAGCCCTTCATGTTTCTATTACAGTAAAACACAGAGATGCCAGTCAAGAGCAAGGCCCCATTTTGCTAGGTGCTGGGCAAACGCTGTCAAGGTTTCTGTCTATCGCTTCTCATCAGAACTCCGCAGCCAAGTCTGTCCCATCTTGCGTAAAGTAAATCCAGGCTAATACAAAGAAAGAGACCCAATATTATTTTATGGGCAGAGTTCAAGGAGTCAGTTTAATGCTATGGCAAAGCTCAGACGCTACTGTAGCTATATAGTGGTCTTAAAGGGACACACCAAAATGCAGACCAGGGGATTTAATTAAATTCTTCTTAAGCAAATTTGTATTAAAATAGTCCCAGTTAAATTTAGTTAAAAAAAAATCCTACCAAAAAAATCCTTTTTTTCTAAGTTGTGGAAGAAAAGATTAGATCAGTTTTTTGAGAGAGCAAGAGAGATGCAGCATAATTTCGGATGGCTCTTGGACTGGTATGAATGACAAATAACTATTAAAGCCATTAGAGTTGCACCAGTGTCAAACTTGTGATCAGAATCAGGCCCATAGAGATGTATGCATACAGCTTGTACGTTGTTCACCTGTAAAACTGTCCCTGAATGCCTGGATGGACTCACTGAGACTCTCTTCCCGACAGAGGATGTGAACCTGGGACTGATTCGGTACGTGTTGCTGGAAGAGAAGATTCAGGAAACCATGGATAGCTTTCAGTTTCTAGTGAAAGACAGCAAGCCCAACAGTGTCAGTGACAATGTCTTCCATATCCAGTGGTCTCTCATCAGTTTTAAATATACCAGGTAAGCAACCCTATGGGTTACTGCACTCATCTGACATACAGGGCCTTATTCAGAGGTGAGGTGGGTGGGGTGTTACACATCAGTAAGTAGCTGGTGTCACTAAGACGCTGAGGTGGCTACAAGGGGATAGAAGGTAGACTCACTTCGGATTTTGGCCCTCGGTTTTCATGCAGCAGTGCTGGGAAGTGGCCTGGGCCTAACATATGAGAATAATCCCGTAGGGATAGATCATCATCATCATTTATGAGTATATCTCAGTAGCACCCAGCAGTCCCAGTCAGGTCCGAGGCCCCATGGTGCTACACATGAGTAAAGGTCAGTCCCAAATGATGATTCAGTCCTATAATGAAGCCAAATAGAATCCAGTAGTTTCAGCTGAGAAATTACTATGAGTGTGTATGGAGAGAGCATAATAATACCCAGCTCTTACTCAGCGCTTTTCATCAGTAGATCTCAAAGTGCCTTACAAAGGAGGGCAGTGTCATTAGCCCCCGTTTACGGATGGGGAAACTGCAGCACAGAGATGAAGTGACTTGCCCAAGGTAACCCACAGGCCAGTGGCAGAGCCAGGAAGAGATCTCCCGAGTCCCAGTCCAGTAACCTAATCACTGGGACACACTGCCTATGCATGATAGTGTGGAGTATAGCGTTTATCTGCCTGAGTTTGGGATGGCTGCAGATCCAATGTGTTACCTTTGTGATTGGTGGGAGTAGCACCCACATATCTAAGATTAAAGTTTGCCTCCTTATGTTTGTCAGACCCTTACTGTATCTCCGGATATCACCTCCCTGGAGGCATGAATTAGACTGGATTTGAGCTTGCTTAGTATCACTAAAAAAAAGGCTCCTGGTCTGTTCCATTCCACTTCTTATACCACGCTCATCACCTTAGTACCTACCTGAGCAGCTTCCAGTTGTGCATTAAGTGATGTGCCTAACCTATCTCCCGTGTTTGTGCTGTGTATGTTCCCAGCTACAATGTCAGTGAGAAGGCTGGCTCTGTTAGCATAACGGTGAAGAGGATTGGTAACCTCAATCAATATGCCATTGTCCTGTGCCGCACGGAACAGGGAACTGCCACCTCCAGCGTCAGTTCAAAGCCAGGACAGCAGGACTACGTAGAGTATGCAGGCCAGGTGGGTTGGGAAATTCTAGCTGGAAGGACTGTATACCCCCAGAAATAACCCTGATACAGTGAATCAGACAGCGTGTTTTTTATTTGCTTGTACCTGATCTGTGTTCCCCTAAGGATGTCTGGACTCTGCTGTTTCATCCTTTTAGCTGTTATAGCCCTGCTACACATGTCTGAGACATGTGGGGGAGGAGGAGAAGGAAGTGGCAGAGTTCAACATCTCACCATAGAATAAGCACATGCATTGCACTGTATAACATCAGAAGGACACCGCCCACATGAGCGGAGTGGTAAATAATGATGAGGACAGGCTGCATTGCAACAAAATGCGTTTTAATGCAGCCAAATGTAAGGTTGTGTATTTTTTCTTCCTAGATATAGGTCACACTTATAGAAAGGGGGACTGTAACCTGGAAAGCAGCGACTGAAAAAGACTTTGGGGTCTGTGAAGGGGTTGGCTCACTGCTGGCGCCTCCTCATGGTTGGGCATGGTGTGGCAACTCATTCCTCATTGGGGTCTGCAGCCAGTGGCTGCTCTGTCTCTCAGGTGCCTTGCCTCTTCTTGTGACATGTCCCTCCATCCAGGTCACTTCTGGGATAGTCCATAAACAAAAACGGGGAATTAACACACACAAACTAAGTTAATGGGAGAGAGGTAGGAACACCTCTATCTCAGGGTGCATCAGGATCAGGCCCTCCCTTCCCTTAGGCAGGGACCTTCAGGCAGTTTTTGTCAGAGAAGCTCCTGCCTTCTCTTATTTATTCTCAGGAGCTGAGGGTTGAAGGTCTGTTCTTGTCCCTGCGTGGCCCACAAATGAGCTGTTTTGCTCCAGCCTGTACCTGCCTTTGCAGGTGTGGCGGGGTTGGGCTGGCTGAGCCTGGAGCAGCTCCTTAACCCCTTGTTGTCCAATGTGGGGTATGTCTACCCCATCACAGGGTCTTAGTGAACAAACAACTCGGACATGAGCTCCCGGTGCAATGCTGTGGCAAAAAGGGCTAAAGCAATCCTTGGATATATTAACTGGGGAATAGTGAGTGGAGTTAGGGGAGCTGATTTTGCTGTATATCACACTGGTGAGACCAGGACTGATATGCAGGAAGTCAGATTAGATGCTCTAATGGTTCTTTCTCTCAAAGAGATCTTTGACTCTAATGTTGAATGTCAAATTCCTTCATTTAAATTTGTTTTTAAAATGTCAGTTTGAGTCCCCTCTGATACCAGTTTGCCATCAGTGGACTTGCTCCTGATTTTCAGGCCTAAGTTGGCTTTAGCTATTACTTACTAATTTAAGAGAAATATATTTATGACTTTAAAAAAAAAATCTGGGAAACCAGTTTTTTGAAATTCAAGTAATTCTCTTCCGTGTTGTCATCCTAAATAACTTCAACTTTCATTTAGCACATCAGAGCCAAAAACTGAAAGTGATCAGTCAGTTTTCATCATCTAAGCTTCATGGAATTAAAAAAAAAAACCCACCTTAGTAAAATAAGTGGTAAAAACATGAAGTAGACTTTTAGATGACTTCAATTTTAAGAATCTAAGGTGTTCTTGCGCCTGTAGGTGAGAGGACATTCTTTTAAAGTATGAGTTTTATGTTGACAGAGTCCTTGTAAGGGAATATTCTGCAAGACCATGTCTAATACAGGTGTGCCTAGGTTCTGATATCATTCATGCTGGTGTCAATCAGGAGTAACTCCATTAAAGTAAATGGAATTACTCAAGCATAAACCTAGTGTGAGGTCAGAATCAAGGGGCCTGATTCTTCAGTGCCTTTTGCAATTGTTTCCCTCTGTGCAAAACACTAGCAAGAGAGCATGGTAGAGTTTTGCATTCCCTTTGTACATTTGCATTCACTGTAGGTGACTGAACAAGGGGCAGTTCAGTAAATAACTGAGCTCAGGAGCTCCCAAGAGCTCTGAGCCAAACCCCATTGAGGTCATTGGGAGTCTTTCCTTTGACTAGTGGGCTTTGAATCAGGTCCCAGGAGAACAAAAGTAAAGCATAGCTCTGAAACATACCAGGACAATTAAAGTTCTGTGATTATTAGCAGAGATTCAGGGCATCCGTGTTTTCCAGAGAGGAGCAGGGAGGGTTTCTGCATTTGCAGCTGTAAGCCCATATGTACACCCCTTGTTGTTCACTTCCTTGCAGGTACAGTTTGATGAGTGGGAGGACACCAAGGCCTGCATCATTGCTATCAATGATGATGACATCTTTGAGAACACGGAGAGCTTCACCGTGGAGCTCAGCATGCCAGCCTATGCCCTGCTGGGGGAGATCACCCAGGCCAAAGTCATCATCAACGACACAGAGGATGAACCCACTCTGCAATTTGACAGGAAGACTTACCATGTGAACGAGAGTGCTGGCTTCCTGTCTGCACCCATTGAAAGGAAAGGTTTGTGGTATTAGATATAACAACGATGATACTGCATTAAAATAGTGCTACTCAGCACAGGAGCTAAAGCTGCTTTACCAACACTAACTAACTAAGATTTGAAATTCCATTGTGTGGTGTTAGGCCCCTTTTACAGATGGGTAAACTGAAACATACAGAGATTAAATGACAAGGTCCTACAATAAATCAGTGTGGAGCCAAGAAGGCAACTTAGAAGCCCTGATCCCCAAATTCCTGCTTTCACCATTGGTCAGCATTAGAGCAGACACACAAATTGTGAGCAATAACAGGATTTATCTCTCTAGTCAGTGCCTTCTGTGTCACAGGAGATAACTGTAGAACTTTCTGCTACATTCAGAGTCTTTAGTCCCATCTCTGACGTTGCTTTTGATGATAGAATTTTAAAACATAAAAGTGTTCAGTTGGCATTTTTATTGATTGAGATGTTGGTCCCAGTCCTGCAGCCTCTTGTCACAGGAGTAGAAGTACAACTAGGGCTGTTTACATAAGGAAGGGTGGCAGGAATGGGCCCGTGATGCTTGTCTGGACTCAGTTTTATCTCATCTGGCTCCATTGCTCTTTGAAGCTAGTAAGATTTCCCAGCTTTTAAGCAAGTCAATCTTCCCTTCTGGTGGGCAGATATCAAAGCCCCAAAAGAGAGGAAAAAACAAGGTTCCTTCCTTTCTTTTTAAAAATGTAGCATTATCCACGGGGAAAAGGATATCTGAAAATAAAGGAAAGAGGGCAATGAGGTTGGCCTGGTTTTCCTTTAAAGATTCAATAATTGAGTTTAGGCCTGCTGCCTTAGGGCCCAGTCCAGCTCCTACTGACGACAGAGGGAACAGAAGCAAACCAGGGTATCTGTTGGCTTCTTCCCTATGTGTCGGGTGCTATGCGTCCCATGGAACACACCTGCAGTGCTGCTGCATATAGTAGGAGATATGCCCACTTCAATCTCTTATTTCAGTCGAGCAGCCACAGAAGGCAACAGTACTGGGGCTGGAGTTGAGTGTCCAGAGATTCAGCTGGCTAAAAGTATCAAAATGTTCTTTTGAATTCGTGCTAGGCTAATTTCTGTAGATGGTTAAGAACAGCAGGAGTGTCCCCCACTCTCCCCTTGCATAAATATTTTCCCCTTATTGTTGAAATTACAATGGACAATGTTTGAATGTCTGAATTCATCCAGTGTGTCAGAAATTATTTTCCTAATAAGTTTAGGAAACTCAGTTTCCACACAAGCATTCATTTATCAGTTCAAAGGCCTCTTGGTGGCGATTGCACACAGTGTACAAACAAGCATATATATAATGTATATTCTATACCCAACAGCAATACAGTTAGAATTACTGGCCCAAATACTCTCAACAGGACCAGGCCTGAGAGGTACCTTCCCATCATGCTATTTTCCAGAGGGGTAAGGAAAGGCACTGACAAAGAACCCCCTAGATACCTTGCTTTTTATATACTATAACAAACAAGTGATGTCATGGCTGGGTATTGGACCTTAACTAAAGCTAAATAAGGGAGTTTTAGAGCAGAACCCTGCCACTGGCTTGGTTAAGACAAGATTCCTGGTTGAGCCCCTTTCTTTTCAAGGTTTCCTCTTTATCTCATGTTGCTGTATTTCTTTCTAACTACTAAACTGTGCATTTCTTTATAATAAATTAAACACACCAATTATTTACCAGACCTGGTGCCCAATTCCCCATGTTTTCTTTATTTCTGTTACCTCAACCCACACCTTAAATGAGATAACACTGGCATATCCAGGGAAACTACAAGTTTAACACAAACAATCCCTCCTTCTGTTTTTTTTTTTTTTTTAATTCACATGCTTCAGGCCTATCACTTATGTTGAGCTCCAAACTCAGTTTAAACCCAGAGTTCATTCAGGTCTAATGCAGGCCTATGTTCCACAGTTAATGAAGCATCATATAATTTTTTGACCATAACACTTCTGTCTCTGTGGATGTTACATTGTAGGGGATGCCAGCAGCATTGTATCTGCTCTTTGCTACACTGTCTCCAAATCTGCTAAAGGCAGCAGCCTTTATGCACTGGAGTTGGGGTCCGACTTTATGTCGAGGGGAATGTCGAATGAGAACCGTGTTATTTTGGGGCCCGGTGTCACCATGTCAACCTGTGACATCAAACTGATTGATGACAGCGAGTATGAGGAGGAGGAGGAGTTTGAAATTGCCCTGGCGGATGCCTCTAGCAATGCGCGCATAGGAAGCGTGGCTTCGGCCAAGGTGATGATCTGTGGCCCCAACGACGCCTCCACTGTGTTCCTGGGAAACGCAACTTTTACTGTCAACGAGGATGCAGGTAAGGGAGAGCAGTAATTCCATTGGGTCTGGGGTTGTTGTCACTGTGAGATACTTGCAGTGGAAACACTGCTTTACCAGTGGGTGTTATAAAGAACTGAACCCTCCAACCAGACGTGCGCTGTGGAGGAAAAGGGCGGCAGCTATGGCACTTCCTCATCCTGCCCCACACGTTGGAGCTGAGTTTTGGTTATACTGTCTGCAGGCATTGTCCTTTCTGTAGTGCCATGGACAGAGTCACCATGAAGGAAAAGAGAAAACCAACGTGATGGCACCTATTGACATTTCAGATGTGTTTTTTTTCTCATGTCCAGCTAAGTTCTAATCATGGCTTTAATATGTGTAACTTCGCCTCCAGGCACCATTGACATTCCAGTGATCCGGCATGGTACCGACCTCTCAACCCCCACCTCGGTGTGGTGTGCGACTCGGACTTCAGATCCACCCTCAGCCAGTCCAGGAATTGACTATATCCCTAGCTCCAAGAAAGTAGAGTTCAGGCCAGGCAGAACTGAGGAGGTATTGGACTACACACCCAGTGCTTAGATGGAGTGGATTTCAGTCTCTATCTCTTTCTCGTATATAATCACTATACTCACTGTTTTTGAAAGTTAAATTTACTGCAGTTGTTTAGTTACAGGTGTTTGGGGATATCAGAATAAAAGAGACATATCTATTTTTTTATAGATACAGTTGATCCCAGGTTCATGCCAATACAGCTGCATCAAGAACCATTTTAATCAAATAAAGAAAAGCATAAATGGCAGAAGGAATTGCCACAAGCATTCCAAGCATCAGCCAAAACCAGCCTAATTTCCCATGTAAAATCCCCATTTCCAGACTGCAGGCTTTTACTGATGCATATCACACTAATCATAATTGTTTCAGTGCTACCTGGTGTTCCCCATCTGTCTGTTGTATCCACCTATTCTCTCTTGCCATATCCTTTGATTGTAAGCTCTTTAGGGCAGGAGTCATCTTTTCATTATGCGTGCGTAGCACCTACCACAGTGGGGCCCCAATACAAAAACGTAATATTCATTTTATAAAGCACAGTGATATTCAGGGCCTACTGGCCAAGTCAAGTTGTTCATTTTGTCCCATTATGCCACAGAGTCTATGGAATCCTCCTCCATTTGTGGGCGGTCACAATTTGTAATGCTTAAAGCTGAACTTCTGTCTGTCTGTTTTATAGTGACCAAAAATGTGCTGCGCACTTCACGGGAGACATAGAAAGACAATGGTCCTGCCACAAAAAGCTTATAAAGAGCTATCTTAAAAGGTACAAATGGCAATTAAGGACCATATTCCCATTGACTTTCAGTGGGAATTAGGTGCCTAACATTCACTTGTGCCTTTGAAAATCTCCTGTGCGTCTTAAAATTCTAGACATGAGGGTGACAACTTCAACAGTAAGGTGGAGCTGGGGTGAGGAAAGGGGAGGATTACAGCACAATTACTCTCCGACCGTATTGCTGAGTTACCTGCTAGGTTTGTATCGAAGCCCCAGTAGCTGAATCTGATGAGATGGAAGAATGGTCTGGTGGTTGGGGTGCTAGCCTAGGATGTGGGAGATCTCTGTTCAATGTCCTGCTCCCCCACAGACTTCCTGTGCAACTGGGGGCCAAGTCGCTTGGCCTCTCGGTGTCTTCGTTCCCCGTCTGTACAATGGGGATACCAGTACTGCCCTACCTCACGGGAGTATTGTGAGGCTACACACATTAAAGATAGTGAGGTGCTCTGAGACTACAGTAATGGGAGCCCTATAAGCACCTACAATAAATAGATGCATCAGCCATTTTGGATTAATATAAATCTAGTCAAATCAAGTTAACATTCTGGTTGAAGAAGTTTCAGCTGAAAGAATCTCTCCAGGATAAAGGTAGATAACCCTAGACAAATTGGAAGATTGGGCCAAAAGAAATCTAATGAGGTTCAATAAGGATAAGTGCAGGGTCCTGCACTTAGGATGGAAGAATCCAATGCACCGCTACAGACTAGGGACCGAATGGCTTGGCAGCAGTTCTGCGGAAAAGGACCTAGGGGTGACAGTGGACGAGAAGCTGGATATGAGTCAGCAGTGTGCCCTTGTTGCCAAGAAGGCCAATGGCATTTTGGGATGTATAAGTAGGGGCATAGCGAGCAGATCGAGGGACGTGATCGTTCCCCTCTATTCGACACTGGTGAGGCCTCATCTGGAGTACTGTGTCCAGTTTTGGGCCCCACACTACAAGAAGGATGTGGATAAATTGGAAAGAGTACAGCGAAGGGCAACAAAAATGATTAGGGGTCTAGAGCACATGACTTATGAGGAGAGGCTGAGGGAGCTGGGATTGTTTAGTCTGCAGAAGAGAAGAATGAGGGGGGATTTGATAGCTGCTTTCAACTACCTGAAAGGGGGTTTCAAAGAGGATGGCTCTAGACTGTTCTCAATGGTAGCAGATGACAGAACGAGGAGTAATGGTCTCAAGTTGCAATGGGGGAGGTTTAGATTGGATATTAGGAAAAACTTTTTCACTAAGAGGGTGGTGAAACACTGGAATGCGTTACCTAGGGAGGTGGTAGAATCTCCTTCCTTAGAGGTTTTTAAGGTCAGGCTTGACAAAGCCCTGGCTAGGATGATTTAACTGGGACTTGGTCCTGCTTTGAGCAGGGGGTTGGACTAGATGACCTTCTGGGGTCCCTTCCAACCCTGATATTCTATGATTCTATGATTCTATGATAGAGTCTTACACTTTGGTACAGTGTGTATTATATGTGAAGACCATAGTATTTGCATAACTGTTTGTGCACCTAGAAGAGCCCACATTTAGTGACGTTACTCAGGTCACCTGAGGATGAATCCCAGGGTATTTTCTCTTTCTCGCCAAAGGAGGATAACAAGTTTTATAATTTGGTTCTTTTACTTTTCCTCTAGTACTGCACCTTGACAATCCTGGACGATGCCCAGTACCCAGTGATTGAAGGGCTGGAGACGTTTGTTGTATACCTAAGCTCATCCCATGGGGCTGAATTGACCAAACCTTTCCAAGCTATAGTGGCCATTAATGACACCTTCCAAGATGGTAAGCTATACAGTGAATCTATATTGAATCCATTCTAGCTCCGTCCTTTACATATTTTCCTTGTGTACTAAGAGAAATTGGAAAACACCCGGGATGTGTTTGATGACATCACACAACACATTCCATGTCACCTGTCCTTCATAGTTTCTTTCCCTAGTTTCTTTGTCCTCAAGGAATTAAGGTTTGTGGAAGTGCAAAATAAAATTCCTGTTTTCTCCTCCCATTTGGGTCCAAACTTTGTCACCCTTGCTCACAGTGAGTAGCTTTTTCCATTGTATGGTCCCATTGAAATCAGTTGTGCTTCATGAGAAGTCAGGCACTATTCAGTGTGGGTATGGGCATGAGAATCTGGCCCTTTTTTTAGCAGCTGGGTTGAAGCTTACATGTATTCATTTCAACTCACAGTATTTTTCCTCCCTCCTGGGTTTTAAACATGATCCTGACCTCTGTGATTTTCTCCCTGGGAGGTATCTGCTTGCTAAAGAAATGCATCAGTCACATAACCCCAGAAAAACTGCTCTGTAATAACCTGTAATTATCTCTGCTCCTGAACCGTCTGCTGAGACTTGCCCTCTTGGCTTCAGGCTTTTTCTATCCCTAGCCACAGAAGATGTTATGATTGCAATAGTGCCCTAAGAACAATAACCTATCTAAGTATTACCCATTCTTCGTATGTATCCCCAGCATACAATACACATGCTGCTCAGACACATATACCTTAGGGCAGTCGTTCCCAAACTTGTTCCGCCAGTTTTGCAGGGAAAGCCCCTGGCAGGCCCGGCCGGTTTGTTTACCTGCCGCGTCTGCAGGTTAGGCCGATCGCGGCTCCCAGCAGCCGTGGTTCGTTGCTCCAGGCCAATGAGAGCTGCTGGAAGCAGCGCGGACAAGTGGCGGAACAAGTTTGGGAACCACTGCCTTAGGGCATGGCTAGTTCTCCAGTATGTGCAGAACAGGTGGTTACCTCAGGCAACAAAATATTAGGGAAAGCAAAATGTTCAGTAACTTTTTGTGTGGGTGACTGAGGGTTGGTAGCATGAGAGATTTGCTTCTTTAGCAAGAGCAACAGAATCTCGAGTTCCCAGTGGGAGCAATGATCAGCTGCTTGGTTAAAGTCAATAATACTCTTCGTGAGCACAGTTGACTATCTAATCTGACATCTCACTACACAACTTTCAGCCCCACATGGTGGTACTTCAATACATTTCATGCCTGCTTTGGCCGCTATTTAGCTTTTATCACAGTACAGGTGTGGATGTCGTTGTGCCCCCTGCAGTACCCAACATGCAGTTTGGCAAGGACTTGTATGCTGTGAAGGAGAAGGAGGGTGTCCTGCACATTCCCATCATCCGCACCGGAGACCTGAGCTATGAGTCCTCTGTCAGGTGCTACACCCGCAGCCAGACAGCAGCAGCCATGGAGGATTTTGAGGAGAGGAGAAACGTGGAGGAGTCTCGCATCACTTTTTTGAAAGGGGAGAAGGCGAGTTAAACCTAACTGGATTGGGGGAGAACCAAGAACAATCAGTAGAGTAGGTTTTGAAAAGCTGGATGTTCTCCTGGGCACTCTGTTGTTCAGTGGCTTTACCAGACCCCCTTTCTCAGAAGTAATATTTCAGCTCTTTTGGATTAGCTATTGTTACTGTTCTGGAATTAAAAGATGAGTCCATGGAGAATATGCATTTAACACTAAATATTAGTTAACACACAAAAAGCAAGTGTTGGGTATCAATAATATTTAGCATTACAGCTAGTGCTTTTTGATTAGATAGTCTTGGAATACACACGAGGACCAGCTGTAGTAAGTAAGAAGTGCCATTTTTCCACAGCCACTTTTCATCATATAGCTGCACTTTGATGTCCACACAGAGTTTCTAAGCCTTCTTTCATCATACCTAGCATTTAACACTGTGGTAGTGAAGAAACACTAATCTTCCATTAAATTCAGAGGAATTATTCGTGTTAGTTGCTAGTTTTTAACTGATGATGTATTTGGCTGTAGGTGAAGAACTGCACTGTCTATATCAATGATGACTCTGCATTTGAACCAGAGGAGCAATTCCGGATCTATCTTGGCAGTCCCCTTGGAAACCACTGGAGCGGAGCTAGAATCGGAAAGAATGACATGGCCACTATTACTGTCTCCAATGATGAAGACGGTAAGAGAGAATGGGCTACATTAGGAACTAGATGGAGCAGGTACAATTCCAGGGCAGTCAGTGGAATTTACACCATTTCTGAATGTTAGCCATTATATGTAAACTGCCTCAAATTAAACGATTGACTTGTTGATCAGTGCTCCATTACATTGTATTAACTAACACTTAAAGTTGATTCTGAATTTCATGTTAGTGGTACGCTGTGGCACATAGACAAAGGATCACTACTGCTAAATAAAACATAAAGTTAGTGTATTTGGAAAGCTCAGGTAAGGCAGCCTACCTGTCTGCTGGAAGGGCAATCTGAAGGAATGACTGCCAAGTTTACTGTATGGTTCTTGGCCCCAGCAGAGTGTCAGAGAGCCATGTCTAGGCTGTAGGCTCCGCCCCGTATGTCAGGAGTGCCTCTCAAACTTCACTCTGATGTGTGGAGTAGAGTTGATGGGTTTTAAAAGGAGCTATGTCAGTTCAACCTTGGCTGCTGGAAAGCTTACTATGGTGCAAATCATTTTGAGGCTACTAGAGTTGCTACAAATACGTGTTTCTGTTCTTCATATCATTTCTCTAGCCCCCACCATTGAGTTTGAAGAGACTGCATACCAAGTACGGGAGCCTCCAGGCCCTGAGGGCCTTGCTATTCTAAACATCAAGGTGCTCAGAAGAGGGGACCAGAACAGGACCTCAAAGGTCCGCTGCAGCACCCGTGATGGCTCAGCCCAGTCCGGAGTCGATTACTATCCAAAGAGTCGAGTCCTCAAGTTCAGCCCTGGTAAAGGATACTTGGAATTGAATTATGAGGTGGAGGGATTACTCAGTGATATTTAACACAGGCCAAAACAAATTAAAATGAAAGGAAAATGTGCAAGTAATTTACACAACAATGCTCTATGTGGGGGATTTTCAAAAGCATTCGGAATTGGCCCAACTCTGCTCCTATTGAAATCACTGTGTGTGTCTTGTTTTTCATGGGTGTATGATTTCATATATAAGCTAAAACATGAGCTGCACCAACCTCCTCTAATGTATTTATGCTTTGGGGTTTGTTCTAGACACGCACACTGCAGTCATATTTGATGCAGCATTTATAATAGGAAACACCTATGTCATCCTTTAAATAATCTTTCACAGGGTGGGTTATATTTACTTTTCCCAAATCAGTCATAAGCCTCAGAGGAATTCTTTAAGTATGTTGGAGAGACCACAAAAAGCAATCAAACATGATGTTTTGACAGAGCACACACTGGGGATGTGTCTCCACTTCCCACTGCAGGCAGCTGAGAAAAATAAAAACTGAAAGACAGTGGAGGTGGGGAATTGAGACTCCCACTGGAGCATAGCATCACTTTTCTGCGGGTGCCAAACCACATTCCCCCTCACGCCCTTCTGCATAAAATGGACACTCACACTACATACAAAGTGTGAGTGTGCAGGGAGTGCTAAGTATAAGGAGACAGAAAGATGGCCTCGCCTGTGTGCTCACAGGGATTACCTGCCTTTGAACTGATTGGAAGGCCATCCCCATCCACAACACCTTTCATGTTTGGTACCATGGAGTACGCGAATCCCGTATTTCATCCCTTCACAACACCCTTGCTGTGTGACAAGGGTTTTTTGTAATAAACTATAAATGTTCTGCATAAGGTTTTAGCCAGGCAGTTGCCATTAAAGTCTGTAGGAATCCCCTGGCTACAACCCTGCCTTCTGCTATGGCCGAAATCCTGCTACGATGTAACCCTTCTGCCTGCTACGGTGATGAAGTTTGAGAATGAGAGTGATTGTAAGAGAGAGAATATTGCCAGTTGACAGCTAACAATACAGATTTCTCAAAGAGCCTGTGTATATTGGAGTTCTGCAAAAACCCCTCAAGATCCTACAAGATAACTCAAACCATACCCCACGGGTCCAACAGCAGTAGCTCTGCATGTTAGAGCCAAGGAATTAAAACAGAGACACTAGTAACAGGGATGGGATATATTTTGGATCATAGATTTTTATTACAGTCAGCTAATGTAAAACAGGCACTGTTAATCCTCATATAGCATCTGCTTGTAAATCTGCCAGGTGATCAATCGGACCAGTCGTTTCAGCTGGAGTTTTATTTATGACTTATTTATTTATTTATCCTGGCTGGAACGGTGCTAAATCATTAGAGTTCAGATAAAACCTGTAAAGTGTGTTTTATCATAATGTTTCAATGATCCTGACCTGAGGCAGCTATGCAATGTTTTATGGGGGCTGTTAGGGTAATGTCAGATGATATATCAGGTTCTCTGTTTCTCTCATGTTCATTCATGTAGGGATGGACCACATCATATTTAAGGTGGAGATCCTGTCTAACGAAGACCGGGAGTGGCATGAGTCCTTTTCTGTGGTGCTGGGTCCAGATGATCCAGTGGAAGCTGTTCTTGGGGATATCACCACTGCAGTAGTCACTATTCTGGATCAGGAAGCAGCAGGGAGCCTTATTTTACCAGCACCTCCCATTGTAAGTAGCAAAACATGAATGATGTAAGTTAGTGGCATGGGAGAATCTACAGAGAAGCAGAACATGCAACGAAGCACACTGAGCTTGCCTGAACTAGAACGTGCAGGCCTGTGAAGCCAAGGCCTTTTAAAAAGCTAGTGTGGAGACTCCCGAATGCTTGATCCAGGCTACAGACAATTGTGGCTAAGCGGACCCTCTGTTCATGTGACTAGTTGACTCAAGGTTAAAACTGTAGTGTAGACACACCCTCTGTAGTCAGAGCATTCCTCTTTGGACCAGCAGAGACTCAGAGTAAATTGATATTGGTATTCCAGGTGGTGTGGGAGGCAGGCAAGGCAGTGAATAGGAGAACAGGCTGCAAATGGTTCTTCACCCACTTCACAGAGGCATGGGCCCATGCTTTCCTGCCATTTGAACTGTGGCATGACTGAAGAGACATAGTTGCTTATATTAAGGTGAGATGGGCTGGAGATTGACAAGGCAAAAATGGCAGATTATAATGTAGTAGCATGGGAAAGTCCCACTTAACTAAGCTATTATCATAAGGTAGGAAACTTTCTAGTGGGCAAATCATATGTAGATGTCTGAGTCTGCTACCACCTCCAAGCTAACGGAGCTTGTCCTTTTGCCTAAGTTGTAGAGGCTTATGTTTTAGATCCAGATTTCCTGGGTTTATTTCCCTCAAACAGGGAAGTTGTTACATTGGCATTGCCCTTAGTTTGGGCAAAGGACGGTACATGCACTGACATGTTCCTCGTGTGCTTCAGCATCCAAAATAATATCAAATACAATTATGTTGGTAGCCATCAGCATCCCACTCACCTTTAACCTTGGCAAAAAAGAAGAGCCTAAATGATATCTGAGCTAGAATGTGGAACAGCGTGGGCAGAGGTAGGACTTGGGTTGTTTCTCTTCTGAGGGACAACGGTGCAATTAGAATGGGATGTGTTCCATAATGTAGGATTTAGTAGGTTAATAGCATAAGGATGCCTCCACATGCCTGATAGCGCTTAAGCATTCCTGCGGAGTCCATACACCTCTCTTCCTCCCTGTTAATCCTCAGTGGGATTTATGAAGGTAACGAATAAATACAGTGCCACCGGTAACAAGTTTGGAAATTGAGGGAACAGGCAGCCCAGCCCGTGTTTCATGTTCAGTTGCCGGTGAAAGCAAGCTGGTGTATTGCATTGCTGCAGGTGGTCACCCTGGCAGACTATGACCATGTGGAGGAAGTAACCAAAGAGGGTGTAAAGAAATCCCCTTCTCCAGGCTACCCACTGATCTGTGTAACGCCTTGTGATCCTCACTTCCCCAAGTACTTAGTCATGAAGGAGCGCTGCGATGAGGCCGGGTCACCATCTTCAATACAGTTCAGCTGGGAGTGGCAACCCCACTGATGGGAATGGGGCCAGAATCACCCCTTTGAAACAATTCGGACAATACGGCCGTTCCATAGCGTCAACCCACATGGTACGTGACTGTGTACAGTAGACACACGAGGTGGAGTTGCGCAATAACAGAAACTGGTGAGTGTGGGAGGTCTCAAGCACATCCTTGAAGATTTGCTGTTTTGAGATTCTAGGTCAGTAGAGAATCAGTTCTTGAAAGAACCAACTAAATTGGTAATGTGCGTATATTTCACACCCATCCAGCCACCCACAAAGCCCCCAGCTTCATTAAGAGAACATTATTAAGAATGCAAAGTCCAGCACACAAAAGTTAAGATGTGCCAGAAATAAGGTTGCCTGTGCAACCTTAATTCAGCCCCCGGTGCATATGCATTATGATACAGTCTTTAATTCCCTGATCAATAGGACACCTGCCTCATTTGGTGCACAGGACGGATAGTGCTCACTGAATGAAAACCTATTCAATATTTTGTTTTATTCTGGTTGTTTAACGGGTAGCCCTAGCCATTATTTACTTCACAGTGTTCAAACCCTTCTCTGAAGACAGTTATTAATTTCCTTCCGGACATTTCCATGGTGCTCCTCACAAGAACATGAAAGTGCTTCACAAACATGAATGAATCTATTTTCTGTGAAGTTGGGGGAGGGATGACATTTATCCCCATTTTACAGAAGGGGTACTGAGGTAGAGAGAGATCAAGGTCAGAAGTTTCCACTCATTTTGCATGCCCAACTAAGAGCCCTAGGACCTGACTTTGAGAGTACTTAGCAGTACATTGTAAGCCCTAGGGGACAGGGACCATCTCTTTGTTCTGTGTTTGTAGAACACCTAGCGCAATGGGGTCCTGATGGCTAGCAGCCTCAGGCATTACGGTAATATAAATAAATTGATAATAATAATCCATAATAACAACAGAACACTTTGTATATTCAGTCACAGCTCCCACTGACTTTGTTGCAGTTGTGAGTGCTCAGCACTTCTGCGAATCAGCCCTTGCGTGTTGGGGCGGGCCTGGCTTTGCCTTTTACATACATGCAAACCGCTTTCCTCATTCCTCCCAGGTGCTGGACAGCATTTACTTCAGCCGGCGGTTCCATGTGCGCTGTGTGGCAAAAGCCATAGACAAGGCCGGGCACGTGGGGACCCCACTGCGAAGCAACATAGTTACCATAGGGACCGACAGTGCCATTTGTCATACTCCTGTGGTAGCTGGAACGGGCCGAGGATTCCAGGCTCAATCATTCATTGCCACTCTGAAGTATCTGGATGTCAAACACAAGGAACATCCCAACAGGTATAAGCCTGGAAATGCGCAATCACCTGACCATGATTCTGGTCTCTTAGGGGTTTAACAGTTTAATACATTTTTTTACATACACAACAAACAGAACAGAAAAAGATGGATGTGTTTAAGAAATGAGGTCTCTTTTGTATATCATGAACTGGATCTCTTCCCCCCGTCCCCCCAACTCCTCATATTTAATAGTGAAGGGATGCAGCAAACATTCATATAATTGCCTCTGGAGTCATGCCTTACTCCTTGAGTTAGAAACACTGTAGTCAGTGGGTCTATATCAAGGAATACAATGCTACTCAACATCAGCAAGGAAATTCAGCCATAAATAAATATAACACCAATGAATTCAAACTTGTACTCTGAGCTGTTGACCAGACTGTGGTTATGTGCTGTGTAAACTGATACAATATGCTCCCCTTTTGAACAATTTTTGCATAAACAGCTGTTTCTGCTTATTTATTCTGTTCTAGAATCCATATTTCAGTGCAAATCCCCCACCAGGATGGAATGCTGCCTCTCATCTCCACTATGCCTCTGCACAACCTGCACTTCCTCTTATCCGAGTCCATCTACAGACACCAGCATGTCTGCTCAAACTTGGTCACCATCAGGGACCTGCAGGGCATCTCGGGTAAGCTTTAAAGCAAGCAATTGCTTTGTAAATGAAAAAGGAAACATGTACAGAGGGTAAACCCTTTAAGGCAAGGACCTAGCGTGCTATTGGCACTATATAATTAATAATATCTCTGTTAAAGTGATATCAATATGCAGTAGAGTTGCTACATTTGAGAGAGATAAATGGGGAGGAATGCACTGAGCAGATCATTTCCCCTTTCCTATATATGTTCTGAGGCAGGTCTTTATCAGGGTACATAGTGAGCCCCTGTGCTTCATTCTGCCTTGCGGCACAAAAAGCCGCATCAGCAAATGAAGCATGTGGAAGGGACGCCATGAGCCAAGGAAAAAATCCAAAACTTGTCTTTAAAAATTAGTTTAAGCTACCCTGGCACTGCAAACACTCTAATGCACAAGTCAGAATTGTATGTTCATTGCATGGTGTCACTATAGGGCAGAGTTAAGGTTGTTTGGATGCCCTAACTGTGCGTTTTCAGACCTTAACACGTCTGGATATTTTAGAAGTTTAACCTTAGCCCTGAGTTTCCTGGCTTTATAATGTTTGGTTTCTGGAATAAATGCAACATCCCTGTGACGTTTTTACCTTTATGTTATTTATATGGATTCAACCTTAACTCCAGTTTAACATAGCGAAAAGTGCCGCTAAGCAGTACTGTAATAAAAATCATCATCTCAGTATAAATCCAACACCTCATCTGATAAAATGTTATGTCAGTACCTAGGCCAGAGTTCCTTAATTTACAGAGAGATGTCTCCTTTTGTTTCCTAATTCCAGAAGCGGGATTCCTGGATGAAGTGACCTATGACAGCATCATTCTGGGTCCTGGATTTGACCGTCCATACCAGTTTGATCCCACCGTGAGAGAACCAAAGACAATCCAGCTCTACAAACACCTCAATCTGAAGAGCTGCATTTGGACCTTTGATGCATACTATGACATGACAGAATTAATCGATGTCTGTGGGGGATCTGTAACTGCTGACTTCCAGGTGAGGGTTCATTTCCAAAAGACTTGGGCCCAATCCAGACCTCTTTACTCAGGCAGAAGCCCTATAGCAGTAAATATTCGTTGGGCGTGCCTTCCATCCCACAGAATTAGTATACATTTGATTTTCCCCTCGCTATTATTTAAGGCAGAATGGTATATCATGAAATGCACTTGGCTCTTTTATTTTGATAAGAATGGTATTGTTTTAATTATATTATTCCATTATATGCTAGAGACTATACTGTAAATGTTGTAAGTGTAATAATGTATTGGTAATATGAAAATTCATGACTATTAACTATTTTGGACCAGATTCTCAGCTGGTGTAAATCAGTATTGAATTCAGTGGATATATGTTAATTTACCCGAGCTGAGAATTTTGCCCTCTGTGAATAGTGGAGTGAGCTCTCAGGAATTTTTTGAGATTTCTCAAATTTGCAGATGAGCACAGTGAGAGTAATAATCTAGTGTAAAATAATGGCTTGTGTGTATGTGTACCACTGCCCTCTACTGGTTGCAATATGTATAACCAATATATTATAGGTTTCAGAGTAGCAGCCGTGTTAGTCTGTATTCACAAAAAGAAAAGGAGGACTTGTGGCACCTTAGAGACTAACAAATTTATTTGAGCATAAGCTTTCGTGAGCTACAGCTCAAATTTGTTAGTCTCTAAGGTGCCACAAGTACTCCTTTTCTTTTTGCAATATATTATAACAACTCAGATTGGCTTGTGTGTTTACTGACTGAGCAAGCGGAGCTGCTCTTTTAATGTACTGAATAGAGACTTGCGTTTGTAGAGCTGAAATCATGATTCACAGTACCTCGTGCGCACAGTTAGCTTATGTGGTGGAGGCCAAGTATTATAACAGACACATACCCATACATTTATACTGCACACAGAGCGAGGGTACATGCAGATAAAGTTAAAGACATGTTTGCAGACTCAGCTTTGACTAAAGCTAGTGTTTTCGGTGGGTGAGGAACAGCTTTGTATTTACACAATGTTCTTTCAGCAGAACTGGGGGAGGGAGGTATTTTTCATTTCTCAAATGCTAATCAGGAAAAGACTTTCTTTATTCACATGGGCAAACTCATTCATCATTTTAGACAGTTGCTTTTATTTCAGTATTTTTTGAAAACCAGCAACGTCGGTAATGATTCACTGAGCTGTTATCTTTATACATGCCCATTTCATATATTAAAATACAGTTATCAGGATGTCTCGAGTGGTTCATAGGCTTTCAACTGACCCTCGGCACATCACCCAATTTGCCTGCTTTAGACAATTATAGAGAGATTTTTAACAGCAATAAATGCGGACCTAACTTTGTTCCCATTTAAGTGAATTGATCAAATTACCACTGACTTCAGGGAGAGCAGAGAGAGGCCAACATTGAGCATTTATCACAATCTTGGCTTTAATAATTAGAAATGCTACTTATTTCTTTATTATGCAAATCAAGAAAACTATTTGTCTGTTAAAAAAAAGTCTGACTCAAGAGTTTATCTGTAAGTATTTTCTTACTGCCTGAAAATCTTAAATAAGATCCTAGACAAATTACAATATTTTCTTTTTCAAAACATCTGCTGCTATCAATGCTTCAAGCACTTAAAAAAGAGCTTTCATCAACTCCACCAGTGTAAATTTGCCTCCGTACTATGAATTGCTAAATAAAGAAAAATACGTGTTTAACACTACACCAGAATGGCAGAGTGTGCAAGAAGATGTACTGTGAAGAGAGAAAAAACGGCTTTGTATAACGATACAATACATGAAATGGGCACGTGTAAAGATAGGTATAATATGATATCTTTATACCTTTCCCATTTCATATACAAAAATCCAGTTACCAGGGAGTCTTGAATGGTTTGTAGGCATGCTATAATTATCTGTGCACCAAGAGGGAGGACTAGACAAGCTTCCCACCCTCCCAACCATACTTGTTCATTAGTCAGCAATAATAATAGAAATGCAGGACTGGAAGGGACCTCAGAAGGTCTCCTAGTCCAGTCCCCTGCACTGAGGCAGGAATAGATGTTATCTAGACCAGCTTTTCTCAAACTAGGGTCTGTGGACCCCGGGGGTCCCTAGGGGTACCCCAGTGGTTCCTCAGGCCCCACTGATCAACTCCTCCCCCTCCCTCTCTTACCCCCTCCCTCCCAGTGCCTCCTGCATGCTAACAGCGGGGCGAAGGAGGGCTTCCTCCCCCCGAGTGCAGACACCGCAGCTCCCATTGGCCGGGAACTGCAGCCACTGGTAGCTGTGGGGGCAGTGCCTCCGGGCAGGGGCAGCATGCAGAGACCCCCCTGGTCTCTCCACCTAGGAGTCACTGCCAGAGGGTTGTGCTGGTTGTTTCTGGGAGCCACCCAAGGTAAGCGCTGCCCGGCCGAAGCCCTCACCCCATCCCATACCCCAACCCCCTGCCCCAGCTCAGAGCCCCCTCCTACACTCCCTCCAAGAGCCAACACCCCTCACTCACTCAAACCCCCTGCCCCTGCCCAGAGCCTACACCCAAACTCCCTCCCAGACCCTGCACCCCTTCTCACAGCCAAACTCCCTCGCAGAGCCCGCACCCCGCATCCACTCCTGTACCCCAACCCACTGCCCCATCCTGGTGAAAGTGAGTGAGGGTCGGGGAGAGTGAGATGGAGGGAGGATGGATGGAGTGAGTGGGGGGTGGGGCCTCTGAAGGGGCGGAGCAGGGGCTGAGCTGGGGAAGGCTTGGGGGTCTCTGAAAATTTTTAAATCAAAATGAGGGTCCTTGGGTTGCTAAAGTTTGAGAACCGCTGATCTAGACCATTTTGTCCAACCTGTTCTTAAAAACCTCTAAAAACAGAGATTCCACAGCACCCCTAGATAATTTGTTCCAGTGCTTAACCACCCTTACAGTTAGGAAGTTTTTGCTAATGTTTAATATAAATCTCCCTTGCTGCAATTTAAGTCCATTGCTTCTTGTTCTGTCCCTATTGCAGTGGTTCCCAAACTGGGGTTCGCAGAACGTTAAAGGGGATTCGCCAGAAAAATTTCACTAATGGCGACCAGAGGACCCCAGTCATTGGAGGCAGCAGGTGGGACCTGCTGGGCAGGGCAGACAGCCTGAGCCCCAGGGAGAGCAGGGCCGGGCAGTTGGGGCTGGCAGCCCGAGCCCTGCCCCCATCAGCAGAGGAGCCAGCAGCCCAAACCCCAGGGAGAACGGGGCTGGGCAGTTGGGGCTGGCAGCCCAAGCACCAGCGATCAACGGGACTAGCAGCCCGAGCTCAGTGGAGCTCAGCTGACCGGGGCGGTCAACGGGGTCCAGCAGCAGGAACCCCACAGAGTGCGGAGGAAATTTAAACTTAAATCTCTGGAAATACTCATTTTTAGGAGGGGGTTCAGGAGATTTCACAATTTCACAATTTTCACAAAGGATTCGCGGGCTGTTAAAGTTTGGGAACCACTGCCCTATCGGATAAGGAGGACGATTTTTCACCCTCCTCTTTATAACAAGCTTTTATGTATTTGAAGACTGTTTTCATGTCCCCCCACAGTCCTCTTCTCTAGACTAAACCCAGTTTTTTCAATCTTTCCTTTATAAGGTCATATTTACTAGCCCTTTAATCATTTTTGTTGCTCTTCTCTGGACTTTCTCCAACTTGTCCACATCTTTCCTGAAATGTGGTGCCCAGAACTGGACACAATACTCCAGTTGAGGCCTTATCAGTGCTGAGTAGAGTAGAAGAATTATTTCTCGTGTCTTGCTTACCACACTGCTGCTAATGCATCCCAGAATGATATTTGCTTTTTTTTTTTTTTGCAGCAGTATTACATTGTTGACTCATATTTAGTTTGTGATCCACAATAACCTCCAGATCCTTTTCTGCGTACTCCTGCCTAGGCAGTCATTTTCCATTTTGTATTTGTGCAATTGATGATTCCTAATGTATTACTCTTACAGGGGCAGGGAAGCAAGACCTTACAATGCTTTAGAAATACTGCATCCTCCCTTTGTACATCCTACATGTAGGACATCCATGATTCTCCTTGTGGAAAGAGGTAGCTTGGCATCCACATGGCACAAAATCCAGACCCATGGGAGAAGAATTCTATGAATGCTGCTCTGACTTTTTTGCCATTTCTGTGGCAGGTCTGAGTGTATAGGGTTTACTAGTTACAATAAATCTACAAAGCCTTATTATGATCTGGTCCCAGTATCTTTCTCCCCCCCTCCCAAAATCCATAACCATCTTTTTGTTGATTGACAGGTGCGAGATTCTGCCCAGTCCTTCCTGACAGTTCATGTCCCTCTCTATGTGTCCTACATTTATGTGACCGCACCAAGAGGCTGGGCTTCTCTCGAACATCACACAGAAATGGAATTTTCCTTCTTCTACGACACTGTTCTCTGGAGAACAGGTAGATGGCACATTTTTCCTCTTTTCTTAGCTGTAACTGCAGTCCTCACTTTGGGCACAACTTATAGATTCATAGATACTAAGGTCAGAAGGGACCATTCTGATCATCTAATCCGACCTCCTGCACAACGCAGGCCGCAGAATCTCACCCACCCACTCCTACGAAAAGCCTCACCTATGTCTGAGCTATTGAAGTCCTCAAATCGTGGTTTAAAGACTTCAAGGAGCAGAGACTCCTCCCTCAAGTGACCCGTGCCCCATGCTACAGAGGAAGGTGAAAAAACTCCAGGGCCTCTTCCAATCTGCCCTGGAGGAAAATTCCTTCCCGATCCCAAATATGGCAATCAGCTAAACCCTGAGCATATGGGCAAGATTCACCAGCCAGATACTTGCTGAAGCACATGGGAGTTCTGTCTGAGTTAGGACACATGGGATCAGACCCTTAAATTGTAAATATTTAGCAAGGGGAGTTGTCCTTCACCTTTTTAGGTCTGTCTGTTAACAAATGAAACTGCCTTCAGTGAGTCGTAGAAATTGTAGCTGGAAAAGACCTATTGGGTCATCTAGCCCTTTCACTATCCTGGCAAGATTGTTCACTGGGATATGCTTTTTAGTGCTTTCTCCAGCTCTCTTTGAAATTATTCAAATGTTGGTGCTTCCTACCACAGTCTGACAGATCTCACCATTTGGAATTTTTTCCCAATAGTTGGTCCAAACTGACTTTTGTTCAGTTACCGTCAGGTATAAACTCTGCACAGTCTCTCTCCTTTTTTGATGAGTATACCAAAGAACCTACACCTGTCTGTGGTCATCTTGTGTGTGAGCCCATCCTTTCTATTTAGTCAAGCTGTCCGTATTCCTTTTAATTTCCCTCCAGTTTCCCCCTCTCCTTGAAACCTGTGCTTGTGGTGAGTAGGGCAAGAATTCTGTTTTGCAAAACATACTGAAGTTTCAGGATTTGTTGTCATTCTGCGCCAGAACAAAACCAAGAGCTTTCTAACAAAATGTTAAAAAAAATCCATGAGTACGTGCGCCACTGCAAAATAGCCAGTTATCTGAATCAAGCTGAGCAGGAACTTGTATCTGCGTCTCTCCCGGGACTACAGGCTATTCTGGGCTGTGTCTCTCTCATTTTGACCAGAAAATCCATCCTGATATGTTTAGACAAATAGGAATTTTCCAATGAGAAACGTTTCATCCAATCTTTCCTCTAATTTTTTACATCCATGTGCAGAATGAATTTGTTATGTGCACCAATATGGAAGTGATGTGTAGCGGGGGAGGGGCTGAGGGGTTCAGAGTGTGGGAGGGAGCTCACAGTTGGGGCTGAGGGCTCTGAGGTGGGGCCAGGGATGAGGGGTTTGGAGTGCAGGCTACCCCGGGACTGCAGCGTGGAGAGAGGACTCCCCCGACCCTCTCTTGCCACAGCAGCCCAGGGCTGGGGGAGAGGCGCCCCTCCCTGGCTGTGGCAGCTCCGAGGCTGGGGCCTAGGGAGAGGTGCCTCTCCCTGTCTGCGCGGCCCTTGATAGCCCGCTGCATGGCCGCATAGCTTAGAGGTAACTTAGGTTTCATCGATAAATTTCCGACCAGCTGAAGCTAACCCAACCCTTCAGCCCTCCCAGGAGTAGTCTCTGTACTCACATTGAGTAAGAGCTGCAAGGATTGGGCCCTGGATGTGTATTATCAGATTTTCCACCTCTGGAATTCATGCTGGTGGTGTAAATTTGTTCATTGCAAGCAGATGTTCTAGACAGTCCCCTTGCTGTTACATTCACTTTCTCCTTGATCTGGCCATACAGGGATTCAGACAGACAGTGTTCTCTCCGCCAGGCTGCAGATAATAAGGATCTACATCCGAGAGGATGGCCGGCTGGTTATTGAGTTCAAGACCCATGCCAAATTCAGAGGTAAGAGTGTCAGCTTTGATTTAGAACATCATACAAATATTGATTGGTCCTGAGGACAGCGATGATAAAGTTCTAGGATTGTTGTATGAGGGCAATGTTCACGTTCAAAGAATTTATTTTTACCCAAAGGCCAATTTGCTTTTCTGCTGTTATCCTCTTAGCTGGTTGCTGTTTGTTTTATTCATTCCCTTGGTTTATTTGCACCATAATTCACCTGCATT
Organism: Dermochelys coriacea; assembly: GCF_009764565.3. Taxonomy (NCBI): domain Eukaryota; kingdom Metazoa; phylum Chordata; order Testudines; family Dermochelyidae; genus Dermochelys; species Dermochelys coriacea. The sequence goes on from NC_050071.1 coordinate 15,377,321, forward strand.
GGGAAGGACTGGTAGTATTCTGTCTGCCTTACTCCTTTTCCACTTGTTCCTGCCCAGGGCAGGCCAGCTGTGCTTTCTGCCTTCAGGCGCCAGTGCTCTAAGGAACAGGAAACCAGAGCAAGCCCAGTTTAATGCCAGGTATTGGGGACTCCCAAAGCCAGCAGTGAAAGTGTCGGCATTAATGGTAGGCAGCTGGATGGAGTGAGGTTCCTATACACCAGAGTTTGCTGGCTGCTGTTAGAGTCAGCTGGTCATTGCAGGAGACTACTTTTGTCATGGCCCTTCTAGACGAATGACTTTCTGAAATCCTCTGATTGTTGCTCTGGCAACATAGGAAATGCTACTGTACATCAACTGCCAGTGTTTTACCATCGTGGTATTTGTAAATCTTTCTTAGGACAGGCTTGATCCTGACTTTCAAAAGTAGCCATTACTCACATGAGTTATCCCACTGAGTTCCAAGTTCTTGAGATCCAAGATTGGATCTTTTCATATTTTGTTTTATTTTAAACCTTTGATGGAACATTAGATATTCTACTGACCACCTCTCCAGCATGTGACTTCAAGACAAGTTTGCAAGAAGGCTAGATACAGGTAAAAATATGTATCTATAGGTGATGTATTTGTATTCCTCCATACAGGGAATTTTGTGATGGAACACCACACTCTGCCAGATGTGAAGTCTTTTATAATGACTCCAGACCACCTAGGAGGGATTGAGTTCGATCTGCAGCTTTTGTGGAGTGCACAGACTTTTGACTCCCCCTATCAGCTGTGGAGGGCAACCAGCTCCTATAACAGGTGAGGAAGGAGGACTGTGGGTACAATTGGCTTTATAGCTTCCATCGGCAGAATGGTGTTTGTGCGTGCTGAGAATGCCAGCATTAACAGCATCCTGGAGCGAAGTGTCCAGTTCAGACATACTAGCACTTAATTTCTCTCTCTGCTGTTATGGCATTAGCCACTAGCATGAAACTTTATTTCTGTTTATCGCCTGCATGACCTTGATAAATCCTCTAACCTGTTTGGATCTTGCCTAAGCTGAAAGGCTCTTTTGGGCCTAGGATATAAGAATAGAGGTATAGTAAGGGAATGGCCTTGTCTCATCTGACAGATGTCCTGAACTTCTTTTGATATGCTCATAAGTGTTTGACTCTCCAAGAACTTTTCATCTATCATTTGTAGGGGCCTGGATAGGTCAGGGGATTGGTCATGGGATATGGAGTCTTTGGGCCTGATTTTCAGTTGCCCTGCATCTGTGTAGCTCTGGGGTAAATGACTGCACAAGGTGCAAGGCAACTGACAATAAGGTTTCTATTCACTTCAGTGGCAACAGCTGAATTAAACCCTGGTTGGTGGGTAGCCCCTAATTTTGTTATTATCTGGTTGCTCCTTTGTCTTCCTCCTCCAGCTATGCTCTGTATCATCTTATATAATTGACACCTCTTCAAAACCCCTCCTTTTCTTTATCCAATTGCCTCCTCTCCTCTTCTCCGTGTCCTATCTTCTGTTTGTTTACCTTAAATTGTAGGCCCTTTACAGTAGGGAATGTGTCTGATTCTGATACCCTCACTCAATGGGACGACTTGTAGAATGAAATACTACTTTACTGGCTGAGTAAAGGTATTAGAATCTGGCCCTATGTTAGTAAGCACTATATACCTACATGGTTCCTCATAACAAGGATTGTTGGTGGCCTATGTAAAATGGATTCAGGGGCCTCAAGTCCAGTCATCACTATCTGCCTGGTGAGCAGGCTCTGCAAAGGGAGCTAGAATTGAATGGCCTATGGAACCTGCATTACCTCAAGGTTTTGAGTTGAGGCACTTAGGAGTGCAGCTTTCACAGCTATAGCCTACGCTGTGTCTGTCATGTGAATAAAGGAAGAGCTTAATCTCCAAGGCTGTCAATCCAGTTCCTTTCAAGTATACTGAATTCGTTTTCGGGGGGAACAAAATATTTGTGTAAGTAGCATGGAGGTACTGGTAGTGACTTCATTCCTAAGGGCGCCTTGAGATTTGCACTTTAGAGCAGGATTTTAATCCCTGTATTTCACAGTTTAATTAAAATTAAGGCTATCCTTGATATAAGTACTTATGCTATGATCCAGAAGTATCTTCATTCACTCTGCTTTTCTTGCTATCATTTCAGTAAATGATCCCTTGTCTCTCATCCAGCTATGTTCGTTCACACAGGCAAATAGAGCATCTTTAATTATTGTGGATCAAATTCTTATCCCTGCTGTAACTCCACTAGACTTGATGGAGTTACACCTGGTGGTGATGGTTCAAAACTTTTATCTTCAGTATTAGAATAGTGCAACATGCATGGATAATCATTTGTACTAATGAGAAAAGGCTGGATGCAAGAAGCTATGCAACTGCCCATCTGATAAATGTTTCCAGGCAGGTAAACAACTCCCAGATTAATACGGTAACCATGGCATCTCCCATCTGTTTCCAGGAAGGACTATTCTGGAGAGTACACAATCTACTTAATCCCTTGTACTGTGCAGCCCACGCAACCGTGGATTGATCCAGGAGACAAGCCATTGGCATGTACTGCTCATGCCCCAGAAAGGTGAGGAGAGGCACTATTCTCCTGTTTCACTGCTCTCTCAGACCTCAAGGCCTGCGTTCAGAGTTGTTATAAATGTGTTAACTTCAAGGGAGTGGAGCGTATGAGTAACTGATAGTTTGTGGGGTCAGAAATGAAGAACCCTCCACTGAAAGAGATGGAAGTGTGTGGAGATAGGAATGAGGCATAGTTATATTGAGATGTGAATGTGGTTGGGGCAAACGAATTTCATAGATATTCAATAAAGCCACTTAGTTATTCAAACAGAATGTGTGCAGTGGAATATGTTCCCAGAGGAGGAGGAGTAACGTACACAGCACCACAAGCTGAAATGGCTTAGATCACAGTGTTGACTTTGTGCTAGCTTTACAAGGATACTGTCTGTCTGCTTGCATCATTTGCATGGACACAGCAGGCATGTGCTATGAGCTATAGCAACAGCAGAAACTAGAGGGGAGGAAACTCACTATTGGCTTTGAATTCTAGCAGTGAATGAGACTATCCTCCATCAAAATAGTTGAACAGGGCTCCCTCAACATTAAATCTATATTTTGACTGGAGCCACTCAGAACGGTTTGTAATACGGCTAGTTTCACTACTGAGCCCTTGGCTCGGATGTCAGCAAAAAATGGTCAGAAAGGTAGGGGAAAGCATGAGATCTTTTTTGTTTCCTTTTGCTTCTGTCAAAGACAATCTGTTACACAGGCCTGATTGTCACAGGTGCTGAATATCAGTGGCTCCAGTGGGAGCTGCAGTGCTCAGGACAACTGAAAATCAGAACCGCGTTGTTCTCGTTCTCCTTTTGGGGTGAAGTTCACTGCCCCCACCCGCATACACTCAGCCAGAGTAATTGGGCTGCATGCAGGCTACTAAGCAGGAGTTGGGTTGTAGAAGATGAAATTCGCTGTTCTAATCTATGGCTCTTCTGTGATCGCTACTAAAGATGGGTTAGTGGCCACTGTCTTTCTCCATCCCTTATGGGGCATTGGAGTATATGAAACTCATGCTCATTCCCGTGGCCTGCCTGCACACCCCAGATCCATGCTGGTTTAGTCAGTCCCAATTCCGTGGCTTGTAGGCGATGCAGAAGCCCACAAGAAATCTGCCTGCTCCCCCCTGAACAGAAGTTGATCCAGTAAAAGATATTACTTCACCCACCTTGTGTGTCTGCTCCCCACTGGACAGCCCTGCCCATAGGCTTAAATAGTGTGCAGTAGCCCTCCTCAACTGAGAAAATTTCACTCTTGATGCATAGCCTTTATACCAGGCAACAGCTGTTTGTTATTAATGAGTGTTGTACCCCATATGCTCCAGTTTGAGCATATAAACAATAGGAAATAAAGTTCCAAAGTGTCAAACAATAGTATCACAGCTGCTGGGTTCTTCTATAGACTCCTGTGCTCTTAGCAGATGCTACATCTCTGGAGGAAAATGCTGACTTGTGGTGTATGCAGCTCAGGGGAAGATAAGAGTCTAAGGTTGAGTCTTACACACAGATTTTGTAGAATTCTGTTGGTTAGGGGTGTGATTTTTCATAGAAATAATTACACCAGCATAAATCCTAGTGTAGATGCCATTACTTGTATAAAGGTGCTTTATACCAGTATAGCTTATTCCCCTTCCCATATGGCAATAAGCTAAACCAGTATAAGTACCTTTATATCAGTATAACTGTGTCCATTCTAGGGTATACCGATTTAACTATATGGGTATGTTTAAAGTGGCATAACTTATGCGTGTGGACAAATCCAAGCTACATTACCTTCTTTTCTTCTTTGAGTGCTTGCTCATGTCCATTCCATATTAGGTATGTGTGCTCGCCACATGCACTGGTGCCGGAAGATTTTCCCTCAGCAGTATCCATAGGGGACTGGCTCTGGTGCCCCCGGAGTGGCGCCTGCATGGCGCGGTATAAGGGGTGCCACCGGCTCCCCCCACCCTCAGTTCCTTCTTGCCGTCAGTAACGGTGCTTCCGCTAGCATTGTTTCGTTTTCTGTTCTTGTGAACTTTGAAAACCTGTAATATAGTTGTATATAGTTAGTAGTTTCTTAGTTACCCTTAGTAGTAGTTCTCAACTTTTCGTTAGTCCCAAACGGGACTCAGCCGGATGACGGGGCATGCCATGGTCCCCAGGCTTTAAGCCCTGCGATCGCTGCAAATGGCCTATGCCTGTCAGCAAGACTAAGGTGCTTAGGTGAAGGGCACATAAGTGACAAGTGCCATATCTGCAAGTCCTTCAAACCTAGGACAAAGAGGGAGCGTGATATCTGTCTAAGAGTGCTCATAATGGAGTCGGCACTCACTCTGGAAGCAGAGCAGCGGCCCGACGCCACACTGAGCACCACGGCTCCAGCGAAGAAGCCGGAAAAGACTGGGCAGGGAAAATCTCTACCTCCAATAAGGGACAGGAAAGGACCTGGGGTCAGCCACAACCCGTGCCAGGCAGCTCAACACCCCCAGCGCAAGTCAAGCGGTGCAGCCCATCCCATACTTCGCCTACGACCCCGGGTAGAGGTGCAGGCCCTATCCAGCTTTAGGTGCCATCGACCCCAGAAGCTCTTTGAGCAGCTCAAGAGATCCTGATGCTCCCAGTGCCACCCACATCAGCTCCTGCAGTACCTGGTCTTGGAGAAAACCCACAGTGGGACCTATGCGTGTCCCTGCCTCAGCGGTACTGATTCCCATCGAGAGGGACATCCCGCCAGCGTTCGCCCATCTGAAGCTGTCACTCCTCAGTGGAGCCTTCTTCGGTCCCTGAACCGGGGACAGTGATCGAGGGACTCGAAGCTTACCCTGCTGGTAGATTGGCGCAGACCCTCTGAGGCATGTGTCACCCAGCAAGAACTCTGGGACCAGCCCCGACCATCTCCAAGGGCCCAGGACCGATCGGACACCAGAGACCGCTGATCACTGGGCCATCATTGCCTGTCTCCTACAAGGAGGTCGCCCTACTCAGGACGATCCTCCTGGCAACCAGCCAGTAGTAGCTCCCAGTCCCATTCAACATCCCAGTACTGGTCAAGTAGCATGAGGCGTGGATCGCTGGGTATCTGACGCAGATACACCGAATGCTGGTGGTCCCCAAGAGCCCAACCAAGACAATCTCACTCGGACAGGTCGACTTCAGGATGCAGCAACCAGCACCGGTTGGACAAGAGCTACCGCTCAGCCCGATCCTGGTCACCCACTACCAACTGCTCTGCTGGTAGCTCCGGCTCAGAACAAGGTTCCCTGCCTGTGGGACAAGCTCTGGTACTGGCGATGCCATCTACATTATCGGCACCGAAATCTGTCCCATGGCCCCAAGCACAATGGCCAGCTCCATGGTATCCGTGGAACCCTTGGGGGTTCACCCAACCTTCCCAGGCTGCCGGATTGGTGTGGGGAACCTCGGAGAGGCCAGCAGCCTCGGTATCCCGTCCCCCTCCAGTGCTCGAGACTTTGGGGGATAAGACCCCACAGGTCCAAGAGGACCCAGTGGCGCAAGCTGCTGGACCACCAATGGATATGGAGGTTCCCACGGCACTGGAATCGTCCTTGTCATGGCCGGATGAGGCTATCATGAGGCCCCTTCACCCAGTTCCTCAGGATGAAGCCAGGCTCCCTGACCATGACAGGAGGAAGGCATCGGAGAGGGAGTCCTTGCTCAGACCCTATTGAGAACAAAACCGGTGGCATTTCCTGTTCTGTCTGATAGCGAACAGGTCCATTTGGGGAGTCCCCACCTTTGGAAGATCATGCAGGCTACCTCTGGATGGAGCAACCACTTGTGGTGAGAGGAGAAGTCCCTGCTGAGCTGGTCTGCCAGTGTATTCCTGACACCAGGAAGGTGACAAGCTTCCAGGTGAATTTTGTGGCTGATGCAGAAGTCCCACAGATGGAGCAGCTCCTGACAGAGAACTGATGAGCATGCTCCCCCTTGCCTGTTGATGTAGAACATTGAGGCTGTGTTGTCCATCAGGACTCGTACCACCTTGCCAGACAGGTGGGGAAAGAAAGCACTGCACGCCAGCTGGACTGCTCGGAGCTCTTCGAAGTTTATGTGTAACCATGCCTCTTCCGGAGACCTCATCCCCTGTGTCTGGAGATTGCCGAGATGTGCCCCCCCCCCCCCAGCTGAAGTCAGAGATGTCCAACACCAACTTGATGGAGTGAGGAGGGTTGTTGAACGGAGTCCTTTCCAGGACTGTCCTGTGGTTGGTTCACCATCTCAGTGAGGTAAGTATCGTCTGAGGAATGGTAACAATCTTCTCCAGGGGATCTTGGGACAGGGAATAGACCGTCGCCAGCCATTGTTGCAGGGGCCGCATCTGGAGCCTGGCATGGCAGACCACATAAGTATATGTTGTCATGTACACCAGCAGGCAGACCCTGGCCCTGGCAAAGATCAAGAGAGACCTGGTACAGATTATCATGATCGCCCGTAATCTCCTATCCATGGCCCGTGAACTCCTACCCACCTCCAGGGGTACTGCTTTGGAGTCACCCAATATGGAATGGACGTGAGCAAGCACTTGAAGAAGAAAAGACAGTTACCTGTTCTGTAACTGGTGCTCTTCGAGACGTGATGCTCATGTCTGTTCTATAACCTACTGTCCTTCCCCACTGTCAGAATTTCCGGCAAGAAGGAACTGAGGGTGGGGGGAGGTGGCGGTGCCCCTTATACTGTGCCATGCAGGCGCCACTCCAGGGGGCGCCAGAGCCAGTCCCCTACCAATACTGCTGATGGAAAAACTTGTGGCACCGGTGCATGTGACGAGCACACACACCTAATATGGACTGGACATGTGCAACACATCTCAAAGAACACCAGATCTGGAAAAGATAACTTTTTTTTTTTCTCCTCCCAAATTTAGATTTTTGATCCCAATTGCCTTCCAGCAGACAAACCGCCCAGTTCCTGTCGTATACTCTCTGAACACAGAGTTTCAGCTCTGTAACAATGAAAAAGTATTTTTGATGGATCCCACTAAATCTGAAATGTCTTTGGCAGAAATGGATTACAAAGGAGCTTTTTCAAAGGGTAAGACTTTTTCCTTCACTTTGTTAATTTACTTTAGCTAAAGGATCCATCTGTGCAGCCTCTATTATTGTGTAAGAGAAATGATGTGATATCAGAGATTCGTCTTGCCTATGTGAGCATGCTGTGTTACAGAATCATGCTACAACCCTGTAACACCATGACTGTAACTGTTGTATAATACCACATATACCACATATACCAAAAAATACCACATACCACAATATGGCACCATCTACATCGGCAACTCTAAACCCTATCATAATATTATTCCCCAGCCTGGTTAATTTGGCTGTATAGGTGGTCTCTTTAGTCTTTCTGAATAGCTTCTCTTCCTCCCATGTATATAAATATGACTATTATTCTCTCAACCTTCTCAGGTCAAATCCTATATGGCCGTGTGCTTTGGAATCCCGAACAAAATCTAAATGCTGCCTACAAACTGCAGCTGGAAAAAGTCTATCTCTGTACTGGCAAGGATGGTTATGTGCCTTTCTTTGACCCTACTGGAACAATCTATAATGAAGGGCCACAGTATGGCTGTATTCAACCCAACAAGCACCTAAAACACAGATTTCTGCTACTGGTAGGTTGTACGCTGGACAAAATTGTGACACAGAATTGTGGCAGCTGTGGAGTTGTGGGTAGTTATGTCAGGGCGGATTCTGGAACCATCTCTTCGCTAAACCGTGTGAGAATCTGTGACAGGAACACTTTGTATTTCTGATATTGCCTTTGGTCTGATAAAATTCCATGGAGAGCCAGTGAGGTTGAGCAAATCTCAAAGACACAGTTCACATCACAAAATTACTGAATGGAGATGGAGACGAAACTACTCTCTAACCCAGGTCAGGGGTGAGGCACAATGAGGCCCATTCCAGATGAGGAAAATGAGCCATTTAGCAAGCATGATAGCTACCACATCTTAAATAGCATGTTTTAAACATTACCTCATTTAGACCAAGGTGGTGATGTTGAAACACACTTTAGCTTGTCGTGGGTAACACTACGGTCCCTGTGTTTAGCTAACATGTTTGCGAAATGGCACCACATTTTCCTAGTGTAGACAGGCCCTGACTGGACAGGAGGGGAAGCTTGCCCAGCTGTTGTCCGCACTGTGCACGTTCCGTGTAGAAAACAACCTCATGTTCTAGGATTGTTGATCCAGCATCTTTCAAGAGCACTAAATTCGCTTTCTCTTCTTCACAGACACTGTGTAACTAAAACTCAGGCTGTTTGTTTAATCCATAGCTCTCATTTTTTAGTTTCGTCTGCTCAATCGCTCTCCTCAGGCCTTGTCTACACCAGGCTTTTTTGTCTCCAAGTTTGCAGCATGGCTCCCAGTGCTGGTAGACCGACAATAGCAGTGTGATTGTGGCAGCTCAGGCTAGCCACCCGAGTATGTACCCAGGGATCAGGCAGGTTTTGTACTGGGGTCGCTAGCTTGAGCTGCTCCCCATGTTGCCACACTCCAGTTCTTAGCATGCTACCTAAAGGGATCCTCTGGAGGCAGCCGTACAGCTGTGTTCCTCAGTGCCAGCACTGGCGGAATCCTCCCATAGCTGGATACAAGGCCTTTAGGGCTCTTTTAGGCCACTCTAGCCTCTTTATGCGGCATAAGTGGGCTGGAGCAGGGGTGAGGTTCTCACCTGTAGAGTAGACACACCTTTAGTTCCGTGTGCTTTCACTGAAATATTTGCATACAGGACTGTCTGTATCCCACTTTTTCTTATATGTTCCTAATGCAAGTAGCATCTTACTGCACAGCTATGTGAAAGGCAGGAGGGTGGTGGTTTTAGATCATATTAAATATAAATCCAAATCTTGTGGACATTACCCATCTTTTCCTCTCTCCTTATTCAGACACCTTTCCATTGGTCTGAGGACTAGGAAAAAGTTGAGAAACGTCCTTGTGATTTAGACCTCATTTTTAATGGAGAAAGGGTTATACAAATATGTTTGTAATAGCCCCCCCAGCATATAGAAGGACGTTTACCCATCAATTTAACAAAAATCCTCTTTCATTGTATGAAATAGTGACTAGTGCATACCACATGTTGAACTGTAAGTGCAGACTTTGAAATTAACATTTACCAGGGTCCTGGATGGCAGCCATGCTACCATTCAGCAGCATAATAAAAGGTACCCTTAGTATTCTGAGTAATTTTCATGCATCTATGTTTTAGGCTGGTTACACACAGCACTGGGGTGTTTAGTTTAATAAATCTAATCTAGGAATGGTCTATTACAAACAAAATATGAAATGCTGTAAATCAAATTGCAATCATAATTATTTCTTATGCTCTGAAATGCCTTTATTAAAAATTATTCTTACCTAAGTCCTAGGAGCTGGCACTTTGCACAACTACTTGCATGGATCTGGGACTTGGGTTTGACTTTTGGCTGAGAGAGGTGGGGCATTATTCTTGGACCTGGATTCTTGCTTCCGCTCTGAGAGATCTGCAGAGGTGACATGCTTAGCCTCAGGTGGCTGTGGCTAATTTATTGAGCCCCAGACACATACCCACATGGATCTCAACACTGTATTAGGACCTCTGTGTTCATTTTTATGTTTGATTGAGCAGCGCTTGATGATGTCCTTTTTAGTGAAGTCCTCCTGAGTCTAGTTCAGCAGGTAATTGTTGGCTGTGGCTTGGTCTTTGCAGGAAGAAGGGAAGCTGAAGTAAGAAACTAGAAGAGTAGCAGAACTCTAACAGGAGCATAGAAGTCCCTCTCTGGGGAAAATAACAGCAACTGGATAATTTATGAAAAAAAATGGTTTAAATTTCTCTTGGGGAAAAAATGAAAGGCAATATTAGGAATAGGGACACTTATGTCTTTGGATTAGCACCAGGAGTTAAAGAAGGAGTGTGTTTTAAGGAAGTTTTTGACTCGAGAGGATGGCCTTTAGATGCACAAGAAGAGAGCCGTGCTGGGTCGGCTTGGAAGGAGGCACAAGGACATGAGTGAGAGATGCTCTTCTTGTATCCTTTTGCTGCTTCCTATAACACATTAACCAAAAAGTCAACTTTGACAAATATCACTTGTCATGTAGCTGTTGATTGCCAGTTTGTTACTAATGCATGTGTCACCCATAGAGTGTGTTCACATTTCATGAGTACATATTGCTTTCTGTAAATTCCAGGACCGAAACCAGCCTGAAGTAACTGATCAGTACTTCCACGATGTACCTTTCGATGCCCACTTTGCCTCTGAATTGTCTGATTTCCACTTGGTGAGCAGCATGCCAGGAGTGGATGGATTTACTATGAAAGTGGATGCTCTCTACAAGGTGTGTTGCATGAGATGTACCGTACCACAAACCAAAATTTGTGATGCAGATAGTCCAAGATACTTTGTGCTTTACAGACTCTAGGCCTGACCCTGCATGTATACAAGTCCAACGCACACTAGGGCAAGCCTTGCAGTCTTATCTAATTTTCTGTGGACAAAGGCAGCACATATTTCCTAGTGCCAGAAACAGTCTTCAACAGTTTAGGGCCCTAATTCTGTACTGGGATCCACTAGCACAAGTGTCTGTATCCATGCAGAGTCTCACTGAACCCAGCTCATATTAACTTCTTTTAATGCTAATCTTCAGGTAGGAATTCCAGCCCAGGTCCTTAGTGTTCAGTCTGCGAATGTGCTGAGCCCCTTTAACTTATTCTGAAGTCCACAGGAATTTAGAGTACTTAGTAGTTCTCCCGGGATAAGCCACTCAGTTACAAAGGTGGAATTCCTAGAAGGTGGGTGCTGTTTCTGCACAGTTACCCAGCAAGATATGACTTTGAGCAAGTTTAGAATATAGGTGAGACCTACATTGTCAACAGCTACATGAAGGAAGCCATCTATCAGTGGGTTTTACAGGAGCTGTATGTTAATCAATTTGAAGGTTCCTATTGACTCAGTGCACATTGATTCAGCCCCTTAGCCATGGTGGGCTATTGGACAAGGAACTTGCTCTTCCCTGAGATTCATCTCAGCTCACCTTAAAATCATCATATGTTGGAACGAGGCATTAGATGGGAGAATTTTATAAACTGTATTAAATAAATATGTATTATTTTTCCCTTCCCCTCCCTTACACTTTTCCCACATTTTCCCATTGAACTCAATTTGGATTTAGGGCTGCCCAGCATTCTTCAGGATCAGACCCTAAATTAGACAATGAATACTGTTCAGACAAATTTCAGAGTAGCAGCCGTGTTAGTCTGTATTCGCAAAAAGAAAAGGAAGGTGCCACAAGTACTCCTTTTCTTTGTTCAGACAAAGTTCAGCTCCCCACCAACACCCAGACTGGATTGATTTGTTTGACCTTTCCTAAGGTATTTAGTTTTTAAAATATATTTGTAATGACAGTTCTCCAAGCAGAGAGTCTCTTTTAAGAGTTATTATTTATGAATAATTTATTAGTATTATCATAGTTATCAGAGCTGGTCAAAAACCATAAACAAATTTATAAAAACAATTTTATTGTTCTTTCAAAAAAACTTGAAATTGATTTTTTTCAAAAATCAAAAACTGCCAAACTTTCAGAGGTTTAAAAGGGAAAAAATATGATTTTTTTGGCATCAGACAAATAATATTAACACAAAATGTCATAAAAAAGGAAATTTTAAAAAAATCCAATCAGCTATTTATTAATTATTATTGCTAGAACTGGACAGAACATTTAAAAATGGTGAACACTGAAACAAAATATTGACAAAATATTCTGGGCAATACTTGCCCCCATCTTTTGGTCACCAAAAATTGTTAATATATTGCTATTGGTCACCAAACTATGTGATAGTGTGATGGCTTCCAGTGTGCTCAGTGCATGAAGAACTGAATGGGGACCTCCAAAGCTAAAACCATGAGCTGCTACAGCTTGAGCTAAAGCTCCCCAAGGACTGTAACAGACCCATAGTATCTGTGAATCAGGCACAGACAGGGACCTATAACGTGCACTTGTCCCTGGCTTATAGAGTAGCACTTACCTATTTCCATCAGCTTTGAACAGAATTCTAGCATCACTTTAGCTAACGTCCCAGAGTAAAGTCTCTTGTGTGTATGTGCTGTCATAAAGGTGGAAGCTGGACACCAGTGGTACCTTCAGGTGATCTATATAATTGGCCCAGAAACCATTGCAGGGCCCCGTGTTCAACGGTCTCTCACTCACCACCTGAAACGCAGCCGCAGGGACCTGGTGGACAACAACGGCAGACTGATTCTGGATGACTCCTTGATCTATGATAATGAAGGCGACCAAGTCAAGAATGGCACCAACATGAAATCGCTGAGCCTGGAGGTGCAGGAAGCAGTCACGGCTGCTTCCTTATCACAAACAGGGGCGTCCATAGGAAGTGCTTTTGCTGCCATCATGCTGCTGCTGCTCATGCTCCTGTTAGTTTGCTTCATAACCAGGAAATGTCGAAAGCAGAAGAAGAAGAAGAAGAAAAAGCCTGCCAAAGACATCATGGAGGAATATCCTCTCAACACCAAGATAGAAGTACCCAAGAAAAACATAGAAAGGGCGGAGAAGAACATAAACAGACAATACTGCACTGTAAGGAATATCAATATATTAAGTGACAATGAAGGTGCCTACAAGGTCAAAGGTGCTAAGGTCAAACAAGTGAACTTAGAGGTCAAAGTTCACAACAATTTACATGATGGAACAGAAGTTTGAGAGTGCACGTTTTTTTTGTAAAAGCTTTTTATAAATTGTAAAAGAAAAAAATTAAAAATTTACTGGTATTTTTATAGTCTTGTGGAAAAGGGAAGAATATAGCTTTGAATGGTGGACAGCAATGCATCCTCCCATGCTTCAACTCACAACTGAGCTACCTCATTCAAAGCAGGACTGTGTGACACACCCAGGGCAGAAAACATTGAAACTTTCATGTGGTATCTCTACCAACACTCTGTTCTGTTTTACGCTACACCACTTTCATAACAGCATTCCTGGCAGCCAAATATTTACATAAGCTCTACAGTGATTCTAACAAGAACAGTTCATTGTAATGGGTTTAATAATGCTGTAAGATGAACAGGGCAGTGCAGTATCCTTAGATCAGACGCACAGTGTTTCGCAAAGATCCTTTTAAGAGCTGGAATCTATTCAGTTCCACTCTATACTGCTTTCCTTTGCTCTTCCTTTTTGCTGGAAGACATCACACAGAACATGACTGTTTTGGTCAAGCATACAGGCACACAAAGCCAGTTCTGAAACTAATGCCAGTATCTTCTCAATAGATGATCTGCATGGGAGTGAAATGCTCTTCGAGAAAATCACCCCATGAGGGCCCACACATAGCAGCGAGTATCACTTAAGCCCCAAGTTAAAGGGAAATTAAGTTGTGCCCAGGATCTTCTGCACTGGAGTGATTGTCACTCTCAAATGAGCGTGAATCTTCCATTGTTCTCCATCCTGGAGATTTAGGGTGAAATCCTGGCCCCCCTTGAAGTCGATGGCAAAACTCCCATTGACTTCACTCTGACTCTTTGAACTACCAATCCCACCAGCTGTCCTTCCAGCTCAGTGAAGTCTGGAACCCAAAATCATCTCTGTTTGGTCTCCCAGTCAGTAGCAGCAGCAGCAACGTTCTAAGCTTGAAACACCTTTCATTGAGAACCGTCCACAAAGTCAATGCAAAGAACTATTTGGAGCAGTCTAGATGAGGGGGTTGTCCACTTGGGGGTTGCAGACAGTTGGTTGTGAGCCACAATGCCCTTCCCATATTGTTAAATGGGATGGAATCCTAGTTAAATCCCAGCTATATGGGAGGAGAGTCCTAGTATTGAAAAGAGCAAGAACGATTGATAAGGAAAAAGCAGTTGAAATGTTCTAACTTTTGCTTACAATGATCTGAGCACTTTGTACTGTAGTGTGTTACATTTTCATGGTGCTGTACCGACATTAATGAACCTTTTAGCATTATTCCAAACCTGATATTTGATTTTGATGAGATACCAAACCTTTTCTCCCCTGACCCTCAATCATATACAGTATAGATGGAACAGTTGCTCTACTGCATGATGTACTAGAAAATAGTGTGCACAAGCATGCCATGCCTGTTATTTATTAAACAATATTGTCTTATCTGCACTGATTTCCGAACTCCTCAGTAACCTTTACACTTCTGGGCGCATTTTAAACTGCATGAAGTGTGGAACAAACTCATCCCCCAGGCTTTGAGTTCCAGCTTTGTGCAAACTGGAAATAAAGCAGCTGGTACTCACTACTGCCTGCAAATTTTAGGGTTTTAGGTTTTCCCACACCATTACAAAAACCCACAGCACAACACGTGTCCTTGTTTTTAAGAAGGTTCTCTTCATTTTAAATTTATTATTTTTTAAAATGGAGGGACAAAAAAGCCAAAACTTGTTTTGACCGCAGTAGAGCAACTGCAACTCTGGTACCTTATGATTCCATTCACACTTTATAGTAAGGTTCCATTCATAAATATAGTTTACAAATTATTAATAGATGTTTTAGTAAATAATAATAATAAAGGCGTCATTTTCATTATCCCTTTTTATGGATGGGGAAATTGAGGCACAGAGTCGGGAACTGACTTGCCCAACCTGACCCAGCAGACCCCAGTGGCAGAGCCAGAAATAGACTCCTGAGTCTCGGGGACAGTTCACTAGTCACTAGGCTACAATGGTTAATCAATTGTTATAGAGGCCAAGAGTTTGCTTATAATCTTTTGACACATTCTACTGATGTGCTGATAAACATCTGTATTTTATGGCTGCAACAGGCTTATAACATCACCGCTCACGTATTAACCCTTTTCAAACTATTTATAAATGGAACATCACTATGAAGTGTGACCATGATTCCTTTAGCTGTGTCCCCCATCTCTATTATAATATTTCCTGATGTGGCACCATTTCAGGTTTGTTTCTGGTAGCTCGGGTACTTGGTTTACATATTCATACCAACGTCACACAGACATACCTAAACAATAATATTTTGGGTTGTCAAAGATCTGATATTACTTTTCTGGGTCTATTAGGCATTTGGCCAGAAGGTGTTTGTTTTTCCCACAGATTCAACAGCAACTGGATAATATGTGTAAATATAATATGTAATGTGCGCTTTCTGAGTAGCAGTGAGGTCTGATTATTCAGCTTAAATATTTACAGGGGGGTCTGTTCTCCCTGTGATGCATGCAGACTGCTCCCATCAGTGATTGTTTTAGACTGCAAGCTCTGCATGGCAAGGACTGTCTGCTTTGTGTCCTGAACAGCACTGAGTTGCTCAGTGCTTAACACCAGATATATCATAGTGTTAAATGGGAGTTTTATGCATATGTTTATGGAACTGAGAGGTGGAAAGTGGCAGTAAAGCCATCTGATTTCACACAACACTGTGTAATAACAGAACCTGGGATCCTTCCTGTGTAATGTTCAGAAAACAAATTCAAGAACTACCCCCGGCAGATTAATTATGACAACCTCACATTAGTGACTTGCCTATGGAAAAGTAAAACACCTGCAAAATTTGGGGTGTTCCTTCATTTCACTTTGATTGTCAATATCCGCTCTGTTAGACGTACACTTCAAATGAAAGTGTTGAAGCTTTGGATTTGTGACTTAATCATTTTATTCACAATTGTCAGCTGTGTTTTATATATGTTGATCAAAGAATGTGGGTGCTATTTCATTTCATTCAGATATGAAGCACCCACATTGTCTCAGCTTCTGCAGTTTGCTTGTTAAGGAATTATAAATCCTACTGTACTTTTTTTTTTTTTAAGTATTGAAATTAGTACAAATAAAACTTTGGAAGTTCATTTTCTCTTGTGTATTACAGTGCTGTATAAATAAAAACAGAGCCAAGGTGCAATGTTACAGTTCTCCATATTTGTACAGTTGTTTTAACCTGATGACACTGGGGACTTCATATATTTCTACTCTTGAGAAATAATAATGTTGAGACAGGCTTATGTATGACTGCATTTTTCTGACCTTGCGTGTGCATATGTTTGATATCCCTCAGTTATTTTACTGTGCATTGCACACACCCCCCGATGAAGACCATCTGATATGATCTGAATATATCACTTGTGGTGCTGTCAACCTGTTTTCTTGAATCTCATTATAATGTATGTATTTTGAATATCACTCTGTTATGGAGTTAATGGTTTTTTCATGCAGTACAACATGTCACAATACAATTTTTTTGGCTAACAAACAACATTTTGGTTACTTTTTGATACAAGCTTTCCATTTATTTAATTCTTCATGACACACATGAAGCACCTGAATCTCTTTAGTCAGTGTTTTGAAGAAAGATGTCTTAAAGTTAGACATGCATAGTGTTATCCAAAAGTTCAGTTATAGCCTAATTCTTTCCCATTAAATTAGCAATCATGTTATCGTTGTTCAGCATTAAATTTAAAAAAATTACCTCATATCTAGCTAAACTCTAAAGGCTATCAGTGTCTCCTCAATCATTTTACAAGAAATATTTAGAAACAGACTTCAGGAATTTAGGTGGGATTACTCACCTCCACAGGTAACTACTTCCTTGTCCCAATCTGTGAATCCCAGATAAGACAGCCCCACTATGTCTTACTTATTCTTTTTTATTTAAAAAATTCTTCTCAAAATTTTGTTTCCTTTTTTTAATATTGAAATCTGGGATTTTTTCCCTCTGTCGTCCTTTCTTTCTTCTCTTCTCTATATTTTTATAGACTCATAGACTTTAAGGTCAGAAGGGATCATCATGATAGTCTGATGTTCTGCACATTGCAGGCCACAGAACCTCACTCCTGTAATAGACCTGTAATCTCTGCCTCAGTTACTGAAGTCCTCAAATCATAGTTTAAAGACTTCAAGTTACAGACAATCCACCATTTACACTAGTTTAAACCTGCAAGTGACCCGTGCCCCATGCTGCAGAGGAAAGCGAAACCCCCCAGGGTCTCTGCCAATCTGACCCAGGGGAAAATTCCTTCCTGACCTCAAATTTGGCAATAAGTGGATCCTGAGCATGTGGGCAAGACCCACCAGCCAGATACCTGGGAAAAAATTCTCTGTAGTAACTCAGAGCCCTCCCTATCTAGTGTCCCATCACTTTTCTTCTTTTCATTTTATTCTTTCCACAGAAAAAATATAACTGCCACTTAAAATTCCAGCCACTACACACTTATCAACATTTCCTGAAAAAAAGCTAAACTCTGCAAGTTGGGTGTAACAGGGAAATCTCAATCCTCCTCATTGAAATGAATGACTCTCCTAAGTCTTGTTTCTCATCCCCTAGCCCCCACAGAAGAACTCAGTACCACAGGGAAAGATAAAGAAACTTCACAAGCATTACAATTCATAGTTCAAATTGCAATAGTGTCAGACATCTTCAAATGGCCTCTATTGGTTTTGCAGTCCTCTTAACCCTTTCTCTGAATGATTTCAACTCTCAAAATTACATAATCTATCGGTCTACTTGTGCTGATGCAAAATCTTCCAGATCCCATGGAGCTCCTAACCTTCACAATAAGAAAAGAAAAGAAAACTTCATAGGCATTACAAATCCTGAATACAAGAAGCAACAGACTCTACCAGATCCTTCAATTGGCTTTTGTCACTTTAATATTCTTTATTTATTTCTATTTAAATATTTTGGAGCCACATTAGAGGAGCCCATCAAAACCTTTCCTCTTGTAGATATTAGATCAAAACCAGTAGAAGCCCTTTGGAAACTCTGAGGAAATAACCACATGTGATCATGCACTGTCTGATCTCCCCTTTAGGTCACACAAAGACTCACCTTCTGATAGACCAGTATTCCAAGAAGTGCACAAAGCAGTAGGGAGCTTCATTTCTCCCTCTGAGTTGCTTAGTTCCTTCCATGGAACAAAATAGACTCTTTCAACCACTGAAATCAGATCAGCTGTGGAATGCTGTAAACTGCTCCCAACTCGATAGTCTTCCCATCTCCAAATGGGGAGGAGGAACACTGCCTCATGCCCAACTCCTTATTCTAAGTTGAAAAAATGTCATTTGCCCCTAGTGTGGTAAATGTGCCCTCTTTCAAGTCTGTCTTGGTCTTGGAATTTTCTCAGCTCCCTTTCACAGGACAGATCATTTCTCCTTCCAAATACAAACCTCAGTTTGAAGCCATTATTTCTTTCTCTGCAAGAATGGAAGTGAAGAAAGTCGGGCTTCCTAAAACATTCACAGGACAAAAGGATGGTCAAACACCATCTCCTGCCGAGGAATTCCTGACTGGGTTGATTTTCAGCCCTGAAGCAACTCTATCCAAAGTGCATGGAGTGATGTGCGAGGCCTAACTGGACACCAAGGACCAGTCTCCAGCGCCCACCAGTGTCTCCTCAGTCACATTTGAAGAGACATTTAGGCAAAAACTTGAGGAATGTACTACAGAAATTGCTAGAAAAGGGGTTCCTTGCCCCCAGCTGGGATTCCCAGACTAGACACAGTTTCCTCCAATGCTCCAGTAAGTCTTTCTTACTTTTCTCCCTTCTTGTGCTTGTCAAATGCTTCCCCGGCCCACTAATTCCCTGATTTTCAATTCCTCTCCTTTCATTTCTTCACTTTTACGTCTATGCTTTTTTCTCTTTTCCTATTCCTTCTCTTGTCTTTCATTTCCTTCCATCCACTGCGAAACATCAACCTACCACCGTGCTAGCTACCCATTCCACTCTTCACCAGCTTTTGGCTTGAGCCCTTAATTTCTACACGTGCTGAAATCCACACTGGGAAGAGCAACCTGACTCCTCTCACACAACGACTTTCTTTCCTGGAGCTGGTTGCCAGGCTTCCAGCTTCCACAGATCTGTTCAGCGGCACAGAGAGAAAGAATAAAACGTTACAATCCTCTAAATAACACTGCAAGTTGCAGCAGGCTCCGCTAGATCCTTCAACCCGCATCTGTCGGTTGAACATTCCTCCTTTCCTTCCACTTGAGTGTTGTGCAGCCTCAGAAACAAGAAGTCCCTCAGCCGCTTTCCTCCTCTTGAGTTTTGATTGAAACAACTGGAAGCCCTTTTGCCAAATGTCAAAGGAAATTTCTACTTGTGATGGTGCGACATCCCATCTCCCCTTTTCACGACCATTAGCCTCTTCCACTGATTGAAGGGGCCACACTCTTCATTCTGAGACGCTAACAAGTGCAGGAGGCTGTGGGGAGCTTCACTTCTCCCTTTCAGTTGCTTAATTCCTTCCATAGAACAGCGTAGACTCTTTCCTACACTTTAATTAGAAGATCAGTTGTGGAATGCTGCAAGCAGCTCCCAACATGACGGTCTTTCAGTCTCCAAGTGGAGATGAGGAACACTGCCTCATGCCTAGCTCCTTATTCCTAGTTGGAAAAATGCCATTTGACCCGTGTGGTACATGTGTCCTCTTTCAAGTCTTACCTGGTCTCAGAATTTTCTCAGCTCGCTTCGTGGGACAGATCTTTTCTCCTTCCAAATACACACCTCACATTGAACTGAAGCCATGATTTTCTATCTCCTGCCCAGGATTGTCCAAGTGGGTTGATTTCAGCCTTAAGCAACTCCATCCAAAGTGCCTGGGCAAGTCCTAACCAGATGCGAAGGACCAATCTCCAGCACCCATCAGTGTCTCTTCAATCACTTTTAAAGAGACATTTTGGCAAAGACTTAGAGCTTTTATATTGACTTACTATTTTACGGCTCTTATCTCCCGCTGTAGCTCTCCCAAACCGGTTTTGCTGATTGAAGGGGCCATGCGCCTCTTTCCATGAAGCTGATAAGTGCAGGAGGCAGTGGGGAGCTTCACTGCTCCCATTGAGTTGCTTCGTTCCTTATATGGAGGTAGACACTCTGTTTCCTAAACTTAAATGAAAATAGGAGCGATATAATGGTGTAAACTCTTCCAAAAATCATTGGTCTTCCAATGTATCTGAAGGGAAGGCATTAACTATTGCAGTGGGCGAAAGAACTGCACATACCGTTTTCTGCAAATAAAAATCACTGAAAAATGCATTTTTCTGACAAATTGGCTGAATAATTTCCTCTTCACATTTTTTGGCAGGAATGAGATTTTGTTCACTAAGTAGCTGGTTGAGAATAAGTTAGTGCTGTTTTCTCTGTTACAATGCTTAGCTCCGTTTTTAGCACAGGTTTGGTGGATTAAGTGAATCTTACTCCTCCTTATGAACTGATTAGAACTAGAAGTTGTTTCCAATCTTTAAACTCCCACAAAGCTGTGAATTCCACAGAGAGAGAATCCTCGAATCATTGAAATTCCAATTGCGAATTGCAGTTGTCTCTATTAGCTCCCTTCTAGTGGCCTTTATTTCTTTTGCTTTCTTCTTTTCCTTTCACTTGTATGGATACAATGCTCTGCAACTTTCAAAACAGAAGCCTTCTGCACTGGCACAGTTGGTGTCCAACTAGAACACATATTAGCCATTTCTAGATTTCAAGTAGTATATTCCCTGTAATAATGCAGCCTTCCATCTCTCCTTCTAGCTGTCACAATTCTCTCCAGGTGATTGCAGGTACTGCACTGAACATAGAAAATGCCAGATTTTCAAAATAGCTCTAGGTTAGATTTTCAGTTTCTCAAGATGCATAATTGGGGCCACATTTTCAAAAGTGCTTCGCACGGATTAGTTCCTAGTGTGATACTTTTGGTCATACATTTAAGAGAGCTCAGGAGTCATTTGCAGATATATTTTGTAAATCTGGTCTTCTAGTTTTCACACAAATGTGAGCTAAACACTTTTGCAAATCTAGTCTCAAGATACTAAAATCTGCAGAAGGAATTGTCAAGCTTCATCTCCCTTTGCGCTAATAAGTTCCTCATAATGAGGGAGACAGACTTTTTGTATTTATGAAAAGAGGATCTCAGCGGGGGGGATTGTGGAAAAAGCTCTAACAATTATTAACTACCCAAGTCTCTATAAGGAAGAGACCTTCATTGTCTCTTTTCCATCTCCTCCAAACTGAGGGGTTAAAAGTCCTCACCAGATTTTGGGTCAAACATTATAAATATTTTATAAATTTAGATAACTTATGAATGTTTTACTGAACATCAGCAATCTTGTGATGTGAATGAGAATCACTACACCCTCATCAGGTATGAAACTGTTATCTGAGCAGGTCTCATGACCATTTCTAGACTGAACTGATGGCCTCTTAGATGAATTGACTCATCCTGGAACTGTACACATACAAAACCTCAGAGTATCACAAAAGTGCTTGAAGTCAACAGTGCCAAGAAAAATCTCATTAAACTGCTATTTTGATATCTCACAGCCAGCACTGCCTTCTAAAGATCCAAGAACCTCTTTTGAAGCAGATAAGCAAGGGCCCTTCTAGGCTCCAGAAAAGCCCCCCAAAATGTCAGAAGCTCAGTAGGATTCAGATGCAAGTCTCCCACTTTCAGCCTCAGCTACACAATGTTGAAGATGGAGTACGATAGTTGGAGGGTGAGAAGCACAGTTGAATTGTCTCATGTTCTTTTAGGCCAATTATCTCAGTTATACCTGTGAAGTCTGGCACTGATGGGGTGTGGACATCAATGTCAGACACTTGGTGAACCTTCTTGAGGATGCCACCAGCCCAGAAAGGATTACTTTATGCTGAAAATGGTCCCTGCTTCCCAACCTTTTAATGACCAAGATGTAGATTATTTCATTGCATAGAGCAAGGAGTGACCAAAGAGCACTGGATTCTGGAGTGGTTTCAAATTCTCAAAACTCCAGAGAACATAATGCAGTCTTGGACATGATGCTGGAAAACAAATTCAAATGTAAGAAGCTATATAAAGGCTTCTCCTTCCTAAAGGACAGATGGCGCTGAAAGAGTGTGAGCCCATAACTTTCTTATGAGTTCCAGAATCTCCACAAGAAAGAGGAGGAGAAGATGATATCAGAACTGAATCACCTAAGGACATGTATGATAAAGTAAATTTCTGGAGACAATTCCTCAGCTGAGGTCCAGAGCTCATTACCCAGCAGAATGTATCATCAGTATCTTCAGGAGGGGAAGAAGTTTCACTCCCTACCCTTGAACACTGAGATGAAACAGGCCTAGACTCAAACAACCCATCCATTAATCCAGCATTTTAAGAAGAAAAGTCCAAAGAAATCTATGTGCAAATTGGCCAAAACTACCACAGTATACCAAAAACCCCTCTTTCTATCCATCCATCACTCCCTTATTATACAACTATTACTTGTCCATCTCTCTGTCTCTCTTTAGACCTACATTGTACACTGTCCTCCTCGCCATGGTGCCTGAGCACTTCTGGTAATGAAACTATTAAAATAACACTCTCAAAGCACTCTTGTCTTGTCTCCAATATGCTCCATAGGTCTGGCCAACCCTGCTTCACTGGATGGAAGATTCAAAATACTACGCTGTGGTTGCTAGGCACCCCAACTTGACATAACCAATGACAGGAGTAACATCAGTATATCATAGTATGAGTGATGAATATGCAATTGTAGTGTCAGAACCAAACTCTCTTCTCTGCCCCCATCATACCTTGGTCTCACCCTCTCTCAAGTCCAATATCCATATGTATATTTCAGAATCAGAAACACAAACCTAAATAATAAGTAGGATTAAATAGAAGACAATCTGGTTGCGGTTCATAGCAGTTAGAGCTTTAGAGAACATCCTGGAAGTCCTTGGGATTCTGTCCATTGATTTGAAATGGATGTGACTCAGATACTTTAATGCCAAGTTAATGAGAAAAAAAATAAGAAAATGTTCTAGGAAAGAAATTATTTTTCCAAAGGGGTTGTCCTGTGATATCCCTTTGCAGGCATGAATACTCTTTAGGGGTCTGTTAGGGATTTTATTTCTGATACTGAAACCAGAAACTCACAAATAACAATTCTCGTCCTAAACAACAGAGGGTAGACTCAAAAGTTGTGCTACTTTTTTCTCTTAAATTTCTTAGAATTTTACTACTATTCCTTCTGTCAGTAGGTTTTCCTTTTTTCATATTTGACTTTCCTTTTATCCATTCTTTCTCTTTCCTTCTTGCTTCCTCTTCAGTCCCCTTTTCTTCTGATTCCATTGACTTACAAAATATGGCTACCGGTGTCATTTTCTGGCAAGTACACTCCACACCAACTATTGAACCAAACCATCCCACTTCAGCAGAGATGCTAAACTCCGCAAGTTGGAGCAAACTGGGAAATTCACTCCTCATTTTGAACTGACTGGCTCTCCTGGGAAAGCAAAGAAGCCTGACAAGCATTGACATTCCCAATGCAAACTGCAGTAATCTCCATCAGATCCATCAACTGGCCTCTAGTAGTTTCAACTCTTCTTTATTCCATTTCATTTCATTGCTGTACTGCTTCAGAATTAGATCCATCAGACTTTCCTCCACTGCCAAATTTAGTACTGAACTGAAACTTGTAACAGCCATTTGGAAAGTGCTAAATGAAATTTTCACTTGGATGATGTGCCCTCCCATCTCCCCTTCCAGCTGCCCCAATCGTCTCCTGGTGATTGATCCAGCTGCACCCACCACACAAGAAATCACTTATTCAGAAGAGCCAGATTTTCATCACAACTTGTCTTAAGTCCTCCCTGCCCTCATGTCTTGGTCGCTCTCTCATCCAATATCCAAATATTTATTTCACAATCAGAAACACAAGATCCTTCATAATAAATCTGATTAAATAATCAGTGGTTTGACCTGGAGTGGTCAAATTGGGTGCAGTCCCTCTGGAGGACGGAACAGACACAGTCACCTGCTGAGCTCCATGTTTTAATCTGGAAAGCCTCCCTTTGACTCGTGTGCGGGAAACATACCCCTATTTCAATTCTTAACTGGCCTCTGAATTTTGCCATTTGCCCTTCATAGGGCCAGCCACTCTCTCCTGACACATACCTAATTGTTAAGTCATGATTTTCCATCCAGGCACAGTGTAAACACAAATTACTGTTTTACAAAATATGACCTGGACACTGTACAGCCAAAAATGCATCTACTCTCCACAATAATCACACTGGACCAATTTCAGCCCTGAAATAACTCTGTCAAAAGCCAATGAATCCATGACAATTGAGGCCTAGAGATACTCTGAGGACCAATCTCCAAAGATTATCAATATCTTCTCAGTCATATTGGAAGAAACCTTTACACAAAGACTTTTGGAATTCTGCTAATCTACTGACCTCCACAGGTAACTTGACACTTCTCCCACATAATGCTTCCCCATTAAAGGAATCATTATGAAAAGTCCTAACCACTAATTGTGCTACCCTTCGGAAGTGGTACATATGGAACTTTTCTATTATTAGGTAACCTTTGAAGATTCACAAACTCTCTAGCAAGTCTGAATTTCTCAGATGCAAAAGTGAGTTAACCCTATCCTTAAGTGCACGCAAGCAAACCCTCACAACAGTGCTTGAAGCCACCAGTCTAGTAACCCAGAAGAAAAATTTCATCAAATGGCTGCTTCAACACCTCGCAGCTAGCATTGCCTTCTAAAGATTAAATCTCTTTTGAAGCAGACAAACAAGAGCCCATCTGGAATCCAAAAAAGCCACTAAAAATGTCAGAAGCTGAGCAGGATTCGGAACTAACTTTTCTAGTTTCACTCCCAATACCAAATCACTGAAGACCATCTGCAATATTTTCAAGGTGTCAAGCACAATTTGATCAGATCATATTCTTTCAAGCAAGTCTCTGTTTAAAGGTACATCTGTCAAGTCTAACAATGAAACTGTGCAGCCACCACTGTCAGACACTTAGTGAACCTCCTTGACAATCTCAGCAACCCAGAAGGGTGCACATTGTACTGAACATATTCTTATCTAGACCTGACCTTGCAGTATTTCCTGAGCCTTTTCATTATCAAGATCTGGAATTATGCATAGCCACGATTAAGCAATGAACAAAGGACACCAGGGTCTGGAGTGGTTTCAAACTCTACAAAACTCCAGAATCTAAAAGGGAAGTTAGGATACAGAGATGGAAAAAAATGCAACCCCGTCTTTAGGGACAGATGGCAGTGAAACAGAGTGAGCCCATATCTCTCTCAGGTTCCAGATACTCCGCATTAGTAGGGAGGGCGACTCATTTATTTTCCCTTTGTTCAGGAATGTCAACTCACTCAGGAGGCTTGGTTTGAACTGAGGAATAAAAAGGTATGTTCCCCTAAAATTGGGTCGTCTGATTCAGCTTACTCGTCAAAAGCTCTCCAATACTCTGAAAACTGAATCATCCGGTGATGCAGAAGATGAAGAAAGGACTTCTGGAGACTGTTCCTCCTGTGAATGCCGTTGTTCCTCCCTCAGCAAATGAATTCTATGGAATCCTTAGGAAGGGCAGAAGTTTCATTCTCTATCCTTCAACAGGCTCACACTCACTGACGATTCATTCCTCCAACAATTTCCAAAAGGAAATCACCACCCATGGAAAAAGAGGCCAAAAAATCATTGCCCAAGAGGATCAAAAATACAAAGATCTGTCAACCAGCTATAACTTATCTATCTCCCCATTTTTCTACTTTCCTGACTGCTTACATTGTGCTCATCACCATATTATCTGACCACTTCTGGTATTTAAATTATTTAAATAGTGCTGTTGAGCTATAAGATCTCAAATATACTCAGACTCCGACTTTTCCTGGTTCACTGACCTGCAGGGTTCAAAATGCTATGGTAATACCACTTGACACAAACAATGATGTCAGCAAGATTGTTACACCGTATGCATAGTGAATGGGCAGTTTCAGTGTCCAAGCCAAGTTATTTCCTCCCCACCTCTGTTATACCTTGCTTGCTCTCTCCCAAGTCCAATATCTCTTCAAAATATTATTTCAGAACCAGAAGTACAAGTACCTAAATAATAAATATGATTAAACAGAAGCCAAATGGGCAGCAGACATCAACAGTCAGGGGCTGACTGAAAGCCCACTGAAGTCTATGACAAATATTTCTTGGAAAGAAATTCATTTCCCAGAATCACTGGTCAGTGCCACCACTTTCAAGACATGAATAAAGGTGACCATGTAAGAAGTTATTAGGGATCATACCTCTGTCACTTGGGCCCATAACCTGGATGTCATCTTCAACTCTAGGTTTTCTCTAGCTCATCACATCCAGACTGTCTAAATGGTGCAGTTTTTTTGCAGAACACCTCTAAGACATGGCCTTTTCTATCCGTCCACACAGCTAAAACTTTCATCCAGGCTCTCATCCCCTCATTACTACAACATCCTGATCTCCTGGAGTTCCCAGAATTGTGAGTTACAGTGTTACCACTCTCAGCCTCAGCAAGTGAGAGCTTTGCTATTGCTAAGCTACGTGTCAGCTCCCTGACACTCCCAGACACCAACTTGTCTGCTCTGCCAGCAAATTCTTCAGGACTTTGCCAGTCCAAACCTTGCGTAGCAGGTAACAATTAGTAAATCCCAAATTCCTCAGAGAAATCTTTCTGCTATGCACAGCTCCTTCTTACTGTAACACTCATAAAACCTTATCAGATTTGTTGCTCTGTTGAAGAGACAGTACACAGCAGCTTATTACCTTACCTGGGGTTAACAAACACTCTATCTCAATCAAAGCACTAAGTTAGTTTATAGTAAAAGTAAATTTCATTAAAAAGACATAGGTTTAAGTGATATCAAGCATAAAGAATAATGATAGAAATGCGTACAAGCCAACAAAAATAAGAATGCTGCTAAGACTTCAATTGTTTAAAGATGTTTTTCTTACCATTTGTCCAACATGGCTGACCAGTTTTTAGCCAGGACCCTTCACAGAGCTCCAAGTGCTTAGTTCCTTTGTTTCCTTACATGAAGGATAACTTAGGAGTTGGCTCCTCCTTTCATGATAGTCCAGTAAACCTTTGAATTGTATTCTTTTGAAGGGTATCCCCATATAAAGTTCCTTTCCCCTGCTGGGTGTAGACATCCTTCCGGTTCCTCCCCCACTGATTATTTTTACAATGCTAATGATCTCTTCCTGCAACCTCTGATATGAATAGCCTGTTGAACTTGGCCACACATGGTTTGAGGTGTTGGCCTCTTTTGCTTGTCTGGAGAAAACTTGTTTATTAATTCCCTGAATCTGTCTGGTTCAAATATATTTTAGTCACATATTTACAGCACATCTGTAAAGTTCTTTGTGGTTAACTGTACATGCATCACACAAGAATATTAATGATCAGTGAGTTATTAGTTTTCCAGTGAGATGTTACATGTCACATTTTGGGTATATATCATGACAACAGTGCACCATCTGGCATTGGGGTACTCTTAAGGTCACACCTTGACAAAGACAAGTTTGCCTGCTCGTATCTGCTCAGATTGCTGCAGCAAAGATCATTTTTGTAGCCCATTACTTTGATCATGTCCTCTCTCTTTGTGTCCCTCTACTGTGTCCCCCTTCTCTATTGCATCAACTATCAGCTGCCTATTTTCACTTTCAAGCTTATTTGTGGCCTATCCATACCTTTCCTATCATCTTTCCTTCATTATCAAAATGCTGACTCCAGCCTCCATCACCCACCTGTCAAATTTTCAAACAAGTACCTTTGTGCTTTCTCCATGCAGTCCCTCATGTTTGGGAGGAGCTTCCCAATAAACATCCACAAAGATACTTCATTATCTTCCTTCAAATCCTTCCTTAAACACTCCTTTGCTCTAATGCCTACAAAAAACTTTTCAAGAGTTAGGTTGCTGGTGCACTGATACCACTGCTTATCAGGTGGGAAAAGGGCATTTTTTTTATTCTAATAGAAAAATCCCGACCAGCTCTAATCATAGGTACTTATACAGCCCCCATTGCCATGGTATCTGAATGCCTCACAATCTTTAGTGTATTTATCCACACGACACCCCTGTGAGGTAGGAAAGTGCTAGAGGCAACCAAGGCACAAAGATGATAAGTGGTCCCACAGGAAGTCTGTGGCAGAATGGGGAGTCCCAGGTTAGCACCCTAATTATAGGACCATCCTTCCTCAACTGTACACACTTTAAGCCCTCAATGCTCTTTTCTTCCTTTCAGGTCTCCTAAGCCACAGCCAGCGCATTCTCTCAGAGACTATCACTCAGATGCTGTTGCTTAATCTACCCACACAGTCAACAGCCCCGTTGAGTTTAGGTTACCACAGGTTGCTTCCTGGCATGCAATGTTGCCCATATACACTGCCCTCCCATTTCCCCCATAAAACCATTACCCACCCAGTGGCCTCTGTTCGGGTCCAATTCAGTCTGACACTTCTGGGCCGAGTGCTGCTGGTCCAGCCAGTATGCTGGTCTAGCTGCCTCTAAAATGCAAGACAGTTGTTGGATGGCAGCTAATGCTGGTGAGGCAGGAAAAGCCTCTTCTGTCCTGAGGGGATAACAGATCCTGTGCCCTAGAGCAGGGAGTGGTGGATTTGGCAATGCCCAGCAGCCCCCGCAGTGCTCTGAGACTCCAGCCCAGTCGGTCAGCCTGGGAGAGGCAATGGGACTCTTGGTCTCCCCTCTCTGTCTTGTACTGCCCAACTGTCACTCCCAACTGCCATGGAATCTTAAGATACAAACATTCCATTTGACTGGTAACCTTGACTGGCAGTTGGTGCTGTTTGGATAAGGCCCTGTTGGTAGGCTTAGTCACCCCATGGGTCACCTGGGGCCGGGGCCAAGCAGGGGGCAAAAGGGAAGGGAAGTACCATCACTGAGGCCCGAATCACTCTCTTCCACTGAAATGCTCATTAAGGGAGATGGGGCAGTAAATACCATCAGGGAGGGGACAAATGGTTTGCCTCTCCCCCAACTATGGACCATCCAGAGTTCGGTCCCAGAGCTCATGTATCCTGTGCCATCTGCAGGAGGCTAGGAGTGTGGGGTATTCATAGTGTATCACCAGGCCAGCACCAGGATCTCCTGCCTTCCCATAGCTCCCTGACAACGTAGCTGTGTTGTCAGGTCTTTCCTCAGCCACTGTTGTCGAAGAGCCCACTGTGGGTAAAGTGGTTTTCCTAGGATAAAGGGGGCTATATAAGAGAGCATGCATGTCCAAAAGGCTGGGACTAGTGGGAAATGTGTATGTCCCCTTTCCACATTAGCTCATTCTTACAGTGGCCACAGTTCACTAATCCTGTGCCCTCTGTTGGGTCCAACACAAGGGGGCAAAATGCTGCAGAGGCAGCTGACCCCTTTGTCACAGCAAGGGGGACTCTCCATACAGCTAACATTGGCTGTCCAATCTGGTTCCTGGAAGGGCCCATGGATAAATAAAGTCTTGCTGGCATTTGATTCCACACTAGGGGCCTTGTCTCTGGCCTGGCCCAGCCCAGCCCTCGCTAAACCCCACTGGTGACTGTCCAAAATATTTTCCTCTGGGCTCCCAACTGGAGTTGGTTCCTTTAATTCACAGTTCCTTATTGCCATTTTTTAATTCAAAGGCACACCCGTTTTTAAAATATTCAGTGTAAGTTTACAATTTCAGGAAGTTCCCCAGAACAAATTAATTTTTATAAGCTATATAGTCATGGTTTTAAAAATACAATTTTATGAGCTATCGGAGAGAATTCCCAATCCCAAATGGTGGGATTGCCTCTGAATTTGAATAAGCAAAAGCTTTGAGAATGTATAAATGACAAAATACTTCTCCAGACACCCTGAGTGACATATTCCTGCCACCACTGCCCCTTTCTGAAGTAGCTGGGACATGCCACTCCCAAAACCAAAGCTTTAAAGCTGCAGAATATTCTGCCACAGGTCCCCCACTCAACCCGCCTTCCTATCTGCAAATGGTGCTTGCATCACATAGTGGGCTGTGACCGGCCATGGTGACAACAGACTTCTTAGCCCACCCAGTCGCTGCCAGCTGTTGCACCCACCATTCCACTCCGCACTTTCTTTGTGCGCGATCACACCATGAACCTCCACAGAGCAACCAACCCCCCCCCACACACACACACATTTCAAGCAGTGTGTTGCCAGTCCAGCTGTGGTGTTTTCACAGCCGTTCTAGTCACAAATGCAGAAGAGAGAGAAAATCTGCCTTGGCCTTTCGGCCATCCAGGAAGGGGGGCGGGAGGAAATGACTCAATTCAACACATCTGTGTTCGATTTTGTTGGAAAGGTTAAAAATATGTTTAAATTCAGCTTTGGCCCCCCTCCCCCCGCCCAGGGACCGCAAGAAGGAGAGATCAGGTGCCCCAAGAGTGGAGAAGGCTGGGAGGAAGGAAAGGGAGCTGCTGCTATAGGGTAGAGTAGCGGGGAGGGTTTTCCAGCCTCCCCTTGCAAGGCAGGTGGAGCCTGCGCCGGGGGCGGGTCTGGGCGGCGCCCGCTCCTCCGCCTGCTGCTTCGGGCGCTGTTCGCAGCTGCTATCGCTGCAAGTGGTTTGTGGGGACTTTCCAGGTACGTGTCTCCGGGTGGGGGGGGGGGGAGGCTGAGACCGCCTCGTGCGTCCCCAGGGCTCCCCCGCTGTGTCAGGCGCTGCCGAAGACAGAGGCAGCGGCTGCGCTTTCCCCGCAGAGCTGCCCCCAGACCCCGTCGCTCGGTTCCCGCTGCGCATTATTACCCCGCAGCGGGGGTGAGAGTCTGGGTCTCTGCCCCTTTCCCGCCCCAGTCCGCTTGCACCGGCGGGTAAGAGTGAAATCTGGGGCAGCGGGTCGTCACGGCGCACCCAAGAGCGGAGAGATGAGCCCCGCTGAACTTCGGAAAGCCAAGCCACACCCCTGCCTAAATTAAACCTAATTATTCACCAGGTGTTTTGTGCACGAGTGTCCTTAACCCTCTCTTGGATAGCCTTCAGGGGTTCTCAGATATTTTAACATCCTCCCTTGTGGGCCACGTACCTTCCCACTGGCAAATGAATGGCAACTCGGCAATTATGCACATGGAACAATATTAAGGGAGTGTTTTAATGTGTATTGTAGCTTTTTAAAAATATGATCTAGGAGAGGGGAAACAAGGAGGAACAGCCATTGCTTTTTGATCAACCGGTTGTCCATAGATTACCAACAAGTGTTCTGTTAATTTAGGCCCCAAGCCCACAAGTAGTTTTGGAACCACTGGACAATTCAGTTTCATTTTCAGGGGTAGCTCTTACAGCCTTGGTGTGTGGGACTTGCAAACACTGAAAGAGAAACACTTCCTGACCACATTTGTAGTAACAGTAGATTTTATTTTTAATTCAATTTTTAAAATAAAACCTACAGTGAGGAAACAAGCTGCCTGACAGTGCTCTTTTAAAGAAATTGCTTAAAACGGGATTTTACATAAGGGAGGTGGTCCTTCATGCAGGATTCACTGAATCTAACTGATAGCATTTGTCATTTGGTTTTCTGATGTTTGATAGTACAGATAAGTAGATGAATGTGTGACAAGGGATGGATCAGTTGATGATTACCTATTCTGTTCATTCCCTCTGGGGCACCTGGCATTGGCCACTGTCGGAAGACAGGATATTGGCTAGATGGACCTTTGGTCTGACCCAGTATGGCTGTTGTTATGATCAAAAGGGTCCAAGGATTCCAGCCAGTAGATGCATAAGGCTAGATCTACTGGCTTGGATAACAATACAAAATAAAAATATGAAGTCTTTTTTTAGTAAATAGAAACCAGACTTATTTCGAAGAAACTTCAACTTCATATCTTTAAACTACAAAATTAAGTGCTAAAAATCTCAAACTTCTTCTTGGGGTGATACAAAATCTTGGAGGAACCTAGAAATGCCCAAAGAAAAGATGAAAAGGTTGTTATGCTTTCCTGTGTGTGAATGGAATTTTACTGTAGGATTAAATAAGGATGGTGAAAGAAACGGTTATGTTTCAGCATTAGTCGTGTGTATCTGAAGCAATATAAATAAACCAATGAACAAATTCAAAACTCCTATCAGTGTGAGGAACCAGTTAAGTTAGGACTGAATACTGTAATCTTTACTCAGGAGTAATTTTCCTGTAAGAAGTGCCATGGTAATCAATGGGGTTGTTCAGAAAGGTAAAGCTATAAGGGGTAAAGGGCCCAAGACTTGTAATTCATTTCAAAAGATAGTCCACATCCTTTCATCATAAAATGTTCCTGCCAATGGAGGTTAGACTGTTTTGATTCAGACCACTAGGATTCAGTTAAGCAACTTTGAGTCTAATTCAGCAAAATTCAGTCTAAAACTCAGTTTGCAGGAGGAGGTGAAGTCAGAGTTAATAAATATGGCTATCCCAGTCAAGGTAGAAGGTGGTGGACAAGCACACAAACCAGATCTGATAAGAGGGGGAGGGAGAAAGGAGAGTCTGCCAACTGTTAAGACATTTTTTCTGTATGTTTCGTTTTTATAATGTCAAGGAAGGCGGGAGGATTTATTTTAAACAAAACATTGAGCTGAGTAAGTATGTTTAAACAATGTGTCTGCCAAATGGAAAAATCCATGTAAGGTTCTGTCTTCAGACTCAAAAACTCTGTACTGTGTATGCTGTCAGAGCACAAATAAAGTCTGATCCAAGACTCAACGGAGCTTTATAGTTTTCTGAGAGTGAGAGAATGTAGCTTATTTATTTTAATCCTTATAAACTTTTACCTTTGCTCTCAGTAAAAGGTTCCTTAAAAAAAAAAAATCTGCCGGGTTTGTTTTTAAACGTTGGAAAGTTCATAACTTTGTTCTTTATTATCAGTAAATATAAATTGGCACAATGTCATCTTCTATTAATATCTGATTTGTTTTTCAGGTTTTCAGTGAAACAATCAAATCATGGCATCAGTTTGGGTGAGTTTAAAAAAAAATTATTACAGATAAAAATCACAGGACTTTCCAGAATTTTTTTCTCCCTAAAAGTGAGGCAAACCTCCCACAAAAAGAGTATCCCCGTGGAAAAGAAACAAGATCAAACTTTTTCAAACACACAGATGTTTGTCACTTCTAATGATCGCTAGAAGGTCAGTTAGAGCTTCTGGATATTTGCTGCTTTTGAAAAACAGGCCAGTTGTTCTAGGCACCTAAATATGGATTTAGGAGCCTAATTTAAGACTCCCATTTTTGAAAATCCTGGCCTAAATGCATACTTCACCTCTTTGATTTGTTTCCGGATCATTGACACCCAGCACCCTCGAGAAATAGCTGTGAGGTGAAAGAACTCCCTGTTTTCCTTACAGAAGTATCCTTCTGTGCTTTTATGGATGTGTAAAATAAACGCTGAGGAAGCTCAGGAAAGGAAGTCTGCCTGAGAATTGTTTGGCGCAGACTATTGGGAATGAGGTTCTGTTCCTGGGTCTTCCATTGACTGTATGTGAACTTAAGCAAGTCTTACCTTTCCATTGTTCTTGTATTCAAAGCACACTAGAAAGTATCTCCGTTTCTATATACTATACACTTTCACCTCATGCAATACTTAGCTCTATCTACCCCAGGCCGGGTACCTGAAACTTTCTGATTAGCCTTGACAGGAACCAGTTGGGTTGCTATTGTCCTGGAACAACCCTGCTCCAGTTTTAAAAGATGCACATAACCTTCCTCATCTGTGCAGGTTCTGAAGGGCCCTGAGTCCTTGGTTGGACCACCTGGATTCACTGACGTGTGAAGGCTGTTGTGTTTAGGCATTTTCATTGGCTTGAGCATGAGAGCAACTACTCCCACAGGGGCAATTTCATCTCGGAAATGGAAGTGCTATGTCGTAGAATTAATGACATATAGAATTGA
Source organism: Dermochelys coriacea (assembly GCF_009764565.3). Classification (NCBI taxonomy): domain Eukaryota; kingdom Metazoa; phylum Chordata; order Testudines; family Dermochelyidae; genus Dermochelys; species Dermochelys coriacea. The sequence continues at coordinate 15,411,506 of NC_050071.1, forward strand.
GACAGAACATTTTACTTTGTTTTAATGTTTCAAAGTGGGACAATGCCTCAGTGGGTAGGTTCACCTTACTGACCTAATGCAACTGAACCCTGCTTGGAGGCTACAGAGTTCTGTTTTACATAGATTCTTCTACAGTCCTCTTCACTGTAAAGACCTGAACTCTGATCCCTGCAGGTTTCTCTACTCCAGACAGACATAAATACATAAACTGGTTATGAAAATAACATATCTGTGCTGAAAGATTGCTGTAGAATAAGTGAATCCATTTATGTTTGAAAGCTGTCTCATGAATGCCAGTGTTAGAAGAGCATATTTTATAATTGCCATACTAGTCCAATGGCTGGAACTTGAGGCAAGACCAATTCAGATTGGAAATAAGCCATAAATTAACTGTGAGGGTAATTAAATTGTTCCAGGGATTACTACAGGATGTGGTGGATTTTTCATCACTGACAATTTTTAAATCCCAATTTGATGGTTTTTCTGAAAGATCTGCTCAAATAATTCCTAAGGCAGTTCTGTGGCCTGTGTTATACAGGAGGTCAGACTAGATGATCACAACGGTCTCTTCTGGCCTTGGAATCTGAGAGACTAGCTGGAGATGTATTTCCAGTGAACAAGATGTCCTGGGAAGAGAACAAGCAACTCATACTTCAGTAAATATTGACACAGAAGAAGGCTTCAAACAATGGTACAAAAAGCAATACAGAAAAGAAAAGCATGTTTGATGTGGATTTCAAAGCTAGGAAAATTTTCAGCCAGAAAGCTGGGTGGAGAAACTCAATAGTCCTTTGAGTTAAGGGAAAGTATTTCTAAATATGTCTGCAATGAGGATGAGAAGTGCTTAACCACTTATTCAGAACTAAATAGAAATGGAAGTAAACCTGGTTGATACCACTCTCTGCAATGACAATTTGAAAGAAGTAATTACACACTTCAGTGTAGATGAAGTAAATCCTCTAAACAGAAAAGTAACAAGAAGGAGAGTAAGTTATGGCTTAAAAGGGTTGTTATATGATAAGAGTTCTTAAAACCAGACAGATCATGTCTTTCTTTTTAAGATGTTATTTATTAGGGGTAGTTACACAAAATGCTTCCAGCACCAAAGGAGCAGGATCTTTTTCTGGAGCTCTTCAGGCTCTGGGTATGAATCAACTTTGACAGTTCCTCCTCTGTAATTATACTGCTTTTGTTTTTATAGGCTCTTGATAAAAACATGAATTTTGGCTATTCCAAGCAAACTCTCTTCCTGAAGCTTTATGTAATTTGATGAACCTGCCTACAGGAGTCATGAGGTAGCATTGCCTGACTTTGAGTTACTTCAGCTCTGAAGAGGACTTAATATCTCATAACCATTCACTGCTAGCTCACTATTGCATAACTAGACTAGAGCATTAATAGAGAGATGGTCCAAACCAAAATCCAGATGTAAACAGCTTGACCTTTGGGAAAGTAATGAGATGTAGTTATTTGACAGCAGTTTGGCTTGTGCAAAGGGGTGGCAGTCCAGTTCCAACATAGGTATTCACATTGCACGTGGAAGCCTCATTAGCACTCTACAGAGGCCAAAGATTGTTAAACCAGTATTTTGTTTGTGGAGTAAAAATTGACTTCCATCTTCATGTCTCTTCATAGCAGCCAGTAGATCCTTTTGTCTTACCCTGGTCATCTGATGCAGCCTTTTAGTCCCTCTGTACCTAACTACTTCATGTCTGTCTGTCTTTAGGCCCTCTTTCTTGTCCATGACCCTTCCCCCCCCCCCCATAGTCATGAAACTAAGCCAAATCCCCATTCGCTGTCCATCTGTTTTCAGGCTGATCATTTATTTGTTCTTCCCATAACCCAGCATATGGACCGATGCTTCCTGTAGAATATGAAGTATTGCACCCTGCTGCATTTCTGATGACCATTTATCCTACAAATAGTAAAGTTCTTTTTGAACTTTTGAGTATGAGTAGTTTTATCTGACCATTGTGTTTTGCTCTGTAATAAGGTAGTGTCGAAGCATTGCATTGATGAATGATTTCTTGAGTACCTATGCAACTTCACGTGTCCTGGAACAAAAGGAGACGGTTGCCAGGAAAGGATTGGTGGGATAAGGGACGCTGAGGGGCTACAGCTGCCAAAAGTGGGCTTTAGGTTGAATAGGCATGGAAACGAATCTATTCTCTGGCCCTCAGAGATGCCTCAACCCTGTCTTGGTGAGATCAAGTTAGCAGTGCATGGGCGGGGGGTGGGGGGGGCAGGGAAGCTCAAACTACCGCTGTGCATGCTATACCTGTTCTGTGGATAAATAGAAGCCATCAGGCTCTAGGGAAATCAGTCTGGCACAATTCAAATTTTCTTTTGAGGAAGAAAGTGCTCCCAGGAGGGAGATATTCCCAACCTAATAAACTAGTCCCAGGTGTGCAGTGACTCAGAATGCAGCTTGGAATGCACGGAAGGGAATGAGTTTGAGCCATTCAAGTCTGTTGCAGTTCAGCAGTAGAGGTTTCTGGAAGAGTGGTTGTGAACTTGGAGATTGCACTGTTACTGGTGGTGCTTGCCCTGGACTTCACCTCTGACCATTTATCCATGGGATTATGTGGTGTGGGGAAGGCATTTTAAAAACAAAATCTTCTAGGATGTTAGTTCTTCCAGGACCCCTGATTGCTTTCCCAACAGTTCAAAATAGGTTGAATGAAGCTCATTGGACTTCATCCTGTTCACTGGAAAGTGATGTGAAAGCATATTATTTTGGATAAGCAATGCTAACTTTTATGGTTTATTAGCGCAGCTGGGATGATAAACAGCTGTGAGATCTCAAGGATAGACTGCTAGAAGCCTTAGATATCCCTAGCCCTAAAAGTATCTAGGTCAGGTCGGGTTCAGAGCTCCTCTTTTCTTAACTCTCTAAACCCAGTGACCCTCAGCTACTTTCTATTTCATCTCTCTTGTCTCTCACCAGTTCTTAACAACGCTGCAGCCAGGTCAGTTCTCCTTTCTCGGCTCTTCTCAGCTTGAACCAGGAACTACCCTTTTCTGGGACTTTTTACTAGCTGGCCTCTGACCCCGACCTTGCACAGAGTGTGGAGTTGCTGTTTCTTTCGACAGCAGGTTCTTACAACATGAACGCATTTTGTTGCAGCTATAAATTGCCACGTTGATGGTTTGCTTTTCAAACATCCTTCTTGACTAGGATGGAGACCTTCTAAATAATAAGTATAACCTTTGAATGAAGGGAATAGTGCATATGAAATAAGGGAAAAGGTTGCTGAGGGGGAAGATCTTAAGATGTAAAGGACTAATGTTTGATTTAGGGGGTGGTAGAGTATTTACTGTGCAAGGAAAGCATGAGGCCTCAAGTGATTTCATCTGAAGTATGAATATTTGAGATTTGGCCTATTTCATGCATTCATTAAAAGAGATGCGGGTTTTCTGGTTGGAGAAGGAAAGGAAATGTTACTGTCATACTTTGATCCTGTATTTTTTCATAAGACCTAACACTGTGTAATGTGAAGTACTCTTGGATTTCTTCAGCTGACATCTGTTAGCCTGTGGTGCTAATTCAGTGTTTCAAAACTATTTTGTTTTACTCTGACAGTTTTTTTGCAATACCCCACAAATTCTCAGTTTTGCTGTATCAGAACTTTGGCAAATCTTCAACTGTGAGGAAATGCTATTTGAGGCACGAGTCAGTTACTTGTAAAATAGTCACTTTTCAAGGTGTGGCTTCATCTGTCCCATTCACACTAACCCAGGTGGTTAGTGACTGTCTTAATGAGTGTGGTTACCCTTCTGGTTTACCATATGCCACCCCCTTCCCCCACCCCCTCCCCGTTGCTGGAAAAAACAGATTGTAGATTCCATACTTGGCTACAGTTTTTCAACCTATCTTTCTCTTTATTAAAATAAATTCTGATTTGTAGAACATCAGAGGCTTATGAAACTTGAACACAGGAATTGCCATACTGGGTTAGCCTGGTGTCCAGTGTCCTGTCTCTGAGGGAAGGTCTACACTTAAAATGCTGCATTGGCACAGTTGGGAGCACTTAAATGAAGGCACTGCTACACCAACAGGGGAGAGTGTAGATACTCCACCTCCCTGAGAGGCAGTAGCAATGGAGAAGTGCTCCTGTCAACATAACACACTCTAAATAGGCAGTTAGGTCGGTATAACTTTGTTGCTCGGGAGTGTGGATTTTTCACACTCCTGAGCAATGTAGTTAGACCAGACTAGACCTGAGTCTCAGTGTTCAGTGTTTTAGGTGAAGATGCAAGAATCCCAGTAAAGGACAATTAGACTGTTTTCCAGCTCTGGATGTCTTAGCCAGCCATGCAAATTGAACAAATAACTACCAAGGCTGTAAAGATAGTAGCTGGTTGTAGAGTAACTTTCCCACCTGCTCTCAAAATGCTGAAAGTGGGATGTTTTAGTGAGATTTTTTTAAAAGGTTTATTACTGTAGCAGGCTGGACTGACACATTCATAGTCTACAACAGTAGCTTATGTGATTAAACTTTAGAAATAAACAAGAATATTTGTTTGGAATTTTTTTTGGCCTGGATAAACTAGTGAAAGATATAAAACTCAAGAAATTTTGGTAGCAAAATAATTGGAAATTATTTTGAAATTCAATGACAAATTCAACCTGAACTTGTATCACTGTTAAAAGCACGGCACTCAATGCCTCCTCTAGTCTGGACATCTATTCTGCATGATTAGGCACTCTCTCTGCAATTGATAGCACATGGGTACCATTGCACTCCCACAGAATTCAGTGACTCCATGTGGGTGCAGCAATCCATCTATGCACCGGCACTCTGAAGAGTACACTTTTTTGCTAATTCACACACAACTGGGAGATACCTTGCCAAGTAAGTGAGCAAACAGTTTTAAAAAATGGGGTATTGAATCACAAAATGGACTTAATTTATTTTATCACTGTTTTCTCTCAAGTCTAACTTTCTGGTACATCATAGTATACTGGTAAACATTATCACAGTTTAATTTCTAAAAAATTAGTGAAATCTTAGGAGATCCTACAACCCTTACCTTTAATGTAATGCAGCAACTTTTTTGAATTGGTTTTAATTGGATGGCTTTTATTTTCCATGAGTATCATTCTCTCTATAGAGGAGACCTTAAAGCACCTAAAGGTACATCCACGCTGCAGTCAGAGGCTACGAATAGCAGCATGAGCTAGTCACGTCTCTGGCAGGCTTGTACGTGAGCCGCAGCTGACACTGCTATGGCTTCACTTCTGTTGGAACCCAAATTAGCGAGAGATTTAAGCTAGCTCAGGTATGTCTACACATGCTGAAATCACACCTCTGATTGCACTGAAGACTTGCCCTAAAGGAGTTAGGAGCAGAAGTCCCATTCACCTGCAATAGGACTTCTGCTCCTAACTCACTTAAATGCTTTTAAAAATCCTGGTTTTATCATTATCATTCATAGGTATTCATATCCAAAATCTGATTGATTTGGGGTGCTTAATCTGCTTGTAGGCAGATGGCTTTCTTGTGTTTGTTTTGTTGTGGGAGAGGAAGGGATGAGGAAGAAAAACTTAGCGCAGCACTGCAGTCCACATGCAAGGCAGAAGTCCCACCAAAGCCAAAGGAAGTTGTGCCTGGGTATGCAAGATCACACCCTTTTGGTTACTTCCCTTGATTTAGTTTCGACCTGCATTCAACTACGCTTCCTCAGGACAAGCAGAGGGTTCACTGAATAAAGTGAATGTGTGCCAAAAATAGCAGAGACTTTGTCTTCGGGATAACTGTATATACAGTGCACCACTCTACTGGCAATGCAGTGTTGGTGGGAACAGTCTCAGGAAAGTGCTAGCCATGTATACTTATTATTTCTGTCAATGTTTTGAGCCCAGACATGTCCAGAACAGATAGGAGTGCAGAATCGGGACAAGGTAACTTTTTTTAAATGATGTAACTAAGTCAACATTCCTGAAAGACTGAGTTCATAGCTTGTTTGCTTTTTTTCCTCCACACCCACAAGGATGTAGCCCTGTTTCCTCATTTAAAGAACTTAAATACAAGCAGGGCAAGGAAATGAAATAGGATTCTGGTTATGGATTTTCTGTCTTATGTAGCTGATCACTACATTTTTTTTCAAAGCTTGTCCGGTTTCTTCCCAAGATTGTTCACTAGCACTGCCTTACAGTAACCCTTCAGTGGGAGGAACTGAAATATCCTCAATCCAGTGCTCTTTCAGCAAACAGCCATTAGCTGACATTTTCTAGTTCTTCATTTTATTAGTTGCATTACAACAGTGCCTACAGACTGCAGCTGAGACCAGGGGCCCATAATGCTAGGCTCTGTACAAAGTCCCAGCCACAGAGTTTACAGTCTAAATTAGTCAACATAATTGAACTGGCTAAGTGTTGCCTAGAAAAAGTGTGTGTGTGGAGGTGGAGCTGGACTACAGGAAGGGACAGTCTCCTGCAATAGACCCTGGAGGAAAGAAACTCCTGGTAGAAACCTTGGGAGTTATGGCTGGGTAGAGAGCCCCCACTGGAAGTTTTGTTTTGTGAGCTTGATTGTTTAGACAACAAATGGAGGCTGGAGTTAAGGGCTGAAGACTAATCTGGGCATGGCTGATAATTCATCTGGCTGGTGAGGAAAGTTGCCAGCTTCCATACCAATTGTGAGAGAGCCCCAAAAAATGGGGGAGAGGGACTGTGTTGGTATTGCCACTTTTATAGATGTAGGGCAGCATTTCCCAAACTTTTTTGGCCACAGAACACTTTTTATCCTATTATGAAACACTTATACTATTTTGTAGTTTGGTTTTTCAAATAAAAAATTGCGTTATTTATGCTCAAATATATTTTATTTTATAAAACAAAGCAAAAGTAAAAATTAAAAATAACTTGAACTAACCATTTCTACCTGGAAAGCGTGTATAAAAAAATCAAGTGCAAGAGTCAAAATTAAATGCTAGATTCTTTCACGGAACACCTATTCACATCGTGCGGAACACCAGTGTTCCGCGGAACACAGTTTGGGAAATGCTGATGGAGGGAATTGAAGCACGAGGAGCTAAGTGACACATCCTCACAGGAAGCTTGGGGCAGATGGAAATTAAAAACAGACCACCTGAATCCCAGTCCAGTGTCGTCATCATACACAAGGCCATGCTTTCTTTAAAGCATAAACATATGCTGGCAGAAATGGAGATGGCTGACAAATGTCTGTTTCCCTGCTTAGTGTATCAATGTGTATACATATTGGGCCAAATTCATTGACACTGGTGAGCTTACATGGGAGAGAATTTGGCCCTTTGTGCCCACTGTGTGCAGTGGCTTTAGTACGCTTACTTTTATCTCCCATTCAATTTACCTCTACTGAAATTGTCACTTCTTAGCAATATTTTTCTGTTTAAACTGATTGCTAGTTATATTTGGATTTCAGTTTTATTGAATCCCCCTCTGCTGCCCCCCCATCCCCAATAAAGAGAGAATGGGGGCGGGGGGAAGACAGAACAAAAAGGGAATCGGAGAGGAGAGCAACACCTCAGTTTCCTTCTGCTAGGAGTTAATCAAACATTTTTTTTTTAAAGTTAGACCAAAGCTTTTCACTTTTTGTCTGAAGTTCCTCTGCCCCAAAACGTTACCTACTCTTTAGTGGTCAGGTCAGCCAAGTAGCTGTGCCAAGCCTCTCTCCCTGGAAGTAGTCTGCTCTTCAGTCTAAGAAGGATGAGTTGTTTAGCTACAAGCGCTTGAGAAATCTTTAAGACTTTAATCCAAAGAAGTGTTTCGTGGACTAAGTTACCAGACAGTATTTGGCCCTTCTTTTCTGCAAACATGGATCAGATAATGTTGTCATTTACCAGGTGTAGGTAGTTAAAATATGTGCCTAAACTCGGGCTGGCTACCAGTGAAAATGCACAATGCTTGACAGTCTCGGCAGAGACCCCCTAGGGTAGAGTGGGTGGGGAGACTGCACTCTGTCTCCAACCGTGTCTCTTTTTGGGTCAGGGACAGGGTTGAGGAACGCTGTTGGAGTCGTGCAAGGGAGCTGGCGCTGCTGCCAGGGTTTTAAGTGTTCTGTGGCTGAGGAGAAGATCTAGGTTTCCAGAGCTGTAAGAGTTAATAAATTTCTCCTTGCATACCCTAAATATGTTTGGTTGCTAAGTACATATTAAATTACCCTACTAGTCATGTGGCTTCTAATTTTAAAAAAAAGTGATCTGAATAATTAGTGTTAATTTCAATCTTGTTCATACAAATTAATAATCACTCTGGGACTCTACAGTTCAACCACTGGAGTTCTGTGTACTGCCTTATTGGATATTCTAGGAAGATCATGTTCAGATTATCCCATATTGAACTACAAAAACAATGATAGGGGTGTCCTATTGGGACCCAGAGGTTATTCCGTGTCAGAGTCTGAGACTGAAACTTACCACTGCTGTTGTTTCAAAGTAAATCTTTCCTGTTTATGTATTTCATTAAGGTAGCCAGACTGGACAGTATTTTTGTCAGCAGGCAATAATTCACAAGGTGTACATTAGTAGCTGGGGAATAACTTGCTTGTGTTTTGACAATGTTCACCAAGAAGTGCTATTAACTTTTGTGGGAACGAGGTGTGGCGAAGGAGTCCGTGATGAAGACAGTAGTTGTACAATAATGTTGCACCATATCCTGTTGTTAAACAATACTCCAGGAGTTGCCAAACTGCCTATACAGGGAAGCTTACTGCTATTACTTTCATGAGGAAGCGTCACCTTCAGATCTGTGTCTAAACTAATGTTAACGCTTTTTTGTCTATAATTATATATAGCAATCCTTTAAGTATTGCAGCACTTGGTTAATCATAAGCCCCCCCCCCAAACATTTTACTTTTTTGGGGGGGGGAAGCCACCTTCAAAAGTGTTCAGCTTGCAAAGTTTCCTAATACAGGATGGTGATTACACTCCATTCAGTTAGTAAAGACAAAATCAAGTGTCTATGAAAATAATGTTAAACACTTTAGGAAAAGCAAAATCAAACTGTCCATACAACTCAGTGGGGGGCGGGGGGAAGGAAATCAGGTCAGTGTCAATCTGGAGAGAAAAGAGATGATTTGAAGGTAAGTAAAACTGTCTCGATATGTAACAATATATACTGTAAAAACAAAGTGAAAACTTCACGGAGCAGCATCTTGTGGGATTTTTATTTGTCATTTTTTGCCATGCCCACCTGAAAGCTTGAAAATTAAAATTTTTCATTGAGTTTGTAACATCCAGTTAGCAAATACGTTTGGTTTGTATTTCTAATGGTAATTAAAATTGACAGTGTAGCACTTTTCACTTACCTCCTTGTAATTGACATGAGAGGTCTGTGACAGATATGGCAATTTCTTGCAATATCTTCGGGAGATCTTACTGAATTAAGTTTAAATAGCTTTGGAGTCCACTCTATTTTAAATGCAAAGTTCATGTATTGTTGTGGGAATGTATAACTCCCTCTAGGAGGGAGATGTGGCCAGTGTAAACCCTGTGAAGTGTTTTGCGCTTCAGAAGACTATTTCATACAATGTGCCAGATGAGATGGAACTTTCTGGGACAAAGTTGTGAGTTTCCTAAGAAATACCTGTGGGGAGATGAATGCAAAGTCCCACCTCCAGACTCCACCTTCTGAAGCTATCCCTGAGGAGAGAATCAGTCTGACTGATACAAGGGCTCTGAAGATCAAAGACCCCAAGTGTATAAAGAAAAGGCATAATTTATGCAGAAGTGTGCTTGTATAAAGCTAAGGGAGTTATGAATTTGATTGTTTGAAGGACTGATTATCTATCAGAGTGCTTGTTTTAATGTGTTCTCTGTAATGCTTTCACCTTTAAGAATAAATCTGCTTGCAGAGAAAGGGCTGTGAGGTAACTTATAACTGTGGGCAGTTAAGCTGTTTGCTTTGTCCTCAGTGGCTATAAAGCGCAGACGCAGGCCTGTGTAGGCAGTCTGACGTGTTAGGGAACACAGTGCAGGCTGCACAATTCCTTGCCTCCAAAAACCCTGATCTGGAGGAAGAGAGAGACAGGTGTCTGCCCAAGAAAGGTGAGGGCCGATGAGCCAGAAGCCTTGAGCAGGAGCTCTTACTGGACCATGAGGGGGAAACACAGGTGCAGTGTCCCAGAACTGTGACACTGTCTGTGTAGCCTTGGAAATAAGAACTATAACTGCTACTGCAAAAGAAGCTCACAATGTGTCTGTGTTCAATGATGCGTGGTTTTTAATCTTTCTGTGGCCAGTGGCTCTTAACTTTAATAAGATCATTAAAGTGCATAGAGTCCTTTGTATCAGGTTTCAGTAACTTTAAAGCAGCTCAGAGTTGAGGCTTAAACCAAGGTATTAACTGAATTATTTTAATATAAAGATTTGTGCTAAGGCACTGAGTGGAACTAACTAGACTATGAGAAAGGGGGGGAGAGGGGGTGAAGTTTTTCAACATCTGTGGATTCACTTGAGTCCTGACCTGTGCAACCCCTTCTGTTTCTGTTCCGGCCTTCTCTTGAGGAGTGACTGCTAACCGTACTGTGTTGTGGTATGTTAGTGATGTGTACACGTGCAAACGAATCTTTGAAAGTTGCCACTGATTCCCGTGGTGCAATTTTTTGGGGTGCCCAGTTTGATACCCCAGGGCCCCAAATCTCATTAGATGAACTATTGCAGCTCCCATAGTTCAGCTGGATTTGTGGTTGCTCATCATCCCTTCTGAAAAATCAAGACTACAGTGTTTTTCAGGTTGGTCGCCGTCAAAAAATTGACTTGAAATTGACACATCCAAAATCAGGTTCCACTCTGAAAAATTTTGGCTATCCCAGCTAAGATGAAAGTATCAAACTCACTTTCCCTTTTATCCCCCAGCAATTGAGCTTAGGTCATTTTATGTGAGCCATTAACCCACTACCCTAATGCACCATCCACCAATGAGTCAATAACCCTTTTACTTCAGGTTTCAGAGTAGCAGCCGTGTTAGTCTGTATTCACAAAAAGAAAAGGAGTACTTGTGGCACCTTAGAGACTAACAAATTTATTAGAGCATAAGTTTCGTGAGCTACAGCTCACTTCATCGGATGCATTTGGTGGAAAAAATTTTGAAAAAATTTTTTTTTCCACCAAATGCATCCGATGAAGTGAGCTGTAGCTCACGAAAGCTTATACTCTAATAAATTTGTTAGTCTCTAAGGTGCCACAAGTACTCCTTTTCCTTTTACTTCAGATACATTTTTCGCTGATACTATTCTGCACAATTTGGGTGTAGTGGGGAAAGAGGATTTTGGCTTATAAAAAGCAATGTAGAAGCTCTTTGATCAAAAGCCTGGATATTTTTTTTAACAATGTAGCTAGTGTCCACTGTGAATTAGATCTATTTAACCATATTTCATATTCAGCAACACGATGCAATCCAATTTCTTTTCCCTATTACCACCCAGACCTAATCTTGCTTGCTTTAAAAATGATCATCTTCCCTCCGGCACATTGGTGTTTTGTGGGGAAAGCAATGCAATTATGATTGAGATTAAAGTAACTTGCTTAGCTATAATCTGATTATTTTTTGTTTTTATTTGAAATTTATATTCCAGTCATGCCCAGAGGCCTCACTGAAAGTTATTTCAATATTTAGAATTTCAAGCCTGTGCAATCGCCATTTCCCCTGTGTGCCGATGCTAGAGCTTTCCTTCAATTTAGTACAAAAAGGGTTATCCTGGCATGGAACTTTCCCTCTTTAATAATAATTAATAACAATAATTAATAATAATAAAAAAGCAGGGGAACGGGAGGGGAACAAATCTCCGCATCACTAATCAAGATGATGAATGCTTCAAAAAGCCTGTGAACAGGGGATATATTGGCACCAAACTTGCTGGTGAATCTGCCAAAAATGAGTGTTTTGCTACAGAAATAAGTTTGAAAAAACATGTCACCATGGTTTCATAAATCATTGTGCATATATAACCCACTGGTGGGTATGTATTAACATATCCCCAGAGGATATGATACGTTACAAGCCCCAGCTACAGCATCTGGGCTCTTTGAGCTGCTGCAGCTTGTGTTATGCTTTTTGAACTGGGCACCTCTGGAGCCATATCATAATTTTATGGATGGGGAAACTGAGGCAAGGATGCATAAGGCCAGTGAGAGAGTTGATATCAGAGCTGTGATTAAAATGTAGGAAATCTACACTCCCAACGCTGAGCTCAATTAAATTTTAAACACTAGTTTATTGTTGTCATGGTGAAAATATGAAGCAACTGGAAACAGTTTGTCAAACTTCAAACCTAAAACACTTAGGGGATTTTTGTTGCTGTTAGATCTCAAAATGTTGTTTTGATCTCTAGGTTGGAAGCAGAGGAACCATTCGAGATTACACAAGTTTCAATGCATCCAAGGATGCTGAAAATGTTCGGAAGGCAATCAAAGGAATTGGTAAATATGATTCTAAGTTTTACTCCTATATTGTTACAGAAAAGCAGATCATGGTATTCTGTGTGTCAGGCTTAGCACAGAAATGCTGGAATTTGGTGTGCCATAAAAAAGGCCATACTGGGTCAGACCAATGGTTCATCTAACCCAGTACCCTGTCTTTTGACAGTGGCTGATGCCAGGTGCTTGAGAGGGAACAAAGAGAACAGGTAATCAAGTGATACATCCTCTGTCATCCACTCCCAGCTTCTGGCATCACTGACTATCTTGGCTAAAAGCCATTGATGGACCTATCCACCATGAACTTACCTAATTCTTTTTTGAACCCTGTTATACTGTTAGCTTTCACAGTCTCCCCTGGCAATGAGTTCCACAGGTTGACACTGAAACATTTCCTTCTGTTTATTTTAAACATACTGAATATTAATTTCATTGGGTGAACCCTGGTTATTCTTATGTAAAGGAGTAAATATTTCCTTATTCACTTTCTTCACAGGAGTCATGGTTTTATAGACATCTATGATATCCCCTCTTAGTCGTCTCTTTTCCCAGATGAGACATCCCAGTCTCTTTAATCTCTCTCCTCATATGGAAGCTGTTCTGTACCCTTAATCATTTTTGCTGCCCTTCTCTGTACCTTTTTGAATTCTAATTTTTTTTTTTTGAGATGGGGTGGCCAGAGCTGCACAAAGTATACAAAGTGTAATGCCTCCATGCAATCAGTAACTATGATGATTGGACAAGTTCACATTTTGATAAAGGGGTACTACTTCAACCACCTCATAGACATTAAGGTCAGAAGGACCATTATGATCATCTAGTCTGACCTCCTGCACAATGCAGGCCACAGAATCTCACCCACCCACTCCTGCAATTAACCTCTCACCTATGTCTGAGCTATTGAAGTCCTCAAATCATGGTTTAAAGACTTCAAGGAGCAGAGCATCCTCCAGCAAGTAACCTGTGCCCCACACTACAGAGGAAGGCAAAAAAACCCCAAGGCCTCTGCCAATCTGCCCTGGAGGAAAATTCCTTCCCAACCCCAAATATGGCGATCAGCTAAACCCTAAGAATGTGGGCAAGACTCACCAGCCAGACACCTAGGAAAGAATTCTCTGTAGTAATTCAGGTCCCACCCCATCTAACATCCCATCACAGGCCATTGGGCCCATTTACCATGAATATTTAAAGATCAGTTAATTGCTAAAATCATGTTGTCCCATCACACCATCTCCTCCGTGAACTTATCGAGTTTAATCTTGAAGCCAGATAGGTCTTTTGCCCTCCCCACCCCGAAATCCCCTGACACTTAAGATATCTGGCTAGGTCTCATCTCCATTTGAAGCGATCTTTGCCTTCTCCTTTTCTGTTCGCTTTCAGCCAGTGCCTAGGATGGAGAGAGTTTTAGAACAAATTGACAAATCAATGAGGACAACTTGGTTACTAAAATGCCACTTCAGGAAGTATAAAAGTGAATAATATGCTTCTTTTCCCAGTGAATTCAAGCGAGTTGGAATAACTCATTTTACTTTCAGTGCATTAGGAGTTTTGTTGGGTTGTGTAAAACTGGGAGTTGAACAACCTTGAGTAAAATGATTTTTCTTTCAGGGACGGATGAGAAAACGCTGATCAGCATTCTCACAGAGAGATCAAATGCTCAGCGGCAGCTGATGGCTAAGGAGTACAGGGCAGCTTCAGGAAAGGTACAGCTTAGGGAGGATAGCGGACAGTAAAAATATCCTGTAGCATCTTCATTATGCAAAACTAATCTGTATGTGCACAAACCCTAACATTGCTTGATTATGAGACAGGATATGAGAAATGAATACATCTAAGTAACTCATTTGAATTTATAGCCAGCTCTGAGAATAAAGAAGGAACGCTTTGATTAGGAAAAAAACTAACCAATACAAACTCTTTTCAGTACACCATTAAGCAATGAAGCATGTGCTAAACAAGAAGCCAAACAAGTGCCCCTGTTGTTTCAGTGTGGACTAGGCACTGAAATAAAGTAACTCTTACCATTTATTTTTGGGAAGATGACAAATGAGTTAAGGCTGGGAGTTAAAAGGCCCCTTTTCCAGTATCTGCAGTTACCTTTTCCCGGACCAACTAACACATGAATCTGATTCTCTGCCTCTTCCATTTTCTCTTGAGAATCAATATATCTACATTTCTGCAGTGTTTTGTTTTTGTTTTTTTTTGGGTGGGGGGGTTGTTTGTTTTTGTTTTTTTGAGACCCAGCCCAGCTGACCTTAATTTATTCTTAATTTTGAAAGAGTGAATTAGCTTTCTAAATAATAGTAGTGGTTTGTGTTTTGTTTGGAAGGAAACCTCAAATGCGACACACCATGAGCAAGATGCTTCTGAAAATAGAAATGATTGAGGAGAAGCAGGGTGGAATTATTCCAATAGTAACAACTAAACTTGCCATTTCATCTGGAAATAATGTGATCTGTGAAAGTGCAAGCTAATCACCCTGGGTCTTGCCTGTTTGTTTAGGACCTGAAAGATGACTTGAAGAGTGATCTCTCTGGCAATCTGGAGCGTGTTATGGTTGCACTTGTAACACCACCAGCTGTGTTTGATGCTAAACAGCTTAAGAAATCCATGAAAGTAAGTCTGCAAGCAAATGTTTCATACTTTTGATTTAGAGCATTTAGAAAGAAGATAAATATTTTGTAATTATTATTAAAAAATTTTCAATTACATTTTCTCCAAATGAAAAAAAAAATTTTAGTTTCAGCAGGGAGAGGAAAAACACTAACACATTTTTATGATTGGGGTGGGGAAGTAAGGGTTCCACACATCTGAAATGACATTTTTTTTTTCAAAATTATTTCAAAAAAGTTTCATTGAGGAAACAACAAAAAGTAACCAAAACTAAATTTTCACTGAAATTTTTGTTTTGGTCAAAATGGAATTTTTTTAAAACAAAATTGAAATTGTCTCTACTCCTTAGTTTGTTATGCAAAATATCAGAGTGATGGAAAAATTAGTCCATTTTTAAGGTATCATATTGGCGGGCTATAACATTTTTGTAGTGCTTCAGTTATAAGAAGACAGGGGAAACCATGCCACCATTTATTAGCTATTCATTACTGGAAACTGTTTTCAATTTCTGTCTTTGTTGTAAGTGGGGATATGAGTTTGGTGTTCTGCTGCCTATTTCTATTTCAAGTCATTAAAACACTTAATGTGGCAGGTCTGCTCTGTGCTCGAGTCCTCTGATTAGAACATCAAATGTGTTCAAATAGAGGAGTGACCCGCATTCTCAGAAAGGCGTATAGATTCTAGCAGAACCTGTTGTCTGTTATCACTGGCTCGTTCCCTTAGTTGCAGATTTGAGAAACAGCTCATTAGGTTTAATAATCTCGTAATAGGATCAAATAGCTTTTCATTTCAGAAGTTGAATCTTTTCACAAACTTTATTTCCTTGCTAATGTGAATTGTGTGATATTTGAAATTACAGTATTTTGGGTATTACAATGTGTGATGTTTAGTTTCACGTGAACTGAAGCACGAATTGTAAATACCCGAACAACCTCTATTAAAAACTGTATTTTTTTTCCCTTGTCAACTGTATGTGGTGGTTTTTTTTTTTTTGTTTGTTTGTTTTGTTTAAGGGTAGTGGAACTAATGAAAAGGCACTGATAGAAATCCTAGCCTCCAGGAGCAGTAAGCAAATGAAAGAGGTATGCCAGGCATATTATACAGGTAATACTTTCTCAAACATATGTATATTAATATCATTACCCGATTGCATCCTACCCAGTGCTCCATAACCTACTTGAAATGATTTATGAAAAGTGACTATTTTGAATTTGGAAAGTTGAGCTTGAGATAAAAAAAGTATTTTTCAATAATTGCAGTCTTTACAAAAGATTCAGCGTACTGTGCTGTTAACAGATGCATGCTCTCCCATGAGGTGATTCAGCATGTAGTACCACTCCAGTACCTACAGGACTGAATTCCAGGTTTAGGAACAAATTTGCTTTTTAAGAACACACTGTGCAGGCAGCTCCTATTGAAATTGGAGCCGTGTGCAAGCATCTGAGGGCAAAATTTTACCCTTGCAGCCAAATTCCAGTTTCAGATGCATGGCTTGGCCAGTAATGGATTTTTTTTCTTCCCTATGGAATGTGGTGGTATGCTCCTTTATATCTTGCATATTAGGCTCTTCCCCTTTAGAGTTGTGCGTGCAATTTAAAGTCCACAGTACAAACAGCAACCAATAGGAATGACTTTAAGATTTGTCTTTTTTTCATTATAAACTCCGCTTTCAGGTGGGAATGACTCCGCCATATAAACTTTGGCATATGAGTCTGGGAGAATTATTTTAATAACTGATGCACTTCTGAATCACATGTATTTACTAACAGCACGTGTCTGTACATACCTAATATAAAGTTTAAGATGCTGCGGGGGAAGGTGCTGGTTTCTGAAAACTTTTTGGGTGAGATTCTCCTCTGCTTTCTGGCCCCTTTACGTTGCTGTTACTGGCCCATTTGTGTTATCAAGCCACTGGCTGTACCCAGGTGACGATTACACCAGTGTCCCAATAGTGAAGATCTAGTATCGTGGTCTCCTATGCTACCCTCTCCCACAGCATAGGAATAGTGAGGGGCATGGCCAGAGCACGCCTCATACTCCAATGTATCATACTTGCTCCTATAGGAAATAGCCATCCAAAGTAACTGAGTACATCTAAGGCTGGTATTTGTTACACCAGAATTGGCATAGAACCAGTTCCATAATATGGGAGCTTCAAACAGCACCTTTGGGGCTGCCACTCCAGTTGTATCCGGTGGATACCAGAGAATCAGGTCCATTATTGTTAGTGTTTTGGAAAAATGTGCAGAACCAATTGCTAAGCATGCACTATGGCTAAGCATACATTATGAGCTAGGGGTGTGATAGCCATCTTGTATATAGCTAGCTGTGCTAGCTCATTGAGAGCTAGCATGAGCATAAATAGCCATGTAGCTGCAGTAGCGTGGGCAGCAGCAATAAGACCAAGTATAATCCTTCCTGAACCTCACAGGTATGTACTTAGGGCAGGTAAGCCATGCCACTGCAGCAACATTACTACTTGTACTCCCACTAGTTCTCATTGAGCTAACGCGAGTATGTGTATGCAAATTGGGAATCACCTCCCTAGCTCATAGCGAAGCCTATGTGATTCCACTGAAGAGCTGTTTCTTTGGCATGCATAGCATCCAGAAACCTAATGGTCTCTAGGATAGACTGAGGTTTCTAAGTAAATATTTTTCAATGTTTTATTTGCCATATATGTTCTCTGAGCAATTCATTGTCATGCTATTTTAAAAATACTGTCCATTTCAAGCAGAAACAAATTGTTGAAAGGCTCCTGACAGCACTGCAGTAACTTTCTTGCATCTCTCATTTTAAATGTTCATGTACCAGAACATGTGGTGTGGGGGGGAAAGGGGGGGAGGGTGTATGGGTGTATACATAATTACAGGAAAACTTGATTTTTATTGCATTGTTTCTCATGGTAACTCGCAACAACTCTGCTCCTTTCCCAGGAGATTAATTGCTTAGAAGAACAAGCTGTGGAAGCATATGCTTGGAACAGATGCATCTAATGTGTAGTACAGCCTTGTTTGGATTCAGACCTAGGAGATTTACAGTTTCTTGTGTGGTAGGCTAGTTAAAGTACCATATAAGGAGCAGTTTGAGTTGCCTACTGTAATGCATTATATAATCGTCTACAGGAAGCTTTGCAAACTGAAGGCAGGAGGTAAAACAAATGAAAAGCAAAAAAAAGTTCCCTTTAATGAAAACGTCACTATGGTAGTTCTGTCTGTTTGCACAGAAAAGCCCGTGGAGACAGAAGTATGGTGTACGTGAATAGGCCACTAGAATGAGAGCTGAGTTCAATTCCTACCTCAGATACAGATTTTCTTTGTGACCTTGGACAAGTTGCTTAATTTACCTTGTGCTTCAAGTCCTGTCTGAGCTGGAGATACTTCCCTCCTCCCCAAGGCGTTGCAAGGATAAAATCCACAAGTGTCTGGACTCTTGCATACTACAGTGATGAGGATATATTAATGGCACCATTGCTCTTTACAGAGCATGGGGCATGCGCCGATGAGTTATTTGATGGCTGCTCAGTCCGATGCATGAGTAACAGTCCTGTCCACAGCGCACGCCCACACACTAGCAATGCTCTGAATCCAAACAGCAGATTCTTTCTTCCTCTGACACTGGTCATCACAAATCTTGATCCAATCCGCCTCACAATCTCTCGCTCCATCTACAAGCTGACTTCTCCAATCAGAGTCCTCCAATCTGTACTCCCTTCCCAGATTCTAAATGATACTAATCAGCTTTGTAAGCACCCTGAAATCTGCGCCGCGGTCTGCCTCTCTGTCTAGACCCTTCCCAAGCATCAGAGTACAACATGCTTCTCAGGATCCTGTAATCCGGCATTCACTTGACATGTCCAAGCCACCTGAGTCTCTTCTTACTAATCAACATTCCCATGAATGTCATAGCAGCACGATTTAACACTTCCACATTTGTCACCCTGTCTTGCCAGTTTGTTCAAAGAATCTTACACAGGCGTCTGATACGAAAACTGTTTAGTCTTTTGATATTTTGGCACAAATTGTCCATGTTTGAGCCATACTGAAGAGTGGATAAAACACATGTCTCCTGAGTATGGATTTTCACTCTAGTTGACAATTTGTTATTGTTCCAGGCTCTGTCTGGCAAAAGACCAAAGTTTCTGGCTGCTTTGCCGCATGATAGTCTTTTTCAAGCTTATTGCTAGCCCAAAGATTTTGCATAAATAAGAAAACTTGGAAATAAGATGTTATAGAGCATCAACACTGAGCCACAAATATTGCATCATCTGCAAACAGATCTTACTATTTACTTCTCATTCCCACCTCAACACATGTTCCACGATGTTCAAGAAGGTGCCTATCTTAGCACCAGAGATGATGGAGGCTTGCTTAACATTGCAAGGTTCAGAGCTAAAGCGAAGGAGATCATCTTAAGGGACCTGTTTGCAGATGATGCAACCCTTGCGGCTCAGTGTTGAGGGATTATAAGTACCTAAATAATTATGGAATTATGAAGATTATTAAAGGGGTAAAAATGTCAAATCTTCCCTTGGTTCTCAAACACTGCTCTTGAGTCGGCAGCCCTATCGCTTTTAATTGTAACCGGCGGTGTAACACTGCTGTTGTTGCAACACTTGAATTTATAAATGACTGTGTAAACCTAGAAATGGGGGAAATGATAAATGTTTTGTTTTGTACCAAACTCAGGCTTGGGGAAATCTTTAAAACTGTTTTTTAATTAATGCTACAACCATGTCCTTTTTCTTATCTGTTACATGAGCAAGTAATAGTATAATAATGGTGCAGTTTCTTTTTACTTCTCAGAATTTTAATTTCTCTGTGGTATGTGCAGAACTCCTGCCATAGTTTCCAGGTGTGAGTTATAGGTCCCACTTCTCCTAGCCAACATGGCAACAGCCTATCAGTATTCTGGTCCCATCAGTCAGGAAGCAGGAGGCAAGAATGTCAATCAATTTTATATTTACAGAGAAAAACTAAGCAGTTGAGCATCTGCTCTGAAGCTGTAACAAGCACAGAGCAGCCTGCAAAGACCTTTGTTTCACCCAGTTACCCCTGTTTTGAGCCCAGTCATTTCTGTTTGACTAAAGCATATCTTCAGTTAAGGCTCCCAGTCTTGATTTGAAGACATCAAGAGATGGGGAATCCACTACTTCCCTTGGTAGTTTGTATGACGGGTTGGGTCACAGAAACCCCCTTTGGGACTGCCACCTGATGTGCTGAGACTACCTCTGAGCCCTTTTTCCCTGCCAGCTTGGAACTTCAGTGCCCTGCCTGGTTGTGCCAGACACGCTAGCCTACTACAAACACAGACCCAGGTCTGAACCACATACCCCAAAAGCTACAGGCTTAACTGAAAACAGCTTAAGAAGTGTTCCTGTCTCCAGCACTCCAATACCAACTCCCAGTGGGGTCCAAACCCCAAATAAATCTGTTTTACCCTGTATAAAGCTTATACAGGTTAAACTCATAAATTGTTCATCCTCTCTAACACTGATAGAGAGAGATGCAGAGCAGTTTGCCTCCCCCCCCCCTTCCTCCCAGGTATTAATCACTTACTCTGGGTTAATTAATAAGTAAAAAGTAGGATTTAAGTGGTTCCAAGTAGTAACAGACAGAACAAAGTGAATTACCAAGCAAAATAAAATAAAATCACGCAAGTCTAAGTCTAGTACAGTAAGAAAACTGAATACAGCTAAAATCTCGCCCTCAGATGTTTCTATCACAGATTGGATGCCTTCCTAGTCTGGGCAAATCCTTTCCCCGGTACAGCCCTTGTTCCAGCTCAGATGGTAGCTAGGGGATTTCTTATGACTGCAGCCCCCTTTGCTCTGCTCCACCCCTTTGTATATCTTTTGCACAAGGTGTGAATCCTTTGTCCGCCTCTGGTTCCCACCCCTCCTTCTAAATGGAAAAGCACCAGGTTAAAGACTGATTTCAGTTCAGGTGCCATAATCACATGTCATTGTCAGACTTCATTACTCACTTGCCAGCACACGGGTATATAGGAAGACTTACAAGTAAACAAGCCATCTACAGTCAATTGTCCTGGTTAATAGGAGCCATCAAAATTCCAAACCACCATTAATGGCCCACACTTTGCATAATTACAATAGGCCCTCAGTTATATTTCATGTTTCTAGTTTCAGATACAAGAATGATCCATACATACAAATAGGATGAACACACTCAGTAGATTATAAGCTTTGTAATGATACCTTACAAGATACCTTTTGCATGAAGCATATTCCAGTTACATTATATTCACGCTCATTAGCATATTTCCATAAAATCATATAAAGTGCAATGTCACAGTTTGTTCTAATGGTTAAACCTCTCACTGTTAGAAACTTGTCTGATTTCTAATTTGAATTTGTCTGGCTGTAACTTCCACCCATTGGTTCTTGTTATGCCTTTGTCCACCAGATTAAAGAGCCTGGTGTTTTCTTCCCATAAAAATGCTTTTACGCTGTACTCAGATCACCTGTCTTCATGTTGATAAACTAAATAGATGGAGCTCTCTAAGTCTCCCACTGTGTATAGCATTTGTATTCAGCCCTCAAGTCACTTTTAAGACTTTTTTCTCTGCACCCTCTCCAGTTTTGCCACATTTCCTCCCCCCCCCAACTGTGGACACCAGAACTGGACATGCTATTTCAGTATTGGTCTCGCCTGTGCTGTAAATTATGGGGGGGAGAGCGGAATCACTTTCCAACTCACTATTTCCTTGTTTATACATCTAAGAATTGTATCCTTGTTGCCACAGCATCACACTGGAAGCTCATGTTGAGTTGCTTGTCCATTATGACCCCTAAATCCTTTTCAGACTCACCACTTTCCAGGATACAGTCCCCCATTCTGTAGATATGGCCTGCATTCTTTGATCCTAGATATATGACCATGCATGTGACTGTATTAAGGGGAAAAGGCTGGATTGTGGGGCTAACCTATGTTGGTGGACTGATGGATCTTGCTTACTACCATAACATTGATATGTCAGAGTTGTTGCTGGGTAGGATAGGAGGATAAGGCTACAACAAATCCGTTACTGGTCAGTGATCTTCCCTTAACATCAAGATGCTTTTGCTAATCTTACCTTTGATTTTTTGTTTTTAAATTACAGAATTCAATAAAAATGTTTGATTATTTTTGTTTTTAGTATATAAGAAGAGTCTTGGCGATGACATCAGTTCTGACACCTCTGGTGACTTCAGAAAAGCCCTGTTAACTCTGGCAGATGTAAGTTCCTTCAACTTAGTCAACATAATTACTGTACAGATTTGATATTTAGATTTTACTTGTAATTGTAAATATAGGCAGTCCTAGTGAATCATCTGACAACTGACATAGTACTTCTAGAGTGTGCATAGCTTTGCTTATTTAAATTTAAGGTAAGAGAGTGGCATGGTAGGTTAGAGTACTGATATTTCCCTCTAAAGATCAGAGTCCCTATCTGGACTTGTCGGTTGAGATGGATTTGGTCTCCTCTTATTCTTGGCTACTTTTATACTAGGTACAGCACCATAGTTTTAGCACAAGTAACCATAACTGGCATCCTCTTCTTGGACTCTTAGTACCGTAGCAATTGTGGTGTTGCAGATCAGGATTGAGGAGTTGTGTGGTGAAGCCAGTGCCCAATTCATGCTGTGGCTTGGCTATGACCTTTGCTATTGCATGCTCCATTCAGGAGCACTAAATCCAGAGTTTTATGGGATAGGACAGAGCCTGACCCTTCAGAAGCAAGTGATGCAGTTTTCCTCATTCATCGCTCTCCTATTGGATCCCAATATTGTTGATCATGATTAGGGGGAGTCACTACCTCACCCCCATTCCGAACAAGCCTGGAGTAAAGAGGAGAAATAGCAGGAATGGTGGCTTTAGCTGTAGACCACATGGAGGCCCCAAATGCTTGTATTCAACCTTCCCCACACAATGCTATTAATAATACTGTCAGACAAATTTTAGGCCTAGGACAGAGGTGAAAGTAAGCTGGAATGCCCTGGTACGAGCCAGTGCGCCGTACCAGGACCGACTTACCGAGAGGGCAATTTAAAGCCCTGGGGTAGCGGCGGCGGGGCTGCAGCGAGGATTTAAAGGGCCCCAGAGCTCCAGCCACCGCTACCCCCCCCCCCCCGGGGCTCTTTAAATCCTGGCCTGAGCCCTGCTGCTCAGGCCCCGGGGTAGCGGCGGTGGGGCTCTAGCAGGGATTTAAAGGGCCCCGGAGCTCCAGCCACTGCTACCGCCCCTATGGCCCTTTAAATCCCGGCCTGAGCCCCTGCCCGAGCCCCGGGGTAGAGATGGCGGGGCTTTGGCGGGGATCTAAAGGGCCCCGGAGCTCCAGCCACCGCTACTACCCCGGGGCCCTTTAAATCCCCACCTGAGACCTGCTGCCCAAGCCCTGGGGTAGCGGCAGTGGCGGGGCTCTGGCGGAGATTTAAAGGTCCCCAGAGCTCCAGCCCCCGCTATCCTCACCGGCCCTTTAAATCTCCACCTGAGCCCTGCTGCCCGAGCCCTGGGGTAGCAGTGGTGGGCCTCCAGCGGGCATTTAAAAGGCCAGGGCTGGAGCCCTGGGGCCCTTTAAATCCCCAATGGAGCCCGGCCACAGCTACCCCAGGGCTCGGGCAGCAGAGCTCAGGCAGGGATTTAATGGGCTCGGGGCTCCGGCAGCTGCTACCACAGCGGAGCCCCAGGCCTTTAAAGCTCTGCCAGAGCCTCGGGGTAGCGGTGGCAGCCAGGAGCCCCCAGGGCTCCTCGGTGATTTAAAGGGCCCGGGGCTCCACTGCAGTAGCGGCAGCTGGAGCCCTGGGCCCTTTAAATCGCCCCAGGGTTCCCAGCTGTCTCTGCAGCTGGTAGCCCGGGGGTGATTTAAAGGGCCCCGGGCTCCCAGCCACCACTACCACAGCTGGAGCCCTGGCCCTTTAAATCAAGATTTAAAGGGCCCAGGGATTTAAGGCCCTGCCACTACTGTTTGAGGCCACACCTCTTCCAATTGAGGCCACACCCCCTGCTCAGGACTCTGGCGTACCAGTAAATCCTCTAATTTACTTTCATCCTGGCCTGGGAGGATACTGGCAAGAGCTACGTTTTCACAATCCACAATAATTATTCTTGGGTGGGTGACTGGGAGAAGGTGTGACTATTTGAGACTTTCAAATTCTGCACTTTTATGGGCTTTAAAGTTCACTCTTCCTTATTGCAGGGCAGAAGAGATGAAAATGTAAAAGTGGATGAACATCTTGCAAAGAAGGATGCACAGGTACAGCAAAGCAAAACAGTGGCTGAACTGAGCTGCGCTTGACATGTAGATATAAAGTGTTCTCTCTTGCAGTACAAAATTAGCTGCTAATCAGCATCTTACAGGGATGGCTCATACCCAAGAAATTCAGCATTTTGAACACCCCAAAGTTGAAATGGAGTGGGCAGGGAGACCATCAGATTAGGACATGTGTAGTGTAGCTTTTGTTTTTTGGTTTTTTTCCTTCCTTCCCTATCTCCTTCCTATAACTGGCATTAGTTTTCTATATATATAATGCGGTCTAGAGTACCCAGTTTGCCAATTTCCAACAATGCATTGTTAAACCGCTATAGTAACCTTTGAAGTGTAAGTATTGCCATTTTATCTGTGGTGAGAGCTAACATGAACATGGGTTTCTTTTGAGTTTTCTTTTTAAATGGCCTATGGGGAAAGTTTCATTTGATTCAGACTTCCCATTAACAGTGTAAAACTTCGGATTGCCCCTCTCCTTGCTGCCACCATGTGAGGTGCAGCATTTGGGCCCAGCAATGCTGGGCCAACACACACTGCAAGTGCAGCTCATAACTCGCTCAAAACTGGCCTGTGCCTGCTGTGTGAGTGGTGCTCATGGTATCCATAAAACACCATCCCCAGTTTGGCCAGTGGGAGGATTATAGTGAAGTCTGTCTGAAGAAGACACCCTAGCCACTGATGCCCTTGAGTGGAATGGATGAGGGGAAGCTCCAAAGAACCCTCATTCCTGAATAAGACATGTTTACAAAGTCCTGATTTGTATTTGATGCACTGGAATTAACTCTAACATTCACTTTGTGATAAATTGCATCTTTCATAAAGCAAATATTTCATTTCTGTCATTCATAGAAAAATCTTTCTCAAGTTGATGAATATGAATCCCTTAATGTCTGTCTTCGAACAGTATAAGATGTTCCAGTGTAGGTCAGTAGACAGACAAGTTCTGCTTTGTATGGGTGCGGGGGGGAGAGAGGGAGAGAACTAGTTCAACTTTCCAGGTTTGAGTTTCAGCAGCCCATGACAGCAACACCACAGCACTGCAATGAAGTCCTTTGCATCGGCCAGGTTCAGAATCCTGTCCTCCGAAAACTTGTGGAACATGCAGAGACTAGTTTGCAGTGGCATGGCTCAACAATCTTCTTTTGAGAAGTCTAGTCTAGTGGCCACAGTGACATTCTTTCTTTCCTTGCAATAGGTTCTCTATAGTGCTGGTGAGAAGAAATGGGGTACAGATGAAGATAAGTTCACTGAAATTCTGTGCCTTAGGAGCATACCTCAACTGAAATTAAGTATGAAATCGATTTTGGACCATTTTGTGATATATCTTAGTAAATAATGATTGTTTTCTATAGCCAAGCATCTTTATGTGTAATTTGGATTGAGGTACCACTCACTGTTACTGTCCCACCATCACTTCCGTGGATCCATCAGCTTTTGCTAAAGCTTGCAGAATAAAAACCCCCGAGTTTCTAGCTTTTATGGTTGTGAAGATAGGCAGTACTGTATCTGTTCACATATGGAAGGCTGCAAACTGAAACAATAGGTCTAAGATGTGTATTGTCCCTGTTGTGTGCCACATATTAATGTGTATGTAGATTTGAAGTGGGCTCTTCCTGTGTAGTTTTATTCTAAGGTATTTTCATTCCCACTTTTGCAGTAGAAAAGATGAAAGTTTGATCTTAAACCCAGGCAGCAGGTCGTCTTTTACTTATCCCTGTCTCCAGGGACTGTGTGGATTGCATAGCATGCTTTAAATGTAATTGTTGGCATGTACAAATGTCATGCAGACTTGGGGACCAAGCAAGCCTCTGATAAGGAAGTAATTGTGTTTGTGTTTGCTATTTTGTGACTCACTAATTGCATCTTTGCCTCATGGCTGATGGAATATGCTGCATGAGGCACCCTTTTTTTTTTTTTTTTTTTCATAAAGAAACCTGGGATTGTGAAAGCCTTCAGTGGATAAAATTTGTCTCCACCCCACTCAATATATTTGAGAGTCATTCTTAATTTTATGATTATTAAAGCAAGATCATTAGGTAAATGGGCTAACTGAAGCAGAGTCTGACATGCTGCATTAAAGAACAGAAGCAAACTGCCTTGAGAGAGAAAGTGGTGAATGTTAAAAAGATGGCACTTGAAGGTTTTGTTCCTTAAAATTTCTACATATATACACCTTGATTAGGTTAGAATGATGGCTAATGTTGCTCTCATCATAGGGTATGTGTTTATCAAAGGCATGTTCCAAACAATATTTAAAGTAGTGGAAAGACTCCAGTTAACTTCACTAAGGTTTGGATCAGACCCCAAATGGAGCCTGACACATGAGAACATTGAGTCATTTCCTTGTGATAGTTTGATATACTTACTACATATGTTTGGTTATCTTTTTAGCATTTGATGAATACAGGAACATCAGCAAGAAGACCATTGAAGAAAGTATACAGGGTGAAATGTCAGGGCATTTTGAGGATTTACTCTTAGCCATTGGTAAGTTTCTTGGGAAGGAGGAAGACATGGCTGAAAACAAGCTTTGCCGTTTTTAAACCAAAAAAAAAAAAAGAGGAGGATAGGTAAAATATTAGTCTGAATACTTTGATTTACAGTGACTTTAGTTCTTGCTTTTAGTGATAAGCAGTATCACTGCATTAAGCATTGTAACACTGACTTGGGCTTACAAAAAGAAGAGAGAGCTTGTTAGTTCTGTAGCATATGTTCAATTATGTTGGTGTTTATAATTAGTACAGTGATAGCCTCTAGCAGCCCTAATCCTGGTCCAGGACTGCTTTGTGCTAAGTCCTATACACCAGGCACACTCATCATTTATACTGACTCTGCAAGTGCCAAAAAACCCTCAACCATACTTGGGGATATTTTTTAGTAATGACGCTAATGACAAATTTTACACATCACCAGACTTCAGCCACCCATACTGCTGAACCATTTCTATAGCACTATGGTATTTTATTTTCAGGGCAGGCCTGAGGTTTCTCTAAAGTCTTGTTCTTAACAATAGAAATGCTTTAACTAAAAATCTATAGCCAGACTCAGCCTTCATATAAGTGGGTACATCTCTCATGGGAGTGTGTGTAAAATGCATGTAGCTTACCAGCCTGGAAGAGAACTATAAAGTCCATGCAGAATTGGCCAGCTGCCTGTGTGTATATACCTGACTTAAAAAGAAAAGGAGTACTTGTGGCACCTTAGAGACTAACAAATTTATTAGAGCATAAGCTTTCGTGAGCTACAGCTCACTTCATCGGATGCATTTGGTGGAAAATACAGAGGGGAGATTGATATACACATACTGTTCCTCAGATATTCTTGTTAACTGCTGGAAATAGCCCACCTTGCTTGTCACCATGAAAGGTTTTCCTCCTTTCCCCCCCCCCCCCCCCCGCTGCTGGTGATGGCTCATCTTACGTGATCACTCTCCTTACAGTGTGTATGATAAACCCATTGTTTCATGTTCTCTGTGTGTGTACATCAATCTCCCCTCTGTATTTTCCACCAAATGCATCCGATGAAGTGAGCTGTAGCTCACGAAAGCTTATGCTCAAATAAATTTTTTAGTCTCTAAGGTGCCACAAGTACTCCTTTTCTTTTTGCGAATACAGACTAACACGGCTGCTACTCTGAAACCTGTTCTTATACCTGACTTGTGCATGCATGTCAGGCATTTACAGGCACAAGGCTGGCACATACAATTGCATTTTCCTAGCTTTGAAAATCTGGCCATGCATGTCCTGTCCATTCATAGTGGGGTCTTGTAAGCCAAAGCAAGCTGTATGGTGGTATCGTTGTAGAGCAGGCCATTTAAACTAACTCTTAACTTTTTCTTTTAATAGTTCAATGTGTGAATAACACTCCTGCATTCTTTGCTGAAAGGCTGTACCAATCTTTGAAGGTAGGTTTTCAGCTTACATATCCATTCTTGAACTTTTATATCTTTAAGAGAATGTCAAGTTTCTAAGAGTGATGTCTGTAAATAATAAACACAGCACTGGTCCCTTACCACAGGTAATTCCTGGAGTTAGATTAAGTGGGACGGAGAATGCCATTTCTAAATGGAGATGCTGATTTTAGCCTAACTTGGATAATGCTTTTGTATGGTGTACTGTACCAGATGGCTCTTCCCTGTTTTATCAGGGTGCTGGGACTGATGAGTCCACTCTTAATAGAATCATGGTTTCCAGATCAGAAATTGACCTGCTGGATATTCGAGCTGAATATAAGAAGCATTATGGCTGCTCCTTGTACTCTGCTATAAAGGTAAGAATTATTTTAATGAACTATTTTTGCATATTGGAACGAAGTTGCCTAACAAATGTGCCGCTCCTGTAATAGAATTTTTATTTATATTTTTTTCTCTTTTAGGTATGTATAAAAGCTTTATATTTGGACAGTGCCAAATGTGTTAAGTGGGAGTAAGCTAGGAGGTATTAGTAGAGGAGTTTGAAGAGGAGAGCAGTTTGGCTTTAGCACTTGTGTTCTGGACAAAATGGAGTAAAATGGCAATTGAGTAGGTCAGAGAGCAGGTGGCTGGAGGCAGGAGATGACTAGGAAATAGACAAGAATGTGAGCTATTGTGCCAGACATTTGGTGCATTGTTTAGAAAGAAGAGGCAAGACTCAATCCAGTTATATGGGGAGGTGGAGCCCAAGGTGCTTAGGAGGAAGATGATGGTGTGATTCCCAAGGGAATGGGGTGGAAAGGAAGTGGGGGATTTTGCGTGGAAAAATAAGAGACTCCATTTTGGTCACCTCAAGCCCGCAGTGGGCAAGCTAGGATCTGTCAGACGGTGAGCAATGCATGTTTAGAGACTTGTGAACCATTAGCTTAGCTCACAGGCTCCACGTGAGGACTCGGTGAACAGGTATAAATGGAGAAGATGAAGTAACCAGTGAAGCTCTGCAGGATGCCAGAGTGCCCCAGGTGCTCAATCTATTATAAGGGCAGAACAGCACCATACTGTCTGATAACCAGAACATTTGGAAATGCCTAGCTTTAGTAAGAAGGTGTTGACATTAAGAGAATCATTTAGTCATCTGTTTTAAAGCTGAATTGAAAATTGCTAAAAGGCAGACTTAGGACCCTGTTTCCTGATGTTATACTGCCTCTTGCAGTGACTCTTCCCACAGCTGACCTGCGCCAGGGAAGCATTACACTCTAATACTAGTTTTGTGATATGGTAGCTAATTTTCATAGTCTCAGAGGCAGATCAGGGACCATTAGTACCTATTTGAAACAGGATAGGTGTGACAGTCCAAGGTGATGCCAATGGCTTAGTGACTTTGTTTAGAGATAGTTAATTCATTTTAAATAAGATTGAACACAATGGTTTAGTTCTTAAAGTTCTGTTCCTATAACACTGACTACAATTTCCTTCTCTTTCCAATGACTTGTTCAACTTTTTTCTGCTTTAATGGAAGCTGGAGTGGTTTTCCCCCCCTCTCTCCCCCAAATGTCCTTCTGAGCATGTACCAGATATCCTCTTGGCTCAATGCTTTAAGTCCAGCAAGTAACTGCCAACATTCTCTCATCTGCTCAAATATTTCTGGGGTTGGGAGATTATTCATTTTTTAAAAGTACACTTCTGATTAAACAGTCCTGAGTGATTCTTTTCTGTCAGCCTCTTTCATAAATTGATGCACAGTGTTCTGTTGCTAGAGGCGGAACTGATGTGACAAGCCCTATTCCATAATGTAGCTCTGAATTGCACAGTGCTGAGCATCACAGCTAACTGCACCATAATCATGTGGTAATCTAGAGTTTTATTAATTCTTCTTTAGGATAAAACCTAGAGTTCCATACAAAATCAGTGGATGCCTGAGGCTTTTTCTTGATTAGGAAAAGAGCTAGCTAAGCTTGATCTTTCTTTTCCTAGTGTAGATTCAGGGTAATGCCTTGTTGTTTGATTCATCTGATGGAAGTTGTAGTCTGTTATCCTACATATGCACTGGGAAAAATGGTAGCATTTTAGCTTTAGTTTTTAGCTAAAGCATGTGCTAAACCTGTCCGCTTTTCTTAGTTCAGGCAAAGCACGAGTTGTGAAAACCTACATGGGATTCCATTTTTGACCAATCAGCTGGTACTGATCAGTGATAAACTTACTGAATGGGCCAGAGCCCTTTAAACTATCAACTTGTTTATAACTTAATTCATAACAAATAGAAATGTATGGAATAAAATTTCTAATGCCAGGAGTAGTTAAGCTTGTAGGGGAACAACATATCTTTCATACCATTTAAATATTAATCCAGCCTTCAAAGAATCTGTCATTGTAATATAATTATGCTACTGTTCTCTCTCTCTCTCTCTCTCTCTCTCTCTCTCTCTGTTTGTGTGTGTGTGTGTGTGTGTGTGTGTATATATGTATATGTATATGTGTGTGTGTATGTATATATGTGTATATATATATATATAAAATATCCAACATTTTGAAAAAAATTATGTATTCTTTAATACCAGCACTCTGCTGAAGAATACTCCTCCATAGTCTTAGATTCTTCTCTTCATGAGAAAGTTGGACTGGCTTAACTAAAGGTGTTGTTCTAACATATGTAGTTGAATTCATACAAACCCATTTCTGGACACTTTTTTTTTTTCCCTCCCTTGAGTGGCTTAAAAAGATTTAAGCATCTGTTTGAACTAAATCAAAGTAAACCTGGCTTAAAATGAAATACACTGTCTTTTACAGCAATTAGTTCAACTTGTACAACTTCCTGTGGTCAACATTTTCTGACATGCTGTCTACAGACAGGCTTCTAAATCTGCATTTAGGTTCAAAAGTGAAAATTGCCTGACTTTTCAGAATTACTGAACCCCTGTAGCTCCCTGTGATACTGGAAAGTGAGATCACACATTTAAGAGACTAAATGTAGATTTGTGGTACTTAACTTTAGGCGCCGGGGCTTGAAGGTGTTGGATTTTATGTTTGACAGGTTTCAGAGTAGCAGCCATGTTAGTCTGTATTCGCGAAAAGAAAAGAAAAGGAGTACTTGTGGCACCTTGGAGACAGTTGGTCTCTAAGGTGCCACAAGTACTCCTTTTCTTTTCTTTTTGCGAATACAGACTAACACGGCTGCTACTCTGAAACCTGTCATTATGCAAGGCACTGAATTTAGCCGTATAGAGTGGAAATCTGTCAACTTCATGAAAAAACTCGTACAGATACAGATAGTCTCTAAGGTGCCACAAGTACTCCTTTTCTTTTTATGCTTATGGTTAAACAATTTTCACTCAGCTACTTTCTGCCTGTCTTTGAGTACTGGTTTAGTACTGGGTGGACCAATTAAGTCATTAATTTAAATGAGTTGATTTAGAACTAAAAACCTGCCCATGGATTTAAACCAGGTTGAGGCTTTGTAAAAGTAACTTAAAAAATTTGTGCTATTGCAAATGTAGATTAACATTTATGATGAGCTGCACTATAAATTGTAGTGCTGGGGAGTGGGTTTTTTAATACTACTGCTGGAAGGCTCTTATGACTTTTATAAAGCTGCTAGAGGCAGGCAACAGTACTGAAACTTAAGGCCCTAATCCTGCAAACACTTCAGTCACATAGTCCCATTGACTGCGGTGGGACTGTTCGTGCTCAGAGTTAAGCATGTGCAAGGGTGTTTGTAGTGTAGGGGGGGCTAATGAAGACTTTAGCATAAGGTCTGTCACTTCAAAACAAAATTGTTTGTTAATAATGCACAGTTGACTTTCAAAACATGATAAAGTTACTGTCCTCTTTTTTTATACACATGAGCCAAAAGTTTCAAATAGTAACCTGAAATCTGTATTTAAGAGATTTAAAAGCACAAATTCAAATTACAAACCCCTGATGGAGGAATACAGCCTGGTAAAGCATCTCCGCTTTCTGGACCTATGGAAGTTCACTATATCAGAAGGTGGTGTTGGTTGTAAATGTAGCACAGGCTATTACGGAAGTTACTGAGGCCCTGGACTTGTCTCTCTTCACCACAGATGTGCATTAAGTGTCAATTTTACTAGTAGAAAGCCTCTGTATAAATCTGAAATGCTAAGTAGGAAACGAAAACTGGTACTGAACTGCCTCTTCAATTTAAAGTTTATAAAATGGAGAAAGTAAAACTAGCAGCAAGTCTGATGTATGTCTTTAATTTTGTAAAATCATGATTTTTTTTTTTACATTGTTTCAGTATTTTACTGCAATCATGATGGATTAAATCTTCTCCCAGTCCAAAAAAAAAAAATGGAAGAAGTTGTTCATTTCAGTAGTAGGATCAAGTATCTTATTTGCTCTTAACATGATGTTGCGTTGGCCCAAAAAGGGGGGGAAGTGTGGAGAAATCATTTTAGAAGTGGCAAATGAAAGTGTGTAAGGTGATAGTCACTAATGTCACTTTATTTTTTTCCTCTGCACAGTCTGATACCTCTGGGGACTACGAGACCACACTACTGAGGATCTGTGGAGGGGATGACTGAAAGTAAATTCCTAAGGACCACAGGGCTATTGCTTTTCTGCTACCTACAGTAATGCTGCTTGTGAAGCTTTTTAAATGTTTAAGCAATTGTAAAATTGCAACATGCTGACTGCTTTCTCATCAAGTATCCTAATAAACAGATGTTTGTTTTTAGTGCATTTCTTCCAGCTGTTATCTAACCACCTGCTGGCATCTGGATAAACTGTGCTTAGACTATCAGAAGCCAGATCTTCCAGCTATACACAGTGCTCCCCTGTAAGCTAAAAGTCTGTCTGGAAATAGTTGCCATCTTTCTACAGCTGTACAGCATCAGAAAAAGTGATATTACCTCGGGGTGGTGGCAGAATACAAACCAATGGAAGGTCAATAAAGTTATTCCAAAGATAATCATTTATTTTATATATTTTTAGGGCTGTCAATTGCATTTAATGCATGCAATTAACTGAAAATATTGTGTGCAGAATTTTTAATTTTTTGGCACCGAATTCTCCTAGGAGTCAATATACTGATTTCAGTTACCACACAGAATAGAAAGTGGATAGTACTCACTTTATATTTTTGATTACAAATATATGCACTGTAAAAACGATAAACAAAAGAAATGGTATTTTTCCATTCACCTCAAACAAGTACTGCAATCTCTTTAGTGTGAAAGCGCAACTTACAAATGTAGATTTTTTTTTTTGTTCTGTTTAGTTACATAACTGCACTCAAACAAAACAATGCAAAACTTCAGAGCCTACAAGTTCACTTGGTCCTACTTCTTGTTCAGCCAATTGCTAAGACAAACATGTTTGTTTACTTTTATGGGAGATACTACTGCCTGCTTCTTTACAATGTCACCAGGTATTCACATGGCACTTTTGTAGCTGGCATTGCAAGGTATTTACATGCCAAATATGCTAAACATTTGTATGCCCCTTCATACTTCAGCCACTGTTCCAGAGGACATGCTTCCTGCTGAAGATGCTAGTTAATGCATTTTTTTTAAATTAAATGACACACTTCTCCCCCGAGGAGTTAAGTGTCTCTTGCTCTGTTTTATCCACATTCTGCCATATATTTCATGCTCTCAGAGTCTCAGATGATGACCCAGCACATGTTCTTTGTTTTAAGAA
This sequence comes from Dermochelys coriacea, assembly GCF_009764565.3. Classification (NCBI taxonomy): domain Eukaryota; kingdom Metazoa; phylum Chordata; order Testudines; family Dermochelyidae; genus Dermochelys; species Dermochelys coriacea. The sequence goes on from NC_050071.1 coordinate 15,445,356, forward strand.
CACTTTTTTTTTCACAGCTGATTTGACAAAACACAAAATATACCAATGTGAAATTTCTAAAGATAGCTACAGCACTTGACCCAATCTTTAAGAATCTGAAGTGCCTTCCCAAATCTGAGAGGGACAAGATGTGGAACGTGCTCTCAAGACTTCTGAAAGCAACATTCCAATGCAGAAACTACAGAACCCAAACCATCAAAAAAGAAAATCACCCTTCTGCTGGTGGCATCTCAGATGATGAAAATGAACATGCGTCGGTCCACACTACTTTGGATCATTGTCAAACAGAACCTGTCATCAGCATGGATGTATGTCCCCTGGAATGGTGGCTGAAGCATGAAGGGTGTTTAGCATGTCTGGCACGTAAATGCCTTAATACTGGCTACAACAGTGCCATCTGAATGCCTGTTCTCATTTTCAGGTAACATTGTAAATGAGAAGAGGGCAGCATTGTTTACATTTATGGGAAATTAAACTTGTTTGTCTGAGCAATTGGCTAAAGAAGAAGTAGGACTGAGTGGACTTGTAGGCTCTAAAGTTTTACATTGTTTTGGTTTTGAATGCAGTTACTTTTTGTAAATCTACATTTGTAAGTTCAACTTCCATGATAGAGATTGCACTACAGTACTTGTATTAGGTGAATTGAAATACACTTTTTACAGTATAAATATTTGTAATAAATATTAAATATAAAGTAAGCACTGTACACTGTGTTCTGTTATAGTTGAAATCAATATATTTGAAAATGTAGAAAACATCCAAAAATACTTTAATCGTGCTGTTAAATAATAGGATACCATTTATTTATCACAATTTTTTAAATCGCTTGACAGCCTTTTATTTATTGTGATCGCACCTATGAGCCCTGCTCAGGAGCCAACACCTTATTGTGCTAGGTACTGCACAAATGTGGCCAGATGCTGCATGAGCTGAAATGGTTGGAGACCTCAGACAGTTTATACACTTCAGCAATCGTTGACCTAGCATAAATATGGTCAGGGACCTGGACATTTAAGTATAGGAGACGCAACAAAGGTGGTTGCAACAAACAAATCAGGTGGTACAAGGTAACAATGAGGCAACAATGGTCAGCATATGTAGCCTGAGACTATGGAGACAAAATGTGATATGCGATGCAATTTGCATCAGTGTGTTCCAAGAGGACTCAAACAAATCAGAGGCAGGTACCAGTACAGCATACAACTGACCTCTACTGTCGTCTGCCTGCCAAAGGCTATCCCATTTGGGAGAAAGATGGTAGAGGGGTGGGAGGATATAGGTGGACTGGGAGAAATCCCTCTGTAAAATCATGGTGGACCCAGATCTCCCTGAATTTGTCTATCTTCTGAATATCATATTAGTCTCACTACACAGAGTTCATGTACATTCCTGACCAAATAAGTAGGTCAGAATCTATACAAGGGACATTTCAGATGAGAAAACTGAAGTTGTTCACTTTAAAATATCAACTGGTAAACAGAAGTGAAACTGGAACTGCAGTTGGACTGACCCTGCTAGGACTGAGACTACTGCAATTGGTTTCTTCTCTCAAAACCAGAAATACAAGTGCAGCTGCTGCAATTCACTTCCTTAATCCTTACTGTGATGAACAAGGCCTATTGGTAAGGGTGAACACTTGTTACCATATGGTTTCTGGAGTTTTTGCTAGGCCCCATTGGTTGTTGACTTAGTGCAGTTTGATGCAGCTTCCACAAGGTGGCAGGGTCATTTAATAGGGACTTATAATAAGCGGAATTGGGTTTGTTGGTTTTAAGAAGTTGTTTAAATTTTTTGGAGTTGTGGGGTTTGGGGGCTTTTTTTTGTCATAGGTGACTTCAACACAAAATTATAGTTTTAAAATGGTTGTAGGAATGGTTTTAGTGATTGACTGGTTTCAATGTATACACATGTCCATTAGAATTTTAGAATCCTCCTAGCCCCAATCCTGTTCCATTAAGAAAACGCTCAAATTCATGAACTTTCTGGCCTGGCCACTTGACACACCCTGGGTTCCAATTTTTTGTCCCATACCGGAATATGGTTTAACATGGGAATGTACCATGTTGAAGCAACAGAGACCACGGAGGATGGAGAGAGGGAGGATGACCTTACTTAATAATGTAAGTGCACGCATTTATTTTAACATGAAAGTTAACGTTGTATGCAGCAAAACTCAAACTATTTAAGAATAAGAATTTGTATAAATACCCCCACTCCCTTCCTTCTGAAATGGGTTGGGCTTGTTTAGAAGGGCAGTGCCACCTTTTCTTTTCTTTTTTTCTCCCCTCCCCCACCCATGAGACTTGGCAGCAGGGAGTGGGAGCCAACTTTCCTACATCAGAATGGTAGGGTTACATGACATGGTTCAAAAGTCTTAAGTTATTACACTATAGCTTTGTCGTATCTACAAGATGCTGTTTTTTAATGAATTCCTGTTGTGGTCTAAAACCTTGCCCCTCTGTAGAGAGACTTTCTAATTCATAGTAGCAGCCGTGTTAGTCTGTATTCGCAAAAAGAAAAGGAGTACTCGTGGCACCTTAGAAACTAACAAATTTATTAGAGCATAAACTTTCGTGAGCTACAGCTCACTTTATCGAATGCATTTGGTGGAAAAAACAGAGGGGAGATTGATATACACACACACAGAGAACATGAAACAATGGGTTTATCATACACACTGTAAAGAGAGTGGTCACTTAAGATAACCCATCACCAGCAGCGGGGGGGGGGGGGGGGGGGGGGGGGGGGAGGAGGAAAACCTTTCATGGTGACAAGCAAGGTACGCTATTTCCAGCAGTTAACAAGAATATCTGAGGAACAGTGGGGTGGGGTGGGGGGGAGAAATACCATGGGGAAATAGTTTTACTTTGTGTAATGATTCATCCATTCCCAGTCTCTATTCAAGCCTAAGTTAATTGTATCCAGTTTGCAAATTAATTCCAATTCAGCAGTCTCTCGTTGGAGTTTGTTTTGGAAGCTTTTTTGTTGAAGGATAGCCACTCTTAGGTCTGTGATCGAGTGACCAGAGAGATTGAAGTGTTCTCCAACTGGTTTTTGAATGTTATAATTCTTGACGTCTGATTTGTGTCCATTCATTCTTTTACGTAGAGACTGTCCAGTTTGACCAATGTACGTGGCAGAGGGGCATTGCTGGCACATGATGGCATATATCACATTGGTAGATGCACAGGTGAACGAGCCTCTGATAGTGTGGCTGATGTGATTAGGCCCTATGATGGCGTCCCCTGAATAGATATGTGGACAGAGTTGGCAACGGGCTTTGTTGCAAGGATAGGTTCCTGGGTTAGTGGTTCTGTTGTGTGGTGTGTGGTTGCTGGTGAGTATTTGCTTCAGATTGGGGGGCTGTCTGTAAGCAAGGACTGGCCTGTCTCCCAAGATCTGTGAGAGTGATGGCTCGTCCTTCAGGATAGGTTGTAGATCCTTGATGATGCGTTGGAGAGGTTTTAGTTGGGGGCTGAAGGTGATGGCTAGTGACGTTCTGTTATTTCCTTTGTTGGGCCTGTCCTGTGGTAGGTGACTTCTGGGTACTCTTCTGGCACTGTCGGTCTGTTTCTTCACTTCAGCAGGTGGGTATTGTAGTTGTAGGAATGCATGATAGAGATCTTGTAGGTGTTTGTCTCTGTCTGAGGGGTTGGAGCAAATGCGGTTATATCGTAGAGCTTGGCTGTAGACAATGGATCGTGTGGTATGATCTGGATGAAAGCTAGAGGCATGTAGGTAGGAATAGCGGTCAGTAGGTTTCCAATATAGGGTGGTGTTTGTGACCATCGCTTATTAGCACCATAGTGTCCAGGAAGTGGATCTCTTGTGTGGACTGGTCCAGGCTGAGGTTGATGGTGGGATGGAAATTGTTGAAATCATGGTGGAATTCCTCAAGGGCTTCTTTTCCATGGGTCCAGATGATGATGATGTCATCAATGTAGCGCAAGTAGAGTAGGGGCATTAGGAGACGTGAGCTGAGGAAGCGTTGTTCTAAGTCACGGCTAACCTGGTGGCTGAACTTTGTGACTTTGTCCTCACCCATAACTATTTCACATTTGGGGACAATGTATAGCTTCAAATCAGCGGCACTGCGATGGGTACCCGCATGGCCCCACAGTATGCCAACATTTTTATGGCTGACTCATAAAAGGCTCGTTCACCTGCGCATCTACCAATGTGATATATGCCATGTGCCAGCAATGCGCCTCTGCCATGTACATTGGTCAAACTGGACAGTCTCTACGTAAAAGAATGAATGGACATAAATCAGACGTCAAGAATTATAACATTCAAAAACCAGTTGGAGAACACTTCAATCTCTCTGGTCACTCGATCACAGACCTAAGAGTGGCTATACTTCAACAAAAAAGCTTCAAAAACAGACTCCAACGAGAGACTGCTGAATTGGAATTAATTTGCAAACTGGATACAATTAACTTAGGCTTGAATAGAGACTGGGAATGGATGAGTCATTACACAAAGTAAAACTATTTCCCCATGGTATTTCTCCCCCCCACTGTTCCTCAGATATTCTTGTTAACTGCTGGAAGTAGCCTACCTTGCTTGTCACCATGAAAGGTTTTCCTCCTTTTCCCCCCCTGCTGCTGGTGATGGCTCATCTTAAGTGATCACTCTCCTTACAGTGTGTATGATAAACCCATTGTTTCATGTTCTCTGTGTGTGTGTATATCAATCTCCCCTCTGTTTTTTCCACCAAATGCATTCGATGAAGTGAGCTGTAGCTCACAAAAGCTTATGCTCTACTAAATTTGTTAGTCTCTAAGGTGCCACAAGTACTCCTTTTCTTTCTAATTCATCTAACCCTGGACACTTTGGCCAGTCCTAAACAGCATGTAACATGAAAAGTTCTCATCACCCCGTCCTTCAGGCTTCAAGCCTAGCATGACCATGCTAGTATACATTACAGTAGGAACTGGAGTACAAGAGGACTTAGTTTTGGAAGTATCCATTTTGGGATACTTAAGCTCCTTGGCAACACAAGACCAAGCCACAGGATGATTTTTATGGTCCAGTTACTGGACTGGGAATCGGGAGATAACTTAATCTGTAGCTCGGCTTCCCTTTTTGTGCCACGGGGAGTGATATCTTCACAACATTCCTGTTAAAAGTTGTTTGCGAAGCATATGGAGATCCTGGGATGGAAGGTGCAATATGTAAATTAAGTGTGCTATTAACATCCTACCAGGGACAGTCCAATCCTTGTGCAGTAAATGTATGTATTGCACTACATTTTACCATGAATGGGCCTTTCAGATGAGTTAAACACCAGACATCATCTATGGAGGCTATATATCGTGGTGTGCTTTAAAATGATGATTAGCTTTTGGTGCTCACTTAGATTAGAACTTATCTCATATTCCCCATGTCTGAATAACTTTGACCACTGATCGTCTGATATCAGAAAAATTATTTCTAAGATCTTTCATTAAATTGTATGTATTTTCTAGTACTTCGGCAACGTTACCCAGTTCTTGTTTTTCCATCAGCAACATTTTGGACACTACACTTATTTCTTCCAGAATTTTAGTCTGAAAAACAATCACAAGAACGACACTGAAGCTTTGTAAATGTTTACGTAAAGGATGAAGCTTTGTCTCACTCTTTGGGCTTACTGGTCTTCAGAATAATTTGAGCCAAGGCTTTCAGTATAGCTCTGTGTGGATATCTCAAGGCAACCCAAGGCCAGCATATAGGACAAAGTGTTTTCAGAAGTAGGCTAAGTTTGCTTACAAAAGAAGGAAGCAAAGACCATCAGTTAATACGATGGCCAAAAAAAGATAGAATTTCTCAACTAAATCATAAAAGTTTTGAAATTCTGTGATTGTCGGTACTGAATGGTTTAACTCTAGATGCAAATTGTATGCAACAGAATGCCCATATCTTGCATTAGATTTTTCTCAGCCATTCTTGCTTGTATACTAGAATAGATTCCACTTATATTCATAGTGCCATTCAGCTCTCTGTCCTTATCGTCATTTCAATAGTCCTAGACCATTGTCTTGCATGCTCACAATATTATTCTCAGGATTAGGACCAGATTGTCCACTCACTTAATGAAATCCTGGAAAGCTCTTGTTAATATTTATTTTGGCAGGATGCCTTTTGTCTTTTTCTATGGCAACCTACCGAAAACTTTGGCTTATTTGGTTGACCTTGAATAAGTCCTGGGGTGTGTTGATTATCACTGATTCTTGATGTCCTTAATTTTCTGTAACCTAGTCTGATAGCAACCATATGATCTTGTTTTGAATTTCGGGGCTGAGGTTCGTTGTTGGGCTGTTTGGCTTCCTTATGAATTCTTCAGGAGCATATTTGGCCAATAGTTCAACAGTAGACAAAAAGCTGCCATTGTTTGTTGGTGAAGCAATCTTCCTTTCCTTATTTTTGATTAAAGATCTTCACCAGTGTTACTATGCAAACATCACTGATCAGATACTCAGCAAGCTTCAAAATATACATCTGGATTGTCATCACTATTTCAAGGTAAATGCTATCGTCTCTCATTCCACTTAGCCATGCCGAGTAATCAGAATTATTTTCCCGATTTCCCCCAAAAGCCAACAGTGTTGGCAGTAACGTTTGTCCAGCACAGGAGAATAGCATAACCAGGTTTGTTTTTGTTTTGTTTTGTTTGTTTTTTTGATTCCAGCCTTCTACACAGTTTCATAATATGTTGAAAAGCATTGATTTGGCTTAGTGGTCCTTTAAGTTGACAAGGGCCATGTTTTACAGTAAAACGTTTCTGTTCCTAACTTCGTTTCAGCACTAAGTTTTTACTTGTCAGTGGGATTTTCTCTAAACAACTCGGTTTGAACTTCAATGGAATTAAGACATCCTTGGTTGCTGCAGGTTAATATTTTCATTCTGAACCAAGTCTGCTCCTTGAACACTATCCAGTTCAAATGCCTTGTGCTATTGGAATTAAAAACATTTTCAACAGTTGCTGTCATAATCTTCCATGATTTTGTCACTGGCAGTTGAAGCTGTCATGGGCACATCAGCTGTAGTGACACTTTGCCACAAAATGATGATGATTTTTAAAAACTTTGCATTTGCTCCTGTCATAAATATAAAAGGAAGGGTAACCACCTTTCTGTATACAGTGCTATAAAATTCTTTCTGGCCAGAGGCAAAACCCTTTCACCTGTAAAGGGTTAAGAAGCTAAAGTAACCTTACTGGCACCTGACCCAAAATGACCAATAAGGGAACAAGATACTTTCAAATCTGGAGGTGGGGGGCGGGGGGACACAAAGGGTTGTCTGCCTGTCTGTGTGATGCTTTTGCCGGGAACAGATCAGAAATGCAAGCCTTCCAACTCCTGTTAAGTTAGTAAGTAATCTAGCTAGAATATGTGTTTTGTTTAATGACTGGTAAAATAAGCTGTGCTGGAGGGAATGTATATTCCTGTTTTTGTGTCTTTTTGTAATTTAAGGTTTTGCTTAGAGGGATTATCTATATTTTGAATCTGATTACCCTGTAAGGTATTTACCATCCTGATTTTACAGAGGTGATTCTTTTAACTTTTCTTTAATTAAAATTCTTCTTTTAAGAACCTGATTGATTTTTCATTGTCCTTAAGATCCAAGGGTTTGGATCTGTGTTCACCTGTACCAATTGGTGAGGATTATTATCTAGCCTTCCCCAGGAAAGGGCTTGGGGGGGATATTTTGGGGGAAGATGTCTCCAAGTGGTCTCTTTCCCTGTTCTTTGTTTAAAATGCTTGCTGGTGGCAGCATACTGTTCAAGGACAAGGCAAAGTTTGTACCTTGGGAGAGGTTTTTTTTGTTTTTTTGTTTTTTTAACTGAAGCTGGTAAGAAATAAGTTTAGGGGGTCTTTCATGCGGGTCCCCACATCTGTACCCTAGAGTTAAGAGTGGGGAAGGAACCTTGACAGCTCCCTACTCTTCTTTTGTTTCTTGAATTTAGTAGCTCCAGTCAGTTGTTTCAATGTTTTAAAAACAGTGCATAAATTTCTAAATACAAAGAAATACAGTGCTTACTGGCAGTGAAGTAGTGTTAAGTTTAAATTTCTGCAGGGCTCCTGCACTATATCTCAAGTTGGTAATTTTGACACATGTGAGAGTCTCCAAAATCTGTCTTGTGTGTGATGTCACCATAAGACAAAGCACCCATATTCAAAATCTAACTAACATTTCACCAGTAAATTTTATCTAATTGAAAATCTGTGCAACAGGAGTTGAGACTTCACATATATTAGCAATAAATATACATCATATGAACCTAAAACATGTAATTTAGCTTTTTTTATACCAAACTTTAAGTAGCACGGCACATCCAAAGTACACATATAACTAGTCAAAAAGCTCGAGCCTGCAGTCAACATTAAGTTACTCCAGTTTCAAGCTAGTGTAACTCTATTGGAACTAAACAAATGGATTTATGTGGCTGTAAAAGGGGAGTAATGCAATGGGGAATCTTTTTAGCTGAACCCACAATTTTGTGCATGGAAGAACTTGCAATGTGAGTGCAAACAGCATTTGCTTTGCTTTTGCCAGTCATGTAGCTGGGCACCAAATGCAAACAAGTCTCACAAATATACAGACCGCTCTTGAAAACTTGGTCTGTGTCACAGAAACCAGACAGGGATGCTGTGACCTAATATACTGAGTATCATCACCACTCACTCAAATTTAGCCTGGCAGCCTCCTCTTCATGACAGATAAGCAGCTGGGACAAACCTAAATGGCACTTCCAGCCCCAGATGCGATGCTATTGAATTTGGCCCTACCAGCCGTCCATTGGACAGCGGTGCAGTGGAGCCAATTTGAGTGAGTGGTGTTCTGACTCTCTGCTTTAGGTGAAGTCCTTGAGTGTGGCTCCATCTGGTTGGGACCTAATACTTTGTGGGCCCAGGCATGACTGCATCACTTGCACCATTGTAGCTACCTATTAGTGTATATAGCTTGTGACATGCTTTCTTTGAAACCATATTGCTGAATGAAAGTCAATAATTATCTTCCTGGATAACCATGACTACCTAAACATCTCAGTATTTCACGTGTCCATCTTGAGGGACATTATGAGCATTGGAGGGAATAAAGTTTAAATGAAACGGAGGAATTCTCAGAAACTGCTATTCAAGGAATGAGGATGCATTGAAGTTCACTGCCATCATTCTCCCTGCCTGTTGAAATGAATTTTAAACTCTGAATTGAGACAAATAAAGGGCACCCTCTTCACAGACATGTTTGCTATAGTGTGAATGGAGCATGACACAGCTTCCTTGTTTTAGCAACAAACATTTTACTTGTACTGTATAACTCCTTATTGTGATGATGGCTTTGGGTGCCCGCCATCCAGGCTTCAACTTGGAGAATGGTAGTTAGTTAATAGACTACGCACAGCCAGCTGTGGAGAAGGCTGCTTTAAGTGGAGGGTAGCAGAGAAGAGGAATTTCACAGACACTGGCAATGATGGAGTGATGATTTCATTAAAAAGCCCTACAACACAACCAACAAAAAGTATTTAAAGTGGGGACTTTCCCTCATTCACTGACCAATTTAAAAAAAAAAAAACAAAAAAAAAACAACCCAACCTGGTAGTGCCAGTCTTGTGGCTTCTCTTCAAGTACAGCGCTGTAGTGATGTCGATATACCGAGAGATCTGTAGTATAGACCTGGCCTTGAAGTAGGAGTCTCATGTTCCTTCACCAGCAGAACCCTCCTTCAGTGGGACACCCAGCTAGAAAGAGCTGTCAACTAACCAATTGTCTCCATTATCAAAGACTCAATACAGAATGTGGTGATGGTTGAATTACTTTAACCGTAGAAAGCATGGAGCCATTCAGGAGTTCTATTAAAATTAGATCATATCGTTCAGTAACCACAATGGACCAGGGGAACTGCATAAAAAGAACAATGGGCCTTACAAGGCAGAACTTGCAGGTAAAACTATTTCCCCATGTTTTATTCCACCCCCCACTGTTCCTCAGATGTTCTTGTCAACTGCTGGAAATGGCCCACCTTGGTTATCACTACAAATGGTTTTTCTCCCCCCCCCCCCCCCGCTGGTAATAGCTCACCTTAAGTGATCACTCTCGTTACAGTGTGTATGGTAACACCCATTGTTTCATGTTCTCTATATATATAAATCTCCCAACTGTATTTTCCATTGAATGGATCCGATGAAGTGAGCTGTAGCTTACGAAAGCTTATGCTCAAATAAATTAGTTGGTCTCTAAGGTGCCACATGTACTCCTTTTCTTTTAGGTGTGATTAAGGCTATCTACCAAACATTTCTTCTTACAGTAGTTATCTTAGGCCATGTCTACACTAGTGAACTTACAGCAGCACACCTGCAGTGATGCAGCGGCGCCACTGTAAGATTGCTCATGTAGCTGCTCTATGCCGAAGGGGGAGAGCTCTCCCGTCGATGTAATAAACGAGCCGTGGTAACTATGTCAGCGGGAGAAGCTCTGTGACATAAGTTTTGCTGATGTACACAGTAGTGTAGACATGGCCTAGTGAATACTTTTGACATTCTCAAACCAAATATTTAAATCCTGGCAGGGTCATATCAGCCCTTCTGATGTAGTACCATGTAGCTGACCTTGTGGTCTTTCAGATAAAACCTTAAGAACATGCTTCCCATCTGCTAAGTCTAGTATACTATTTGCATGGAGATTCTGGTGAGTAGGGTATTCTTCCAAGCACTGAACTAATCAATGAATGAATTTAATAACGATTCATCAGGGAATGATCCCAGCTTCCAACACAGTGACCAATATTTTCCAAAGCAACTGATGACTTAGGGTGCCTGATATTTAATTTAATGTAATGGGGCCTGATTTGCAGAAAGTCCTAAGCACCTGCTCTCTGAAAAAAATCAGACCCATTATAAAGTATCTCAAGTTGGGTGCTAAAAGAAAAAGCCCCCAAAATCTCTAGTCACTTAGAAAAGTCTTCGTCATTTTTTTTTAAGCAGCTTGTGTAATTTTAAACATTAGAAATTTGGAAAGGGGAGAATTGACATAATTATTTCATGTTCAGCACACCAATAAGTGATCCATTTGATAAGTATGTGTAATAGGGTGACTGTATATAACATGTAGATTCTTGTTAAAAGTGCAATTACGTCTATTAAAATTCCTCGTTTTAAGGTGCAGATATACCTAATGAACTTATGGTCTAGGAAACTGTTGGCTTACTCTGCATTGTGAATCATTTTGTTTATGCCCAGCTAACATTGGGATTAAATTATCCCTCCTAAATCAGGTTCACCAAGTGAGTATAGAACAAAGTCTAGCACTCACCTTGCAGTGATACATTTTGAGCAACTGCTCATTGTTTAAATGCCATAAAACCAGAATTTGGAGTGGTGGCTTTTCAAACTGAGGGTGAATTTTATACATAATCTTTTTTACCCAAGAAGAGGAGTAAGTTGTTCCACTAGAATTTTCTTAGTGTAAGAAAAATGACCCTGTTTATATCTCCTCCTAGAGAGAGAAATAGCCCTGAAAAAGCTCATTAGTGTTTGCATCAGCTCTTGAGTTCCCAGATTTCTCAATCAAATGACTAAAAACATAGCCATATACAGTTTGAGACAGGTGAGTCAAGAGCTTGGCCTTAAAAAATAAAAACTACTGTATCACAGTATCCCTAGTAAAAGGTGCGGCTTGTCTACACTTGAAATGCTATAGCAGCACAGCTAGTCCTCTGCCAACCTATACCAACTGGAGGGGCTCTCCCATTAGTATAGGTAATCCACCTACCTGAGAGGTGGCAGCTGAGTTGAGGAAGAATACTTCCACCAACATAGCACTGTCTGTTTCCTAGAGCCCAGGCTGCACCCCGAGCCCAACTGTCTACACCTTAGTGAACCACCCCATAGCTTGAGCCTGAGTCAGCTGGCACAGGCCAGCCATGAGTTTTTAATTAGTGTAGGCATCCCTTTAGTCTTGCACTTAGGAAGGAAGAACCCCATGCACTGCTACAGGCTGGTGACTGACTGGCTAAGCAGCAGTTCTGAAGAAAAGGACCTGGGGATTACAGCAGACGAAAAGCTGGATATGAGTCAGCAGTGTGCCCTTGTTGCCAAGAAGGCCAATGGCATATTGGGCTGTATTAGTAGGAGCATTGCCAGCAGAACGAGGGAAGTGATTATTCCCCTCTATTGGGCACTGGTGAAGCCACACCAGGAGTATTGTGTCCAGTTTTGGTCCTCATACTACAAAGGGATGTGGACAAATTGGAGGGAGTCCAGCGGAGGGCAATGAAAATGATTAGGGGCTGGGGCACATGACTTACGAGGAGAGGCTTAAGGGAACGGGGGTTATTTAGTCTGCAGAAGAGAAGAGAGAGGGGGGATTTGATAGCAGCCTTCAACTGCCTGAAGGGGGTTCCAAAGAGGATGGAGCTAGGCTGGTCTCAGTGGTGGCAGATGACAGAACAAGAAGCAATGGTCTCAAGTTGCAGTGGGGGAGGTCTAGATTGGATTTCAGGAAACACTATTTCACTAGGAGGGTGGTGAAGCACTGGAATCAGTTACCTAGGGAGGTGGTGGAATCTCCATCGTTAGAGGTTTTTAAGGCCCAGCTTGACAAAGTCCTGGCTGGGATGATTTAGTTGGTGTTGATCCTGCTTTGAACAGGGGATTGGACTAGATGACCTCCTGAGGTCTCTTCCAACCCTAATATTCTATGATTCTATCTACACAGCAGCTGGGAGTTGAAATTCCCAGTTCACGTAGATGTATGTCATCTGCTTGAGCTAGTGCACTACAAATAAATGTGTCTATGGCAGCACAAACAGCAGCTGGGGCTAGCTGCCTGAGTGCATACTAGGATCTCAGCTGGGATTGTGCTCTGGCAGCTAGCCCTTTCTGCAACCCATGCCCCTGCAACCACACTGCTATATTTAGTGTATTAGCATGAGCTGAATTAGTGCTTGTAAGTCTGCCCAAGCTGGGAAATTACACTTCCCAACTGCAGTGGACATCTAGCCTGAGACAGCTATCAGACTGAATTCTTGACATTACTGAATGTGTCAAGTGTTCAGCGGTTTGTTAAAGGAAAGCAATAACCACCAGATTAGAGTTTTTGTTACACAGTTGTATAATTGTTGGTTTCGGTTTTAGTAAGAGGCACCTTTCTATGTGAAATGGACAAAATTCTCAGCACATGAAGTCTGAATAATCCTGTTCTTGCATTTTAGATCTGCATTTGAGCAGCACCCCAGCTAGTGAAAGTCGGCCTCAAAGACAAGGTTGATTTACAATAGTGAAGGATCTGTTCCATTCTTTATATACAGAAGCTTTTATTGATAAAGGGAGAAAATGAGAAATGACTCTCCTTGACTCTCTTTCTCTGGGTTCCATTACCCAAGGTGAACAATTTAAGGTGGTTGGAAGGTTAGAATGCCTTGGACGAATCAGTCTTTCACCACAACTGCTTACTGTGAATTATGCAAGTTCCTCTCTTACTTTATATTTAGGCACGGAAATCTACAGATCTGATCTCAGAAAAGCTTTTGGACCGCAACAGTAATGCGTTGTATATACAGCGTCTTTACTTTGGTGTTAAGTGCATTGCAGATTAATCTACAGGGAAATGCAGCCACTTGTGGTAGTGAAAGCATGGCAGACATTCTGTGCTAGCAACATAATATAACCAAGTGTTTTGGAAGGAAAGTAAAGGATAACTTGTTGAACTGAAATTGTAAGTACTATGAGTGGGCAGAATGTAAATGTTTCTCCTACCCAGCAATTCCTGACAAGCCTCAGTTGTTTCTTTGTAATGATTAGTCTTAAATAGAACTATGAAACATTTTTTTTGTGCCTTGGATCTTTACTAAGTGGTTACGTTTGGGGTTGGATTTTTCAAAGCTGCCAAAGGAATTTGGACAGCCAGTTCCCATTAGAAATTAGCTGGGTGTCCAGATTTCCTCAGCAACTCTACAAAGCCCATCCTTAAAGCTTTATCTGGATGTTGCTGACTTTCATCTAGATGCATGTCAAAACTTTAGCAATCATACACAGGGTTTATTCCTTCCTTCATTGACATGCAGCCATCTCTGGGCATGCCATGTGTTACTGTGAAAAGAAGAGCTGTAACTTATCTAGTCAAAGCTCTAGGGTTGTCGGCACATAGTCAGGGAGACAGAATTCCTCTAACACATTTAATACATTTTCATAGGACTCTGTGATTTCATCCATATTCCCTTCTGGTGCAAGGATACTTAAAAGGATTGCATCAGATAAAGGGAGTAAAATAAAAAGGTGCATCATTGGGGGTTTTTTTTTTTTTTGCTTGAGGTTTGCAGAAGAACATTTTTGCTCCACCATCAGAGAAGGTGACACTTAGACCTAACATCCCAAAACAAGAATGGAATTTAATGAAAAAAATAAAGCACAGAGCTGAAATGGTTTACTGCAAAAGTTATTTCCTCTGCAAAGTGCCTGTGTCACCTTTAAAAAAATGCAAATCCAAATGCATCCGATGAAGTGAGCTGTAGCTCACGAAAGCTTATGCTCAAATATATGTTAGTCTCTAAGGTGCCACAAGTACTCCTTTTCTTTTTGCGAATACAGACTAACATGGCTGCTACTCTGAAACCTGTGTCACCTTTCTTCTCTTGGTTTAAAAACAAAACTAAGGTTAATGTGGGTGGAAACTGTTCTATATATACAGTAAAAAGTGAGAGTTTGATTGATTTAGTTCCAATTTTGGTTCATTTTCTATTCAGCTTTGTCACACTGTAGGTTCCCTCCTCTTTAAAGCAAATCTGAATTGGAGGTTGGTCCAGCAGGGTTTATTTTGTTTTGTTTTTGAAAAAAAAATTGTTGTCTTGTGTTCATCCATCTCTAAACACCCCCTTAAGTTTTGGGAACTCTTTTTTTGTGTGAAGCGCAAAACCCCTGCCTCCCCCAATAAAAAAACAAACAAACAACTACTCCTTAGATCCTTTGGCATGTGCGTTTAATTTTGGCTGGATTGAAACCCCACTCTGGATTTCCCACTGTAAACTTGTAGGCATAAAAGGCACCAGTAGCAGTTCTGTGGCATAAATAGATGCCAAATAACTAGGCTGTGGCAAACCTTTTACTTTGGTCCAACATCTTGCTGTATCTTACTAAATCAGCATCCATAGCTTTGTTTTCTCTGAAATTCAGCTCTGCTAAAACAGAACCGGGTATTGGCAGGTAAGTGCATTCCTGCAACTAGAACTAATAAATACAGATTCATAGAGACTTCTTGATAGGAATTTTCTCCACGAAAGCTAATGGACACGGAAAGGGACAATTTTCAGAATGGGGATAAAGCTGCTAAGGTCGCTCTTGTTAGTATTAATGCACTGATGTGCCAACCCCTCTAATCACTGTGCTGAATTGCCCAAAACCACCTCCCTTCTCCAATTCACATTATACAGAGGGGAAATTTTTTCTGACTCATCTAGAGTGCTTTCACTTCTCTTAAAAGGAAAATACCTACCATAGATAAATAGTTCAACTGTCCCCTGCATGCACTTAACTAGAGCTGGTCAAAAATGTTCCAAGGGAAAATGCCATTTCATCTAAATCAAAACTTTGCTACGGGATTGTTGATTTTCGATGAAATTTTGTTTAGAAAGAAGTTGAAGAAGAGCATTTTGCTCTTTTTTGAGAGGGATGTTTCCATTTTCATTTCAAAACAACTTTGGAAATTTCATTGTATTTTAAATTTAAAGTAATAAAATGTTGAAATCTGAGCAGAATTTTATCAAAATGGAATCTTTCGATTGATCCAAAACAATTTTTTTGCAGATTTTTAGTTTTGCAGGCAATTTTGAAAATTTGGTTTCATTCCGTTGAGAACTTTTGGAAAGGTTGGAATTTCTACTGGATCAGAAATTCCAAGTTTCAATGAGCTTTACTCTTTGCACTCATCTGAATTCCTAGACTGCTCTTGTATCAGTGTCCTGGTTCCATACTACAGAGATAGGGAGTAACTAGCAATAATAGAGATCTAAATCCCACTTCTCTTCCCTTCAAAGAAGGGTGCCAATAGCAACTTTTACTAAATACCATTGCCTGATAGACAAGTGATTATCAAAGTTCAATAGTTTGGAGTGCATATACCTGGCAGTGGTAGTGTTGTTCATACTTTTTAGATTGATCCTAAAGTCAGCTCTGCAAAGGTCTACATGTACTCTCTGCGCTCAACCCTAAATTGTGCACAGCTAAAGATAGACGCGCACATAATTACCATGGTTGCATGTACACTAGTGGGTCACTGGATATCCAAAATGATGTGGGTGCAGGTCTAAAGCCCTCACCTGAGTATGTAGTTAAGAATTTGCACTGATGAAATAGGTATTTTCATACACAAATAAAGGTTTAGTAAATCTTGCAGCATCAGATTAGGCACCTGCCTTGGAAAATATGGTGCTAACTGACAAAGTAATCTCTCACTTGTGTCCATATAGAGTTTGTGCTTCCATCACTGATTAAATATTTTGCACTTTAGTGGATAACTTAGTCAGGACAGTCTTTCAGCACTCCTGTACAAGGGCACATTAATTTTGTCATGTGGCTCAGATATCCTAGCTATGTCGGAGGACCAGAAAAAGCTAGCAATGCAACACAACACGTGGGAAGAACTGTGCTACTGAGAGTCCTGTATTGCCAGCAAAGAGTCACTTGTCGTGCACAATAGCTGCTGGCAGAGTATTTATATGTCAGCAGTGGGAGAGCTGCCAATGAAAGCAAACTAGTTTGAGTCCGCCATTGATGGCCATCTGAAAACTGCCTTTCACCAGCCGAAAATGAAAAAGGATGACTTGACAGAATGGATAATGGACTTCTATGCACCAGCACCACCACAACACAAAAGGCTGGATGGGGCATGCCGCTTGCGTGTGTCCTAAAGCCAACTTTCCTCTGCAAGCGAGAAATCCTGCACTTCAGACAACAAAGGTTTCAACTAAGTCTGTAAAACTGAGGTTGAACTGAAGTCGTTGTTACGCGTTGGAGATGAGAGTTAAAGTGCAGAACTCCTTGAAAGTCAGAAGTCTTGACTGGAGGAGCAATCTATATACTTGAAATGTCAACCACTTGTTGTTGCAAGAATGATTGGGATTACATAGTTTCTTCAGTTTCACTTTGGCACGGAGATCCCCTGGCATTTAACACAGTAAAAGTTACCGTGGGACAGTGACAACTGATGCACATGAAATCTCAACTATTTGCCAACACTTTTGCAGTAGGGAAAGCCACACTTTTTGATTCACATTTGGATGCTTGTGGAGGAGAACACCGCAGCCCAGGGACAGTTGGAGAACTGGCTACAGATGGCTCGTTAACTCTGCCAAACGCTTGCAAAGGATTTTGCTTTTCCAGCTGGTAGAGCATGTTTCATTTGTATGTTGCTTAGGTGCTGCTAGAGGGTGGGCCAGAACATCAACCTGCATCTGAGCACCCTGAACCATTGAAAACCTGATCAGGAATTTGTGGGTTAGCCACTCCCTTGTTTTTACAATGATACAGAAGAACAGTAGTAGCCTAGTACTTTTAGAGGGTAGCTGCCTCCCTTCCATTTCACATTGCAGGTTTTAAAAGCCCTTAGACTTGAGCCTCAATCTGTTGTAACAAACCACATTCACCAGTAGCTGCTGTTTAAATTGACCTCTTGAGTGTTAATGTGTCTCTGCTCTGACTTAGTGAGACAGGACAGGATCTGAGAGGACCTAAGTGATGATGACATTGGAGGGAAAGAGCAGCTATTTACAGGTAGCTGCCACTCATAGGTTTCCAGCTGCCTTGCTATACTGAAGAAAAATCCTCTCTGCTGCAAAAATCCAGCACAGTGCCTGTCTGTGACCCCATTTTAAATTGCAGCAAGGTGTTATGGAGCGGGGGGGTCCCAAAGCACAAGTTTCAGGAGGAGGTGGAGCAGGAAATACTAGCCTCCAATGACAGGCTGCTAGCACTGAGGAGGATTTGGTAGCATTTTATACCTGCTTTGCTCCAGAGGAAACAAGGTGCCCAGCAGTGGTGAGCAGGTCTGTCATGTCCCTACACTACCCTGCCAGCGGCAATTAGCAATACTAAGGGCTTGTGTCATAACCATACAGCTAAAGGTAGCCTAGAATTCCTCCTTACCTGTAAAGGGTTAAGAAGCTCGGATAACCAGGTTAGCACCTGACCAACAGGATCAATGGAGAAAGATTTCAGAGTAGCAGCTGTGTTAGTCTGTATTCGCAAAAAGAAAAGGAGGACTTGTGGCACCTTAGAGACTAACAAATTTATTTGAGCATAAGCTGTCGTGAGCTACAGCTCACGAAAGCTTATGCTCAAATAAATTAGTTAGTCTCTAAGGTGCCACAAGTCCTCCTTTTCTTAATAGAGAAAGAAAATACTTTCAAATCTTGCAGGGGGAGGGAAGGTTTTTTTTGTTTGCTCTTTGGGGGTGGGGGTGTGTTTTCTCTCTTGGGACTGAGGGGCCCAGACAGAAATCCATCTTCTCCAACCCATCCCAATCCAAGTCTCCAATATTGAAACCAGGTTTCAGCGTAGCAGCTGTGTTAGTCTGTATCCATAAAAAGAAAAGGAGTACTTGTGGCACCTGAGAGACTAACAAATGTATTAGAGCATTAGAATGCTCTAATACATTTGTTAGTCTCTAAGGTGCCACAAGTACTCCTTTTCTTTTTTTAATATTGCAACCAGTATAGGTAAGCCAGGCAAGGCGGATTAGTTTCTCTTCTGTTTTTCTTGTGAATTTTCCCTGTGCTAAGAGGGAGGTTTATTCCTGTTTTAAATAAATTTGTTAGTCTCTAAGGTGCCACAAATACTCCTTTTCTTTTTCCTGTTTTCTGTAACTTTAAGGTTTTGCCCAGAGGGGAATCCTCTGTGTTTTGAATCTGAATACCCTATAAAGTATTTTCCATCCTGATTTTACAGAGATGATTTTTACCTTTCTTTTCTTTGAATAAAATCCTTCTTTTAAGAACCTGACTGATTTTTTCTATTGTTCCAAGACCCAGGGGTTTGGGTCTGTGATCGTTTTGTAACCAATTTGTTAGGATATTATTCTCAAGCTTCCCCAGGAAAGGGGGTATAAGGGCCTGGGGGGATTGCTGGGGGAAGAGGAACTCCAAGTAGTCCTTTTCCCTGGTTCTTCGTTAAATCAGTTGGTGGTGGCAGCATTACTTAAACCCAAGGTACAAGGGAGAATTTGTGCCTGGGGCACTTTTAACCTAAGCTGCTAGAAATAAGCTTAGGGGGTCTTTCATGCGGGTCCCCACGTCGGTACCCTAGACTTCGAGTGGGGAGGGAACCCTGGCAGCTTGTCTATGCAAACACTGGTGCACATCTACCTTGCTACACACTGCATGTCCATGTGGACCCTGCTGCCATGCCCTTGTGCACTTTGATCTATCGCAGCAGCTCTCAAACTGGGGGTTGTGATCCTGTTTTAATGCGGTCGCCAGAGCTGTCTTAGACCTGCAGGGGTCCGGGGCCAAAGCCTGAGCCCTACTGCCTGGGGCTGAAGCTGAAGCCCAGGAGCTTCAGGGCTAAGGTTACAGGCCCTCTGCCTGCAGCTGAAGCCCTTGGGCTTTGGCCCCCCGCACCCTAGGTGGTGGGGTTCAGGTGGGCTCGGGCTTCGGTTCCCCCCCTCCTGGGGTCATGTGGTAATTTTTGTTGCCAGAAGGGGGTCACGGTGCAATGAAGTTTGAGAACCCGTGATTTGAAACAGGACTAGCTCCAAGCTCACTAGGAAATTTGTTAGTGCGTGGCAGCAGGGTCCACATGGTCATAGTGCGCAGCAGGCTAGTCCAAGGTCGATTTACACTCCAAGTGTTCATCTAGACAAGCCCTAGGTCTGCTTCTCTAACGAAGCTTTGAACAAACAACCCTCCCCCCCGCTGTATTTACCAAAGTGCAAACTAGTCAGACGCTGAGTGGAGCAAGCAGTGGGGAATGCTCTCATTCATGGAGTTTTAATCACATTTTATTATTCGTTACTTGTATAAAGATAGTGCTTAGACATGATCTACCAAAACATAACAGTCACTGCCCTAAGGCAATTGTCATCTGAATAGATCATAATAATAGTTAGCAGGCTTCATCAGTAGATCTCAAAGCACTTTTCAAGGGGCAGCATTATTAGCCCCTTTTTGCAGATGGGGAAACTGAGGCACAGAGCAGTGATGTGACTTCCCTAGGTCAACTAGTAGCAGAGCCAGAAGTTGAATCTGGATCTCCTGAGTCCTAGTCCAGTGCTGCAGCCACTGGACCACACTATCCTGACCAGTTTGAGACCACCAGGAAGAGAAAGGAAATAGCTCTATTTTACAGAGCGGGATCAAAGGCACAGAGATTGTGACTTGGCTAAGGTCTAATGGGAAGACTATGACAATACTGGGAACTGAACACATATCTAAATCTGTGTCCTGTGTCTTAGCTACAGGCCCATCCTTCTGGAGCTAGCTGTGTGGGTTTGTGTTTCTAGAAATGTTTGTTACTGGGTTTTGTTCCCATTAATAACTGGGGAGGAGCTTTTATTCGTGTGAGCATGGGTAAATATGTATGAATGTGGGTATTAGTGCTGGAAGTGCTAGCTACGCTGTGTACACAGTTACTTGGTTTGAATGAGGACAAGAGAAGATTGAATATTGGCCATCAGACTTTATAAATATGGCTTCTCCCTCTCCTCAGTCAGGAAGGAAACCAGCTATTTTTAAGTTCGGGCATTTACTTATGCAGCCAAATGTAGTGCAAGATGTGGATGAAAGATCTGGAGTGAGTTTCTGAGGCCTGTACACCTTCTGCTGTCTCTCTCCTTAAGCACTCTCCTCCCTGACAGACTCACAACCCAGCAATCTCTGCAGGCACCATTCTAGTTTGTAACATTCAGTCATCCAAACAGAGAGCAGAAATGATACCATGTGATTTAGACCCCAATCACACAACGGGCACAGCAGATTCCAAGTACAGTGTTTGAAAGAGCACATGCTATCGTGCTATGGCCAGTTTGCAAACACCACCCATGTACGGCGTTCATAAGAACTACACCTGGAACTGCAAACCACCAACACAAGTCACAGCAGAATGGGCCAGATTCAGACAGGCCATCGTTTACAGGCAGTACATCAAACAGCTCTAGTCTGCAGCTCCCCAACTAGGCGCCACATGTATTTAGCATAGGGCTGACCATGACATTTAAAATCTATGGATCACCATCAAGCTGGTTTTCTTCCACTCCTCCCCCCCCTTCCCCCACCCTCCAACTGCCTAGAGTTTCATATAAAAATATTCCTTTTTGGCTGTAGTCACCTTCCTTTCCTGTTTTGCCATATGCTCTATTTCCATGTTTTGCAACTTTGCCCCCTTTTCCTTCCCTTCCAGAAATGGTGGTGGTTGCATCGATAGCAGTAACTTCTTCAGGGATTGGTGACAAAGGGGAAATTGCAAAGCTAAGACTAGCAACCCCTCCCTCTGCTCTGTTTGCATGATTTTCAGTGGGCTGCTGTTTTAAAGGCACAATGCCTCTAACTTAAACACGTTTTGTACTGATTATATTGCCTACTGGTCATGTGTTATTGTCCCTGATCCCTTGACTGGATAAGTGTAACTGATCCTCAGCGGACTCAAGGCAGTTACTGGGACTTTGAATCTCTCGGGCAGAGGCAGCAGTGTAGGGTGGGGTGAGGCAAAATTTAAAGTGTGGAACCTTTCCCACAACCTTTCTCCCGGCATCGTTCTTAGACAATACTGTTAACTAATAGATTTATTGGCTGGGTGTAGAGTTTATTCTACACCTAAGCTCTGAATGGAAAATGAGTGATTGCATATGGAATTGCAAGTTTTCCACTAGGGCAGTGATGTGTAACATGTTAGCTAATGGGATTAAGAGATTTGGATTCTCTCAGTTTCTAGGCTTCCTAGATGATGATGGGAGAGTCACTTAACTGACACATCCCAGTTAACCTACCTTTCTCAAGTTTGATGCAAGTGAAAGGTAGCCTCACTACCCAAATTCTGACAGGTTTCAGAGTGACAGCCCTGTTAGTCTGTATCAGCAAAAAGAACAAGGAAGACTTATGGCACTTTAGAGACTAACAAATTTATTTGAGCATAAGCTTTCGTGGGCTAAAACCCACTTCATCGGATGCATGCAGTGGAAAATACAGTTGGAAGATATATATACACACACAGAACATGAAAAAATAGGTGATGCCACACCCACTATAACGAGAGTGATCAGTTAAGGTGAGCTATTATTAGCAGGAGGGAAAAAAACCTTTTGTAGTGAGAATCAGGATGGCCCATTTTGTTTAATGACCCATCCACTCCCAGTCTCTATTCAAGCCTAAATTAATTGTATCCAGTTTGCAAATTAATTCCAATTCAGCAGTCTCTCCTTGGAGTCTGTTTTTGAAGTTTTTTTTGTTGAAGAATTGCCACTTTTAGGTCTGTAATCGAGTGCCCAGGGAGATCGAAGTGTTCTCCGACTGGTTTTTGAACTGTCCGGTTTGGCCAATGTACATGGCAGAGGGGCATTGCTGGTACATGATGGCTTAGATCACATTGGTAGATGTGCAAGTGAACGAGCCTCTGATAGTGTGGCTGATGTGATTAGGCCTTATGGTGGTGTCCCCTGAATAGATATGTGGACACAGTTGGCAACGGGCTTTGTTGCAAGGATAGGTTCCTGGGTTAGTGTTTTTGTTGTGTGGTGTGTGGTTGCTGGTGCCACATGTGGCTCTTTGTGGTCCCACCTACAGTTGTGATGGAGTTCCTCACACCCTGGCTGCAGTGATGTAGCTAGGTGGAGCGAACAGGGGCAGCGGATATAGAAAATGCTGCCACCCGCTTAGACTCACCGGGTGGTGCTCCGGGTGCTCGGCGGCACTGAAGGCCCCCTGCCGACGAGGAGCCAGAGTGCATGAAGGCCCGCGCCGCTGAAGACCCGGAACGCTGCCAGGTGAGTAAAAATTTTAAAAGGCGCCTATAAATTAAAAAGGTGCCACTTTTGCTCAGAGGGGGAGCGGCTGCTCCCCCGTCTCCACCCCTGGCTACGCTACTGCCTGGCTGGTTTCAGGAAGAGCAATCAAGTGTTTGTCACGCTAGTGCCATCCAGGCTATGCCATCCATGCTATCCACTCTATGCCATCCATGCTATCGACTCAGGACATCATTTGGAGCATTAAGCAAGCTGGCAAGAAGGGGAGAAAGAAAGGGACTTTAGGAGATGGAACTGGAGACTCAAGGGCTGCGTAAGTAGCACTGCAGACCATGGAGAGAAAACAGTACTATTGAACCCTATCAAAGCACAGCGTTTTGATCTACTTAGAAGCATTTCTAAAGAGAACTGTTCAGAAGAGTTGTCAAGTTCTCTACTCTTAAATCTAGTTGCAAGCTGTCAGATTTCCTTGTGCTGTAGTTTTTTGTGGGATGGGGTGAAGATATGTATCCTAAGTAGAATCTGAACATGAAAATAGAAGGGTTATTCCTCGTCTCCTTGGGAAGGGTGTTCCCAAGTCTTGGTGCTGCTGTTCAGAAGGTTCCATGTGCAGTCTATATACCGGGCTCTATCAGATGTGATGTGCTGAACAAATTGTGGCTATCAAGGAGGATCTAGCTGTGTTGGTGCCTCTTCAAACTTCCTTCCTGCAGCATAACAATGAAGAGTCAGGACTGTGAGGTTTTCACAGCAACTGTGTGCCATATTGACCTACAACCATTGTAGACAAGCAAAGGAAGGAGTGTAGTTTCCTTTTGGTTGAAATGCAGCTTGGATTAACAATATCTGGGTGGAGCGATTCTGTTCCAGCTAGCCTGGTCAGGCGTTCTTCCTGCTCAGCACTTTCTGTAGCCCAATGTTAGAGTTAATTTAGTCATTTGTGAACTTGCATCCTTCCTTGAGGGGTTTATCTGCAACTTCAAACTACTTCCCTGGAGCCTTGTCTCCATTAGGAAAACTTACACTGGAGTATGTGTAATTACACTGAGGCAAGTCCATCATGCCGACAGGTTGCATGGAGTGGGGCTTACACCTACGTATCCTGACTCAGTATTTTAGCAAATCAAGCTAAACATCTATAAGCCCAATTTTGTGCCAGTGTAGCCTATCTAGGTGACAGGTTTACCATAGTGTAGCTACAGCAATATGTAGCTACAGGTATTCCAGGACAGATTTTCTTATAGTAGACGAGACCTAGGTCATTTTTACAGGTGTAAGCTCCCCCAAATACAAGCATTAACTTTTTATTTCCCACAGGTAGCTAATGGCCTCGTTATCACCAACATTTAGCACACTAGCAGCAAGCTGTAGCTATGAGACAGACCACCACACAACTAGCAACATAAAGAACAGCCAAAGAGATGGTGTGTAAATACAGCCGGAGTGAGGGAAGCGTTGGTTACACCAGCGAATAGACAAAGTTACCCAAGTCCCACACCCCCAAGTTTCTCAGTGATTAAAGTATGAATGGTTCCCCAAAGTCTCTCCCTTAAAATGCTCAATAGCCATTTTTTAAATAGGAAGGCCCCAATCACAGGCTCTTTAGGTCAGCACCTGTTCCCTTAGCATTACTGCTTTCTTCTACTACAGATTGAGAGGTAGAAGAACTTGTATTATTTCAGGCCCCAGACTCCTCTCATTCCCAGCATATCCTGCAAAAAGAAATTAGCAGCACTCCTCTTTCGGAATAAACAGCTTACTTTGTGCTGTGTTTGGAGGCGCTCTCTGAAGCAGAGGCAAGCGTCCCAAGCTCTACTTCCTCTTTTTCTCCTGAGAGAAAAGTCCAGTAATGGTGAGGTAAACACTACAAGCTGAGCCACTCCCTTCCCCATTTCCCCACCCCCCTTTTCTTGGCATCATGGCCCTAGCAACAATTGGGGATGAAGAGGCTTTGCCTGTCCTGGGGTCTTGGCTGCACTGCAATAGCTAACCCATAATGTAGCTGGGCTTTTCTGCAGCAAGGTGGGGTTTGTGCCAGCATGATGTACTGGCAGGGTTGGTCTGAGGTGTTTTGTTGCACAGGGGAGAAAATTCTCTTGGTGCCCTGCCAAATGGCTGAGCATTGAAAAACCCCACCACACAGTTTGCACCCCTCACCCTTCCTGAATATTGATTTGGAGCCCTTGAAAGCTGGCACCCAGGGAAATTGCCCTGATCACCCACCCCTAAGGCTAGTCCTACTTATTGGTCCCTTGTCCCTTTTACATGAGTTTGGTTTCACAGGGTTAAATTTCCCTACTCTTGGCAAACCCTTCGTCCACTTTCTCGAAGAGTATGGCTGTTTCTTCCCAGGTGCTTTCCTTTTCTCTGTGACAGTTGACACTCACCGCTCCCACCTCTGAAAAAGTGAGTTCAGGAACTGTCTCTGCCCGTGCTGTCAGAACACCAGTTAATTGCAGTTGCATGTGGGGAAGAACAGTGCATGGCGGAAAGGATGCCATAGGGCCCAGGCCCTCAGCACTCAGGTGCTGTACTTTTTATCTCTAATTCCCGGTCAGAGCACCGCTCTGGGAATTGGGCATCTGGGTTTTGTTCCCATCTCTACCACATGACAGGGAGAATTGATTTAGGCCAATGGCTTTCACCCTTTTCCATACTGGGTCCTTATGTTACAGCAAAAAAAGGCTTTTTGTCTATTCCTAAAAGAAATGAAGGATGGTTGTGACACTCTGGCCTGTTTGCCACCCGTGAAAAGTCATGATTTAACCTCTCTCAATATCCAGGTCCAAATCTGGTCACCAAAAATAATTTTTAGCCAAACTTTCCATTTTCTCTGTACCTTGGTGATGTTTGTGTAATTTAATCTCCTAACATGTAAGCTCTATGATAGTCCTCTTACACCTGACAGTAAGTTATCATTCTCTACTGACAGTATAACTCAGCGGTGTTGCTCTTTGTCCTATCGGCGGAGGCTCTGAGCCTGTTACAGCCTCATCTATAGAGTCTTGGCTGTTTCACTCAAGCTGTAGTAGCCTGTGCTTTCAGCCCTCCAGGATGGGTAGCTAGCACAAGAGCTTCATATTTCTCCTGGAATAAGGATGAAATCTTTCCTTCTCTAAGTGAGTTGATCAAGCAGATAGAATATAGAGTTTGTCTTTAACTGAAACAGCATCTATGCCCAGGCCAGATTCTCAAAAGGAAGATACTATGGAAGTGCTGTGGTTTTGGGTTTTTTTTATTCTCCCCCAAAGTGAAGGGCCTGCCAAAACAGGCCTCCTGTTCTAAGTTGTTTTCTTGACTAGAAGTGTGAAAAAATATCTGAAACTACCCTCAGACGTATGATTTTGACTGAAGAAGTATAGGAGGAGGAGCTGTGAGGCAACATTGCTTCTTTCTCTAAATTAGAAATGTGGCACTCTTCCAATGCATTAACTTTGTCAGTTGCCCATGAGGGGCTTGTTATGCAGCTGGGAAGTTAGTATGCGGGAAGACCCGGGCCCAGATCCTCAAAGTTATTTAGATGTCTAACTCTCATGGGTATTAAGTACCTAACTAACTTTGAGGGGCTGGAACTAACTTTCCCACCGGTGAGGCAAAACACTATGCAGCGGAAAACTTCCTTGTGTTCCTTGATCTTTTAGAAGTGCTTGATTTCCCATAGTATGCCCATATGCTGCATGTATATGATTGGGCATACAGCCCAATTCTGCTCCTGGAACCGGTGAGAGAGTTCCCATGGACTTGGAGTACAGGATTAGACCCATATGTATCCATAGAGAACTCCTGGGATAAAGCACCGTCTCTGTGCCCAGTGACCTCTCCTCTGCCGTGCTCCAAAGCAATTTAGTCATCACTGACTGTGTCATGTGCTGTAAAGTGCTCAGCTGTTTCTTTGTTTCAGGTTCCCTGTTTAAGTTTCAAAGAGCTTGAACCCAATCTGCAACAGGTGATATAGGCTTCTTGCCAGGAAAAAATGAAGACCTAACTGAGTCAGAGAGGGCCTTCAGTGCTCCAAAGAGAGCTCCTAAAATATAAACCAGTATTGACACCCTCCTTGTTCACGGATTGTTCTGCAGCCGCACTCTTCTTCCCTGCTCCTGGGTTTTGTTTCCAGCAGGAGAATTCCCTTTCCCCTCAAGACCATGGTGGCAAGTGCAGGACGAAACCCCACTTTCAGCTTCACGCTGTACATCAATTGCTCATTTTACATTTAAAAGTCCAGGCTGAACTCCCACTGATGTCAATGAGTTTTAGGGTCCCACATCTCTGTCAGCGCCATCCACCAGATGGCCTTCTTCGATCCCTGTTTGTTGCTTAAAAGGGATAATAATGTAAGCGCCTTTCAGATATGTTTCAGAGTAGCAGCCGTGTTAGTCTGTATCCACAAAAAAGAAAAGGAGTACTTGTGGCATATTAGAGACTATGCTCAAATAAATTTGTTAATCTCTAAGGTGTCACAAGTAACTCCTTTTCTTTTTTCAGATGTGTGGCATTAGTCACTTACCACTCTAGCAACAGAGACCAATGCAGTGTGAACTGAGTTATACTGGCACTCGAGCGGTTAATGGAGGTTCTTGTTTTACCATCTGCACAGGAAAATGACTGTGTAATTCTGTAGCTTTTTCTCCATGAAATAGGCTTCTATCCTTCCTGGCTATCTGCATCCTGCAGTAATTTCCTCCCCTCAGCTAAAATGAAGTTTATCTATAAAATAATTCTTGAAGTTGCTATATGAGCCACAAGCAAGAGAGACAATTAGAATCATTCTTTCTTGCAGTGCAGTGGTATGATTCCAGCTGACTCTGCATGCATCTGTATGCCCTATTGATTAGTGTAGTATTCTCAACCCTGAAAAGTCTAATAGATTTTTCTTTTGGGTGGAGACTGGAGTGGATACTTGTTCTTGTAAAAAATTAAGAGTCTGATCTTGCAGTTGAAAGCTCTTGTTGTCATCAGATGTGTTTTGCACAAGTGAAAGTTACTACACAAAATGTAAGGCAGTAGAGAAGCAGGCCTCACAAGGGCAAAGTATTTTTAGGAACAAAGATTCCAGTCAGGCTGGAATAACCATTGTGGCCTGTGTGTGTGACAAGTTTTACAGTGTTTTCCACTCTCTGAATATTTCAGAGTGAATTATACTTGTAGGCCAAAGCCATAAAGTTCTTGATCCAAAGTTTAGAGGTGTTGAAATGCTACATTGTAGCACAGATTCAATTCTAGTAAGAATTGGTTACATTGTACATGAGGTAATTCAGATAATTAGAGTTTTAAAAGTTCTTTGAAGACAGAACGTTGTGTAAGCATTGATTATTGTATTAGTGTGACATGCAGCCTTAGTAATAGATGGGCTTTTTGGAGACGAGGCAGAATAGATTAAGGATTTAAAAGGTTTTCTTTTTTGTCCATGGGAAATTATACAAATGAATTTAAATACCAGGGAGGGATGAGTTTTAATTACAGAAGAAGGAAATAAAACCAAATGGAAAAGATGTGGGAAAACAATCACAAGCAGCAGAGAATAGTCTACTGTGGGAATGGA
Source organism: Dermochelys coriacea (assembly GCF_009764565.3). Lineage (NCBI taxonomy): Eukaryota > Metazoa > Chordata > Testudines > Dermochelyidae > Dermochelys > Dermochelys coriacea. The sequence continues at coordinate 15,473,823 of NC_050071.1, forward strand.
ATGCTTTATATGTTGTACTTTGATTGTTTGTTTGTTAAACCACCTGTGTGTCAGAACTGCTATATTTTCTCTCCAATAAAAGCTAACTTGAAAAAAGCCTATACTTCCATTCAGGCTGCATGGAAGTATCTTAGTACATGCAGTTCCTAGGACTACAAGACACTGAGCGGTGCCAGTGTTCCTCTTCCTCAATCTAGCAGTGGTAGAGAACTGAAATATTTGGTGCCTTGATGCCATAAAACATGTGGTTGCATTTAAAACGATGAGATGAAATGATTGTCAGTTTCCCTAGCCAGACAGTGTAGCATAGCCAGGGGATTGTTTTAAAATGATGATCCCGCCACACCCTCTCTTTAGTGTAAAGTGCAAAGCCAGAGACCATTCAGGAGAGAGTGGGCAGCAGGAGCTTTTGTGAAAAATACACAGATGGTCAAGTCATAATTGTTACTTCAGGGAATGTACATACAATATTGTGCAATGGGCCTGAGAGAGGCTGGCCTTCTGCAGTGATAACAGTACAAGGAGCCTTCCTTCTAAGCCCTCTGTCTCCAGGCCAGCCATTAGTGTGGACCATTCACTTGGACTGGAGGGCTGATGGATGATCTATCATTTAGGGTGCGAGCCTGGGGCTCTGATTCACCTGCCTGCTCCACCACGGACTTCCTGTGTGACTGTGGCAAGTCACTTGCTCTCTCTGCCTCAGTTCCCCATCTATAAAATGGGGATAATCACACGGCTCTGCCTCACAGCAGTGTTGGGGGGATAAATATATTAATGATAGTGAGGTAGTCAGACGATGGTAACGGGAGCCATGTAAGTACCAACCATAGGTAGGGCTTGCTAATGCCACTTTATTAATGCCTGTAATACATGTCTAGCAAAGACTGTACTGCAAGGACTTCCAATTCGCTCAGCCCCTGTCCGAGTGATGGAAGAAGTGAAGAAACAACCTGTATCTTTGTCACCCGCACAAGCTGGCCTGAAATGTATTAAATAAATAAGACATAGAAATCAAAAGCGCTCTAGCTAGCTAGAGCCAGATCACTCGCAGCCTCAAAGCTACAGTTTGTCTAAAAAAGAGGCACAATGCCTGATTGTTTCCTTGCAAGTAAACACAACCAGAACAAAGCCTTGGCTGTATGTGTGTGTGCTTATGTTCCTGGCTATCCGCGGGCTGGCCAGAGTGATGCCCGAAGGGGATGGCTGCAGGATACAAGCCACACAAAGAGAGACAAAAGGGAAAGATGTGCAAGCAGCGAGAGGACAAAATAACCCTTTGACCTTTCTCACATGCACAGTGAGACCTGCCATTAACCTGTGCCTCACTTATGACTCTGCCATGTCCAAAGATTTTATCCTGTCTGACAGTCCCCAACTGCTGATGGCAAGTTTAGAAAACCAATCTCGAGCTAAATGGAGATGTAGTTTGCAAACTGATTCAGATTAACCAGGCCTGCTTACAATTATTTTAATTGGCTCTAAAAACAAAACAACCATGCTAGTGAAGTTTACAAGCATGGCTAATTTGCTTCCTAACATGGTCATTTAGTCTTCATAGCAAGAGTGGGTGCAATTAGCAGCCTGGTGCTATCTGTTTGACTTTTATTTGACATGCACCTGTTAATACAGCGCAGCTAAAGGTCGCCCGTTATGTTAACTGCTATGCTGATGAGATTTATCTGATTGAAGGCTATGAAATAGCTCTTCCATTTCCACACTGCTGAACAACTCCACTTTCTGTCTGGCTAAGGGGATTCAGAACCTGCGACTTCATTGCCAGTATAAAGGGAGAGGAATCTGTTTTAATTTTTGGTCTCAGCAGGTATGGTTTATCTGTTTCCCACGGTGATAGGCTTAGGTTAACACTAAGGAAAGTTTCCCAGGCTTGATGTTCCCCCAAAGCTATTTTAATGCCTGAATCCCACAAGGAACAACACTATGTTTGATGTGACTTTTGTTTGTCGCTGGCTCCTAGTGATAGAAGGAAAGAATGGGGAAACGTTTCATTATGCAGTGCTGGCCTGGGGAACAGAACGCAAATTTTGTGGTAAAACTGTGTGCACAGCAGTCTGACCAGGTTACTGTCCCTGTTTTCTGCCTTCTGTTTCATTTTTCCATTGTTTAAGTGGGCTGAATGAGAATTTGATACATGTCTACAAGTATCTGGAAGGTGAAAATGCCGACATTTCAGTCCTGCACGTGCAAGTCAATAAGAGTTTTGCCATTTATGTCTATTGAAGCAGGATCAGGAGCCATGGAGGGAGAAGAATTGTTTAGAGTGGTCTGAGGGTTATAATCAGGAGTAATAATATGGAACTGAGCAAAGGAGGCATCTAATTAAATGGGAGAATTCAGGCTGAATGTCGGTGGGAAATTCCTCTTATTGAGCAATAAAGAATAGTCTCCCAGGGGAAGTGACGGGAGATTTTGATATTTAAAACTGGACTGGACAAAACATTTGTGAATTATGTTATAAAGACAAAACCTACATTGGCCAGGGGATGGGCTTAAGGGGCCAAGATTTTCCAAATGACTTTTGATTTTCAATCCCTCAATTTTTTTTATATTGTACTTAAGACTTCTAAAAGGGGACTGGTTTTCAGAGAATCGGTGCTCAGCACTTCCCCCAAATCAGACCCCTTTAAGGTGTCTAAAGTTAGGCACCAAAAATCACTAGGTATCTGGGGAAATCTTGGCTGATTTCATAACTCTTTTCCAGCTTTATGTTCTACAATATTTTTTTTTTTTTTTTTAAACAAAAGTTCATAGTTGAAAATTTAGTTGACACCTGCTGGCCAGAGGACTAAACCTATTAGCCAGAAGTATATCTAAAAGACAAGAGGCCAGATTGTGCACTTTGTGGAGTCATTACATTAAGGCAAAGTCTCTGCTACACTGTTTCGTCTGCAGCGTTCAGGGTGCTGAGAGGAGGCCTCTGCTATTCCCCCCCCCCCCCAGCCTTCATTTTATAGGTCCTCCTGTACCACCATGAATAATACCCTTCCCAAGCAGCAGTATGAAACAAACACGACCTCGGGCAATCTCTCTGCCCATAATGTTCCAAAAAGCAACAGTGAAACTGAAGTCTCAATAATTTCACACTGTTTCTGCTTAGCAAAGCCGCTGTACGATCGGCAGGAGTGGGCCTGGAACAGTGTCGTGCCGTGACTGTTTTAGCGAGGCATGCAAGAACTCAATCGCCTGACTTAGGCAGTCCAAAATGGTGTCCTCATGGTATGGTGCACACAAAGTCACGTCGTGCAGAGGACGCCATTTTGTTCTACAAAATGACGCCCTCCAGGCGGGCCTAGGTGGAATCGTCCTACAGAGAGCTGCTAGCTGGACAACATGCAGCATGGAGGGCATGCAGTGTGTACCTGGCATATGTAGGCAGGACTCTACTGCACTGGAGTAGTTTGTGGACTCAGGAAGGCAATACTGCATTGGTTTACGTTATGATCCCATTCAGTAGGTCTTCTTTCCAACCACAAGGGCAATGAACTTGTTTAATTAAAGATGAAAGCTTATGTTTTGCAGACTTTGATGGCTTCTGTCACCATATCACCAGAGAGAGCTTTCCACAAGTGAAGTGGATTTTTTTCCAAACTCTGTTTTAAAATAGAAGCCTTAAAGTAGTTAAAATAGCTCAAGGGGTTGGGGACGGAGGGTACTAAGGATTTGTATAATGTAACAAATGTAGTGATGAAATAAATGAGACTGTGTAATGTTAATGACTAGGATAATGTCTGCAGTAAGCCGCTGAGTCTGCCCAGTCTAGACTAGGGCCCAGATCCTCAAAGGTAGTTAGGCACCTAACTCTCATTGATTTCAGTGTGAATTAGGCACCTATGTACCTCTGAGGACCCAAACCTAGATGTTTCCCAAAGGTGCCTTTCACCCATCTGACACAGCTCTTGAGTACTTTACTGACCTCATTTTAGGACAGCTTCCATCCTCTAAAGATATTAGTAATCCTTTTCCAGTCTACATATGCACGTCTGGATCTCTGCCGGTTTGGAATTTCCCTCAGCTACTCCTGACAGACCCAATGACAGCTTTGTAAACGCCAAAGTAAAAACAGGGCATTTACGTCAGGAAGGAAGAACAGAGGATTGCCAGATTTTCTCACTGAAAAAAAGCAAGAGTCAGACCCGGAAAAGCAAAAAAAAAAAAAAAAAAAAAAAGCAAAAGGCAGTTAATGGCTGGCCCGCATGTGGAACGATACTGTCTCCTGGCAACCTATGGAAACGGGTGAGAGAGTGAAAGGAGCCGGAATGAAGGAAAGTGCCAGCTTCTATTTAAAGTGGTTGAGAGAAGGTTTACTGTTCATTTACTGCAGACCTGCCCAGTTTATTAATATATGTTACATTCAAATTTAATCCCCACTGATGCAAAAGTACTGACAAGTATCTGTACAGTATACAGCTTCCCATAGAAGAGTTCGGTGGTTAGTTATATTTGGCAGTTCCCATCTTTCTGCTCTGGCATTTGGTTGCCATACTGATTTTTCAGTGTTAATTCATAATCGAAGCATAACCCTGACATTTTCAGCTCTAACTCCTGTTCATCCCTGATTGGTCATATTGCTATTCATTTTTGAGAAACTGGTTTATTACTTTGAATGTTGACCAACAGGTTTATTTTGGAAAAATTCTCCGTATTATCAAAAATTCTATTTGTATGCAAAAAATTGTTGGAAAAAATGTTGACGTACTCTAAACTGAAGTTAGTAGAGATCATTAGATTGGATTAACTCTGTTGACTTCAATGCGGGGATGAATCTGGCCTGCTGTTCCCTTTAAATTTGATTGTCCTGTCCAACTTTCCCTCTGCCTTTGGTTATCACTGCTTTAGAATGCAGGGGACTGATTTGATTTTAAAAAAAAGAACTACCTTTTGGCTTTCTGACTTCATAAAAAAAATGGAATTTCATTAAAAGACAAAAACAAAATTTGCAAAAGCTTTTTGGGGAAAAAAGGCCATTGATTGGGGGAACAAATCTTTCAACCAAATCATTTTGACTACCTCTAGTATCACTATATATTGGTACTTAAGGGTCTGTCGGCATTTTCATTTCAAAACCCACTTTCAAGAGGCTTTTCACTGGGCTAATGAAATTCATACCATATTTAATATACACTCGGTATTCTGAAGTTGTTTTGATAGCGCTGCTTAAGAAGCCATGTGCTTTAGGGGTTAAAGCAGGATGACTTTGGTTGCTAATCTCACAAGTCACTGAGATATTGTGCAACAACTGGCAAACTTGTTGACCTTGATATGACTCAGTCAACAAAACTGCTGACTGGATGGTATCACATCTAAGACATCAACGGCAGTCATGCTGGATAGTATCTTCACTGCTATACAGGCTTTGCAACTCAGCTTTCATTTCATGGAGATTGATACTGATTTCCTTTAGTCAAAAACTCTTGAATGTGACTTTTAAACACAGAGGACATGATTTCCCATTGTTCTGTACCTGGGGCCTAACTCATTTACACAAAGGTCTCTTTATACTGCTCTAGCACAGAAAGAAAGCCTTAAAGTGGGTACAAAATCACATTTGCTCCCACTTTATGTTGGCAGAGCAACATAAAGAGATCTTAATTTAAATGGCAATCAGCCTCTTTGTGTAATACCTTATGCCAGGCCTGAATGAATGGAAAACACCACTATGCTGATCTGGAAGAATCCACTTTGTACTGGTGTAAATGACAACACAAGGTGCAAGGCAACTGAGAATCAGGGTCAGTATCTGTTGACCATACATGTACATTGGCACATAGTTCAAGTATAGAATGACAATAGGAATTTTGCAGCTGGTTTCAATAGAGCAAAATTAGGCTCTAAGACTTTAGGCTCCTTATATATTGGGCACTTTATAAATTGCACAGCATCATGTAAACACCTGGCACTAAATACAAATTACATGAGAATTTAGGAGTCCATGGAAAGTTCATTTGCTCTGTGCTGCAGCATACCTTTTCATTCATAACAGTTCCCATAACTCTGGAGGTGCTACAAACTCATTGGAGATATAATTCCCATGATCTGATGTGACTCTCTCCTTGAAATTCAGGAACAAATCTGTGTAGCACTTCAGGTCTAAATGCCATCTGAGCTATCATCATCATTATTATTAATATGCCTAGAGATCCCCAGACAAAATCCACTCTCCACTATGCTAGGCACTATGCAAACACATAGTATGAAATTGTCCTTGCCCTGAAAGCTTAAAATCCAGACAGACAAAGGGTGGGATGGGAAGTGATTTTTGCAGGGTCACAGACAGAGCTTGCAGTGGAATTCAGGGCTCCTAATTGCTAGGCCAGTGCCTTATCTACTAGACCATGCTGCCACTTGCATGGAATTAGACCTCTAAAGAGACCATCTGATTTCAAAGGAGTGAAATGTCATCCTAAAGAAAGAGAGGGTTTTTGCTGTATAAATGTAAATGTCAGCAAGCAAACCATTTTGCCATTGAAAAGAAGCAGTGACTGTGAGATAGAGAATGACACTTGTGGTAGAAGTTTAGTGCTTTCTGTTTTGCAGAGTGGAAGGCAAAATTACAATATTGTAAAGAGGATCAGAGAACCCAGTCTTGCAACGGACAGCAGATTTAGCCAGAGCCTAGCTCTTCTTAGTCCTAGCTTTGCTCATTGAATACTGAATAATTTGTGCTGTTCATTAGGATGATTGCTTCCCTTGCCATGGGATGCCACACTAGCTTTGCAGACCATTTAAATATACATATGCATACAGAGAGATTTTCTTTTTCAAAGGTTCCCTGAGAACAAGGGCTTCTGAAGACTGGAAGGTGGAAACTCCCAGGGAAACAGGAATGTAAATCCTTAACAGCAGTATGCAAGACCACCTTGTTGAAACCAAGAGGATCTGGCAGACTTCATGATTAGTGGCCACCTGCACACTATTAGCTAAATCAAGCTACAAGCCAAATCCTGAAATGATTACTTAGGGACTGAGTCAGGCAAAACTCCCATAGACTTCAGTGGGAGGACTCTAAGACTTGATCCAAAGTGTGTGAAGATTTGCGTGCATATGTATGTAGGTATATGTCTCCCTAGCAGGAACTACACCAGGCTTGGAAGTCAGCACACCTCAGAGTGGGCAGATGGGATAGAGAGCAGCTGGTTAGCCACCCATCCCAAAACTTGAAGGGTCATCTTGATCAAGCAGGATGTGGAACGCAATTTAAGTGTACCCCAAATTACAAAGGGCTGGCGTAGCACCATTTTGTGGTGTTCCGTGGCAATGTGATGACCTTTTTGTCACAAGGCTGTTTCGCCAACTGAAGACTTAGTGAGTTTTTCCTGCAAGACAAACAGCTAAAGTAGAACAGTCAGAGCAGTCTCTCAGTGGATAAAATGCCCTTCCTGCTGGGGATTTTTCAGGAGCAGAAGCTTATAACAAGCTGGAACAAGCTGTTTTTAAACATACATCTACAAGCTGGCTGTTGGTCAGCTCCTGCCTGATCACCCTGCCATTCTTATCAGCACAGGTCCCCCCCCCCCGGCATGATGAAAATAAAACACCAACTAAGCACAGAGTACTGCGGAGGGCGACTTCCAAAGCAGACACAAAAACATTCAAAACCACCAACTGAATGAGCTTGTAAAACTCCGTTGGGAAAGAGGAAGCTACCGCTTGACAAGACTGTAAAAAGACTCTGGTCCTTTACCACAGCACGGGGCAGCATCCTGCAGCCTAAACCCTGCAAGGATGCAGAGGACCTAATCTGATCAAGGCTCAGGTGGGGGTGGGGAAGGAGCACAAGATCTGATAATTCCTTCTATGAGGAAGTGTGTAATGAGGGGTTGGAAAGGGTCAGGAAGAGGGGGAGAGCCATGGCTCTACCTGCCTGTGTGTCGGCCATTAGAACCAGCCATGTGCTAGGGGAGGAAATAAGCTGTATCCTGAAAAGGGCATTGCAACTAGCTTCCCTTCTGGGGCAAGAAGGGGCAGGGGGAGGAATTGCTAAATCACCAGTCATTCTGTGGCTTCCTCTTGGCATAGCGCAGCTAGACACCACACCAAACTCGAGGCAGAGCCTCATGGCCCAATCAAGCGCTTGAGGTTGCAACTTTAATAGTGTTCTTCGAACGTACTTTTCTTGTATGTAATTTCCTAGGGGTTTTTTTTCCTGAGGGGGTGTCATAAATATAAAGGGAAGGCTAACCACCTTTAAATCCCTCCTGGCCAGAGGAAAAACCCTTTCACCTGTAAAGGGTTAAGAAGCTAAAGATAACCTCTCTGGCACCTGACCAAAATGACCAATGAGGAGACAAGATACTTTCAAAGCTGGGGGGGGGGGAAACAAAGGGTCTGTCTGTCTGTCTGTGGGATGCTTTCGCCAGGAACCAGAGCAGGAATACAGGTCAGATCTCTTGTAAAGGGCTAATAAGAAATCTAGTTAGATATGTATTAGATTCTGTTTTATTTAAATGGCTGATAAAATAAGTTGTGCTGAATGGAATGTATATTTCTGTTTTTGTGTCTTTTTGTAACTTAAGGTTTTGCCTAGAGGGATTCTCTATGTTTTGAATCTGATTACCCTGTAGGGTATTTACCATCCTGATTTTACAGAGGTTTTTCTTTTACTTTTTCTTTAATTAAAATTCTCTTTTAAGAACCTGGTTGCTTTTCATTGTTCTTAAGATCCAAGGGTTTGGGTCTGTGGTCACTTATGCAAATTGGTGAGGATTTTTATCAAGCCTTCCCCAGGAAAGGGGGTATAGTGCTTGGGAACATTTTGGGGAGGGGGAGATGTTTCCAAGTGGGCACTTCCCCGGTTATTTTTGTTAGGCATTTGGTAGTGGCAGCATAAGGTCCAAGGACAAAGGTAAAACAGTTTGTACCTTGGGAAAGTCTTAACCTAAGCTGGTAAAAATAAGCTTAGGGGGTCTTTCATACAGGTCCCCACATCTGTACCCTAGAGTTCAGAATGGGGAGGGAACCTTGACAGGGGAAAAACAAAAATGTTCAACTGTAAAAACCTCCCATTATGCATTCACAGCAGGGTATGAGCGCAGACCTTACAGCCCTGACTGCTACCCCTTGAGCAACCTAACTAAGTTGCTGGTAGTGGGAGAAGGCTGTTATCCCAGATAGCACCAGGACCAGCAACCTGAGTTTGGGGGAGGGAGAACCCAGCCCATTCTGGCTCTCAATCCCTACCTTTCTATATATTGAGGGAGCTCTTGCTCTATGTGGTGCCCCCAGAAGGGGATATGGGCCACTGAAGCCAGATACTGGATTAAGGGTGGGGAAGTGGCACCCAGCCCAGCTCGCGCGTGCGCGCTCTCTCTCTCTCTCTCCTGCCCTACCCCCACCCATAGATGCTTCAGCAACTCCTAGGTGTTCCCAGTGCACTGTTTGCTACATCAGATGGCATCAGCCTGACCCGAGAAGACGTGGATTTTGGCAGGCTGCCACAATTTTCCCCCAGGAAAATATCCATTTTTTAGCTGTTTGTTTCTCAGCAAAGAATTTCATGGGACAAAGAAAAGGCACTTCTGTAGCCTGGGGGCACTCCCCTTGCCAAATAGCAAAGGCCTGCTGAAAACAACGGAGTTGTAAGATCTTCTCAGAGAAAAAGCTGTGAGAATCTTTTATAATGGAAAGTGTTAGGTGACTTAAATACAGGGGTTGCTACCAGCTCCCCCTATAATATATTTTGTGTGTGTGTGTGTGTGTGTGTGTGTGTGTGTGTGTGTGTGTGTGTGTGTGTAAAAGTAACACACACACTGACATTTGTTGCTGGGGTTTTGAGGTTTGCATTGCTGTTTCTCCTTGCGTGTTCAAAGCAAAAAACATTCTGTGACTGTCCCAATCAGATGAAAAGATGTCACTTTGGTCATGACATAATTTTTTGGCAGCTCGATCCTAGACTTTTTTCTTTCTTCATGGTCCTTGGCTAATGGGCCCAGTATTGTACAGCATCCTGCCAGTTTTTAGCAGCGACTGTGAAAGAAACTCTTTGCCCAGTCAGTCTGTCACTGGGAAAGAGAGCACCTTGTGGGACTGGCAGATCAGCACCTCACACCCACTCCATTAGGTACAGTGGTGGCATGGGGTAACATAGCCAAGAGTGCTCTTGCCAGGCAAGACTCATGACATTTACAGATCCAGTAATCTTGTGCCTCATGTACAACTTGAAAATTCTCCCATGTAAGCCAGGATCCTACCTTGCCTTGTGTGGATATGCCGGAAAGGAAAAAGGAGCCTCTCCTCCTCCCCCGCATGTGGAGGGGCCAGCACAAGGTCTAGGCACCACTTGAGGACTATTTTGCACTGCTCAGGCTTTTTGCTGGTGAGAAGGTCCAGCTAAAATGTCTAGACTAGCACTGCTCCACAGCCCCAGGATCTGATCTGTGATCTGCCAGCCTAGGACTGAGGTCCCCTGCCTCCCTTTGTGTACGTTGCCCCTAGCAGCCAGTGCTCAGACAGGCACATTCTGCTCCTCCTTCGAACGGCAGTAGCCTGGTCTGAGGCTATCAGAATCAGAGATAGCCTTTGCATTTTTGGGTGGGCCTGTGCAACCATCCCGGCCTCCCATTTCCCAGTAAGACTAACTCTGGTCCACCATATTACCACTATGCAGAGGGCAAGCCTGCGAACTGAGGAGAGGGTTAGTGAGATGATTTTTTAAGTGCAACCAGATGTAATTGTCTAATTTTATAAAAATCCCATGTAATGGGGATCTTTGGATCCCCTAGACTCCTGCTGTGGGAAAAGTGGAGCCAATCTGTTTGTGCTGAAGTCCCTGCACAGCTGCTATATTGAGATGAATTTGGCAAGAGTCAATTGTTCAAATAAGCTATGAGCTAGGGGCCAGATACTGGAGGGTTTTATATGCTTTCCGGAGAATCCTAGCACTTACTTAGCACTTTGCAAACTAACTGATTGTCACAGCCGCCCTGTGAAGCAGGTAGGTGAGGAGATTATTCCATATGTTACAGATGGAGAGACTAAGGCAGAGAAGTTAAGTGACTTGATTTAAGGATGCAGAAGGATTCAGGGTCAGGGCGGGAATTAGAATACATGTGTTGCTTGCTCTTGGGTGTTTAGTCCACTAAACTGTGCTGTTTCTCCCCTCTGTCCCTCTTTGCAGTTGGAGATCACAGAGGAGAAGCCTGGTCAACAGTAGGCAGGTATCCTAAGATGTCAAAATGCTGCAGGGAGATCTCGGGCTCCCTGGTTAAAATTCTGCCATGCAGCTGAAGGGAGACTCAGGATGAATTCCCTGCCTCTGATAGCAGTCATCCCTCTCTCTGGATACTACTGCCAGAGATTACTTATCTTTGGGGCTCATAAAAATACTTTTGAAGTGGACCAGGTTGTACCAAATGGAAAAACCTTCCTGGGGGGAAGAGGATAATAAGGTCCCACGGGGTCATTAACCCCACCTCCCATTTCAAACAACACGAGCTGAACACTATGCGTTGTGATCAATGCACTCAGTATATTTTTCAAGGACAACGTGTAATCGCTTCCAGCCAAGGCTTGTAATGTAGGCCCCTTTGCCAAGTCCTGAGGCCTCCCTCCTTCATGATGAGAGAGTGATTTTGTTTAAATGGGAAAAGAAATTAATTGTTTCCCCAGTCCCTCCCCCCTCCTTTTTCATAGAGCAATAATTACAGACCCTTGGGACCTTGTATCATAAGCTTGGTGGGAAAATGTGTGTGGAAACACCCTTGTTGCATCAGAGGGCTGTATTGGGGGAGGGATAGCTCAGTGGTTTGAGCATGGGCCTGCTAAATGAGGCTTGTGAGTTCAATCCTTGAGGGGCCATTTAGGGATCTGGGGCAAAAATTGGGGATTGGTCCTGCTTTGAGCGGGGGGTTGGACTAGATGACCTCCTGAGGTTCCTTCCAACCCTGATGTTCCATGATTGCTGGTCTGGAAGGAAGCTTGTGGCAGCAGCAGCTCTCCTCTAGAGCTCTGGCTTGGCCTGGGTCTGCCTAAATATCAAGAAATCCAGAGTTAGAGATTCATGGATCTCAAAGGGCAGCCTATGATCTTCAGGAAATGGTGGTGACAAACTTTCAACCCTACTGATCAGTTTATATTTTCAAGGGTGTATTTGCAAGTCAAACGGCTTAGAAGTGCGTGTGCATCAAAATATCTTCTCCCCTCCTCATTTCCACTTATATGAGGAAGGATATTCTCTTTCCTATTACACTAAAGGGGGAAGGTTTTCACCCCAGTCCATATTACGCTGACCTGGGAGAGAGGGAGTGGGTGGGGAATCTCTCCTTCCTAAGAATCATGAGATTCTGAGGGGACAATACACTTTTCCCTGTCCATTCCCCTTTCAGAAATATACTTCTGACCAATAAAATGAAAGATAGGATTAGCCCTGGCACTCCTAGGACCCCTAGTTCAGAAACTTAGCATGGGTTTCATGCTCCCCCAAATCTGCTCTGCCTGACTTCATTGACTTCAAAGGGGTTACTCCCAGGAGTAAGGTTATGTGCATATTTACGTGTCTGAAGGATCAGAGCCATCATTTGGGATCTTTTAGGATGTCAGGTGTTACAACATTATTTTATTATAATAATAAACAATAGCTGACTCAGATGTTTGCTTATGGGCTTTAGAACCCATGTCTGACCCTGTAGGAAATAGGGCAGTAGTAATATCTTGTACAGTACAAAACAAAACTGCCCTACTAAAACAAGATCCTCTACTTCAAACACTTCTCCCCCTGGAGAGAGGATAAGAGAACAAACGCATGACAGGTGCATGGTTGCTGGAAGGTGCTCAGATACTGTGGTGATGAGCGCTGCATAAGAACCCAGATAGAATAAAATTGTCCTGAATCCTGCACCCTATTTTCTGTTTTCTTTTTTTCTGTCAAGTACTGTAAGCATAGGACATTCCAGCCTGTGACCCTGAAATTGTTTCCCCTACTGCTGTCTACATATTACATTAATTGCCATGTTCTTGATCATAATCTGCACAATTTTGCAGTCATGTACATTCATTGCTATTGGCCAGGTTTCCGTACGAGGACTCAACAGGTCTCAGTGACTATTAATATTCACTGTAAGGCAATCTGCTTTGCTTCCTATTGTGCCTGATATTGTTTTTTCTTTTCGTTGTCTCACTGTTGCTAGCAAATTATCTCATTAATTTTTAATTTTGCAGTTTTTGGAAGTTTTCTTTTTTCTTTTTTTTTTTTCTCCAAGAGGAAAAAATATCCTTTGTTATGACAGTCAAGGAATGTTGAGCTACCGAAAGCTGTGGAGTTGCAATATTACTGACACTCACAATGTTATTGCAAGTCTTGTGCTATCTGCTGTCTTCTCAAAGCTACATCTCCTAGAGTCATGTGATTAGGAAAGAATCTCTGTTTTCATTTTTATTTTTTTTAAAAGTGTTTTCCCAGCCCTCCTGGCTGTGGAGAAATGTTACAAATCCTAATGGCTCAAAACCCAGAAGGCAAATAAATTGCCACCAATTTTTTATTTTTAAAAGTCACACAAGTTTAAACCTAGTCTCCTTAGTTTGGGAGCCTGAATCATGATTTTTGAATGCTTGGGGCTGGCAGTACTGGAAATGTGTTGACAGGCTACTATGAGAACATTGCATTTTCACCTTGGGGAGAATAGCTGACTCAGGTGTTTGCTTATGGGATTCAGAACCTTTCATATCTATTGCAGGTATTCTGATTTAAGTTGGTATTGCTTCAGAGTCAGTATCCGATGGTAAGTCCTTTGGACTGCAGCCAAGAAAACATGTTCTTCTGACTATACTAGTTTAATATACTGTAGTCAGAAAAATCATGCAAGCCCTTCTCCTAATGTTAATCACTATCTACTAAGTGGTACTATGATTGTGGAAGCCAAAACGTCAGGGGAAGAAGAGAGCTCCCACATGGGGTCCTGTATTTTAATGACCTCAAAGCTGTTGGTGGAGCTGGTTGTGAATCAGAGATGATGCACTTGGTCTCTGATTACACTTCCAGCTGTAGGGATCTCCCCTTCAAAACAATAAAAATAAAACTAAATAAAATGTATTGATCTGTTAGGAATATTGGAACATCCTGAAATACTTATGTAAGGCTGATCAAAAATTGAGTTACTGCACTTGACAATGGTCCCCTCTTTCCTATAGTTTCTTCTAGTTCTCTCTATTATTCCAATGTTATTCTGTCCAATGTTATTTCCAAATAGTGGGCTGCTAGGATGGCCAAAGAATGTCTGTGTTAGAACGAGTCAAAGTCCCTACCCAACTGCAAGAATTTAAAATTGATTGAACAATCCATCAGGAGGCCTTATTTTTAATATGGAACATTTTGGATGCTGTGGTTGGAGGAGCTTTGGGTTTTAAAATGCTGGTCTACTCTGAAAAGTGACTGTATTATGTGTTTCTGCATGGGTCTTGTCGGGCAGGTTTGATCTGGCCGACGAGTAAACAGGTTTCATTTTTTCTTTCTAACTGCCAGTATTGAAGTATGGAATCTGACAGTCAAGATGGGTTCACTCTGTGTCACATCCCCACAAATAACGACTCTGCTTTTGGAAATTAGTTAACAATCGTTCAGGGTGAGATTGCTGTGGAGTAAGATGCTACACAGTGAGACTAATGGTATCACAATCAGGCCCATGAGAATGCATGAACTGCAGTAGAATCCAGCTTACTGTCCCACAGTTGCATTTGCTCTTCAGTGCCAAGAGGAGTAAAAAGTAGGCAAAGCTTATTTTGATCAATAAAGACTGCCAATGACTCTGGAAAGGCACAGAAAGATGAAAGAAGTGAAAAGGGGGCATTTTTATTGAGTCCCATTTCAGAGCCAAATATCCTTTAATAATTTTATAGTCAAATTATTAAACCATTTTGCAAGGAAGCTGGAATTGGTTTTTTTTGTTTTGTTTTTGTTTTTTGTTTTTTAATAATGTGTGGTCTAAATGTTCAAAAAAACTATTGGCTTGTACCTCTAAATGGGTGAGAATGCAGTGTGCAAAACTAAGACCCATTCATGAATAGGACTGACTACTCACAGCTCTCATCTTGTAAAGTAATGCGACTCTGTTCTGATCTATTGAGATATAACTTTGTATCATTTAAAATCAGCTACCAAAATAGCATATCATAGGTACCCCCATTTGAGATCTAAGTCCTACTTTTAGACTATAAACTGCCTTTTATCCATGATGGAGCTCCCATCCGTCTAAATAGGACTTGTAGAATAAGAATGATACCAGTACCATATACTGCCCTTTTGTTTTCACGACTGTGATTTTCATTAGCAAAAGGGTGATCGGTTCTCAACGGGTGTCTGTGGACCTGATTCTCATTTATACTGCCAGAGCAGTGTAAATGGCCATTAACGTAAATGAGAATCAGGCCCTATTTATTTTAGTTTCTTTATTTAAACTTTGCAAGGAGTAAACTTTTCTTTTAATGTGAAAAGTTATAAAAGAATCTCAACTCCTTGCAAAGGATCAAATGGTAAAACCAGACCATCCTTTACAAAAGAGACTTTTTAATTGTATGCAGTCAGTATGTCTTTCTAGTGTTGCCATACCCCTGCTGTCAGATATCTCCTATGCTTATGTGGCTCACTGACTTCTCTTCCTTGGTTGTTCATTTATTTTTGCCTGCTTCGATA
Source organism: Dermochelys coriacea (assembly GCF_009764565.3). Lineage (NCBI taxonomy): Eukaryota > Metazoa > Chordata > Testudines > Dermochelyidae > Dermochelys > Dermochelys coriacea. The sequence continues at coordinate 15,489,460 of NC_050071.1, forward strand.
GCAGCTGTTTATGCCTCTCCCTCTCTTCCCCCCCCCCCCCGCCCCTTTTGGTGGTTCAGCTTTTCTAGTCATCTGTTTCCTGTTGAAAACTTGCAAAGCAAAATCTGCAAAACTCACTGTACTGTAACTGGAATAGGTATAAAAAATACCAATGGCCTTTCACCCTCCCAGCAGTTATATCTTTGGGCGAAATAGCTTCCAAATTAGCCAACTAGATGTAGTGTTGCTCTTTTTCAGTTGTTTTTGCTCTGTCAAGCCTTGACACTGAGCCAGTTTGAATTGGCAGCCTGATTGCTGGAATAAGTCATGGGGAAAGCAGCAGAACAAAGTCATTTATCCTTGAAACAAAAGCATTAACGTCTGAGTGTCTGATTCTTCTCTCACTCATACTAGTATAAAACAAGAGCAACTCCACCAGAAGCAAGAATATAAGGAGTCTGAGAAAAGACTGACTCTGACTATTCAAAGTGGGGTGAAAGTGTGATATTCATCTTGTATGATAAGAAAAGACATAATTCAAGGCAGGTTCTGTTTCACCAGAAAAAAAAATGTTACCAAAGTCTTTTGCAGTGATATTTTTGAAACGTATTGTGCCAGATTCTGTTATGCTGGTGTAAATTGATTGAAGTCAGTGCAGTCACTCCAGATTTACGTTCATGTAACTGACAGCAGAATTTGACCCATAGTACTCTGAATAAGAACTTTAATTTTAGATGCAGTAAATAAGAATAAATAATAGTACTCATAAGAATACTTTTAATCTTCCAAGAACTTTACAGTCTTTAATAATCTGCAAAGTGCAAAAGAATTTGGATCAGACTCTGATCCCACTTACACTTGTATAAATCCGGAATAACTCCCATTGACTTCAGTAGAGTTACTCTGAATTAACACTAGTGTGAGATCAGAATCAGCTCCAAAAACTTTACAGTTCCACAAGAGAGCCTTGCTTTGTAATGCACTGATCAAGACTGCCAGAATGCACAATGTGGAAGTGAGAAAAGTGTGGAGGAAGAAAATGAGCTATTGCAATGCATGAATCCCTCACCATAACTTAAAGGGGAATTCTAAGCTTTCATAAAAAAGTTGTTTTGAACAGCTGATGACTCAAAGTGATAAATAGAATACATGTATCTACTTCAGTATGAAAAATACAAAGTCAAATCCTGCAGTCCTTACTCAAGCAAAATTCCCACTGATGTCAAGTAAGTGGGACTTTGGCTAGACTAAGAGATGCAAGACTCAAAGGTTTTCTACACTTCAAATATCAGCCATAAACATGTTGCCAACTGCGTTAATTTTATTGTTAGTCATGCAACATTTAGTGTTTTTTCTTAAATCCCCAGCTCCTGAAGTCATATATGTATGTGAGAATCTCAGCTTTCATTTTTTTTTTAAAAAGTAACTTTCTATCCCACATCTGTGCAGAGAAAAGCTTGACAAAGTGAAGTGAGTCAACCCTAAAAGCTCAACCAACAAGCCAAATAAAGGAACCTGTACATTTATATATTTAAATGTCATTATTTAAAGTCAATCTCATGATTTTGGGGAGGCCTAACTCTTGATTAGAGTGCTTAACATAGGCAGTACTAATGTCAGGAGCTCTGGTTACAACACAGTTGTCCCCAACTTGGTTTTAAAATGATTCCACCTTGCAGTGTATATGGGACAGAACTGTGTTTTTAATTTTGTCCCTAACTGCTGAATTGTGCTAAAGCCTGGGTCATGGCAATTTGGTAACCACATCTGTGTTATAATTGCATCCTGACACAATTGATTTTTGTAATATAGATGGAATTAAATATGGCATTAAAAAAATACCAATAATAGACACATCCTGCCTTAAAGTGTCCGGACAGTTTCCAGTGCAATTTGGATTGACTTTGTCTTGTCCATCACCTCTACTAGGGAACTGATTTCTGTTAGTTCCTTTCACATTTCATCAGGCTTGGTTATTTACACTGAGATATGAAAGAAATATGAGACATGTTCACAAAGTTTTGAAGAAACGTAGTTTGGTTTAAACTTGAGATTCCATCAACATTTTGGAACTCAATTTTTTTCCTGAAGAAAATGTCACTTACCTGCCAAATTCAGACTTTTCATAGATTCTAAGGACAGAAGGGACCATTGTGATCATCTAGTCTGACCTCTCATATGGCAAAGGCCAGAGACCTTCCCTCAAATAATTCCTAGAGCAGATCTTTTAGAAAAACATCCAATCTTGATTTTAAAATTGTCAGTGATGGATAATCCACCACAACCCTTGATAAATTGTTCCAATGGTTAATTATGCCCACTGTTAAAAATGTACTCCTTAAATTTGAATTGTCATCTGTTGGAGGGTAACTCATTGGTTACATTCCAACAGATGACAATGCAAATGCCCTATTGAAATAAATGGGAGTTTTGACAGTGTCCTTGTCTCATGAGAAAGTTGCATTGGTTTAACTTAATTCCATTTTAGTTAAACTGGTGCAAATCTCTGTGGCCACTCTTATTTCAATTTAAGAATGGCTTATTTCAGTTTAAACCAATTCCTAATAGACTGAAGGTGTACCTAACCAAGCCTGGTTTAAAATGAAATAAGCGTGTCCATGCAGCCTTTAGCACTGGTGTAACTAACTCAGTTTAAAGCTGTGCAACTTTCTGTTGCTGACAAGGTAGAAGGGAAATGTCCCCATTGGTGCTGTCAGCGTCCGTGATGTGATCAGCTAGGGACAGGGAAACACACAACTCTCCAATTCAGACTTAACACCTGATTCTGTAAGGCAGTGCTTCTCAAGCTATCTGATGTGGAGGACCGGCAATTTTTTTCCCCAATGTGTGCGTAGACCGGCACCTGATGGCTTGTGGACCGCACTGGTCTGCGGACCACCACTTTGAGTAGCACTGCTGTAAGGCACTGAGGATGTGCTGTGGAGCCTCGACTTTTCCTGACTCTGATGGGAGTTGAGGAGAGTCAGCACTTTATAGCTCTGCTCAGCGCTTGGTGGGATCGAGAGCTGAGCCTGGAAGTGTGTGTGTGTGGGGGGGGGGGGATATTCATTTACTTTAAATGGTGTATTTTAGATCTCTTTTTAATATCAATATTATGTATTTATTTAAGTGTCGAAAGGGTTAAGAATAATTATTGGCATTTTTCTTTACAAATGCCTCTATCCACAGGGAACTGTCTATATGTTTTGGATTTTCTGCTCTTAATCTACTTTCTTGGGGGTTGTTTTTATGTTGTAAATACATGCCACGTTTCTCACTCCAGCATGCACGCGCACCCTAATAACCGTAGTTCACATTTTTGTGCCAAGGTGACGTTATGCTTCTGTTCCCACAGCATATTTCTTTTGTTCAGGTTGTAAAAAATACTATCTTTCGCTGTATAAGACTCGTTGTAGGCTTAACTTTGTTCCCACTGAAGTCGCCATTAAGGCCAACAACGGGCATGGTTAGGCCAAGATTTTACGCTGTGATATTAACACATGCCATTACACTCTGAAATCCTAGTCTGGAGAAGATAGTGAGAGCTTTTGAAAAATCCCATGTGTAATTATCTTCCTTGATATTGGTAGCGAGGAGAACAGATAACGTGAAGAACAACTGACATGCAGTGTGTTAAATGTGAAGGTTTAATTTATTTAGCCAACCATTTATTTGCATTATTTAACATTGAAGGGGGAAAAAAAGTTTTGCATAGTTCTTATCTGCTTATTATAACTGCAAACTCAGCTTCCTTTCAAACGGGTCAAGTGACTGCTACCAGAAAATCAGGCAAAAGCAAAGTCTTTGGAGTACTTTTTCTTTAAGAAATATTTGGTATACAGAACAGACAGTTTTTGTTTGAAAATCTGGTAGATCACATTAAGACATCGTAAAACATGCAAATAAGCACCTTCCTGTTGCTTCCAGTGCTGTCTACGTATATCCTAACAGTATGGATGTCTAATGCAAAGCCCATCTAGAAAGTATGCACCAGCTGCTTCAGAAAACACTTTGCCCTGGAACAAATCACATCCTATTGCTCTCAAAAAGCAGATGGCTCTGTGACTAAATGGTCTTCAGAGATTTAGCTCTGTACCCAGGGGAGATTAAGATAATCACATCTTAATAATATGGCCTCACTCTTTTCCTCCAGAGATATCCAAGAGCTTTACAAACATCAACCCAATTTTACACATAGGGTAGCTGAGTCACACAGAGGTAAATTGACTTGCCAGTGTTAAAACCAGCAACAGCTCCCAGGTCTTCCAAGTCCCAGTCCAATGCTCTACCCACTAGGCCACATTGCTTCCCCATTTTTCAACTCATATCTATCAGAAAGAATGATGAACTTCCAACATGGCTATGCAAACACCGTGCAAGTAGCAACAGGAAAAAGTCTATTTATCTTAGACATGAAAAGAACTCATTGATATGAAACTTTGTTTTTCCATCCACCCTTGTCAGAGAATTTGTGATCAAGGGAAGAGCTGGTAACACCACACCCTGAATGGGTAAGATTGTTTTGACACAAGGAACATATAAAAGACAGTTTCAGGGATGATTATCAGATTGTAAAAACTGCGTAGCTGAATTAGATTTGACAGAAGCTTTGCATTCGGAATCTAACCAAAATATTTGTTATAATTTTGCCTTGGTAAGAAAATGCTTTGTTTTAGTCTGGCCATAAATATCCATTAAAGAGTCCTGTTTGTCCCCTCCCACTAAAACCAAACTCCCAGCAGGAATTTTGCTGCAGGTGAGTAAGAAGTGATGAATTAATTTGGTGCTAGAACAAGGAAGGTAGGCTTAAACCATCTTCCCATCTGTGGGTATATGGTATGTTTATACACATTGGATGGGAGTGCCTCACATGTGGTGATTGCCTTGGACTTTTGTGCACGTGAACTTTGGTGGGAGAATTTAAAGCTGTCTATGGAGTCCCAAATCTGTCTTTCTAGTTAGCTAATAAGAATAGTATACCTGCCTCTCTTGAAATGTCCTCTTTCCTCCTTTAATTTCCTTTCAGCTCCATCTTAGCACAGATTTAGGCTCTGATTCTGCACCCTTTGTGTGTGTGAGTTATCCCAGGTGAGCAGTGTGGGTGGAGCAGCAAGTGAACAGGCTACAGGCAGCTCGGCAATACCACCCACCAACTATGCCAAGGGGCAGACAGAAGGGAGGGAGCTAGGATAGGAAAATGAAAGGTGGAAATAATTGCACTGCAGGATGGGAACAGGGAGGCGGGGGAACAAGCGGAGGAGTAAGTGAGGAGGTGCTGGGAGAAGACAAAAGCATAGAAAGTCTGAGAACAAAAAGCTCAGAAGGAAGAGGAAGGAGCATAGAAACAGCAGGAGACAAGGAAGAAAGAAAATGAATGTAGAGCAAAGGAGGCTTTTAAATAATGGGACTGGGATTGAGAGAGAGGAGGACAGTGAGGAAGATGAGATGGGGAATTACTTGCCTCTGGAGGGTGGGATGTGCATTTTTCTCTCCCCCACCTCAGCTCCCCAAAACCCCTATGCACACCTCCCTGACTCCTATCTACAGTCCATCTTCCTCCCACACGCTCCAGGATAAGCATCCTGGTTACTTGCTTTGATACATCTGTTTGCCTTAACAACAACAGTGCTTTCCCTTGATGCTTTAAAAAAAACAAAAAACAAAACAAAAAAACAAAAAGGCATTTTCCCCTGGGAGGCAAGACCGTCCTGTCTGCGCTTGGGATTGTCTGTGTTCTTAAGGACAAGAGTCTTTTCATTCCAAGATATTATGGGCTGTTCTGGCAAAGCGCACTGAATTAATGCATTTATTGCCTCATTCTAGAAATGCAGCTTTTGAAGGGCTCTCATTTCTATTGATCGTGATTAAAATAGTCCAGGAAAGCTGGACCCACATCTTACAGAACAGATCAAGCGTCATAGCATATATGAAACATGCCATCCCACTGGGAGAAAGCATCATTGCTGACTCAGTAAAACACTATGAGATCAGAAAGGCTTCCACGTTAAAAAACTACCAGTCACAGGAGAACAAATGAGTTTACTTTGGAAGACCGAATGGATGGGATCCAATTATGATCCCATGGGGAGGGCATGAGAGTGCATAGAATGGGGTGGCTCATCTCTTTATTTAAAGATGAACACCTTTTTCAGTGTTTATTTTTAAAAGTATTTCAAATCAGCTTATTTTAGGAAGTAACTATTTGCAGGATAAATCAATGCAAGCAGCCCTGCTTGCTGCTAGCACAGATCTCTGTGTAGGCTCAATGAACTCTAGTATTATTACAGTGGCATCTACAGACCCCAGCCGTGCTAGGTACTGTACGTACATGTAGTAACAGATAGTCCACTGCTAGAAAATTCTAAATAGATAAAGGCTGGGAGGGTAAAGAGAGGTGGAATAACTTGCCTAAGGTTCACACGTCAGAGCTGGGAACATAACCGACGTCTACAAGTCCTAGTCCAGTGCCCTACCATAGAGTCATAAAGCCAAAAGGGGCAGTTAGAGTACCTAGTCTAACCTCCAGTCTATCACAGGTCCTTGCATTGCTCCTGGTATTGAGCCCAATAACTTGGGCTTGGATAAAGCACATCTCCCAGAAAGGCATCCAGTCTTGACTTGCAGACATCCAGACCTGGAGAATCCACCACCATTTTTCTTGTTAGTTTGTTCCAATGGCTAATCACCCTGACTGTTTTTAAAAAAAAAAAAAAAAAAAAAAAAAAAAAGCCTTATTTCTGGCGTCAGTTTCCAGCCATTAGTTCGTATTCTGATTTGCTCCTCTAGATTAAAGAGCCCTTTAATACCCAGTACTTTCTCCCCGTCACGGTTCTTATACACTGTAATCAAACTACTTCTCAATCTGCTTTTTGAGAAGCTCAACTGATTGAGCTCTCTAGAGTCTCTCCTTGTTTGACATTTTTTCCAGCCAGCAAAGTGTTTTTGTGGCTCCTTGTTGCACCCTCTCCCATTTTTCAACTAAACCCTGCTGCTTCTCTGTAGGGAGGCGGTTGCTCCTGCTAGGAGTCTGCCCTGCATTCCTAGCTCCACTGCTCCTTTGCAAGTACACTCCCAAGCCTCAGCTTCTTCTCATGCCTGTTTGGATCCTTGTAGAGGTGAGTATCCTGATGAGCTCCCTGGCATTTAATGCTTCGCATGGGATTGAATGTTGCTGGTTTGAAACCTGCTTGGGTAAGACTTTTTTTTTTTTTTTTTAAATAACAGAATGTAAAAATCAATATTACTTTTTGTGTTTGTTTTCAAAAGACAATTGTTCCCACCCCACCCAACCTTTGACTGAGAAGTCAGATTCAGACTTGTGCAGGCACGGGGTTGAGAGCGTTTGGGGAGTGCAGATGCAGTGCTGCTCTCTTGTTTGGTGTTCATTGAGCATGCACTGATCTGTGTTAGCACAGGCCTACCCTGTAGATAGATGAGCCCTGGGGGATTGTTTTATGTTAATAGAGCTTTCAAAACAACCAGCCAGATTCTCAGCTGATGTAAATCATTATATTTCCATTGAAGTCAATAGAGCTAGGCTGGCTTACCATGGCTGTACATCCTGTTCCAGAAACTCAATTTCCATCATAAGAAATGCAGAGAAAAGCTTATAACACATGCTGTGGGGAGACAATGTCCAGCACATACCATCAGTAGCAATGAAGGCTCTCTGCCACTTCAGCTGACAGGACCCAGGTTTGCCCTCATAGCTCCGAATACAGCTCTTGTGGCAGGGAGCCAATTAGAGCTGTGCATGCACATCTGAGAGCAGAACTGGGTTAGCTGCATAATAAATTAGACGGGTAGGGTTTTATCCTGCAAAGTGTTGAGCACTCTCCACTCCTGCTGGCTTCCAGGCAGGATCAAAGTCATAAGACAAGACTGTGGCTGGCCTTCTCTGGGTGCAAAAACAAACACAGAAACCAACACCTCTAGTTTGAAATTATGCAAGTATTTAAAAAGCCCTGAACCTCACCACAGAGAGCAAACAAAGAGATACTTACAATCTTTGCCCATTTCAGGCAACCCTTACTGACTCCTAAGCAGTAACAAAGCTTTAGTTTTCTTTGTAGACTATGGAGAGATGGCTGTGGGAGAACGGATATAATGCTGCACTAAGCTCAGAGAGGAGAAACTAAGAGTGAGCTGTTTTAAATGTTTAACATAGTATTATGCAGTTCTTTGTACTTTTGTTTCTTGTTTTCTTCAATATGTTTTCTTTAGTTGCCTAACATGGACTGGTGTGTGATGTTACAAAACAAATAACTGGTACTGTTTTGATCTAACAGTTTAAAATTTTCCATTTGAGCAGCTAATATGGGGCGGGGAGAACACAGGGACATTTTTTTAGATTTACTGCCTGGTTTAATCATTGTAGGCTTAATTGGGCAATGGGAGCTTCACCAGCTACTATAATTGCAATAATGAAAATACAAAAATGGTATCAACAAACAGCAGCAAGTGCAATTATACTAGCTAAGACAAAATCATTAAAGCTATTAATCCTTCAAAGTATCACTGGATCTTCTGAGGTCAGGAAAACATTTCCCCCAGGTTAGAGTACTGCATAATTAGCAACATTCAGGCTATGTTAAGACCTCCTTTCCTTTAACACTTGTGTCAATTAATTAAAGCCAGATTCTACCACATGCATTCAATGGGACCATTGGTAAAATAAGGTTTGGTGCCATTTAGTGTGAGTAAGGATGGTAGAGTCTGTCTTAGTGTTTTTATGGAATTGGGATATGTAGAATTGATACTGCTATTTCAAATTTGAATGACAATGGCATTAGATCCTGGGAAGTATACACTGGTGTTACAGTAGTGTAGTAAAGTGTTAAAAAATTCAGGAAATGTTAATGTTAGAGTTAACTATACAACCTAATCTCTGCCCCTTTGTGCATTACAATATCTCATACAGCTTATTCTACAGCTGTGTACACATACAGTGGGTTCTGCATGTGCTTCAAAGCACATCAAGCCTGTTCTTATGTATCAGTTTGATCAATGACAGGCAAGCTTGGTTTCTGATTTAATGATGTCTTCACATGTGTTGTCCTCAAGCTTGTTGTATATTCAGTTAATAACTGCGGAGTACATTTCAACAATAGATTAATGCACTCTTCTGTGGTTACTTTTTATGTGGTGATGTTCTTTCTACTCTGTAATCTTTGAAGTATGTGCTGGTTTTACCGTCTTATTTCTGCAGGATGCTTACTCAGGGCCAGCCATAAGCTGCTCATATCTTTTGTGCACAGTTCTCTCCCACCTCTCTCCAGGGTACACAATACCCCCCCAAAAAGAGGGCAGGAGGCAGGGCCATGCCTCGTCAATTCTACATACTGGCCAATGGAGCTGACTGACTGCCCAGGGAAGCAACCTGCACCCCATAAGTGGTGGTGGGCTGCCTCCAAGGGCTCCCTTTAGGATGGTATGGCTGCATATCAGCCTCAAAGCAGGTTAATTACTAAGTGGAACAACTGACCACAGTGCCAATCTTCGTTCCTGTACTAAATACCCATCATTAAACCCATCTTCCTGTGCCTTCTCAGAACATACCATAAATCATGTAATTATTTTATTCAGTCATCTGGTCACAATGGTCAACGGCGTTAATGAATGTATATGAATAGGACAGGGAGCATTTATGGGCTCCCTTGTCTCCATTTATCTCAAAATTGTCTATATTTAAATTTCAGATGAGCAATGATTTTTATTTCAAGATCAGCCTTGAATCCCAGAAAGAGTTTCTGGGAGAAAAAACAATGCTCATTGTTATCAGCAATGTTTTCATTGCTGTCTGTCATGCACAGAATGCCACTGTCTGGGGATACACGTCTGTCCTTCCACCAAGTTTGGACCATGTTCTAACTTTTCTAATCACATATACACAACAAATATGAAAATGTACAGACTGAGCCCTCATTCTATCATGTTCTCTGCTCAATCAGAAAGCAGAGTACATGGCATTCCATAAATGGAAACATGGTCTCCTTGGAATGAATTTTCCAAAGATTGACCATTTGCAGTGAAAGGATGAAACAGACTTCTCTCCCACAAGGCCTGATCCTGCAAATCCTTATCTTCACAAGTAGCCTTTATTCACATGGGTATTTCCACTGACTTCACTAGGACTATTTGTATAAGCATCTGCAGTGCTTTGGCCTTTTATTTCATTTTCCTAAGGTGATTATAGAGCCATAGCATATATCTGTGATTTCTGTCATACAGGTGTAATGAAGCCCTGTATCAATTTGTATTTCTGCCCTCCCTCTATTACATGGGCTGTAGAATTGTTCGTAGCTTTGCAATTTGAACAAGTAAAAATATAAAAAATGAAAATTCTCGCTAGCCAGCTTTGGTGAAAGTATGTTAACAATTGAAATGAAAGCTCTTTTCATCAACTGATAAAATTTTAGATGGGATTTTTTGAAGTCCCTGTACTCTGCATTATCAGGTACTCTAAGATGTCTTATTAGAGTTCTGTATGTTACTTAATGAATATCATATCCCAATTACATATAATAAAAGGAAAATATTTGAAACACAATATTAAGTCTGAACATATATAGCATTGCTCTCAGCCTGAAAAGGTAAGATACTGAAAAGCAAAGATCCTCATAGCAATGTGAATTCACATACAGAGCTGCATGTACACAGTAGGCATTTCTGGCAATAAAAGCTGTTTGTGCAAAATCAAAGCTGGGTTATTTAGCAGACAAAAGTCAAGAAACCCATAGTTTAGGGTGAGCTTTCAAACTTAACTTTGCCACCTTGCACTTGTGCCTTTTAATAGTGGGGGTGATTTTCAGAAGCTCAACTCCCCTTTGTGCCTTTGAAAATCTCCCCAATGTGGATGGAATTGCTTTGAATTTACACCAGGGTAACAGAGCAAGATTTGGCTCCATGTCTCATGACAAGAGAGAAACATTAAAAGTACACAATAAAAAGTACTCCAGTATTTGAAAAAGCATGTGGTTACTCAGAGTTAGATTGTCACTTTGCGATCTGCCCTGAGCAAGGAGATGTCCAGTAAGCAGATTGTTACTCTCCAACACACAAGGTCTTCCCCGCTGCTCTGGTGCGGAAGTAAACAATGCTGGGTCTATACCAATGCAGTAACCATCACCCCACATGGAGGTGCAGTTATGCTGACCAGCACATTGTGGGGTCAGAGCCAAAGCTTTGCTTAGACTTACCCTGTCCTTTCCCACCTTCCTGCGCAAAGGATGAAGGGAGAGTAGTAGCTGTGTGGAGTATATTTCCCATCTCATGCTGCAACCCAACATACAAATACCCAGTACAAGGTAGTGCCTTACTCACCCTGCCCCCCTCCCACACCCTTACCTCTGTGTGCAGCTATGTGGTGCCAGTGATAATCTAGCCCTTAATTAAACTGAATATTATAATGCACATGTGCAGAGGGGCAAAGGTTGAATCTTTGCACTTATTTTTTCATGTCTTGACTTTTCTCTGTCTGACTGCACAACCTTTTGTTTTTCTTCAAAAGTTTTCTAAAAGCATTTTTCAGTTTTTTAATTCCATTGAGGTCAATGAGGTTACTCTGGATTTCAGCTGGGTAACTGAGAATAGGATTTGGATCATAACATGAGGAACAAGGTCCTTTTAAAATAAGGCTCCTCCAGACCTCAGTGTAAACTAATCAGGATCTTGTAATTAATAGGCTCGCAGTTGCCTCCTCATGTGACACCATCATTACTTGTTGACCACTGATAGTTAACTTACATGTAGTTTCTGTAAGCATTCCTTTCCCTTCCCTTTCCATTTACAGAAAGAAGCAAATGGTATTTACTGGCTTCCTCTTTCCTGTGTTATGACTTTCATTTTTCTTGTCAGTAAACTAGAATAGCCAATTAGCAGAAAATAATGACTTCATAATAATATAGTAGTTTGAAAACGCTTTTGTAAACAGTATGTACTGAACTGCTGAGTATGAACCAAGTTAATGTATAACTGTGAAATGTAGTTTGATTGCACAAACTGTATGCAATATAATGAAAAGATGTGAAAGCAAGAAAACATTTTTCTCCTAATAAGTGATAAAAGAAAAATCTGATCTTTACATAGATTTGCCATTCTCATGATTTTTTAAAAAATATCTAGTTATTCCTTAATTATAAAGCACATATAGATGCTCAGCAAATAGATTAGATGTTTATATGAGTATTCCAGTATCTCTTTTGGAAAAATAACATAAAACTATCATGTCCAAGGCAATCAGTGATCCATATAGTCCAGAGGTGGGCAAACTACGGCCCGTGGGCCACATCCAGCCCACGGGACCCTCCTGCCTGGCCCCTAAGCTCCTGGCCCTGGAGGCTCGCCCCCGGCCCCTCCCCTGCTATTTCCCCTCCCCCGCAGTCTCAGCTCACTGCGCCGCTGACACCATGCTCGGGGCAGCAGGGCTGCAGAGCCTGGCCTGATCCGGCACTCTGAACTGCACTGTGCATGGCTGGCTCCAGCCACCAATGCTCCCGACAGCGTGGTAAGGGGGCACGGAGTGGGGGGGTTGGATAGAAAGCAGGGGAGTTCAGGTGGGGGCGTGAACAGGGGTCGGGCGGTCAGAGGGCGGGGAACAGGGGGGTTGAATGGGGCAAGGGTCCCGGCAGAGGGGCAGTCAGGGGTGGGGGTTCCGGGGGCAGTCAGAGGACAGGGAGAAGGGGTGGTTGGATGGGGCAGGGGTCCCGGGGGGGCCATCAGGAAGGACGGGGGAGTTGGATGGCATGGTGGGGGGTGGGCAGGGGTCCCAGCGGGGGCAATCAGGAATGAGAGGAGGGGTTGGATGGGGTGGCAGGGGGCAGTTAGGGGACTGGGAGCAGGGGTGGGTGTGTGGATGAGGGAGGGGTTCCAGGGGGGCTGTCAGGGAATGGTGGGGTTGGATGAAGCAGGAGTCTCTATGCTGCTCATAATTTTGTGTATCAGTAGCAGGCCCTCCTTCATTTTCTGTCTAAACCAACCAGCCTAGTCTTTTTAAACTTTCGTCATAGAAAAATCTTTCCACACCGCCGTGTGTTGCACAGAGGTTTTCACTGGGCAATCTACAGTAATACCCAGCAATGTTACCTAAGGCCATAGGAATGGATTTTGCTGCTGTAATTTTGGATGTAGGAACACTTTCAATTTTTTTTTAAATATTGTCTTTTTAACTGAAACGGTTTTAAAACATTCACTGGGTTTGATTTTTAGAATAACAGTATATGAAAATGTTACTTTTTTCATTGTAAGGTTGCATTCTCACCTCTGTAGAGGAAACCCAGGCCACTTCCTATTAAGATGACAGATCTTGGGTCACATGTGAGCTGCTCATACAGCAGTCTCAACTAAAGCCTTATCAGCAGACACAAGCTGAACTGACTTGACTGAATCAGTTTAGACATGCATTTAAGAATGTCCGCACAAATGGACTGCACGGATTTAATTGAATTGGTTTCTAAATTGATTTAATTACATTGGTACAACTCCTGTGTGGACAAGCCCTAAGAGTTCAGTCCCAGGCCTGGGAACCAAGGACACATGAATGCTATTTCTGACTGACACTTACTCATTCTCCGAGCAGTAGTGGGATTGTCACTTTCTATTGTATTTAGATTCCTATACCTCACCCATCATTTTAGTATATGAATACCACTTAACTTCTCCGGTTCCATATCCCCCTCGGTAAAATGGAGATCATAGTAGTTAGTTACCAGTGGCAGACAGAGTTTATTTAGCTCTTTGATAGCCTCTGGGAAGTATTTCACTGTGAAGAGCAAAGATTGTATGAAGATTTTGAATGGGGATTTCAACTGCTGGGCTTTTCTTTTTTTTTTTTTTTTTCTTTAATGGATTAATTTGGTTAGTCTGAATGGCCAAAATGTTTTCTTTGGAACCATCCTTTTAAGAAATGATCAAATCTGACTCTTTAGGGTAGGGATCTGTCCTTTTGTTCTGTGTTTGAACAGCACACAGAACAGGGTCCTGGTCTGTGACTGGGCTCCTATGTGCTACAGCAAATAACTATCCTCCATATGGTTAGGCTACTACAGCTATATTTTGGCACCTAGATTAAAGTGGCCTTATTTGCAAAGGTGCCAAGCACCTATAGTTTCTGTTCACTTCAATGGGATTTGCAGGTGGTCCACACTTCTGAAAATCAGGCCACTTTTATTTAGGAGCCAAAATATGGATTTAGGAACCTAAGTTCTACACTACAAACTTAGGTAAACATAAGCAGCATTAAGTTGACCTAATAATGTATGTTTCTACTCTACCGAGTCCTTCCGCCAATCTAAATGGCCTGTAAGTCGACTTCTGTACTCCACCTCAGCAAGAGGCGTAGCACTCGATTCGACATCCACGGGTCGACATTGGGATAGTGTAGACACTGTGTTGTGAAATTCAAATGAATTGGCCTCCAGGAACTGTTCCACAGTGCTCTGCTGTGACCACTCTGGAGAGAACTTTCAACTCCACTGCATGTCAGCCAGGTATACAGCTGCTCCCCTTTTTAAAGCCCCGAGAACTTTTGAATTTTCATTTCCTGTTTGATCACTGTGGAGAGCTCGCCAGCACAGCTGATCATGGAGACTCAAGGCCGCAAACACACTCCATCATGGAGTACACAGGAGGTGGTGGATCTTATTGCTGTGTGGGGAGAAGAGTCTGTGCAGGCAGAGCTCTGATCCAGCAGTAGAAACGTTGACATCTATGCCAAGATCTCACGGAGCATGGGGGAGAAAGGCTACACCAGGGACACGTAGCAGTGCCACGTGAAAATAAAGGAGCTTTGGCAAGCGTACCAGAAGACAAGGGAGGCAAACAGTCATTCTGGTTCTGTCCCACAGACATGCTGCTTTTACAAGGAGCTGCATGCGATTCTCGGTAGTGACCCCACCACTACCCCAAAAAGGCAGTGTGCATACCTCCCAGGAATCCTGGGCCACCTCGGGCAACAATGAGTAGGATATTATTGAGGAGGAGGAGAATGGGAGGCAGGCAAGTGGAGGATCCATTCTCCCCGACAGCCAAGAACTGTTTAAAACCCTGAAGCCCATCCCCTCACAGGACAGGTGGTGGCCAAGCGTGATGCTGAGGAAGGCACCTTTCCAATCTGACTGTAGGGGCTAGATGCTATTATTTTTTATGTTTAATCTGAACAAAAAAGGAGTTGTAGTGAATATCTGTTTCCCACGGGCCACTCAAACTATGTGGAAGTGCTCCTTAAAAAAAGACTGTTTATGTGCGTGGGGATGGCCTGGGAATCCTCCATGAAGATCTTCAGAAAGCTTTCATGAAGGTACTCTGCAGTCCTTTGCAGAAGGTTTCTGGGAAGGGCTGCTTTATTTCGTCCACCACGGTAAGATACTTTCTCATGCCACTCTGGTATTAACTCTGCTGGCATCATTGCAGCACACAGCATTGCAGCATAAGGACCAGGTCTGTACCCAGAGGCTTGCAGCATCTGCTCCCTTGTAACCTAGTAAACAAACAACGTCAGCAACCTTTTAAATATCCAAAGGCACATTCCACCACCATTCTACACTTGCTCAGCCTATGGTTGAACTGGTCCTTACTGCTGTCCAGGCTGCCTGTGTATGGCTTCATGAGCCATGGGAGAAAGGGGTAGGCTGGGTCTTGCAGGATCACAATTGGCATTTCAACATCACCAATGGTTATTTTGCAGTCTGGAAAGAAAGTCCCTGCTTACAGTTTTCTGAACAGACCTGTGTCCCTAAAGATGCATGTGTCATGCACCTTTCCTGACCATCTCACACTGATGTCGGTGAAACAACCCCTGTGATCCACCAGCGCTTGCAACACCATTGAGAAGTATCCCTTTCAGTTTATGTACTCTTTGGCAAGGTGGTCTGGTGCCAAGATAGGGATATGTGTTTTATCGCCCCACTGCAGTTAGGGAATCCTATCGCAGCAAAACCATCCACTATGTCCTGCACGTTGCCCAGAGTCACTCCCTTCTTAGCAGAAGTCTGTTAATGGCCAGGCAAACTTGGATCATAAGAGATCCCACGGTAGATATACCCACTCCAAATTGATGCCCCACTGACCGGTAGCAGTCTGGTGTTGCAAGCTTCCACAGAGCTATCGCCACTTGCTTCTCCGCTGTCAGAGCAGTTCTCATTTTAGTATCGTTGTGCTTCAGGGCTGGGGAAAGCTCTTCACACAGTTCTTGGAAAGTGGCCTTACGCATTCGAAAGTTCTGCAGCCACTGCTGGTCATTCCATAGCTGTATAATGATCTGGTCCCACCAGTCAGTACTTGTTTCCTGAGGCCAGAAATGGTGCTCAACCATGTCAAGGTGATGCGTGACTGTTGCAAGCAACTGCGAATTGCTCCACTCTGTCTTCTAGCAGGGCTGCTTGTGTGGCATCACATTGTTCCATGTGGTGGCTCCTGTATCAGCTGTGTAAATACTGCAGAATAAGGCGTGAGGTGTTTGTAATGCTCACAACAACAGTATACAGTTGAGCAGAGTCCATGCTTATTGTGCTATGGCATCCATGCAGGTAACCCCGACTTATTTAAAAAATGGTGCAAAAAAGGCTTGGTTTATTTGCCATTGATTTCAGGGAGGGAGGGAGGTGGTAAGTGTATCGTGGGAGGCTAATGCCATGTTCCCATAACCACCCATGCCAATGTTTTGGTCCCATGAGGCATTAAAAGCCCAACCCCAAATTCCACTCGGCTACGTGCACTGTGGGATAGCTATCCGCAGTGCAGTGCTATGTGCATCGATGCAAGCCCTGCCATTGAGGATGCACTCCGCCGACACAATGAGGGTAGTGTGGACGCGCAGGACTGACTTGCTTAAATCGGAGGCTAGATGTTGACTTACATGAAGTCGACTTAACTTTGTAGTGTAGACATGGCCTATGTTTAGGTGTCCAGGTTTGAAAATTTTGGCCAATATTTCTGAAGTCTAGTTTGGTTTTATTATGTTTAAACTTTTTCTTGTTTTGGATGCGGATATAGGTTTGTCACATGTAGTGCAAGTAATGAAGTAAAAAACTGTGAATCAAGATGCTAGCTCCTGAAATGATACAAAATTCTCTGTATTAATCTGATTACTCACATTTATCACTTCTGGATGCTAATGAGACACAGCACTGTCTGTGCTTGTTACAGGCAGTATTTGAATCCCCTGCTAAATGATATTAAGCAATAAGGTTCCTTTTGGGTTAGATAATCTATCATGGACCCTGAAAAAGGTGCAATACATAGCTGTGCTGCTCCTAGGAGAAAACCAGGGACCAAATTGTGATTCAGAGTTCCCCCTTGCTCCAGTGAGGAAGTAAACTGCATCAGCACTTTAGCTGGTGCAACTTACTTGCCCCGCCATATTGATGCTGCTGTGCTGACAGATATGCTTTAGGGGCCATAGTCAAGACTACACCCACTCCCCTATGCCAGTTCCCTATTCCACACCATATGGGGGAGAAGAGGAGTAGCTACTCAGTGAAAGAGTCTCTCCCTGTTTTGCATTGCTAACCTCAGTGTGCACAGGGAGTGAGTATATGCTTTATGACCCATATTCCCATATGTGGGCATGTGCCACAGGTCACTCGGTGGCCCATAATCATGAAGACTAGGAAGATAGACTATCTAGGCCAGTTGACCTCCTCTTGTCTAATACTATGATTTGACAAATGATCAGAGGCTAATGACCAGATTATGGGGGGAAATGCTCATTCCACAGTCCAGGAGATTTGGAATAGTGAATCATAGGACTGGAAGGGATCTTGAGAGGTCATCTAGTCCAGTCCCCTGCACTTATGGCAGGATTAAGTATTATCTAAACGTTTCCTGACAGGTGTTTGTCCAACCTGCTCTTAAAAATCTCCAATGATGTCCAATTGTCCCTAGACAATTTATTCCAGGTCTTAACCACCCTGACAGGAAGTTTTTCCTAATGTCCAACCTAAACATCCCTTGCTGCAATTTAAGACCATTGCTTCTTGTCCTATCTTCAGAGGTTAAGAGAGACAATTTTTCTCCCTCCTCCTTATAACAACATTTAAGTACTTGAAACCTGTTATCATGTCCCCTCTCAGTCTTCTCTTTTCCAGACTAAACAAACCCATTTTTTTTAATCTTCCCTGATAGGTCATATTTTCTAGACCTTTAATCATTTTTGTCACTCTTCTCTGAATTCTCTCCAATTTGTCCACATTCTTCCTGAAATGTGGCACCCAGAACTGGACACAATATTCCAGTTGAGGCCTACTCAGTGCAGAGTAGAGAAGAAGAATTGCTTCTTGTATCTTGCTTACAACACTCCTGCTAATACATCCCAGAATGACGTTCGCTTTTTTTTCAACAGCGTTACACTGTTGATTCATATTTAGCTTATGGTCCACTAGAACTCCCCGATCCCTTTCTGTGGTACCCCTCCCTAGGCAGTCATTTCCCATTTTGTATGTGTGCAACTGATTGTTCCACCTTAAGTGGAGTACTTTGCATTTGTCCTTATTGAATTTCATCCTATTTACTTCAGACCATTTCTCCAGTTTGTCCAGATCATTTTGAATTTTAATCCTATCCTCCAAAGCACTTGCAACCCCTCCCAGCTCGGCATCATCTGCAAACTTTATAACTGTCATTGCCATTATCTAAATCCCTGATGAAGATATTGAACAGAACTGATCCTTGGGGGACCCCACTCATTATGTCCTTCCAGCAGGACTGTGAACCACTTATAACTTACTCTCTGAGAACAGTTTTCCAACCAGTTTTGCACCCACCTTATGGTAGCTCCACCTAGGTTGCATTTTCCTAGTTTGTTTATGAGAAGGTCATGCGAGACAGTATCCAAAGCTTTACTAAAGTCAAGATATACCACGTCTACCGCTTTCCCCCATCCACAAGACTTGTTACCCTGTCAAAGAAAGCTATCAGGTTGGTCTGACACAATTTGTTCTTGACATATCCATGCTGACTGTTACTTATCACCATGAAGCCATGTTGTATTACACAAGTAAGGCACAATGCTTAGTACTTTTGAAGATCCCACCTTAAATGTGTATCTGGCGAAAATAAACCTAGAGTGCAAACATTTAAACAGTAAACCCTGCCTTTTAAACAGTTTGAGGTTCCTATAGAGGCAGAGACAGCTGCTGGCTGGCCACCCAAGCCCAGAAGTTACAAGTGCTGATCTTTTCTCTTAGCTTCTGTCTGCTGTTGTCAGCAAAAATCATGTTTACCAGGGCTGTGCCCATGACGTGGCACACCTATGTTACTCACCACCTCACAAGGGCATGGTGAGAATTAATTCACTACTCTTTGTAAAGATGGAAAGTGCAGCAATGTGTTAGTATTATGCAGCAGCACTCTAGTTAAACAATAATGACTTGGGTGCAGAGCATTTCTTCGGGACAAATGAAAGGCTGGAAGGAGCTGATGGCCCAAGTTCCTGCAGAGAGATTATTATTGTTACTATAAACTGAAAACGAGAAAAAAATAGGCAAGGTTTTTTTTTTGTGTTTTTTTTTTTTTTTTAATGGATGATGCAATTTTTATAGGAATCTAAAAAGCCTTCCTGGTGAATGTATGTCCTGAATATTAGCCAGGCAGATTGTTTGTTTGAATCCTCGTTCTATCCAGTCTATATAGTGAACCTGAAGCATGCTTTACTTTTGCTGAGCTAAGCTGACAGATAGAATTTACACACACATTCTCGTGTGTGTGTGTGTGTGTGTGTGTGTGTGTGTGTGTATATATATATATTTTGTCACACTGCTCCTTTTTCCTAGTATAGTTAAAGATGCTTTTCATGTGTTTTGAAAACAAATTACTAAAGTTCCAAAATCCAGTTTTTAATTTCTACAGTTGATGCAGTAAAGTCAAAATTAAAGTCATGATAATTTGAGGCCTCTTCCAACCAGGTGTATGGGAATACAGTGGGAACTGAGGGCACTCAGTACTTCACTAGATTAAGCCAATGGTTCTTTAAGGTGTCATGCATCTGTATGACACAGATTTGTTTTGTGTTAAGTGATGCTCTTGATTAACTAAGAAGTAACTGTTGTGCTCAGGCTCTCAGCTTCCAAAATGTTTTTTAATGCTTATAGTACTATATAAAAGAATATGTATATATTTGTCATTAGGTCTGATTACTAACAATATTTTGTATTTTCACTATGTACTTTTCTCTATGCAGTGTTGTTGTAGCCATGTTGGTCCCAGGATTTTTTTCTTGATATTTGAAAATTACATAATAAAAAAAAGTCATCAAACATTTCACAAAAGAGATATAAAAGCAAAACAAGCCGTCTTCTGATAAAAAGAATATGATGGAAAAACAAAATGGGTTTTTTTGCACCTCAAGTGCTCTTCAAAGGTGCTATGGCCATTTCATGACTACTTCTTGTTCCACATAGCTTCAGGGCCTATCAGAGCCTCTGGCAGTTTTCATTTGCACCATGGATTTCTTTTTGTGATATTAAATAATGTATGTGTATTTCAAGTGTATATAAAGGAAGGCTGTAATAGACAGTATTCTTCTGAAATTAACAAAGTACTCAAGCTTTACTTTTGTGACTTATGAACGTGGATAGATTTATTAAGCATATTTGATGATACTTTGATTCATTCTTGTAACCTCTCCCTCCTCTCATGGCTATGCTCATTGTCATTCATTATACGTCCATCTAAAAATGTGACATAAAACATAACATTATCCTTCACTGAAGGACACTAATGTCCTTGGACCTGTATGTTACAGAGAAAAAGACAAGAAGCAGTTCCTCAACAGCTGTAAATTGTCATAGCCACATGAACTTCATCTTGAAGACTTTGTCTTGAACTCAATGGAGCTATGACAATTTACACTGGCTGAGGCTCTGCCCCATAGCCCATGCACCTATGGTGCTTATGTTTTAAATTAGACAGAGCAGGGGTCTCAAACTTTTTCCACATGTGGATGGGGCCTCATGTTAACAGAGATTGTCCTGTGGATGCCTCACTTCCATTTGTGATCATGAAAACCACCTTCATTCCCATTCCCAACTGCGCTGACCCCTCCCCCCGCTTCCATTCATTCCCTCATCTGTGGCAAACATAGCAGCTAGTGACATAGAATCATAATAGTAATGTATTCAATGTATTTCAGTTTTCTTGTAAAGCAATTTTGCAGTTGGAAATAAGGGGAGTCGGCATCATATGACCAGTCAGCTTTCCATGAACTATCAGTAGGTACTCCACAGACCATGGGCCACAGTTTGGGGGGCAAGCACTATATTTCACCGACTGCTAATTGAAAAAGGTACAGCTTCAAAAGATTGCAGATTTGTTTTTGTTTTTTTTTTTATTAAAGTGCTTAGCTTGGTGCATTTGCTTTGAAAGACTCCATAGAGGAAGTGTATTTTAAGGACATAATCAAAATTGTGTTATGTACCTTTAATAATGCACATTTTAAAGGAAAAATTACTGTCAGGATGAGGTTATTGGTAAGAATGAGATGACTAAATCATATAGAGCTTGGGGGGCCAGGACAGAGGATAACAATTACAGGAGAGGATGAATAACAAGGGAGGAGAAAATGAAATCAAGTGTCTGACTATGGAACTAGAAAATGTTTAAATAATATACATAAAATGAAATACCAGCCTGAGATTTTAACCAAATGAAGAAACTGACTGTTTTGCAGTAGTAGTTATTCATATCAACAAAATTCCTGATTTTAATTGTATGTATTGTTTCACCTGAACTAAGAAAACTCTCGTAAGATGAGAAGCATTTGGACCTTTTGTTACTGAATAAACAAGAACTGTGATCTAGAATCACAATCATCACAGTGTATGGCAGATATATCAAAGATTTGTTTTGACATTTATTTATAATCAAAATAAATTATCATATGAGCAAATTAATTTTAACATAAACTAGACATTTTAAACTTCTGCATGTTATATGAATGAATAATTCTTGGAATCATATTCTAGGT
Organism: Dermochelys coriacea; assembly: GCF_009764565.3. Lineage (NCBI taxonomy): Eukaryota > Metazoa > Chordata > Testudines > Dermochelyidae > Dermochelys > Dermochelys coriacea. Next base: position 15,511,397 of record NC_050071.1, read on the forward strand.
CTTAATGTAGCCACATATAACAATGTGATCACTGCACTGGTGTCTTGAAATGGGAGTAAAAACAATACCAATACTTTGCACTTCTATAGTGTTCCCTATCTAGCATCTCAAAGAATTGTGGATCTGCCTGCCATCCCTATTCTGAGTAGGATCTTGCTCTGTGAGTGGTTTCACTAATTGTTTTTTTTGAAAGTTCTTGAATGACTTGCCAAAGAACATAGACAAAGCCTGTCTCAGAGCCAGGAATCCCAATCCCTAACCACTATGGGGATTTTAAATTCTTCTTTCTGTCTTAACATATATAATCATTTTGTGCACATGAGCCATTTATGAACATAGTATTGAACATTACCTGAATACTTGCATATCTCCTTCTATTTCAGTAGCAACGGAAATAAAGTTGACTGGTGATTTTATAAGATTATTTATCATGTTTCCTTATATGCTCCAACTCTAGATATGGGTTTGATCACTTTATCCTCAATCCAGCAAAACAATTAAGCAGATGCTTAACTGTAAACAAGGCTGGGTAAGGGATAGGCACAATACACTTGTGCTTATAGGGCCCCAACTCTTGGAGTCATGTGATCAAAGATCACTTTGCTACCCCTGCCTCTCTAGGGGTGAGTGAAGAGAGGAACCTTACTGCCACTCTTGAGATTACAAGAGGGCCCGATGCCACTGCCCCCATCTCATTGGAAGAAGAGGGCCAGAGACTGTGGGTGGGGCCATGGGGGGCAGAGCAATAGGTGGTCCTGGGGTCTCAGATTGCCTGGCCCTGACCTTTTAGCATATGAGTAGTGCTACTGAGGTGAAGCTTAAAATGAAAACTTAAGTGCTTTGCTGGATTGGGGTCAGAGTGCTCAGAGTCTTGTTGGATCCACCCATATAGCTTCAAAAAGAGAACTGATACTCAGTTCTATCCTTGATCTTGCTTATTTAATTTCCAAATTTCCAGCTTTTCCAATCGAACTATTAAAGGATTCTGGTTTAGTATCTAAGGCTCCAATTCTGCAAGCTGCTCCAGCTAGGCCACGGGATCCACCTACGTGAAACAGCTTGCAGGACCAGCACCAAAGTAATTTTCCAGTGTATTATATCCTCCATCAAATTCCTTACTTCATTGCAAAGAGGGGCATGGAGCAGCATTCATATCGCACTCTCAGTCAGAACCCAGCCCGGGGAAGCTAATGGTCCAATCATGGGACGAAATTCGGTGATGAATCCTGGTCGCGTGCCACCTGAGGCACATTGCACATACGCTAAGAAGATTCTTGAAAAAATGTCATCCATTGATATTGTCCCTATGGCCCTACGAACAGATGTGAATTTCCCTGCATTCCCTTGTCCTTACCTGGGCTAGGGCTGTAATCTCAACAAGAAATTTAACCGCATATGAATGGGCAAATCTTCCATTGAAGTCAATGACTCCTGACTTCAGTGTCAATGAGAATTGCACACACTTACATCAAGGCTGAATACAGCCATTTATACCCTTTTAGTAATTTTTTTTAGATATTGTACATCCTAGTATTAGGAATCAGTAATTTGCCTTTGGTTTGCTTTATTTCATGTTTAGAACAGATGGGGTTGAAACTGACAGGGTTTGAAATTCCTCTGTTTGTAAGGCCAGCATGAAGTCTATACACCGTGCAAGTCCTCAAAATAAGTATTAAGTAGGCTTGGAAGTATTGGATTTCTACTGGTAAATGTCAGTAAATGTTGTTGTTTTTCACTATACACAAACCAATGAAAAAATATTTCCATTAATGATAACTGAAATTTACAAATAGGCAAAATAATGAAAATGCTTTTTGAGAACTTATTCAAGTTTGATTTAGGTTACTTATGTTGTATATTTTAACCTGTGATGTTCACAATTTGTGTTTTTAATGATTCTAAAGCTTTAACGTTTGGATTTCAATGTCTACTGTCAGTAAATAATTAGTCTGACCTCCCCCCCCCACACACACACAATTTCCCACAACTGTGAAAATTTAAATTGACAAAATAAAAATGTTTAAAAATAAACATTGATATTATTGGTCCAAATTATATTAAAAAAAAAATCAAACTCTGCCAAGTGTAGTCTAAAATAAGACTTTATGCAGTCCAGTGGGTCTTGTGTTGGACCTTTGCAAAGGAGTTTCATGAATTTCATCCATACTGTTTTTTTCACAGTAGCCTCTCAATGTACCAGATATCTGATATTTTGTACACATTTTAAAAACAAACATAAATCTCCCCAAACAAAACAAAAAAACCCAGGAATTTTCCTTCTTGCTGCTGAGTGTTGGAGTTAAGGTATTTACTTTATATTTGAAAAGCTCACTTGTCTTTTAGGTTTGTCCTCCCTTCCTTCATCAGTAAACATGTGGATTGGTGTTGGTAACTGTATCTAATACAGGCTAAATCAGGGTCATCAGCAAGGAACTGAGAAACAGTATTTCCTGGGGTGGGGAGATTATATAGCTGCTTCGTTGTGTAGATGATGGTTCTCAGTGTTCCCACAGGACTAGAAAGAAAACAAACATAAAACAGTGAGATAAGAGTAGAAAAGTGAAAATAATGCTTATGATGAGACTTTTTTTCTCTGGTTCAGACTAACCAAACTATCAAAAGATAGAATAACCTTCATGTATTATAAATTAACTGGCGTAATGGCATGCAGATATTGCTGCTATGGCCTCTGCACACCAGCTAGTCTATAGTACAAAGGCAAAATCCTACAGTTTGAGTATGAGATGAAGTATAATTTAAGGAGAATTAGATTTAACAAAGAGAGAGAGAGAGAGAGAGAGAGATAAGACACTTTTAGTAAAGTAAAAACAGATTTCTGAATAGTTAAACATTTTCTTTTCATTTGTTTCCAGTAAGCAGACTGGGAATTTAGTATGAGGGAAAGATTGTCCAGGAAGAAAACAGCAGGCAGACATTTTTAAGAACTAATATCTACACAAAGAAGAGTTTAGAGAAGGACTATGGGGATTTTTGTTTTATTTTCCTTTAAGAGCATTACAAACATTTGTGGGGGAAGGTTTATTTGATTTTGTTGAGACTGAGTTTGAACCATATGAGGGAAAGAATTTACAGTTGGGAGAGAGATGCTTAGAAAACAGAAAGAAACAAAACCGAGGAGGTTTGGAGTGTTAAACAGTATAGAGAGGAGAGGATGATATCAGGTGTGGAGTAGGAACATGCTGACATCAGCATATGGAAAACATCTGACATTACAGCAACTTTCAAATGCTCTTGCATGATGATAAAACAATAATACCTAGCTCCTATATAGTGCTTTTTATCAGGAGATCTCAAAGCCCTTTACAAAAAATGTCAATGACACTGCTGAAACATTACATGGTATAATCCATATAAACTATTAAGAAATCTTGAATCTAAAAACACAGCCTCTGCTGAGTATACTTAAAAAACTGGGGATTTGTATTTGTGGATCCAGCTACAGTAGAGGTTTCCAGATCTACACAATTACTAAATAAGAGCATTAAGTGCAGTAATTTACATTCCATATGTGTCTGCAATTATACATTCTTGTTTTTTAAAAAAAAAAAAAAAAGCTTCATTTTCTGCAATCCTTGGTATTGTTGAACCCAGCTTTTAAAGAACCAGGAATCAAACACTCATAATTTTTGGAGCATCTTACAAATCATGAGATTTAAAAAATAATCAAATTTGGCCTTTTGTTTGCTTTAAAGTTTGTAAGCATCCAGAGTACACATTTTCAATCATTGCTCCGTAACTTTGAAGGCTAGAAACATTTTTTTTTTAAATGAAAGCTTGGATTTCCCCCCCATCACATGATTCCAGGAGCTGGAGCTTTAAGAAAACACAAATATTGCAAGGCTCAAGATAAAATTGTGAGCGTTGGCAATGTTGCTTTGGTCCACTCCTCTGCTCCGTTTCCCTCACCCACTTCCTTTACAACTGATCTCTTATAACCCTATAGTCCAGCCCCCCATCATCTTGCCTCTTCCAGTTGCTGGGTTATTCTTCAGCCCACCCACTCTTCTACGTCACTCATCATCCACACCTGTGTGTTGTGCCTCATTTTGATCCATCCCCTGCTCTCCCCTCCCCTTCTTTGCACTGGATCTATCCAATCCTCCTCTTTAGGTCATCTGCCAGTGGAAAATTGAGAAATCTAAGTAGACTCGGATGCCTCTCTGCTATTCATTGGGAAACTGAGAGGGAAGAAAGACTATCTGAAAGATGTCAAGTTTCTGATATCAAAAGATTCTTTAATGAACTGGCAACCACCACTGCTGTCCTAGGTATCCCAGCATGAGGTATTATATGCTACCGTCAGATTTGGACTATAGAACTCCAAAATGTGGATGTATTTGTATTTGTGCATTAAAGTAACTGACACCAAATATTTTACTAGTATGATACCATTTTCTGAAAAAGGCAAGTTGCATGTCATCTGCATTTGTATTATGGGAATCCCCAGAGAAAGATCTGTCTACAGCCATATCACTTTGTGTCAGGATCCTGTCATCTCCCTCAGCCCAAGCAGTCAGGCTGGGTCAGTACTTGGATCGAAGAGCTCCATGGAACACCTAGATGCTGCAGGAAGTGATGTTGGGGATCCAGCATACATAAGAGAATGGCCATATGGGGTCAGATCAATGGTCCATCTAGCCATATCCTGTCCCCCACAGGGGCCAGCACCAGAGCTTCAGGGAGAGTGCACAGAACAGGGCCATTTTGGAGTGATCTGGCTTCTGGCAGTCAGAGGTTTAGGACTGCCCTGAGCATGGGATTGCATGCCTGACCATCTTGACTAATAGACCTATCTTCCATAAAAAAAATTAGTTCTTTTATGAACCCAATTATACTTTTGGCATTCACAATATCACCTGGCAGTGAGGTCCACAGGTTAAATTGTGTGTTGTGTGGAAAAAGTACTTTGTTTTAGTTTTAAACCAGTTGCATATTAATTTCCTTGCTTGACCATGAGGTTTTTGTATTGTCTGAAAGGGTCAATAACACTTTTTTGCTCACACCACTCATGATTTTATAGACCTCTAAGTGTGATTACACTTGTTTTCTGTGTCAGCTAGTTCTTCTAGTCTACGCAGGCTCTTAAAACACCTTCATCACCGTAGTAGATGGGCTTCCCCTCACCTTGGCTAAGTTTTTTCTCTCGTTCACTGCAGGTTGAAAGTTTCACAACCCTTTTTTCCTTTCCTGCAGACAATTTGGGAAAATGATGCCAGTTTTTGACCAGCTCCACCTAGGAGCCAGAAAATGAGGGCTTGCGATGTCCTGTTCACAGGCGCTTGGATGTGCCAGCAGCTGGGATTGAAAGGAAGAGAGGGCTGTTGCTGCCAAGAATAACTATGCCTGCTGGGCCTGTCCTAAGCCTTGGCTGGGGACAGGGCTTAATTTGTGCCAGAGCTTGACAGGGCCGATCCCCGGCACCTCTAGGCTTGGCCCTTCAGAGCCCCGCTGGGCTTGCTGCATCCGTTATGAATGTAAAATAAAAAATGCCTGGGCCCCAGTACCTCTTTCATTACAAATTAAGCATTGGCTGGGGACGGGCTGCTCTCCCCCTGGCCTCGGGGCTGGGCCATCCCCGCGCGCGCCAGACTCCGCGCGGGGCTCGAACCCCTGCTCCTCCAGCGTTCGAAACGGTCGTCCCCCCCTCTAACGGCGGGCGGGGTCCAGCCCCAACGTTCTCAACAACGGCCGAGGCTCTCAAAGGGCGGCGCGAGCTCTTCCTTCCCTTCCCCCTCCCCCTCCCCCGCCCCCCCGTGCTGGCCAGGCCCGGCGACCTCACTTCCGGCCGCGGGGCGGGGGAGGGGGCGGAACCGGAGGAGTGCGCAGGCGCCGCCGACCGCACACAGCTTAGGCGAGGCGGCTGGACCCTGGCAGATCCCGGGGTGCTCGCTTCGGCGCGGCTGGGCGCCAAATCCTCGTCGGGCGGGGCAGCGCGGGGTTCCCCCCCCCCCGGACCGGCGGTAGCGGGAGCAAAGGGGGCGCAGCGGGGCCCGGCGCTTCCCACCCCCCGGCCGCGGTGCCGCTGCCTGGCGGGCGAGCGAGTGAGCGAGCGGGGGCAGCTCCCCGCGGGCGGAATGTGAGGCGCGCAGCCCGGCTCCGGGCAGCGGCGAGCGCTTCCCCGGGCAGCGCTTCCCCCTCCCCTCCCCCACCCCCGGGCACCCCCGCTGCGGGGCCGGGCACTGCCTGCGCTTCTCCGGTTGCGTCCCCTGCCCGCCGCTCGCCATGAAGAAATTCTCCCGCATGCCCAAGGCCGAGGGGAGCGGCGGCGGGACGACGTGCGCTGGCTCCGGCGGAGCGGGCGCCGCGGGCCGGGTGCTCGCTGTGGGACGGCACCAGGTCACCCTGGAGGATCTGCTGGCGGAAGGTAACTGGTGCGGGCCCCGGGCCGTGGGGGTGGGCAGTGCCAGGGCAAAGGCCCCGCCCTCTCGCTGGGGGACGCTTCGGGGGCGATCGGCGGGGCAGCCCCCATCCCGCTCGCTTTCCCAGGGCCACGAGTGCCAGCCCGTGCCCCTGCGGGAGGGAAGCGGGGCTGGGAGGCAGGAGCCCTGCAGAGTCAATGAAGGGGGCTCCCGTAGACGACTAAAAAGTTGGGGGACAGAAGGAGAGAGATCTTCCCTTTGCGCCCCCACTCTGGGCTAGAAGCCGGAGGCGTTTGGATCGCCCCTTTTTTCTCCCCCCCTCCCCCCCCGACACTGGCTCGCCTTCCCAGACTCTAAATAGCTGCATGCACATTATAAGCCGGTTAGTGATTTTTTTTTTTTAAACGATTGGCTGGTGCATTGGCCTCCTTCTGAGGTTTACAGAGTTTCCTGGCATATTGTCACCAGTAAACCAGTATGAAATTGTCTAGCGAGTGGCATGTTGCTGTTGGATCTGATGATTCATTGGGTCAAATCAAATGGTGTTTCAGAGAATGTGTGTAGCGTACAGTAACCAATGCCAGAGAATGGGCTTGTATAAGATTTTTGTCCTATTTGCTAAGTAATTCTAAATGAAGCTGATATTAAGGCCTAACTTCTAGAATTCAACAGAGTTGTACTTGGATCAGCAATGAATGTGTGGTGTTTGCAGCTTTATATGCAGTAGGACTCCTGTCTTTCCCCTTGCAACAATATTTGATTAATTACTCCATCATTAGCATGCTGCTTGTATTGTTAAACGTGCGCTTGACATTGCAGTGAAGTTATGTTAGACAACAAAAGCTCTGAATGGGCAATATTTGGTCATTTATGCTATGCATTTTAGTAAACTAAATAACATAGGTAACCTTGACTAGTATCTGATTTTGGGTTCTTATTGTGGGAGTAACCAGTGTAGTTCTTATCCCTTAGCTAAATATGTACACACTACGCTATGAAGACTACTGTAAAATTCCCTTCTCAGATGGTTGGACATAAGGCCAGTTTTGTATTCGCAATACACCTATGCGGTGTGGTATTCCTGCAAAATTAGAAAACAGTCGAGTGAATAAAATTATGTTAATGTTTTTTGTCAGAGAGTAGACTTACGTGCATATGCATGCTGGCAGATTTTCATGGTTTATGTATAACTCTCAACCCAACTACTGTGTGCAATTGTGTAGGTTTGCATGTTCTCATTACCCGTTGCATATATTTATTAAACTGCTATTAATGCCAAACAAAGAACGTTTATAGGTTCTAAATTGATTTCCTTATTTCAAAGTGAGAGAATTGGTAAACAGCTAAAGCATTGCGGATACTGATAGTAGATCTGAGTACTCTGTTTATCCCGTACTATTGAAAAAGGATTGCAATGGGAGTATGTTGTTGTGGAATTTTCATTTTTTCAAAAATATGTGGGATTCTGGGAATCCTCTTTAGAACCTTGAAAGGTCTATTGAAAAATATGAATTCTAAAGAAGAACTTGCCTACCCTGACTTTTAGTGCCCTCTGAAAGGGACACTGTCCTCTTGAGATCTTTTTGATTTAAAAATATGAAATGAATAGTTTGTTACTGTATCTTTAGCTTTTGTGCAAAATTTTTTGCAATAATTTCCTTTTTAAACACCCACACAAAGGAATACTGACCATGCACTTCGCAGCACTTGATGCCAAAAGTAGAGTGGAATTTTCCCACCTCACCTTTCAATTAATATTTTTATCTATTATAATGGATTTTTTTAATCTTTCACACAAGTATTAGTTGACAGTATCCCTTTAGCTAAAATTGAATTAGTGTTCAATATTGAGAAGATGGGTAGTTTTGCTTTGCAGTTTGGAAGTGAGCTCAGTACTCGTGCATTAGTTTTAGGCCACCAATTCCACAACTAGCAATGCAGGTGGATCCTTTTATGGAGCCTTAGCCCTGGTCTACACTATTGGGTTAGGTCGAATTTAACCTTGTTAGGTCAATCTTAAAACGAATGTGTCTACACAACCAACCCCTTTCCGTCGACCTAAAAGGCTCTTTAATCGACTTCTGTACTCCTCCCCGGCGAAGGGAGGAGCGCTAAAATCAACCTTGCTGCGTTGAATTTGGGGTAGTGCAGACGCAATTCGACGGTATTGGCCTCCGGGAGCTATCCCAGAGTGCTCCAATGTGACCGCTCTGGACAGCACTTTGAACTCTTATGCACTAGCCAGGTACACAGTAAAAGCCCCAGGAAATTTTGAATTTAATTTCCTGTTTGGTTAGCGTGGCGAGCTCAGCAGCACAGGTGACCGTGCAGTCCCCCCAGAATCGCAAACGAGCTCCAGCATGTACCGAAAGGGAGACACTGGATCTGATTGCTGTATGGGGAGAAGAATCTGTGCAGGCCGAAATCTGATCTAAAAGAAGAAATGCTAATGTATATGCCAAAATCGCACAGGGCATGGTGGAGAGAGGCTACAACAGGAACACAGAGCAGTGACGTGTGAAAGTTAAGGAGCTCAGGTAAGCCTACCAAAAGACAAAGGAGGCAAACAGTTGCTCAGGGTCAGAGACCCATACATGCCGCGTCTATAATCAGCTGCATGGCATTCTAGGGGGGGACCCCACCACTGCCCGTGGACACTTGCAAGGGGGGAGTTTCACGCAACAGGGAGGAGGATTTTGTGGAAGAGGAGGAGACCGCTCAGCAGGCAAGCGGTGAATCTGTTCTCCCTGGCAGCCAGGACCTTTTCATCACCCTGGAGCCAATACCCTCCCAAGGCGGGATCCCCGACCCTGAAGCCGGAGAAGGCAGCTCTGGTGAGTGTAACTACAGTACAGGGTTTAAAAGCAATAGTGTTTGTTTTGCTCTGAAGAATTGGGATGCATTCGCGGCCAGTACAGCTACTGGAAAAGTCTGTTAATGTGTCTGGGGATGGAGTGTCTAGGGACATCTCCATGAAGATCTCCTGGAGGTACTCTAAAAGCCTTTGCAGCAGGTTTCTGGGTAGGGCTGCCTTATTTCGTTCTCCACAGTAGGACACTTTACCACGCCAAGCCAGTAGTAAGTAGTCTGGAATCCTTGCAGCACAAAGCATGGCAGCGAATGGTCCTGGGTTTTGGTCGCATTCAAGCAACATTCGGTCTATATCTTTCTGTGTTAGCCTCAGAAGAGTGATGTGATATTCATGGTCACCTGGTTGAAATAGGGGAATTTTTATAAGGAAACAGTAAAAGGACCCCGTTCGTGCTGGGTTGTTTGCGCTTGGCTAAAAGGGATTATCCCTGAGAACAGCCACATGGCGGGGGGAGGGGTGAAGTGATCATCCCAGAGAATAGCCACGTGGTGGGGTGGAGGGAGGTGTGCGCTGCACATCCACCCAAAGACCGCAGCCCCTCCTTTTAAATGTGGAAACCCAACTGGCATTGCTTGCTATGGGAAAGGATGGCGCTGCAGTTTGAAACCATTGCCACATGTTATGAAGGCGTAAGAAGCCAACCCTGTGTACCAAAAGGCTTACCATGGCTGCCTGGAAACCGAATTCTGTTGCTCCATACTGGCAGGCGCTCAATATAAAAGGCAAAATGCGACCTTGTACCTACAGCACGTGTGCTATCTGCTGTGAATTGCTTGATTCACTGTGAAAGAGTCTCCCTTTTGTTCTCAGAAATGTATCATCTTAAATTTTACTCTCCCTTTTTATGTCCCCCCAGGTGCAAATGTTTCTAGGCTCCCCCTATCATCTCCGTCCCTGAGGTTATCGCAGGTTAGAAGGTGAAAAAAACACACATGCAATTACATGTTTTCTGAGCTCATGCAGTAGTCCTGCACTGATAGGGCACAGCTTAATGCATGAAGGAATTCAGTGGCAGAGGCCAGGAAAGCATTAAGTGAGCGTGAAGAGCAGAGGCAGGAGGCGATGTTGAGGCTAATGGGGGAGCAAACGGACATGATGAAGTGTCTGCTGGAGCTTCAGAAAAGCCAACAAGAGCACAGACCGCCACTGCAGCCCCTGTGTAACCGCCCGCCCTCCTCCCCAAGTTCCATATCCTCCTCACCCAGATGCCCAAGAACATGGGCGGGGAGGCTCCGGGCACCCAGCCACTCCACTCCAGAGGATGGCCCAAGCAACAGAAGGCTGTCATTCAAACAGTTTTGATATGTAGTGTGGCTACAATAAGCAATGTGGCCTTGTCCTTCCCTCCTCCCCCACCCCACCCGGGCTACCTTGTCAGTTATCTCACTTTTTTTTTTTAATTAATAAAGAAAGAATGCATGGTTTCAAAACAATAGTTACTTTATTTTCTTTGCCAGCTGTGATTGAAGGTGGGAGGGTGGTTGGCTTACAGGGAATTAAAATCAACAAAGGGGGTGGGTTTGCAGCAAGGAGGAACACACACAGCTGTCACACTGTAGCCTGGCAAGTCATTAAACTGGTTTTCAAAGCCTTTCTGATGCGCAGTATGCCTAGCTGTGCTCTTCTAATCGCCCTGGTGTCTGGCTGCTCAATATTGGCCGCCAGGCAATTTGCCTCATCCTCCCACCCTGCCATAAATGTCTTCCCCCTTACTCTCACAGATATTATGGAGCACACAGCAAGCAGCAATAACAATGGGAATGTTGGTTGCGCTGAGGTCTAACCTAGTCAGCAGACAGCACCAGTGAGCTTTTAAACGTCCAAAGGCACATTCTACCACCATTCTGCACTTGCTCAGCCTATCGTTGAACTGTTCCTTACTACTGTCCAGGCTGCCTGTGTACGGCTTCATGAGCCATGGGAGCAAGGGGTAGGCTGGGTCCCCAAGGATATCTATTGGTATTTCAACATCCCCAACGGTAATTTTCTGCTCTGGGAAGCAAGTGCCTTCTTGCAACTGCTCGAACAGCCCGGAGTTTCTAAAAGCGAGCGTCATGCTCCTTTCCCGGCCATCCCATGTTGATGTCAGTGAAGCGTCCCCTGTGATCCACCAGTGCTTGCAGCACCAATGAGAAGTACCCTTGCGGTTTATGTACTGGTTAGCAAGGTGGTCCGGTGCCAAGATAGGGATATGTGTTCCGTCTGTTGCCCCACCACAATTAGAGAACCCCATTGCAGCAAAGCCATCCAGTACGACCTGCACATTTCCCATTACTACCCTTGATAACAGAATGTCAGTTATTGCATTGGCTACTTGGATCACAGCAGTCCCCACAGTAGACTTACCTACTCCAAATTGATTCCCGACTGGCCAGTAGCAGTCAGGCTTTGCAAGCTTCCACAGGGCTATCGCCACTCGCTTCTCAACTGTCAGGGCAGCTCTCATCTTGGTATTCCTGCACTTCAGGGCGGGGGAAAGCAACTCACAAAGTTCCATGGAAGTGCCCTTACGCATGCGAAAGTTTCGCAGCCACTGTGAATCATCCCATACCCGTAACACTATGCAGTCCCACCAGTCTGTGCTTGTTTGCCGTGCCCAGAATCGGCATTCCACTGTATCAACCAGCCCCACTGCCACCATGATGTCCCAATTGCCACAGCCCATGCTTTCAGGAACGTCTGTGTCCATGTCCTCATCACAATCATTCTCGTGCTGGACTCTCTTAGTCCGGTTCTGCACATATGCCAGGATAATGCGCAAGATGTTTACAATGCTCACAACAGCAGCGGTGAGCTGAGTGGATTCCATGCTTGCCATGGTATGGCATCTGCACAGGTAACCTAGGAAAAAGGCGAGAAACGATTGTCTGCTGTTGCTTTCACGACGGGAGGGAGGGAGGGGCAACTGATGACATGTATCCAAAATCACCTGTGACAATGTTTTTGCCCCATCAGGCATTGGGAGCTTAACCCAGAATTCCAATGGGCAGCGGAGACTGTGGGATAGCTACCCAGAGTGCACTGCTCTGTAAGTCGATGCGAGCCACGGTATTGAGGACACACTCTCCCGACTTAATGTGTTCAGTGGGGACATACACAATCGACTGTATAAAATGGATTTCTAAAAATCGACTTCTATAAAATCAACCTGATTTTGTAGTGTAGACATATCCTTATTGAAGTCAATGGGGCTCAGTACAGGGATCTGCCTTTGCAAGGCTTGTTGCAGGATACAGTTTTCTTGGATTGTGTAGGGGTATGTTTCTCGAATAGTTGAGGAGGTGACTTAAAATAGGCCTGTGGTAGAAAACAGGGAAATTGGATAGCGTTTTGCTCAGGCTTACATACTTAAGAGGACTGGTAATCTCGTTTGTAAATTGTCACTTAAAAATATAAACTCTTATTTAAGGTGGATGATGTTGGGATACTGCATCAGCCTAAGGGTTGGAAAAAAGTAATATGTGTGTAGCCTGTCCCTTTTGTTGGCTGCTATGTTATCAAGTAACTTCGCATTAGCCATAAAATATAATATTGTCTATAACTTCATACTCTTGTGTGTATCTGCTTTTGTTCTATGATTACATTAGAAAGCATTCAAGTCAAACTTAGTGTTCAAATTAGTAGGTAATGTTCAACGTTTGTACTCAGCACTGATAGTTAATGGCATTGTGAAGACATCTGCATCTGTAATCCTTCCACTGAAGCCAAAAGAAATGAAAGTGAAAATGTGGAATTAAAAATTAGCAGAGCTAAAAAAAAAATCTACTTGCGAAAGGGCCTGTAAGAACCTTTTATCATGTTAAGTACTTCTGCAAACTCTAAGGTTCTGTTTATCCTCTTTCCTGTAAAAAGCAAGTTTCTAGTCCTTATAGTTGTGAAGAAAATATTCCTAATATGGTGTAGGGCAGGAGTTCTCAAACTGGGGGTTTGGACTCCTCAGGGGGTCGCGAGCGGTGAGCCTCCACCCTAAACCCCGCTTTGCCTCCAGCATTTATAATGGTGTTAAATATATAAAAAAGTGTGTTTTATGTATAAGGGGGGGTTGCACTTAAAGGCTTGCTGTGTGAAAGGGGTCACCAGTACAAAAGTCTGAGAATTCCTGGTGTAGGGTTCTCTTGCCTTTCTGAATGCAGGCATACCATCTCAGCCAATCTTGTCAGTTTTCACTGTAATTTAAATGCCGATGAAACTGATAAGAGTGAGACCAATTTAAATTCATTGCTTCTTGGGATGAGCATTGGAAGTGGTCAAGCACTGGAACTGTCAATGGAGAGAATTCAAAAGAGATTTGGGGAGAGCTAAAGTAGTAGGAGATGACTGTAACAGGAGCCATGGAGATAGTAGTATGAGAGTTGGGAGAACAGGAAGAAAAGGCTGGCTGAGAGGAGCAGCAGGAAGAGGAGGTTTGGGATGGAGGGTACCACATTGATCAGACCTGTACTAGCAGGAGGCTATGAAAGATGGAGTCCTGGGGGCGGGGTCCAGGGTAGCATCCTAGTGGGATTCCCAATGCCTTCACCTGTTGCAGTAATTGGAGGTGTGGGGGCTGGCTTAGCTGAGCATTATCTATTTGACAGCAACCTATTAGACCCCAGCCCTGTTTGTAGTCTCATTGTATTAGGAGATCTGGTATCTGTTTCTTTGACTTATTTGGCAAATATATTTTTAATTCAGCTAGGTCTACAGCGGGTCAAATACTGTTCAGCAAACATTATTATTTTTGTTAAATCCTCTAGTCAGGATTAGGGGCACCATTGTGTTTGGTCCTGTATAAACCCAATGGAAGTTATATGGTCTATGCCTCAAAGAGCTCTTAGTCTAGGGCAACTGGAATTCATAAAATAGAAATTTATTTAAGAATTCATTGCAATTTGAATACACAGCTGTCTATTCTTCCAATTGAAATGGTGTGGAGTGTAGATATTTTCACCCCAGCTGATAGGCTTAGTTTTGTTGGATATGTAGGTGTTGGATAAACATTTCAAACTCTGAAAATTAATATTTCAGGTTGAGTGTTTGAAGGCTGTTACAAAGGCAGGCCCTGATCCTATAGCTTGACTTCAGTTAGGCTCCATGTGAGTGGAGGATTGGTGCCCTGGAAGTGGCAAATTGGTATTTTAGAAGTTTACCTATACATAAATTGCTAGCATACAGTAACAAATCTTCACTAAATTTGTCACTGTAATATACATGTCCTCACTGTAAAGAGGTACAATGCCAAGGAGAGTACTGCCAGTCTTTCAGTGACTTAAAATGGCTAGATTTCATAGCAATGCAAGTTTGTTTGGAATGGGATGGGTACCGGAAAGAGAGAACAGCATCCATCTGCTGGAAAACAATGATTCATGAGATCTAAAAGCACTGTTCTTTTCAGGGATGTTCTGGTCATGACACTTTATGTCTGGTATAGTTTTCATAAATAATTTAGCAAAAACATGATCAATCTTACCCGAGAGAGAGAGAGAGAAATTTCTGTCCTGGGTGGAGCAAAATTACTTATTTCTGTGCGCACTGCCTATTAGGTGGAGATGGAATTCTGAGACATATGTCGTAAATATTGGATTAAGCAGAGTTGAACGTTCACCCAGAAATATCTTCGCTCGTAAATCAGCATGGTGGGTTGTTTGGTTTTTTTGTATCTGGAAACAGCAATAAAGTTCTCTGGCTTCTCCATAGGTCTGGACCAAGATATGAGGTGATGAATGACTTCTCATAGTGCTGGGCAATGTTTCTGATTTATGCTTTCCCGCTGCGCCCCAGAATAGTTGAGGGTGGCAGTGATACTGTTCCCACCCTCCCTGGCTAAAGAGGCTATGTTTGTCAGAACTGATTAACCTGGCATGGATCTTCCAATGCCTGCCCCTCTCTCTCTGTGGCGGTTTGCTATTGCAAAAAATCTATTTTCTAGGACCAGACAGTACAAAACGGGTAACTTTAAGTGATCATTTCTCTCATGAATGCTAAAAAGAAGTCGTCAAGTAACTTATTCTACTGAGTGGTGCAAAGTCCATAATGTAATTACTGTAGTAAAGAATGAAACATACTTTTGAGTTCTTCCAGAAGGACTTCAAAGTGGTTGTATAAGAGAGTCCAAGCAAAAAGGTCAAGTCTCTCTGTAGTATAATGTTATAGCGTTCAAGAAAGAGAAGTTTTTCACAAACACCAAAGTTAAATGTTTCCTCTGGTCAGCAACCCTTTTTCCAGCCTCCAGAGTCATGGAGTACTACCTTAAAAGTTCAGTCTGCTTCTTATAGCAGTACCTGGCTCAAACTGCTGCAGAAGGTATCATTATACTTTCCACTAAAATATATCTCCTCCATAATTAATAATTGCACTCAGACAAAATTTTGGAGATGTGAGTTTCCTGTGATGAGACCCAGTATTTTTAAAATTAAACAAGTAGTCCACTGGGAAACCTTAACTCAGAATTAACCAAGTTTTGGGGTAGGTAATATATAATGTATGTGGTTCTGGATGTTCATTTTTAAAAGATGGTCTTGGTTCCCATTCTGGAGGCATACTGCTGTGAAAATCCTATTACAATGGATCTGTGCAACATAGCACAATGAAGAATAGGAAAAGCTACCAGCGCTTTCCTGAGGTTTTTTTCCTTTCTTTGAGTAATAAACTGTGGCCCACCATAAAGATAAACAGATGATTTAGAAAAGCAGAGCTGAATTAATCTGTGTGTGGAAATTCTCAACTGGAGGGAACTTCAGGAGATGGTGGCAGAGATGGGTAGGCCTGGATCTGCCTCCAAACTGCAAGCCTGCTGAAGTGTCCATTGTGATGAATCTGTGGACTTGAAAGGAAATTTTCATATATGCTCAGATAAATTTTTGTATTCTCTACTTTCAGTCTGAATCAAAATCTCAATATTGACCATTCTTGTTCCTATAGGCAGAGGATGTGTTCACATCTGCTACTTCATTTTTACACCTTAATTAGGTAACTATATTAAATGGAAACTAAGGCCCGGTCTACACTACACAGTTAGGTTGACGTAAGGCAGCTTACGTTGACCTAATTATGTCAGTGTACACACTACAGCCTTGTCCCGCCAGTGTAAGTACCGTACTACGCCGACATAATAACTCCACCTTCATGAGAGGTGTAAAGTTTATGTCGGTGTAATTAGGGCAACGCAGTGTCTCTGTAGACACTGTGTTACTTACTTAAGCTGTTGGCTGCCATGGTGGAGCCTTGAAATTTGACAAGAAAGCTGGGATGCTAGAGCCTGGCTGCCCCTGGTGCTCCGATCTGGCTGTGCCTGCCTGGCTCCCCACTCAGGGAAGCAAGAAGCCCGGGTGGCTCCTCTTCCCCGTTCCCCCCACCCCACAGTAGGGAGCTGCACGGAGCTGAGAGCCATGGCTCTCAGCCCCCCACACTGTCCCTCTTCAGTTGATGGAAGCGCTCCTAGTGAGGACGTGCACCTCTGACAGAAGGAGGGTAGTGTGGACATCAGTAATTATGGAGGGGGCTGTAAGTTGACCTAACATAGGTTGACTTAAGTCTGTAGGGTAGACATGCCTTAGAAACCGTTTTGCAAGCTTACATTTTGTTACACAGGCTTACTTCAGCGGTTAGGTCACATGTATCATGCTGCTCCTTGTATCTTCAAATAAAAATAAGAATCCTTTCTGTTGGGAATCTAGAAAGCTTTAGATATTCAAATGTTTATGGACTATTCTGTTTGCTCAGGAAAAAGTAGTCCAGAAAAAATCAAGACCTCTTGTAAGTTTAGAAAAACAGTTTTCCAAACTGCTGGTTTGTTTAAGGGCTTTACAAAACATAATATGAATTAAACTTTGTTGATAAAGGTTAAATACACAACTCACAACTGGTGCTGCCCCTAAACACAACTATGCTGTGCTAATACAGGAGAGCTAAAAAATGGAACTGACATCTCTTTTGTCCAAGTTGCCTCAAAAATATTAAATAGCATAATTAGTGAAAAGGGAATAGATTTAAAAACATTTCAGACTTAAGGGCGATGATGATATAAACTTTAATTTTCTATATCTTGTCTGTTTATAGAATAAAATGTTATTGTGACTGTGAAAGAACATTAAATATTTGATAGGGTTATTTTTATTTGAAGTCACAGCTTTGAAATAAGTAAAATATTCCAAATGGAGGACTGAGGAAACTATACAACCTAAATGTTCTTTCATGCATTCCCCTTCTCTCCTCTGCACCCAGCGCCACTCCACATGTACAACCTAAGTTTCTATATGAAATTCAGTGAGAGCTTTATGTCAGTAGCATGTGGGGCAGGAGGTGAAGGGTTAAAGGAACTTTTGATCTTAGAGTTATGTAAGGCAGGAAAAAAGGCTGTTGAGTACTAAAAGGTATTCTAGGGTTTTAACTTCTCCAACACTTCTGATAGACTAGCTCTAGTAATAGCAATATGAAGTGAGATTAACATTTTGCTTTCTACAGGATGCAGCTGTGTTCAAATACATTTTCTTTAAAAACAGGAAGTGCCTATGGGTCGATGTGTGTAATTCTTGATTTGTCTTTCCCATATGTTAATGATGCATAACTGAGAATGTATTGAGTAGAGGAAGGCTTCATTTTAACGCAGTGTAGTGGTACTAGGCAGAAAATAAGAAAAAATGTTAGGGCTCCCTCCTTAGCATTTCATTTTCACTGAAAAGTGTTTAATTTTGGTGGAATAATAAAATTAGTAACTAGTAATACTAGTAAAACCTAGTAATACTAGTAACTAGTAATACTAACTCAGTATACTTTAATTGATTTTGATGTATCCTAAATTAGAATAAGATCTTAACACTTTGTTTTTATGTTAAAAGCACATCACATTACCCATCTACTTCACAGGGCTGTTAGGTTCAGCTCTATTATATAGATGGAGAAACTGAGGAAGGGAGGATGAAAAAAAATTCCCTAGGGCTGGAGAGGGGTGTCTGCATCAGATCAAGGATAAAAATTCAGGAATTCCTGAGTTTTAGTCTAGTTCTTCTCTTTTCATATTATTAGTGCTCAATCATTCCCTAGACAATTATTTCCACATTTTACTGTGTATTATAATTTATTTTCACATTTCCCACTTTATTGTCTAAACTCAATTTGATTTAAAAGAGAAACTAAATATATTTTCTGTGTATGCCTAATTGTAGTTGGATATTGGCTTAAATTAGCAGAAGGAGAAACCCACGTACATGGTAGTTTAGTAGCTCTGAAAGCTTTTTTGTAAGATAGTGGTCAAGAATCAGACTGTTGTTAACTAACAGTTTTTCTTTGGGAGACGTTTTATGCTTAGTTTAATGTAAATTTTTCAAAATTTTTCCCACCAGTCAAATCTTGATAGATTCTATTTGCAAACACTTTTTGTTGTACATTTCATAAATGTTGCTTTGGAGATATTGACATTAATACACTTTGACATTACTATTAATTTATATTATGGTAGTACCTACAAACTCTAGTCAATGGTGAGGGTTCCATTGTGCTAGGCAGTGTACAGATGAGTAACAAAGAAGACTGTTCTTTCTCCAGAGAACTTAGTGTAGGGTTAAAATTTTCAAAAGGGACTTGTGCACTTATGTGTTTTTGAAAATTTTACCCTAATTGTGAGAAAGCAATAGGTGGATAAAATAAACAGAATGGGGTGGGAGTGGGTGGGAAGATGAGGATAAATTGAAAAGATAGTGAAAGCATAGTTTTGATAAAATCAGAAGTATCTTAAAATTTTATGTTTTTAGTGCATCATAGAAACACAAACAAATTAAGATCAATGTTAGAAGATTTATTTGGATGTGTATCCTCTTATCATTTAACAAACTTACCCTGCATATCTTTTGTTTAAAATGGAGTAACAGTAACTTTAACTGACATGGATTGTAGTTAGTGTGCACGAAGCTGGTGTGTGAATCTGCAGCACACTAGCTTGCAACACACTAACTTGTTTTGTGGACCCTGCTACTGTGCATTAAAAGTTCTGTAGTGCACTTTGATATGCTGCTGGAACATATGCAGTTAGTGTGCAGCAAGCTAGTGCACTGTAAGTTCCCATTCCGGCTTGTCACGCACCAAGTCTCTGGTGAGCCAAGTCCTTAATTTTTGTTGAATGAATGAATCTCAGTATTTGATATGACAACAAAATACATGTTCAACAGTGAAGAAAAGTCAACTTCTCAGACTAATTCCTTTCTAATCCGTAGTGGTGATTTCATGTCTGAGCTCCTCCTAGGCATTGATTAGTTTATCTTTACAACACCCTGTGAAGTAAGGAAGTAGTAGTACAGGAGAACCTCAGAGTATGAACATGTCTGGAATGGAGGTTGTTCATAACGGTGAAATGTTCATAGTTCTGAACAAAATTTTATGATTCTTTCAAAAGTTTACAACTGAACATTGACTTAGTGCAGCTTTGAAACATTACTATGCAGAAGAAATATGCTGCTTTCCCTTTATTTTTTTAGTGGTTTACATTTAACACAGTACTGTACAGTATTTGCATTTTTTTTTTTTTTTTTTTGTCTCTTATGCTGCCTGATTGTGGACTTCCGGTTCCAAATGAGATGTGTGGTTGACTGGTCAGTTTGTAACTCTTGTGTTCATAACTCTGAGGTTCTACTGTATGACCATTTTATGGATAAGGAACTGAAACAGGCAATTGGCAAAGGTCACAAGGGACTGAATGCAAGTCTCCTAAGTCTCAATCAGTGACTTAACCACAAGACCGTCCTTCCTCTTGCCTAGTTTGGTGAGTAAAATCTAGAAGAGCAGCTTGTCCAAAATTAAATTATGGAGACTCGCTTGTAGGGAGAGAACCATCCAGACCCAAAAAGTCAAATTGGAAAGTTTACCCTTATTATTATTTTTAAGAGTTACTTGGTCATTCAGGCATATAGATAGAGAGATAGCACATGCATATTACTTGGGTTGAAGAGAGAGTGAAATTGATTTTTGACAGAAGAGAATAACACTCAGTGGGTGGGGCAGTATTTTAAGTCTTGTATCTGGGCTCCTGGCTGTTGTGTTTATGTATTTTTCTTAATTTATTTTAACCTTTTTTCAGTCTTTCCCTCTTTGTTAAAAACTTTTATTAGCTTTCTTTAAATCCTTAACTTAGATCTTTAGCTCTAATAAGTTTTATGGACTTTAGACTGTCATTTTTGTATTTGTTGCTTGGTGGCACATACTGGTCATTATAATCTTATAATTCAGAGTGTAAAAAAACCCTGACAATTTGGACACTTGCCTGTCTCAGTCTACTAGAGAAATACTGTGAGTTTGTTTCAGATGGCACACTAGGAATTATTGCTGGAACCTCTGTAAATCAATTATGAAACTTCAGGTTTTTTTTCCTCTGCATCAGTTGTGTCTCTGTGTGTATACAATATGTCAATACAGCTTAATTTAGTAGTTGCTTGAAAAAGCTATTAACATTGCCTGAAATACTTGTGTGTATAGCTAATATCTAGAGGTTAAATGACTGGGGATAGGATTCGGTTCCCAATGGCTTTCAGGGGCAATTCTCTGATACATGGCATATACACTCCAATCCTCTTGGTTGCTGGAAAGGGAAAGTTCACCCCATGTTTCATCTCTGCCTTATGCTGAGAGTAAGTAAACTTTGAGTTACTGGTCTGTGTATGGGTAAGGTTTTGTCTCTATTCTCCCTTGTCAGCAAGTGGACAGAGTGGAGAGAGAAGAGGAGTGTTCTATCCCCTTCTGTGCTGGTTTTTTTTTTTGTTTTTGAGGGGGTTCAATACTGTCCCCTATTCGTCTCTTGTTAAGTATCTGAGATTTTGCCATGCTGGTGTTTGGTCCACCTCTGCCCTTGGTCTCAATCGCCCCACATCCCTACTCTTCATAACTTTTAGGAGCAGCAGTGTGATGATTTCAAGATCAGGGATCAGTGGTGAAACTGAACAATCACCTTCGAAATACAGGTGGAATGGAAGAGATTGTAATAAGTTACCCTGTGCAGCTGCTTGGGAGCGAGCAGTGATAGTCATGTTTTTGCACTGTCCACACTGGCACTTAGGTCAATATAACTTATGTCACTTGGTGAGTGGTGGCTTATTCACAACTCTGAGCATAGTAAATTATACCGACATAAGTGGTAGTGAGTACAAGCCCTTAGTTACTGTACTGATATAGAATGAGAACTTGAAGAGAATACCGTAATGTATACATGTAGTGAGGCTAAGTTAAGGGTGTACATGAAACTTTAATTCTTTAACTTCCTGTCTTTTGAGTGCTTAACTTTGCAACCATAAGATTCCTTTTACATGATTTGTTTTATGTAATTTCTTGAGTCTGCAGAATGGCCAATCTATAACTATTTTTTCACTCCCATAATACTGGGTGCACAAAAATTGGCCAAACAAATTTTTCCTGAGATGTCCTGTGATCAGGGTGTCTCCCTCCTAATCCAGATGGATTAATTTCTTTAACTAAAAACCATGACTGTTTGAGATTCTGATACCTTCAACAAGACAGTTTGTATCTAGAGTCTCTCATCCTATCTGAAAAAAATGTAATGTGGTGAAATTTGTTTTATGAACTTGACGTTCCTATTAGAAGTATTCAACAAAAAGGTTGAGCCACTGTGATCCTTCCAAATCTACCTGATATTCAGAAGCCTGCATTCCACAGGACATGGTCAGTTGACCTTGTATCATGGTGTATGGGGAAACAAGTATTACAAGGCTGAGACTACTCCTTCTGAGACTTCAACTGGATACCTTATGCAATCTAGTTTGAGAAGTTGTACTGGGAAACACTGGCATCTACTGCAAATGTGAGTACACTCTGGTGTCACCAAGTTAGTTGTTCTACTTCTGGAAAGATTGATAGCGAGAACTAATTTAATGTTGACTCTGGATTGATGGATTTGTGGAATCAGAAGACACACACTGGTAATGGACAAAACAGTCAATTCTGTAGTACAGAGTTTATAGATTTAAAATGATTTTAATCATGATTAAAATCGGTAAGCAGGAAACTTTGATTTAAATCATCAATTTAATCTTATTTTGCATTTGTAACTTTTATTGGTAATCATTAAAACGTGTTGGTTTGCAGCTAAATATAGACTTACCAAATTTAGTGTGTTACTTTTTGCTAACCAGGAGGATAAGCTATATCTACACATTTTTTTTTTTAAAGCTAAACATCGCTTTATTTGGATTAATTTTTACTTATGTTGGAAAGTTGTGAATGATTCATTTGTTGTTTACTAGACTAATTTTTTACTTTTGTTTTGTATTGAGCTGCATTTGGATTGAAAGTGGAAATTCGGCTAAAATTCACACAAGCTGCCTTTTAAAATATTATTCTTATTAAGTAAAACTAATGTAAATGTGCTGGATCTTTTTTCTTATGTAAGTTTTGATAAAAACATGTTTTGCAATTAAAACTGTTTTATTAAACAAAAGGAAGACTTTAAGACTTTCGAACAGGAGATCTCATCCTCTCGGATCTTGTTTATATTTATAGATTGGAAAAGGAAAAGCAAGCTTTCCTGCTTTTTCAACTTCCAATTTAACTTTGAATAAATTTAAATGAAGAAAATAATCTTTCTTCACCAGCAGAAGAAGCTGTTGCTGTCAAAAGCTGGTTTAGCACATCAGCAAATTCTGGCTCCAAATTTCTACCATTCTTTGGTTTGATTTTCTTTAAAACTTTTGTAGCCAGGATGTCCTGCTTGAATATTTTTATTTAAATGATTTTAATAGATTACTATTAGTATAAGCCTTAATATAGGTTGTCACAATTCCAAATTTAAATTAAAATAGGTTTATTTTTAAAAAGAAAAACTATTTAAAATACATCTGATTTAAATTAAAATGTGATTTTTTTATCTGCCTTGTTCTACAAATCCACATTTCCGTGAGAACTGATTTTCTAATTACACAAAGACTTTCCAATCAAGTGAGGAGTTGACCTCCCTTGTTAATTCAGCTACTGGTTATCTCCAGCTGAGATTTACCTATTGGGGCATGTGTGTTTGGTAAGCTTTGTTAAAAAGCTTCAAACTCCACAGCATGGAATTTAGAAGTAAAATTAATTACAAACGACCCACAACCCTGCTGAAATTTGCAAACTATATAATATACAATAAAATGCTTCTAAGATACACTTTGAATAGCAGATTAATTAATGTGTTTTCTAAAATTTTGTTTATCCCATGTGTGGCTGAACTATATTTCTTAACTCTATTCTGCCAGTACTTTGACTTAGTCAGGATCTTAAAATTCATTATTCTTTTCATGGTATTTTAGTTTTTCAGAACTTCCAGATTTACGTATTTTTATCCACCAGTGCTTAAATAGTAGGAGACAGCAATTTCTTCGCTTTCGCCTGCTGTCCTATACATGGTGGATCTAGCCATTTTGTTGTTGTAAGCAAGTTTGTCTATACATACCTTCCTCAATTGCTTCAGGTGTAATAGCACTTACATATGGGATTGGGACTGTGTTCAGTTTTGTTCCTTGCACCTGAACGATCCAACGGAAAGTCATTTTTTTCAGAGTTTCCTTTAAAAAAATTTATGGATAGCCCTTATAATTTCAAAGAGAAACAGATGTAGTGATATCTGCTTTATTCTGCATTCAGTCTGAAACAGTAGCTCTGATAGGTAAACTTGCCCCATTTATTTCAGTCAGGGCCCTGTGGGCTTCTCTCTTCTGTGGCTGTGGAAAGTGGTACGTTTCCAGGATGCCACAGAATTTGCCATTTTGCTGTAGCTGGACCCTTTGTTTCCCTGCCATGATGGCAGCTTAAAGATATTCAGCTGGTAAATTGTTAGGGAGCAGGTATACAAGATGGTAGAAAGTCACTTGTCCTTGCCAGACAATATAGGGAAAAATACAAGCCTTATACCAGTCCAAACAGTCCCCTTAGGGTTCAGTCAGAAAAATAAACTGGGAGAGAACAGCTGCTTGAGGGGAAAATAGACCTGTCTTTCAAGAAGTCTGCAGGACTCGTTGTTGGCTTAATCTGGACTGAAATCCCCTCGTCTGTGATCTGACTTTTCCCCTTGTGTGCGGAGTATTGTTCAGTTTCCATATTGGATGAGTGAGCTTTGGGAGACTTCCCTTAAGGGGATATGCTTTAGAAAAGGTCCGAGGATGTAGACTCATCCTGTCATAATTCAGCTTCAGAAAGAATCACAATAGGCTTGAAGCTATCCATTATCTGCTGTGGAGAAGGGTGATAGTCAGAGCCTCTCTTCCATTCTATTCCTGGTTACAGAGCACTGTCTGATTTGGTGTATTCTGTAAGTTCCCAGAAAAGTTCAAATCCAGCATAGGAACTCTCGCATACACTTCGGCAGCCATAAATTTAGAGGCCTTCCCTACTTTATAGCTCTGAAGGCTACTTCCTATAAATCCTTATTTATTGATCCCATGCGGGAAACCTGTATTTTACCTTGGGAGAATAGTACTTCCAGCACATTTCCTTTGTCTCTCTGATATGGCTACTACTCCTAGTATGTTCATGATTCTTGACATGATAGTAGCCCACAGAGAGGAGAGAATCTAAGGCTATGTCTGCACTGTCGCAGTGCAGGCGATGGGACTGTGAATTGCAGAGTGCACCAAAATGTTGTGGTCTAACTGCCCTATGTGGATGATTCTGGCGCAGACTAAAAGGTATCTAGTTCACATAACATAGATGTATTAGATTCTCTCCTCGTCTCACCAGTGGCTTCCAAAGCTGCTTTCCATCTCTTCTGTACCCTGGTCTGTCTCACTTGACATCAGATATGCAGTCCTTCCAAGCAGTACTGAAGTAACTCATCTAGTATCTCTATCTCGTGAGTGGGGGTTTTAAGGCCTCACAGCTCCTTTACACTGTGATAGTCCCAGAAAGCCAGTTTCCTAAAGGTTCTGTGCATGTGCTTTGCTTTCGCTGAGGGCTATGAATAGTATGTTGCTACCAGTTACAAGTTACTGCATGGTTCTTTCTAATCAAGCAAAAAGCATTACAAAGAAAACAGATTTAAATGCACACTAAATATACCCAGAATCATCTATTGAAGACTTCCCAACCCTCCTGTAGGACTTCAGGATCCCCTTGGACAGAAGATCTTGTCTGCTTGCTAGATCAGAAAGGCCAGGTCTACACTATATATCAGTATAACTGTCGCTCAGGGATGTGAAAAATCAAAGTGCTACAGCAGCTGAGTTGCACCATTGCAATTGTGCCACTGCAGCTTTTTAAGTGTAGATCTGCTCTGACTCAGTTTAAGCACAGCCTTCTTATGCCCTTTCTTTGTCAGTTGGTCTCTAGAAAACCCAGTTTGAACCACTATATGCAAGCTTCCCCAGTGGGTGGTACCTGCTTAGTGGTGTTTAAAACCTAAGTGATTTACCTTAATGCCCCCACTGTTTTTGGTTCCTGGAGGAATTGTGGCAACCCTGCTCCCTGGAGTAGCATACAATCTTTGGACACAGTGATGCATACATTTAATAAAATATGGGCCGCAGCGATATCTCATGGGATTGCAGTATCTGTTACAGCAGCCTACCAGGTTTTGCAGCAAACACTTAGAGAAGAGAACAGTCCTAATGGCAAGGCTCTTAAAAGAGGGGAGACAGTATAGGTGGCCAAAGCATCAAGGTGATCCAGTATGTTACTGCTTCTTGCACAAGTTATGGTTGTGTTATAGTTAGATCCATTCCAAGGTTTGAGCCCTGAATATGTATGAGACTTGACATCAGACTAGTTAAAGTCAGAATAAATTCTTGTTTCTATCACTAACTCTTCTGGACTAGATTACATTTTTAAACATAAAGATTTTATCTTTAATAGAAAAGACATCCCTCCGGTTAATAAAACAGCAAATAGAAATTCACAAGGCAGAACTAGAAGTATATTCCTTAGAATGGGACACGTCTATGACTAATGTTTGTATCTTTGGAGAAAAACCTTTATTTGTTTTTAAACACTTCTGTAACTATCACATTTGCTGGCATCCAAAACTGAATGTTTCTTGAACTTACTTAAGAGCTCTTTGGTTTTTTACAGAAGAACTAGCTTAGGCTGGTTAGATATTCCAATAACACAGCACTATTAAATGATTCAATTAGAAGTTGGTGATTGTTGCAATTAACTGAGTGGAGGGAATCTGAGGGGTGAGCTTGCACTTGTACAACTTTATCCGTTGGCTAAAAGATATGCTTAATTGCATATGGGGGGGGGGAATTCATCCTTCTAACCAATCAGTAATAGCATAATCTTTTTAAAATATAAAGGAAATGAAAAAGCTGTTAAGACAGTTTCTGTGAATAAGAGGCCAAGAGAAGGATCAGTTACCCTCATTTTGAAAACATTAGTGTCTGAAATATCCTGATAGGTCTTGCATAATTTCCTTACACTTTCATCATCTGCAGATCTTTGGAAATTGGGTTACTACAAAATTGCTATACATTTTACCTAAAAATACTGAGGTAGAATGTGATGAGAAGCTTTTGAATTAGATGGCTTATGCACTTTCATTTGACATCCAGTTCATAGTGTGTAGTTATGACGTTGATAAGCAATGATGGATTTTTATTTGAAGACCTCTCATTGGAAACTAGTGGAGGCACTTCTAGCTTTCCCTCTTAGTCAGTTTAATCATGTTTGAGTTTATCTAATGGCATCACAAGTAACACCAACAGTTAGTATAAATGAGATTAAACTGAAACATGAATTTTTCCTGTCCTGTACGTGTGACCCTTTTATTTGTTGGATAAGAAATTCAGTTATAGGAAGTCTTATTTGAGTGAGTCCTTTTTTATAAAGAATTAATTGAGAAGTTTTTTTGTATATTCCAAATCTACATTTCAGAATTTTTGTATATGACCACTAACCATAACTTTAAATTTTCTCATTGTTGTGTATGAATATAATGTTAAGTTCAACATCAAAGAAGGCGCTGTTGCATTTTATTTGATTGCATCTTTAAATGAACGTCATGTTGGAATATAAAGGAAACACTGCAGATTGAAGTGCATTGGTGTAGTAAGGGATGAAATGTATAAAATATTCAGACAGGTGATCAAACTACTCATCTTAAATGTAAACCCACATCAAGTCTGTCTTTTGCATAATTTGAAGATGTAGTCTGGTGTCCCCATTTTGGGAAGATTTAATGCAGGGATTCAGGTTCCAGCATTTTAAGAGCAGTTCGTGTTTTTGTAACAGACATGTCAGGAGCAAAATGTTTAAGGATGTTTTGTACAATATGTTGGTTTAGATTTGAAAGGTTGCTTTCTCCAGGGCGTCCATATAATATTGAAGTGACTACTCTGTTTCTAACCAGATTGGGGAAGGCCAGATTAATGTCTCTAAAATTCAAGATTAAGCCCGGCTTTCAATCAGTATATTTCCCCTTTGTGAGAGGATGGCTGCAGATGTGTTACAGAACACTACAGTACTTCTAGCCCCAAAATGCATAATTGATACTATGTTTAATTATAAGTAAATCTTGATACCTCCTTATGAATTCAGTTTCATAGCACCCAGTTATAAAGAGCTGTAAAAGCTGACTCTTTATTATAAAAAAAAAAAAGTTGAAGCCAAAATGATTGTGATTTATGACCAAGCTTAATCTTGATTTGACTTTTATATTAATTCATTTCTAAGACTGTTCAGATTAATTCTTGTAGTGACAAGTCTCTCTTGGATAAAATGTATAGGTGAAAATGGGTTATCATTTGAATCTGCATACTCAGCTAGGATATTACTGGCAGTGAAAGCAATCTGTTAACCTTGCATTACTAACTATGGTACTTCATTACCACACTTCCTTGTTAAAAGAACCAAAGTATTTTAGTGCCTTAAACAATGGAGTCCATGAATTATTTGTAATGTTAGAGAAATTTGGATCTTGCTTTTAATTAATAGAAAAAGGGCAGCTAGTGAAAGCAGTGCTATAGTTAAGGTTGATAGACCTCAGTCCAAACTTTTATTTTTGATTACAGTATTCATACTTTTAGACATTCTGCTTCAGAAATGAATTGTTTGGGAAAGTTTATAAAAACATGTTGATTATGTCTCTTAGAGGCCCTTAATTTATCCTAATTGAGAAGGAAAAAGCCTTTTACCTTGGATGCAAAATTCAATTTTTTAATCTTTTCTTTGGAATGGTAGATGCTGAATTAATAATATAGTTTTTTCAAAGGTTTTCAATTCTTGTAACTTTAATTAAAAGTTAACATCAATATAAAATGACTAAACTTTCTATTGTTCTGGGTAGTTCTTGATGTCATGTGGAAAAATCCTGATGGAGCTTGATAGTTAAATTCTTGAACTGTACAATTGTGGGACATTATAAAAATTCATGGATGTATCAGTTGTAAGCATCATTGCAAATTTACTTGGATTTAATCTTTTTTCACTTTCTTGGGGTACTGGGCATATAAGCTTATATTGATATGTTGCTGCTGGTCATGGGTGGGCAAATCAAAAATAGAAGTACAGAAGTTTCTTATATGTAATCCATAAGGAAGGAGCAAAATACTGATGCTGATTTGCATCACTAAATGTCCCTGAAACATTTTGGTAGCGTACAGTGGCATAGGTCTGTGTGATACACACTTTGAATTTACATGACACAACACTGCAGGTTTGGTTATGATGTCAAATGTGCTTTAGAAGAGCTTGCTTTAATTGGTCTAGCCAAGCTACCTTAAAGTGAATGGTAATTTGGGATACTTCAACTTTTTATTATACTTAACTGGAGACAATTTAAAAAGTGCTTGATTTTCAGGAGTTGGTGTGCAGCACTTTTTGAAAATCAGGGTCTCCTTAAGGTGTCAGGTTGGGCACCTAAATTCTTGAAAATCTTGTCCTGTATTCCTAGCTCATAGAAATAGAGATATTTTTAATAAGCTTGAAACAAATAGACAAGGGGAGATATCAAATGGAAACGAGTGGGTATTCGGCTAAAAAAAAGGCCAGAGATAAATTTGTGAAATGTGAATGCCCAATAAATGGGTACAGATTTGAAAATACTGGTGTGTGGGGTCAGAGAAGAAGGAAGATTTTAAATATTTCATAAAACAATAAATAAAGTAGAATAAAATGCAGGAATTAATTTATCTGAAAAATATTATATTTCTTAATATTCTTATATATAAGACTCATGAATGTGACTATAATTGCTTTGAAAATTCATCCTGTCACCATGGATGTAAGCCCAATCAAAGACTTTGGGTAAAATTTTCACAAGTGCCTAATGAGCACTAAGTGAATGAAATGCTTTTGAGAATTTTACCCTTAGTTCATAACTGTTACTTCCTGAGTCTGTTGCATATAGGTGAAGGTGCGTAGTAAAGGGTCTGTCACAAGTAGCATGGCTAATGTATTTTTTTTCTGAATTTGAGACTTCTTAAAAATGGATTTTCCCAAGCAGGAGTAGGTTGAATGAAACATTACTTTATTTTCAGTAGTAGTTTAGCTTCCTGTGAATATATTCAAATTACACAGCTCTTGTTGGCCATACTAAAAGGTGCCTGTAGAAAAATCTCTTCCCTCTCCAGTGCATAGGTGTACTATTCTATCCAGGTAGAGAACATATTGTACCATGGAACTTATTTAGTATTTAACAGCACTGATAAATAGCTCATGCCAATGTAGAATGTTTTGGCTCCGGCCCATTGTTGGTACTGGTATTATTTATCTCATAGGCTTTAACTAGGGGCCACCAAATGAAATTAATAGGCTGCAGGTTTAAAACAAACAATGCACAATCAACATGTGGAACTCCTTGCAAGAGGATGTTGTGAAGGTCGAGATTATAAGAGGGTTTAAAAAAAATAACAAACCTAGATAAATTCATGGAGGATTGCTATTAGCCAGGATGGTTAGCTTCTATTTGCCAGAAGCTGGGAATGGGTGACAGAGGATGGATCACTTGATGATTACCTGTTCTGTTAATTTCCTCTGGGGCACCTGGCATTGGCCACTGTGGGAAGATAGGATACTGGGCTAGATGGACCTTTTGGTCTGATTCAGTATGGCTGTTCCTATGTTTAAATTACCTACTACAGTTACTTGCATATTTGTATTTAAATTGCTACTGGTGGCTACCCCATTTAAGACGAAAAAAAAGTTTAAGCCTTAGCAGGTGAAAGGTCTACTTCAGGCTTTCATGGAATTTTACTTTGCACATGTTCTTGTGGAGAGGCGGAAAATGTACTTAATCTAATCAAACAAATTGTAATTTAGAAATATATTTGATAATCCCTGAACTAAAAGATGTGCAAATATATAGCACATGAATGAAAACTTGTAATATCTGGATTCTCAAAGCTTCATAAAAGTATCTTTTGGATGGGTCCCAGTAGACAAGGACTCAGAGATCTCACAAAAGCACTTACGGCTCTCAGTATGGCTAGCTCCAACAGGCCTTATCAAAGCCACTAGAGAGCTTGTATGATCTGTAAGCGAGCTAAAGAAGCTAAAAAATCCAAGTAAAATAGGCGAAGAAAGTGTAAAAGATCTAGGAGTTATGAGTCCTCTGACTTCTCCTTCCTTGCCCTCTTCCACAGAGGATGGTGAATTGCTGGGCTGTGACTCCGATCAGGACTGGGGAAAGACTCAGCAAAGGTTTTTTCCACTTGAGAAATTTGAGGCCAGGTTTAACAAGTTTGAATCTATGATTCAGACTCGGTCTGAAAAAATCCCAAGAGTAAGCCTTTGAACATCTCCCCCCCCCAGCATCTTCCCCTGCGGTTGCAATTCTTCTACACTCCTCTTTTGAGGAAGTAATAAGGGATGAATGGGATAAATCAGAGAAGGACATATTAAACATGGTCTTAGGTTCTGTAAGATCCAGGAACCAACAATTGCAATTACAGAGATATTGAAGATTGTTGCTGCCATAGCGTCCCTGGCTAAAAATATGGTTATCCCCTCAGAAGGGGAGTTCTAGCCTAAGGACCCCACGAGGATGAGGCGGTGCTCAGAACTGCAGAATCATTTATCACGAAGGTGAACTCTCCTTTCATTGCTTTCAAAGAGGTGGTTCTACCTTCAATCTGTCTAAGGCCACAGTATCCCATTGAAGAGAAGTGCCACAACTGTAGGTGTCAGCGGGGCTCTGAGAATTATAGTAAAAGGTCAAAAAAAGGAAAATGGTACTCCTCCTCGTCTATAATATTTACTCAAAGGGCAAAATCATTTCCAAGTTATAACCTGCAGCACCTTCCTGCCAATGGATGCTGCTGCAGAGGACAGGAAGGTCACCTTGTAGTGCTTGATTGTCACAAGTGGCCAGAAAGGGTTAAACATCCTGCAGAATAAATTACTAAAATTCAACCCTTAAAGACATATGGTGAGATAATGTTTGTGTTTTGTATATGGGTAGAGGTCAACAATGTAATCAACAGTCCCTGTCTATGTTCTATTCTGTTAATTCAAAGATCAAAAGAATATCCTAGCATTTAAATGAATTGAAAACACAGGATATCTCTGTATTCATCTCTTTGAAATGTACAGCAAATCATCTGTAAATGGTGGAGAAACAGGCCATTGGCCTTATGTTAATCTATGTGAATTAACAACGATGCTTAGGAAATGCGGGCCTGTTGTTCCCCGAGGGGCTCCAATTTATCAAAAAAGGCCTGAAATTGTATGAAAGATCCTTGGGTCCCAATCTTGTTTATCTCAGATCCGTTTAAGTTTCATCAGGGGAAGTTTGAGTTGTCAGATTGAGATCCCAGTTATGCTGGTACTCCCGGAAGGTGATATTGGACTACAACCTATTAACTAAATTCTAAAGGAACTCTTTGCAACTATAAAGCTTACCATCTCTGCTATGTATCTGAACCTCAAGAATTGTCTGTATGTATGTTGATCTTTTAGTCTTACTCTTTCCTTTTTAAATAAATGTTAGTTTAGTTGTTAAGAATTGGCTGTATGCGTTTATTTGGGTAAGATCTGAAATATTCATTAACCTGGGAGGTAACGTATCTGATCCTTTGGGATTGATAGAACCTTGTCTTTTATATGATGAAATAAGATTTTCAGAAATCTTCATCATATTTGACTTGGGTACCTGGATGGAGGCCTGAGGCTGGATTACTTCAAGGGAACTGTGGTGTTGACTTCTGGGCAACCAGTGAGGTAATAAAGAAGCTGTTTTATGCTGTCTTGGTAAATCTAAGTATTGAAAATATCCACCAGCTTTGGGGATTACCTGCCCCATTCTTTGCAGTTCACCCTAATTGAGTGACCTCAGCTGGCCCCCAACTGGGACCCCGGTCACAATAATACTTACTCAAAGGGCAAAATCATTTCCAAGTCACAACCTGCAGCGCCTTCCTGCCAAAGGCTGCCTCTGCAGAGGACAGGAAGTCCACCTTGTAGTGCTTGATGAAAGTGGTAGCATTTGACCAGGAGGCTATCTTACAAATTTCTGCTACGGATACACTAGCTCTTTCTGCCCATAAGGTCACCAGGGATCATGTGTAGTGTGCCCTGATTCCTTCTGGAACCAGAATCTCCGATGTCTTGTATGCTTTCACAATACATAGTCTAATCCACATAACAACAGAGGACTCGGAAGCTCTGAGTCCTTGACTTTTCGGATGGAAGACTACAAACAGGGCATCCTATCTCCTTTTGGTCTCTGTGTTTGAGATAAGTTTTGGGAGAATGATAGGGTTGGCTATAACTGAGGGACACTCTTGAAGTACGTGTGTATGCTTCAGAGGCATTCCTCAGAACCGTTCAGCTTGGAGAATCTTGCTAACTCTATGCATCTTTAGGTCTGGAGGGACTGGGGTTAGAGAACGTGTTAATAGAGATGCTGTGAGTAGTGCAGCTGCTGTAAACTGTACTGGCAGTGAGGGGACCTTTGAGTTCCTGCTGCAGATCGGGTCCCAGTGAAGTGGGAAGAAGCTGTGTTGCCTTTCTCATAGGAGCAGAGGGAAAAAGGAGCCCCTTGGAGGTATGGAGTTTTGAGGCTTCCTTTCCCCTTCTTCCACTCCTTGCAGGCAGTCTACAAAATTAATACTTGTAGATGTGATTCCTCCTCTTTTTTTCTAACATGCTTTGATCGGCAGAAAGGTAGTTAACGAAGTTGACATTTAAATTACTGGGCATCTGAGCTAACTCCCAACTGAGATCAATGTTCTCAAAGCTGCTATTGCAGGCTCCCTGCAAGGCTAAAATAGACTTTCACCAAAACAGTCTGGTCAGGGCTATCGCTGCCACCAAAAATGTCAAAAGTAACCTATTAATGCTCATGCCTAGCATTTGAGGCTCCTTAGAGCAGGTAAGGTTCCAACGAGCCCAAGTCTGATGGGTTGGTGGTGGGCTCCGAAACTTAGCCTTCCTCAGTCTCTCTTCTCAGCACTGTTGGCTATAGGTAATGGGAAGCAGAAGGGCTTGTGGGGCTACAGTCTTTTCCCACTGCTGCCATTTTGGCAGTGCACAACCATAATCTAAACATTCATTATGACTTGCCTTCAAAATTAGACTAAGAGTAGAGCTCAAAGATGATTTGCTCAAGAGACCTACCGAAAAGTGGAAACTCCTTAACTAGGTACTTCCTGAAGATACTTCTCTTTGTATGTTAAAGAACAAATGCCTTGTTTTTCTGGAAAGTAACTTTCTCCCCTTCTCTTTTCTAAATGTAGAAAGGAGATTCTTTGTTCAAACTATCCTAAGAAGCTTTTCTGTTTCATGGTTTTTTTTAATATAGCTACAAAAGTCTAGGGAGCCTCTAGCCAGCAAAACAGTGTTGATGGTTTTCATCCTGTCTGTAGGAATCTGGGTGAAGTGAGGGACAGAATTTCATCTTGGTTTCTAGTTAATATCCTCAGTATCGTACAAGTCCACTTCACATATTTACTGTAAATCTTTTTTAGTTACTTTCTAGTTTTGTTTGGAGCTAATACTTTCATAGCACCTTTCATCAGACCCTCTAAATGTGCTTGATATCAGAGGGTATTTTACAGTTGGGAAAACTGGGGCATGAGCCTGACTTGTCTTCCGTCATACAGCAGCAACTCAGTGACAAAGATAGGAATAGAATAATCTTTCCTGACTCAGTCCCATGCTTTAAATACTAGATCATGTGGCCACTTAATGGCGAAAAAATAATTACCTGAGTCTTCAGATGCTACAGGCCAGTTACTTCACCTGTTCACATCCGATCCAGGTGACTAAAAATCACAACTGAAAATTATTTAATTGTTGTATTGAAATATTGTTATTTATGTGTTGCTAGTTCATGAGCAATTTAAGACAATAAAATCAGATGACAATAAAGTGTTTTATTTCCTCCTATTAGCATTTCATGTTTTGGAGGTTTTTTCTCCTACTAAAGTGTTGCACTTAAGATGCTCTTCTGTGCTGAAAAAGATGAGTCCAAGGCCTCATTTACATCTTTTCTGTAAGAACACCACAAATTCAGACACACAATTGACAGGCAAATATCCCACACAATTTGCATCTGACACCACTTTCTGATATATCAAACTTCCGCGAGCCAAAGTTGAAATGTTTAGACTAGGCTATACTCTCCATCAGGTCTTGCATTTGAAGTAATTTGGACTAAATTTGGAGTAATTTGGAGTAAATTGTGCTCTTTAAAGTCACTTAGGTGGAAAAATCCCACCTGTAGGAGCTGAATTTGAGGTTATTTTTGAAAATTTTAGCCTGTATAACCAAAAACTTTTTTTTTAAATCACAACTTTAATGTATTGAAAATCTTAAATAACTTTTAACAGTGAATCAGTTTGGTTTGGAATGATGGATTTTTTGCCTCTAAGTGAAAATTTCTTAATAAATAAAATTTTCAACTTCTACGCTACAAATGCGTATGTGCACATGCTTTGCTTTCAAGCATTTGAGTAGTCCTATTGAAGTCAGTGGGACTGCTTATGTGACAAATTACCTCTCTGCTTAAGTGCTTGCAGGATCAAAGTCTTAACTTTCAATATTTTGTTTTTGTCTGTAACAGTTTTGTAAAAATCAAGTAAGATACTCTCAGGCATCGGATGCATCCGATGAAGTGAGCTGTAGCTCACGAAAGCTTATGCTCAAATAAATTTGTTAGTCTCTAAGGTGCCACAAATACTTCTTTTCTATTTGCAATGACAGTTTCAGTATCTCATAATACCTTTTCTTGTGTTTTTTGGGAGGCCCATACTAACACTTCTAGAGAACTTTTAAAAACTATTTGCCAGAATGTTTTTAAGGATGTCTTCATATATGATCACCCTCTCCTTTTTCCATTGCAAATTGTCAAGAGAGCCATTATATCTCTTAAGTGGTGGATTAATTTCTGGAATATATTTCAGTAATTTTAAAAATTTGTGCCTTTTTGAATAGGAGAAATGGTTGTCATAGTAGTTAAGCCTTTCATTTTTTATTTGTGCATTTACATCCTTGTTTTATAACCTTTCATTTTCTCCATTGTTGAGTCATAATTCCCAGATGAGTATTCAGACTCATGATCAGATTGTAATGAATTATGGAGAGCCCTGATTGTTGAGTTGAGACAGTTTGCCTAGAAGTGTGGGAAAGATGTGGACTTTGACACTACAGACTTGCAAATCACACTTTTGAATATTTTTCAAATCTACTATTGTTACATATAGCCCTTAAAATTACTGTAATGAAGATTAGAGAGGGAAAAGGGTCTTTTGTTGGTTTAGTGCATTTGAAAGCATTTTGTGCATATGCAGTTTCACTGTTTTCCCTGTACAGTTGTTTTTACCTATTATTTGTATGGTTCTTATCATAGCAAGGCGAGGAGAAAAACTAAAAACAAAAATACACAAAAATTGGCAGGATGACTCAAATGTGTGTAATACTTGAAACTGAAATTTGCATTTCGTATGGATGGTGTTGCTTTTAGATGGGGTCTGATTTGACTGATGAAGGGAGAGTTTAATTTCATTCTCAGATATGTACATATGTGTTGCCAAGGGGATCAACAGAGTAAAAGCAGATTAAGTTTAAATTGTCACTTGCATTGTGTTCAAAATTCAATTATCAAGTGTCTTTTTCAAGTTTGTGACCTTTTTAAAGGCTTTATCTTTACAGTTCTCAGGCTACTTTGCCTATCCCCTAGCTTTCTAGGGTGCCAAAAGAATTTCCTAAACTTGAGTTTAGGTTGTGTACTTGATGAAAGATGGGGTGAATTTGCCTTATAAAGCTTAAAAATTGTGAATAAGTATAGAACTAAAAATATAAAACATGGCACTGTTCATTCTGGAGTAAACCTCTCAAAAGTTTCATTGTCATCTGCAAATGGCAACAGTTACAAGCTGCAGGAGTTGACAGACTAACATTAATGTGAAATAAACATTTTTCAGGCAATAGCACTGCATAACATATTGTAAAAAGAAAAGGAATACTTGTGGCACCTTAGAGACTAACAAATTTATTTGAGCATAAGCTTTTTATTTTTTAACAAATAAATTTGTTAGTCTCTAAGGTGCCACAAGTACTGCTTTTCTTTTTGCGAATACAGACTAACACCGCTGCTACTCTGAAACCTAACATATTGTAGTTGCTTTAAATTGTTAACCTACAATTAAGTACAATTACAAGAGGACCATGGTTTGATACATTTTTAAAGGAATAATGGAAATTCAAGTGGTCTAACTTTTGTGTAACTTTTTTCCTCAGGTGGCTTTTCCACTGTGTTCCTGGTGCGTACCCATGGTGGAGTACGCTGTGCATTGAAACGAATGTATGTTAATAACGTGCCTGACCTCAGCATTTGCAAAAGAGAAATAACTATTATGGTAAGTAAAGCAACTATTTGATTGTATGTAGCAGGCATGGATTTGAATGGAAATTTTGCAGTTTTATTTTTCTAGAGGGGTGAGATTAGGAATATAGATATCCTCTACTTTTGGAAGATGGAGTGTGAATTGTGCTTTAGTTACTGTTAGCTGGTCAGGGAGTAGAATTGGAGAGAAACTCTTCTGAACCCCTTCTCTCTCAAAGATGATTTCAGTGCATCTCAGCAGTAGCCACAAATGCAGCAAATATAAATATATAATACTGAATGAAGAGGTGGGTAAAAGTCTTTATCTCTGATTCAGGATTATATCTGGAGTGACTGATTTGTGAAGGTCAAATGCAGGAACCTTTGCTGGTGTTAATGCAACAAGCCACCGGGGGCAATGTGCAAATGCTTTAGGGTCCAACCTTGCAGTATTAAAACTCATTTTTTAGCAATCTCAGTATTAGTATCTCTATTTGTACTCAATAGCCTATATTAGAATTTCTTTACAGAACACTGTTGTTTCCTGAAAGCCATTGCTAATGTGTTCATGCTCTTCAACCTTCTGACTCCTAGTTAAAAGGTTTGAGAACATGGAAATGTACTGTTCTAGTCTTATAAGACCAACTCTCTTCCATGTATAAAAGAGAATATGCACACTACCAAAAAAAAAAAGAGAGTAACAGTAAGACAGCATATCACTTATCCTTCTACATTTTTTACCTTGTGAATCATGTGAAAGAGATCCTCTCATGGACTGCCTCCTTTCCAAACCTCAAAATCACAATTCCCCATAGCAATTAAAGTGTTACATGTAACAAGTAAGGTTAAAACTGTTCTAAAGTATAATTCTGTAAAAGTGATGGTAAAAATAGCAATGTAGGTTTCCACAGTTAGTCTGTTTCTGTGTCAAATGTGTTCTGTTTATAACTAAAAAAAAAAAAAAATTTCTGCCAGATCTGTGAACTCTAACTGTAAGCTCTGAAAGTACTGTATGTGACAATCAAGGTTCTGCTGGCTAAATGATGCTTGTAATAGGGTTATCAAGCGATTTAAAAAAATTAATCGTGTAATTAAACAATAGTGTACCATTTATTTAAATATTTTTGGGTGTTTTATACATTTTCAAATATATTGATTTCAATTACAACACAGAATACAAAGTATATAGTGCTCACTTGGTATTTATTTTTTATTACAAATATTTGCACTGTAAAAAACAAAAGAAATAGTATTTTTCAATTCACCTCATACAAGTACTGTAGTGCAATCTGTTTATCATGAAAGTTGAACTTACAAATGTAGAATTATGTACAAAAAATAACTGCATTGAAAAATAAAACAATGTAAAACTTGAGGGCCTACAAGCCACTCAGTCCTACTTCAGCTAATCGCTCAGACAAACAAACTTGGTTACAATTTGCAGGAGATGCTGTTGCCCACTGCTTGTTTACAATGTCACCAGAAAGTGAGAACAGACGTTAGCATGGCACTTTTGTAGCTGGCGTTGCAAGGTATTTATGTGCCAGATATGCTCAACATTCGTATGCCCCTTCATGATTTGGCCACCATATGCTTCCATGCTGATGATGCTTGTTAAAAAATAATGCGTTAATTAAATTTGTTACTGAACTCCTTGGGTGAGAACTGTACATCTTCGGCTCTGTTTTACCCACATTCTGCCAGATATTTCATGTTATAGTAGTCTCAGATGATGACCCAGCATGTTTGTTTTAAGAACACTTTCACAGCAGATTTGACAAAACGCAAAGAAGATACCAATGTGAGATTTCTAAAAATAGCTACAGCACTCGATCCAGGGTTTAAGAATCAGAAGTGCCTTCCAAAATCTGGAAGGGACAAGATATGAAGCATGCGTTCAAAAGTCTTAAAAGAGCAACACTCAAATGCGGAAACTACAGAACCTGAACCACCAAAAAAGAAAATCAACCTTCTGCTGGTGGCATCTGACTCAGATGATGAAAATGAACATGCATCGGTCCGCTCTGCTTTGGATTGTTATCAAGCAGAACCCATCATCAGGAAGGACGCATGTCCTATGGAATGGTGGTTGAAGATGAAGGGACATATGAATCTTTAGCACATCTGGCACTTAAATATCTTGCGATGCCAGCTACAACAGTGCCATGCAAATGCCTGTTCTAACTTTCAGCTTGTAGCAATCTTGTCTGCAATGTGGTTCTACAGGTGTAACTGATTGGAACCTGGTAAACCATTCTGATGTGCAAAAAAACCTCCAACCCCAACCTGGTTTAATTCATTAGTTTTGAAGTTTCTACATGAGAAGAAAGCAGTAAGAACTTTATATTTTAAACTATATGCAATGAGTAGATGTCTTAAGTAAGATTATACATTTTTTTACGCCAACCCACACTCTAGACACGATACAGAAATAATATGAAGGGTGCAGCTGCTTGGTTATGTGCCCTCACTTAATATCAGTGGTGCAAGTAGAAATAATTTCTTTTGGGTATGCTGCCCTCATGGGAGGGGCAGGGGGGTATATGACCTCCACACATGATCCCTCCCCAGCCTGGGGCCCCTGCACTCTACCTGTCCCCTCCCCATGATCCACATCCATCCCACGTTAGCTGGCTCATAGTTGAATTTAAACTAAAGAAATAACAAAAGTAGATGTGAAGCAAACATGCAGGATGCAGAAGGTTTTTTTTTAAGTAGGTCAGAAAATCCTTTAGAACCCATAACAGTCCTGTACTAGACTACAACAATCAGGGCAGAATCTCTGTGAAAGGCACAACATCCACATGTACTGCCCTTACTGTAATTGTATCAAGTCCATTCTGATCAGCATCTAATACATGAAGCATATTGTATATGGCTGCGTATTCACGGGTCCATGGCTTTGATCTGATGTTTCTTCCTGGTGAGCAACAGATCTTTCAAATGTACTGTACAACTCTTTTAAAGATCTTTAGAGCATGGGCGGGCAAACTTTGTAAAATTGTAAAATTTTAAATTTGTATTTAAAATTGTATGGAGGGCCGGTTAGGGGAGGCTGTGCGTCCCCAAACAGCCAGGCATGGCCTGCCCCCCCGCTTCTCGCCCCCTGCTTCTCGCCCCCGACAGCCCGCCCCCCTCTCCCCCTGGGACTCCTGCCCCATGCAGTCTCTCTGTCCTCTGACCGCTCCTGGACCCCCTGCCCCAACTGCCCCCCCGCCTCCCCATCCATCTCCCCCCTCTCCTTCTTGACTGCCCCCTGGCACCCCTGCCCCATCCAACCATTTCTTCTCCTTGACCACCTCTGGACTCACTGTCCCCTGCTGCCCCATCCAGCCCCCCTCCCTCCCCTGGGGACCTCTGCCACATCCAACCACCCCTTCTCCCTGTCCCCTGACTGCCAACCGCTGCCCTATCCAACGCCCCCTCTCCTTCTGGACTGCCCCCCGAGACCCCTGTCCCCATTCAACCACCCTGTTCCCTGCCCTCTGACTGCCCTGATCCCTATCCACACCCCTACCCCCTGATGACCACCCCCGAACTCCCCTACCCTCTATCCAACCCCCCCGCTCCCTGCCTCCTTACTTCACTGCCTGGAGCACCGGTGGCTGGCGGCGCGGCTGCACCAGGACAGGCAGCCGCTCAGCATGGAGCACCGGGTCAGACCGGGCTCTGCAGCTGCTCTGCCCCAGGAGCTCACAGCCCCGCTGCCCAGAGCATGGCGCCAGCGGAGCAGTGAGCTGAGGCTGCAGGGGAGAGGGAGCAGCAGGGGAGGGGCCGGGGGCTAGCTGCCAGGAGCTCAGGGGCTGGGTAGGATGGTCCCACGGACCAGATGTGGCCCGCGGGCCATAATTTGCCCACCTCTGCCTTAGAGCATGACAAGTGATCCTGTTCAAAGGTATTATTAAAGACCAGTATTTCAAAAAGTTCTCTTGATTCTGACAGTGCTACCATGTTCTCCATAAATCTATGGTGAGGCAAGGGTCTTAATTCTTTTATATAGGAAAACTATCCCTGTGAATGATAATTGGAAGTTGTTTAAGAACGCTTTACTAGATGCTCCAAAAGCTACAATCAAGGAAGAAGGCAGTATTGGTTAGAAAACTGACCTGATTTAGAAGGGAAGTGAAGACCGCTATAAATAATAATTTAAAAAAAAATAGATGGAAGAAGGGAGACGTTGATAGCAATCAATATAAACTGAAAGCTAAAATTTGTAGAAAATTTATCAGGGAACAAAGGAACACCAGGAGAAATCTATCGCTTGCAGAGTTATGGACAATGAGCTTTAAAAAAAAGTATATTAGATACAAAAAGAATCCTGACAATGGCTTTGGTCCATTATTAAAGGCCAATGGTAGAATTATTAATAGCGCAGAAAAGGAAAAAGCGTTCCATTCATATTTCTGTTCTGCATTTGAGAAAAAACAGATGATGATGTCTCATATGAAAATACTCTTTCCATTCCACTGGTATCTCGGGAGCATTTTGAATAACCGCTATTAAAGATTTTTAAATCAGCAGGCCCAGATAACTTGCATCCTAGAGTTTTAAGAGCTAACTGAGGAGCTTACTGGAACTGGACTGGTAATGTTGATTTTCTGTTAGTCTTGGAACACTGGGGAAGTTCCAGAAGAGTGGCAGAAAGCTAATGTTATGCCAATACTTAAAATGGGTAAACGAGATGACAAGGGTAATTATAGGCCTGCCAGTCTGACATTGATCCCAGGCAAGATAATGAAGTACCTGATATGGAACTTGATTAATAAAGAATTAAAGGAGGGTAATATAATTAATGCCAATCAACATAGGTTTATGGAAAATAGATCCTGTCAAAGTAACTTGATATCTTTTTTTTAATGAGATTAGACATTTGAGTAATAAAGGGAATAGTGTTGATGTGATATACTTTGCCTTCTGTAAGACATTTGTCTGGGTACTGAATGACATTTTGATTAAATGACGAGAAAGATAAAAAAATTAACATAGCACCCATTAAATAGATTTAAAGTTGGCTAACTGACAAGTCTCAAAATGTAACTGTAAATGGGGAATCATCATCAAGCATCTAGAGGGGTCCTTCAGGGATCGGTTCTTAGTCCTACACTATTTAGCATATATTTATCAATGAGCTGGAAGAAAACAAAATCATTACTGATAGTTTTCAGATGACCCACAATTGAGGGAGCGATTAAATAATGAAGAGGACAGGTCACTGATACAGCGTGGTCTGGATTGCTTGGTAAATTGAGCATGCACAGACAATGTGTGTTTTAATATAACTAAATGCACACATTTTGGAACAAAGCATGTAGGCCGTGCTTACAAAATGGGGAACTCTATCCTGAGAAGCAGAGACTGAAAAGTATTTGAAGGTCATGGTGGATAATCAGCTGAACATGGGCTCCCACTGCGATGCTGTGGTCAAAAGGCCTAATGTGATCCATAGATGCATAAACTGGGTAATCTAGAGTAGGAATAGAGAGGTAATTTTACCTCTGTATTTGCCACTGGTGTGACTGCTGCAGGAATGCTGTGTCCAGTTCTGTGGTCCACAATTCAAGAAGAGTATTGAAAAATTGGAGTGGGTTCAGAAAAGAGTAACGAGAATGATTAAAGGATGAGAAAATCTGCCTTAGAGTGATAGACTCGAGGAGCTCAATCTATTTAACTTAACAAAGAAGGTTAAGGAGTAATATGTTTGTCTATAAGTACCTACATGGGGAATAAATACTTAATAATGGGCTCTTCAATCTAGCAGACAAAGATATAGCATGATCCAATGGTTGGAAGTTGAAGCTAGACAAATTAAGACTGAGAATTAGGCGTACATTTTTAATAGTGAATATTAACTTATTGAGGGTTGTAATGGATTCTTTTTCACTGACGATTTTAAAATCAAGATGGGATCTTTTTCTAAAACATATGCTCCAGGAATTATTTGGGGGAAGTTATACAGCCTATGTTATATGGGAGGTCACTTTAGATGACTGCAATAGACCCAGTTGGCCTTAGAATCTATGAAGGTAGGACTGGGAATTATCCAGTAT
This sequence comes from Dermochelys coriacea, assembly GCF_009764565.3. Taxonomy (NCBI): domain Eukaryota; kingdom Metazoa; phylum Chordata; order Testudines; family Dermochelyidae; genus Dermochelys; species Dermochelys coriacea. The sequence continues at coordinate 15,554,402 of NC_050071.1, forward strand.
ATACTGCTTTTGGCTACTTAACTAGCTGGAAAAGAGAAGGTTGTCATAGTAAGAGCTAGTTTTGGACCCTAATAAATGATTCCTTGATCAGGTCTTTCTCTAGTGGGGTACATTAGAGGTGGAGCTCTTTGCTACTAATTATAAAAAGAAGCTCCTGTGCCGAGTGAAGGCTCATATGGTGTAACTCTCACATCCTTTTGTGAGGGAAAGCTCTCATAACTTTCCACTAGTCCTCTTAGAAGCAAGGACTGTGACAGCTGTGGGAACTGTCAGGCATGGATCAAGTTGCCTGAATTTTGACTTATTTTCCATTAGTCCTTATTAATGTAACACACAGTCCATGAATGTTTGCAATGTATTATTATTATAGCTGCAAAATCTTAACATTTTTGAGTTTGTCTTAATGATGAAATTAACAGAGAACATTTTTCTTTTGACATGAGCTTAGTGTTTGTAAAGTTTCCAAACTGACAGCACTGTAAAGTGAACCTGACTACCTACATGGGTGCAGCATAAATAGTGGCAATTCAAGCGTGTTCACACTGTCCTGCCCATGGTATCTAAGTCCTTTTTTGGAGGAATTATGTTTATGCTCTGTTTGATCCTTGGTGCTTAGCTGAGTCTAAGATGGGTTTGACTTTTAATATTTTCTTTGAAGTGGGCACCTGTCCCTTGGGAATTGTAGTTGGCACCTACTCACTTGACATAAGCTCCTCAGTAGCTATTAGAATGTTTTTAAAGCAGTTATCTAGGACGTTTCAAGCATGGTGTAGAGATGAAAGACTCCATATCCCAAGAATTCTCCAGTCTTCTATATAGATGTATCTTTATACTTTCTAGAGTTTATTTAAACATTAATTATTCAAAATGTGATGTGGGTTTTTTTTTCCGGTTTCAGAAAGAACTCTCTGGGCACAAGAATATTGTAGGCTATTTGGACTGTGCTGTTAATTCTGTTAGTGACAATGTGTGGGAGGTGCTCATCTTAATGGAATATTGTCGAGGTAAGTAAACTACTGTTGGATATCTTATTTTTTATGAACATAAGTAAAGCATTCTTAAAGTTGGAGTCCAGGGTTATCTCCTAAAATGTGACATGTATTTTGGCAAAGACCACATTTATTATCTTCCTAATTAAGGTCAAAACCACTGAAAACACCATCACGCTTGATTTTGTTCTTAAGTGCGAGAAAGAATGAATCTGGGAATATTGAAAAGCTCATCCTACACTGCTTTATATGAAGGTCTGACCAGAAAAGAGGGGGGGAAATTAAATGTCCCTTGTTCCCTCTAACAAATCTCAGAATATATTTGTATATTGATTTGGGAAAGAGTTTGCAAAACTGAATATCTTTTCACTCATGAAACTACTGCTCCAGATAATGAACTGTAAAGGCTACGTGCTGTCTCATCATCCTGATCCCTTAAATTGTTTTAAATCAGTTTATTCGGTGGAGGGTGGAGGCCATGGGGGTCCAAATAATGGTATCTCATGTCCTGGTCTATAACCATTCTTTTTATTTTAGGCAATACAATTGGCTTCAGAATCATTCCCTCTTTTTCAAATATTTAGTTTCTTTAATTTACAAGTACACCTCTACCCCGATATAATGCGGTCTGATATAATGCGAATTTGGATATAACGCAGTAAAGCAGCGCTCTGGGGAGCAGGGCTGCTTTACCTAGTTATATCCGAATTTGTGAAACAGCTGATTGGCGCAGCAAGCTTGGAAGGAAGGGAGGGAGCGGGGGAGAAACGGAGTGGCGGCAGCGCACTTAGGGGAGGAGGCGAAGCAGAGGTGAGCTGGGGCGGGGAGCGGTTCCTCTCCCTACCCCGTTATGACATAGTCCTTGGGACCCAAAAAATCTTACCATCTTATAGGTGAGCCTGCGTTATATCGGGGTAGAGGTATATAGTTTGGGTTTTTCCCCCTTTTTTGTATAGAAATGTATTCCAGAAGTTTAGCTCAAATGTAGAGAAGTGTTAGGATCCAGTTATGGCGAATCTGTAGAAATGCTTGGATTTCCAAGTAACTCTGTCTGCTCCATGTGAAAATAAAATGTTCTGCATAAGCCTGCTCATTAGGTGCTTAAAATGCTTCAGGTGCCTTCCCTTTGAGGGTATTTGGCCTTTGTCTGCACTCAGCCAGTGCTTGTCAGTTGGCATTCTGTGAACTGCCTGGTGTGATATCCTTGGATCTCTGTTTTGAAAGACAAATCCGATTGTCATTGTAGCTTGTGTGTATTCTCACTGTTGTGTGCTTCTGCAACCTTCTAGAAAGCTCTGCTCATTGGGAGCCATGTGAGTGATGCTTTCATTGTGCTCAACTTTTATAGCCTGAATTTACTTCATCTTCTCCTATTGACTGAGAGTAAAGGGAATGTCTGCTGTAACCCTCAGATTTCCAGCTACCTTTTCTCTTGTTGTTCTTAATTTAGATAGATAACTATAGTTCTTTGACTTTTCTGCACCGTTATGTACGTGGTTTTGGCGATGGTTTTATCTCTGTGCTGATCATGTAGACTAAGACAGCTCCTGCATTGTTCTGAAGCAGCCGTACAGAACTAAAACTAAATATTGTTCTTGTTCTCCTAAACTAAAGATGCTTTTTGATAGGGAAAAGGGGCACTGATCTGAGAGCCAGAAGACCATGCTTTTCCACTAATACTAATTCTTTTCATATTGCTTAATAAACAAGACCTGATACCTTCCCCCTTCTTAAGGTAGGGTTTAATCACCTCTCCCATTTTATAAAAAGGTCTTACAGAGTTTGCACAAGGTCACTTCTCCAGTAAGGCAGACCAGGTCTCATTCACTTAGCTACACGGCCTCAGAATTTTACCTAGGTTGGTATAGAAAATGAGTGAGATGTAACTCCATTAATTTCAGTTGAGATGGTCGAGATTTGTGATGTGGATTTGAAGCTTCTGGGTTCAAACCCTGTTGAAAATCCATGCAGGAGCTTGATACAGTTGCACATGATGTTGTTTGGTGGTTTTAAAAAAATGAAAACTGAGGAAATTACATGGAAAAAAACTGTTAAAAGGATATTAAGTTTGTGAAGTTGAGCACTCAGATTACAAAAATAGTAGCATTCAAGTAGCTGTTTGTGCAGCTTGTTTATCAAAATTCATCAAGGGGGAGACAGCTTTTAATTACATGATCACATACTTCCCTGGCTCAGGCCCTTGCCTCTGCCTCATTCAGTGCATAAGTAGGACTTTTGAATGCTTGACTTTGCAGTTTTAATAGTGAGTGAAGTAATATCTTTTCTAGGATCAACTTCTGTTGGTGAAAGAGACAAGCTTTCAAGCTCCACACAGATCATCCACGTTGTTTCTCTAATATTCTTGGACCAATACAACTACAACAACACTGCAAATAGTTTTAATAGTGTCTTTTAAACATATGTTTATATAGTATAAGTATAGATTGCAGCTGTTCATGTAACAATTGACTCAATTCAGCTCGAATTTTGAGTCGTGTTTTGATTTTGCCCACTTCTGAGATTTAAACATCTAAATTTCAGTAAGTAAAATCTTAAAAATTTATGGCTTGTCCACTTGCTGATATTAATATAAGTTAACTAAACTGATATTACTTGATTTTTTTTTTTTTTTTTTTTTTTTCCCAGTTTGCCAGAAGCTGGGAATGAGCAACAGGGGATGGATCGCTTGATGATTACCTGTTCTGTTCATTCCCTCTGGGGCACCTGGCACTGGCCACTGTCGGAAGACAGGATACTGGGCTAGATGGACCTTTGGTCTGACCCAGTAGGGCCGCTCTTATGTTCTAAGAAGTGTGTTTTGAAACTAATGCAAGCTATGCTTTCCTAGCATCTGAATGTAAGGCTCATAATCTCATAAAAGATAGTATAACTAAGCCCCTTTGTTTTCAGTTTAAACTGATTTTTACAAATAAAAAAAAATCCTAGGTTTTACAATAAGTATTTGGTTTTTTTTTTTCTGATTTTCACCCTACGTTTGGATCATTCATATCTATATATAAAATAAAACTTGTTTTATTAGGAAAATACAATACATTGCATGAGATATATGTATTACGATAATACATTAGTCTGTGTGTGTGTGTGTGTGTGTATGCAAAGGTGCCTGTTGAAATAAGGTTATGTATTAGTCTAGAAGATGCACACAGTAAATGAACAGGCACACATTCAAGCTCCTGAAGTGCGTATGCATCTGAATATACTAATGAATCTCACGCCCACCATGGACACATTTCAAGCTGTTAGCAGATACCGGTTTAAAGCTCTGAAACATTAAAGTAGGGAAAATCTGTATCAGAATACATTTCAGAACATAAGGAAAGTTTAAAAAACTCTAAAAGTTTAAAAAACAACGAGGAAAACCAATAAAGTTGAATATATAAACTGCAAATGCTGTGGTCCAGTTACTAAAGTAAATATTTATAAGCTAATAGTTCTACGTCTACAACAGTAAACTGTTTATTCAAATGAAAAGTTTTATTTTGGGATTAGAGATGTATTGTTTTCTTAAACTCACAGTTGGCATTGTGTTTTGAGTTGTTTTAGTTCTGTAGCAAACCACATTGAATTCTATTAATCAAAGCATTAATCTACTCAATACTTTTGCCCTGTCCTTGTGTCCACCAAAATAAATACTGATATTTGCCCATAAAAATTAATAGGTTTTTCCTCCAATTTTCATCTGTTTTTGTCGTTGTATTAATAAACACAGATAAATTCCTGGGAAAAATAAAATAAAATAACTGTAAATGAAGGGCCCTAAGTATAACATGAGAATAATATGGTGAGCAATTCAAAAACTGCTGTTTCTAAATGTAAGTTTAACTTGATTGCAGTGTAGATAGAGTAGAAAATTAAGCTACTAATTAATGGAGAGCATAAATGTATTTCTCATTTGATCCACTGCTTTGAAGTCATAATTAATAGGTATTGGTTTCTGAATCGACCTAATGGAGACAGTCTTTTCCTTCTGAAACTTATCCCTGGTGGCACACTTGCTGAGTTAACTACACCTTCCTTCCAGTATGTCTGCCTGCACTGAAGATAATAGATGTTTTCTCTTTTGCTCTCTGTGAGATCCTTTTACAAGGGAAACCAGTTTTCCCTTTATTTTTTCCACTTTAACGGAATATGATGCTAGAAATGACTCCGTGATCACCAGAGATTACCAGTAATCCAAGAACTTCCTCTGAGAATTTGGTGCTTATTCTGCCAGAGATATGTAACATAGTGGAGGGAGAACCATAAGTCCTTTCTGACCAAATCACAGTGTTACAGGATTTTTTTCAATCTATTCTTTCTGAAATAGAAAAGGTGAATTGGTTTCTTCAGATAGCAGTTCTTGGGCAACAGATCTGTCAGCTGTCAATGCTTTTCAGGATAAAGATGTACATTTTAAAAAATAATATTTTGTATTCGAGAAAATTATTCCTTCTGCATGCAGAAATATTGAGTTCAAAGACTATTGAATAGTCTCCATTGTATCTTTCTAATGTGATTAATTCTATTTTCTGGCAGTTACTCAGTGGTTGCTTTTTTCACCTGAGTCATAGATGTTAAGGACAGAAGGAAGCATTATGATCATCTAGTTTGACCTTCTGTATAAAAAACCAGACCAGAGAACTTTAACCTATTGATTCCTGCATGCAGCCCCATACCTTTAAGCTGAGCTAGACCGTGTCCTACAACCGTTTCTGTCATTGTGATACTCTTCGCGCTCTTTTATTACTTTCCCTATATGGTGGTTGAGTGATAATGAATGTTTGTTACTTCTCATGAATTAGGACTCCTGTCTAGGACAATGAATCCAATAAAGGAGGGAAAAAACAGATTTCTTTCTTGTAGTTTTGCCTCCCTAATATGACTATAATTCTTAGGACATACTTTCCCTATATTTATCAACTAGTTTTTGTTTAGGCAGGTGAAGAAGCGGTGTCAGATGTCAAATATTGCAATAGTGACATCTGCATAATGATGGTTTATTTTCTATACTTCCAAATTATAACAACTTTTGTAGTTTTTGGGTCTTCTCAGCTTTAGAAGGACTTGGCAAAGGTCAGCAAGTGTGTTCGTGTGGGGAGGTTTCAGATTTCAATTCCAAAAGATCCTTTTGCCACCATTGAGTGGGATTGGACATTAAATTACCTTCTGCTTGGAGCAGTGGATTCTTATTAGGAATCAATAAAATTAAGGGTAATTAACTTTGTCTGTTCTGTAGATGTACGGGGATGGGGGTGTATTAGCCCTGTTTGAAAAACAGAGAGTGGTTGATTAAAAACTTGTTTAATTTTTTGACAACAGGTTGAAACATTTTGAGTGCATATAGGTAAGGTTTTAAATAGAAACACACTTGTTAGATTAAAGGCCACACAATATTTTGAAAGATCGTTAAAAAGAGTTGTTACTTTTACAAAGTTATGTTTCTGCTGTAGCGGGGCAAGTCGTGAATCAGATGAATCAGAGACTTCAGACAGGCTTTACTGAGCCAGAAGTGCTGAGGATATTTTGTGACACCTGTGAAGCTGTTGCCAGGTTGCATCACTGCAAAACCCCAATAGTTCACCGGGACCTGAAGGTAAGAATTCCACTAAAAGGTAATGAGCTGAAATGTTTGCTGCTATTGAGCAGCTGTCAAAAGATGACTTGTAATGTGGAGGACATCTCATAGTGTGCAAAAGCTTCCCACTTATATATGGGGAGAAGAACAAAGTCTGTCTGCAGAACCGTACCCAGAAAATTAAAAACGTTAGGTAGGTTAGGCATCACATTCTTGTAGAATAGATTTTGGCACTACTGATGACCTAATGAGGTAATGATGAAGTTATTGTTGTACTATTAATGGTAAATTTCTTTAGAATGTTCAGAATATTAATACATGGCAGGTTTGTTAACACTAACTGAAAATTAGAGGGACGACTTAGCTGCTTTCTATAAAATTGGACACTACACTGTTTGTCTTTCAGTTTGTCAATTTACCTGATTGTTTCATTTTTCCTTCTAAGGTAGAGAATATTTTGTTGAATGACAATGGAAACTATGTCCTTTGTGACTTTGGCAGTGCCACTAACAAATTCCTTAATCCTCAGAAAGATGGTGTTAATGTAGTTGAAGAAGAAATTAAAAAGTAAGTTCACTTAAATAGCTATTCGTAAGCACTAATTAATTTTCTTAGCAGCACAGAACTTATTATATTGTTATGTACATAAGGGACTAGCTAGGAACAAATTAGTGTTCAGGGTGGTTGATTTAAGTGCACAACTCCTGAAGAAACATTCCTGTTGTTAACCACTTCCTTAGTAGTGATCAGGGCTATGCCAATACCTAAAATAGGCATAGCAAGATAGTAGGAATACCTGGTAATGTTGATGCTATTTCAGTTAACCTACAGGCAATTCCTGCAAAATTTGAAGTGAATATACTAACAGAGTGTTAATTACAAAAAGTTTGATGCCTCCAGGTAATACATTAAACTTAGAATATATGCAACCTTGTGATACTTGTACTGTCTCGGTTCTTTCCCCCTAAGAACCTCTTGTGTTCTAAGCCTCGCTTTATTCCTATTTAGGCCCCTGACCTGCAGTTTACAGCATACAAGTGAACTATTGTACCAACATGTTGTTAATTGCAGAATTGTGAGACCTTAGATTCAAAGTTATTTGAAGTGCAAGTTTGTTAGCACATTGTTGAGACATCTGGGTGCTATTGAAAGACAACTAATAAGAACAGACTCAATCAGCCTGCATGATTGCTGACACTGGAAAAAGGCTTCATACTAACTTACTAAGGTCTAGATCTATCCTAATGATGGATCCAGTAAGATCCACGCCATTTCCACTCTGTTTAATCAGAGAAATTGTGCATGTGTACAAGTTTAAAATTTGTTTGTTTGCCTGCCTGCTAAAGATAGTTGGTGCTAAAGAGTAACTATGTATTATTCAGAACTTAAATGGAAAATAAATGTACACCTTTTTGAAACTACTACTTAGGATACATATATTTGGGAATGATATGTTACATTTTATAAACACACTGTTTGCAAATATGAGACTCAATATCCCTGGAATATGCTTAATTTTTAACTAACAAGAATCAGTTCAAAGATGTAACTTCAGCATTTGGGTTTGACTGCAATATTTATCAAGAAAAGTTACCAAAAAATAGAAGTAGACATACTGCTCTGAAAAAAATCACTCTTGGCTTTTCTAACTCCATCTTTCTCTTTCCATGCTCCATATTTCCAGCATTAGCTTCATGTTGCTAAAACCTTCAGTTAGGAGACTGATCTGTTAATGTGTAATACCTTTAGAGTAGTGTGAGCAAAATATCAAAAAATGAGAGGTTAAAATGCCACAATCTAAGGTGTAATTTGGAAATAGTTTTTTCGTAGCTGCTTTTGAAGATAATCTATAACAAGAATTCAATGTTTATCATTTGCCTGATTTTATTAAAATCAGGTGTTCAAGTTGATACCTTTAGACAAACTTTTTTGTGTTTATAAACTTGGTGTATTTGATTTGCAATAGTTATAACTTGTTGTAATTCTCTTCTAAGAGTATAGAAAAACAGCAAAAGATTCTTTCCATAAAACACTACCCCCCACTGTTCCTCAGACGTTCTTGTCAACTGCTGGAAATGGCCCACCTTGATTATCACTACAAAAGGTCCGTTCCCCTCTCTCCCGCCCCTCCTCCTGGTAATAGCTCACCTTAAGTGATCACTCTCCTTACAGTACTTGTGGCACCGTAGAGACTAACATTTATTTGAGCATAAGCTTTTTTGTTTCCACCAAATGCATCCGATGAAGTGAGCTGTAGCTCACGAAAGCTTATGCTCAAATAAATTTGTTAGTCTCTAAGGTGCCACAAGTACTCCTTTTCTTTTTGCGAATACAGACTAACACGACTGCTACTCTGAAACCTATTTTACATAGTGTATAAGTAATCTGTAGTGGACAATTACCCATATTAAAACTGATTAGTGTGTATTAGCTTATGAATGGTGGCTAATAAAGGTATAATGCAAATCTTCCATTTCATCTCAGTTCCACTTTACTTATTTTCTGCTAGGTATACAACACTGTCATACAGAGCTCCTGAAATGATTAATCTTTATGGAGGAAAACCAGTTACTACCAAGGCAGATATCTGGGTAAGTAATATAAAAGGTGGTCTAATTCTTGTAGAGTTGTTCTGCTTTATTAAGAGTAAAAAATTGATAAAAGGGAAGTTAACATCTCAGAAAATACAAAGTAAAGGCTTTGCAGTGAGTGAATAAGGTGTGGCTTCTTGCAGCAGAAGTAGTGTGTGGGAAATGGTGATAGAGGAATAGCTGTAGATAATGGTTTTGTCTTTTCCTACAGAAAATTATTGGCATACGTGATGTACTGTAAAAGGGGAATTATTATTTAGATAAGTATTTTTTTTCTTTAGCCTACTAGTGCAAAATGTAGGTAACCAAAAGTATTTTCCCTTGCTCTGACTCAGTTGTTAACAATGGCTTCAACAGAAACCTGTTTAAGTATGATTTAAATAAGGCAGACTGAATAGGTGACCAGCTCCTATGCATTCAGCCATGTCAGTGATGTTTGGTTCAGTGTGAAAAATAAGATTTTATTATCACTAATGATGTATAGTGAATATTTGCAGAGTGCATTAAAGATGAAGAGTGCTATATTTGCTGATTATTATACTATATATAATCAGAATGCAAAGTTCAGTAATAACCAGCTGGACATAATTTGAGTGGCAAGGAGAAAAGTAACAATTAGAAAATAAGATATGTAATACAAAAATAAATATTTGTAATGAATGGCTGGTACTGTTTGTTAAACATCTTTTAATTGCTAAAGAAACAAGGTGGATGAGACAATCTCTTATTGTACTAACCTCTATTGGTGAAAGAGACAAGCTTATGAGCTATGGAGAGCTCTTCAGGTCAGGGAAAGATATGCAGAGGTCACAGCTAGCCCAGGTCAGCTGAGCTGGGCTGCGGGGTTATAAAATTTGCAGTGTAGATATTTGAGGTCAGGCTGGAATCTGGGCCTTGAGATCCTGGGAGGGGGGAGACTTGGCTCTGAGATTTGGTGCCATGAGTTCTTTATCGTAGTGTGTATCCAGAGTGTTGCAGCTAAATACAAGGTGGAAAAGAATTTGTTTAACATAAGTAGCTAATGCGCATTCTAAGGGCAAGTCTACACTACAAAATTAAGTCAACCTAAATTAGGTTGACGTATAGCAACCACAGTAATTAATGGGGCTTTTCATGTCCATACTGTGCCCTCTGTCGATGGTGTATCCTCACTAGGAGTGCTTCCACCGACTTAACTGTGTGGGGCATTGTGGGGTACTGACAGCTGGGGCTTTGGGGCTGACAACCTGAACTGTCGGCCATGTGGGGCTCGCAGCTGCAGCCCCACTCTACCCAGGGACACACGGCCCAATATTTACATTATTATGTAAATAATGTAGCGTCTACATGGACGCTGTGTTGCCCTAACTATGTCAGACTAAGCACTTTGCCTCTCAAAGAAGTGGAGTTAAGTTGATGTAGTGGGTGACTTATATCCGTGGGAGCTAAATTTTAGGGTAGATCCTTATTAGATAAGGTAGCTTACCTTGACCTAACTCTGTAGTGTAGACCAGGCCTAAGAGACCGTTCAAGGAGAAATGGACACGTTAACATCTCTTCAGTCATAGGTCTGTGAGAGTTCATTTGAGAGCATAGTGATGGTCTAGTTTCACCCACACATGATGATACCCATATAGGGTATCATTAAACAATTACAATCCATACTTGATGGGGACCACAGCCTGAAAAATCTTTTCTGAACCCTCTTTTCTGGCCTTAAAACAACCCCCCAGACTCACCAATCTCATGAACAGAAGCAAGCTCCCCACAGACCAGGACACATCAACTCAAAGTGGTACCAGCCCTGCCATAACAGATGCAAAACCTGCAGAGTTAACTCTGCTCCTAGGATGATCATTACCTACCATAACATACCTTTTAAGCTCCACGTGTCCTACACATGCCTATGGCAATGAGGTGTACTTCATTCAGTGCACTAAATGCCCTAGTAACAACTGTGTGAATAAAACCAGACAGTCATTACGCTCTCAAATGAACTCTCACAGAAAAGTGATAAGACAAAAACAATATTCATGGGCCAACACTTTTCACAAAACAATCATTCCATATCTTACCCCTCAGTCCTCGTTCTCAAAGAGAACCTGCATAATGCTTTTGAAAGATGAGCCTGGGAGCTTAAATTCATAACCTTGCTAGACACTAGAAATCATGGTCTCAATAAAGACTCTGGATTTAAGGCTGATTACAATAATAGGTAAGCCTCTAGCCTGCTATTTTTTTTTTTTTTTGTCCTATGACTGCAGAGGTGTTCACAGGTCACTTTACCTTGAATAGTCTCTTATAGTGTGCGTTAACTGCTTATGCTAAACAATTGTTTCCATCTTGTATTTAGCTGTGTTGCTTTGAGTATCTTTCCCAGACTGGAAGAACAGCTCTTTGTAGTTTGAAAGCTTGTCTCTTTCACCAACAGAAGCGATCCAATAAAAGATATTACCTCATCCACCTTGTGTTTCCACTATCCTGGGACCAACACTGCTACAACAACACTTTTAATTACTAAAACCATTGAGGAAATGAAGGGAGGGTAAATCTGATTACTATATGAAATATAACACTTTCATTGTCAACATATGTAATACCTAATGAGGATTTAAGAACTTTTTCAGATTACTGAAATGGGAGAACAACTCCATGATTACTTTTCTTCTACATGCAAGACAGGTGCATCTTGAGTAGATTCCATCAAAAAGTTTATGGGAAAATAACATGAGCTCAAGGACTCTTATTTGTCAGTTTCGATGGTGGTTCTACACATGCAATTTCTCTGTATAAACACATATTGGAATATTCATCTGAATTAAAAAATAGATTTTTTAAAATTCAAAAACAGACATAAGTTTCCTCTCTGAATTTCTTTACGTTAACAGCTTAGTTGCTCTCTGGCATCCAGTTGGAGAGACAAAAAGCACTTGTAGAACTGCTTCAGATCACGTCATTGCTTATATCCCAAGTTATGTCAATGGAGTGTTAACTCATAATGCTACCATGTTCAATGTCTATGCAGGCATCAGTAGTGACCAGCATTTAAGTTATTTATTAAATCTAGCTTCACTTTTTATACTGATTTATTGCCATTTAGACTTTGCAATGACAATACTTTTTTCTTTCTTCTCTTTTTTTTTTTTTTTATTTTATTTGTAGGCACTTGGCTGTTTGCTGTATAAACTTTGTTTCTTCACACTTCCCTTTGGGGAGAGTCAGGTTGCTATTTGTGATGGAAATTTTACCATTCCAGACAATTCCCGATATACCCATAATGTACATTGTTTGATAAGTAAGTAGCTGGGCAGCACTTAAAATTGTTTTGTGTGAATTTATTAGACCTTACTACTAGTAACCTTCCCTACCTGCAATATGCACTTAAGGTTAATGTCCTTTAAATCAGTGAATTTGAAGGTTTGGTTAAACATAATCTAACCTTGCCCTGACACCACTTTTAGACCTTTGTTCTAAGTTCAGAAGAGTCCTTATCTCCACTGTCTGAGAAGTCAAAGTAAATCTGTGGTTTTGCTGGGGAAGAAAGGGGGATCATTGCATTGAGGAAATCTTTTGAAAAGGAATATTGTCTGCTCTGATGAAGGAAAAAAAAAAAAGTTTCCTTTTAGTTCTTTGAGTGCTTGCTCATGTCCATTCCATGTAGGGGTGTGTGCTCGCCACCTGCACCGGTGTTGGAATCTCTCTCCCCCCCGCGGTATCCATAGAGGTTGGCTCTGGTGCCCTCTGGAGTCATGTGCATATGCGCCAGTATAAGGGGCTCCCCCTCCCCCCTTCACTTCCTTCTTACCGCCAGTGATAGTGCTGGAACGCTCCTCTTGCCTTAGCAAGCGGTACTGACCAGTGGTGGTTCTAGTTTTCTCTTGTGTATATACTTGTAAATAGTAGTAGTTTTAGTAGTTTCTAGTACTTCTTAGTGGTTAAGTGTAGTATAGGTAGTCCTGGAGAGACTTGGTCTAGGGACAGGGCATGTCCTGGTCCCTGGGCTTTAAGCCATGCGAGCAGTGTAAGAAGCCTATGCCGGTGAGCAATCCAGGCATCCATTAGGTAATATAAAATATTAAAATTTTTCTTTAAAATGGCATCCCTGTCTGACATCTTTCACCTTCCTCAAGATCTTCCCTACAAATCTCCCCATTGTTTACAGTGACTCTTCTCTTCCTTGCTGAAAACTTACACTGAGGACACCCCCCCAAAAAAACTTTTTGATAGGACAACCAACTATATCTGTAAAATTTTCAACATTGGTCATGGTATAAGAATGTAAGTAATATATAGTGTCTTCAGTAAAACTAGTTACCTGTGCCAGTCTTTTGTAAATAATCAGTTTTGACTACCCCTGCTTTGTGAGGAATTTTGAGTTTACTCCTGAGCTAACTTAAAAAGACAGAACCGCAGATGGAATGGAAAAAACATATGTTTTGAAAGGATACTTATGCAGTATTTGCAAGGATACTTTTGCAGCAAGGAGCAAGAAATGCATTTCTTTTTAAAAAGAGTGTTTATAGAACACACTGGTAATACCAAAATTCTGCAGATATCCATAAAACCATGCTGAGATATAGTACAGAATTTCCCCTGCACTTCCTTGCAGTGTTCCCAAATATAGCCCTATATTGCTCTAATTAATTTAGTGAAGAAGCCACCATGGACAGAAAAACAAACAAAATTTTAAAATTCTGGGAAAAAATATTGTTTAAATTGTAGACCTCATAACTTTAAGTAATTATTATTTAAGTACTTGAAATGTACCTCTATACACACACTTTTTTAAAGAATAAAAACTGTGTTGCCGCCTTCGTCAATAAAGCAAGATGTGTTCTAGAAAATGTTGTCCATCTAGACCAGTCTTACATTTCTGTTTGGTTTGCTTTTTACCTGGAGAAAAGTAACAAAAAATAGGAACGGAACTCTCATCAGAATTAACTCCAGATACCTGGCTGTGCATACCAGAGATGAGGAAGAATCTCTCGCTTGAAAGTTGTATTTAATTTCAAATCAGATCTGTTTAGTTCTTTATTCTTATGACCTTTCTTGATTCCTAGAATGAATGTTGCCATGTTTCAGTTGGTTTCTCAGGTTGCCAGGAAAGCTGTTACCCCAAAACTGTTGGATAAAGCCTGGGCTGATGCAAATTATACTTTTAAAGTTTCCTGACATGCTCTTGCTATAAACTTCTTGTTCAGAATCTAAGAAAGATTTTTCTATTTTTATAATTGTTTCTGTATTTGGCAACTTATTAAATGATGAGCTCAGTATGCTGACTTCACTGGCAAATTTCTGACCAACGTGTACTTTAATAGGCTGTAACTTATCGTTTAGTCTTGGTTCACACAAGTCTACAGGTGATTTTGTCATGTATTTAGCAGGACACTAAAATCCAGGATGAGTCCAAATATGCCTCCAAATTCTTCTGAGCCGTAGGCATCTATCTTTTTAACCTCGAGTTTGTCAAAAGCTTTGTTGTAACATATCTCTTTCAGAGGAGGGCTGCACACAGTTTCTCCCAGCTGCAGTATATTACTTCTGTTAGCTAGGGGAACTTAATAGAATTGAGGTCCTAATTGTGCCCTGACCCCCCCACTACTTGCAGTGCCTGAAACTGTTCTTAGGTGCAATTTTGCACCAGGCTAGGATCGTGTGGTGTGGTGACACTACAACTTTTCCATTCCATCTTATACTGTTCTTGTCATCTTTTTTAAATGGTATTTCCTCAGTTTTTGACTAAACTCTTGGATTATTGCAAATATGTGAAATGAGGCTAGACCTCATTTTTAGGGTGAAATTTGCTAATGTTTTACTACAGTAGTGCCCAGTCTCTTAATCCTGAGGGTCAAATGTATTTCAGAATGGTCAGGAGTCTAAAATCAATATTTTGGGGCTGTTTCTCTGCACTGTTCTCTCTTTGCACCGTTCAGGATTTACCACGATGTAGGAAAGTCTGCTAGCTCTACATCTGCGCTAGCTCCTGCATAGAGGGAGGCATAGCTCCTGAAAAGGGGGCATCTGAGTGGTTGGGGTGGACACTTGAGTTGGAATGAACACTTGGGCTCTGCCCAGTTGGCGTATTGTCCCTTGGGGACCACAGCCAGCAGACATAAGTTGAGGCATTTCCCAGGGCAAAGGATTGGGGAACTTTAGCAAGGTGTTGTTGCTCAACTTCTCCTGGCCTTCCCTGCATGGGAGAGGAGAGTGGTATTTTGCTTAGTGTGGCCTTAAGCTCAGGCAGAGCTAGTGAAGCTCTTATACTGCCCTTTCTGGGGCTTCCACGGGGAAGCAGACAGTGGAGCAGCCAGAATTTTTCTCTCCTCGGTGATGTGATGAAGGAGATAGAACTGCAGCAGGGAAGGGACAGCAGCAGCTCAGAGCACTCGTACCTCAGAGCTGTTGTAAGGGAAGTAGCACGAGACAGCGTGTCTTGTGTCCTCTCTAAAGTGATAGGTCTGTTTTGAACACTTCATTTTTTAAAATTGCACTTGTTTAGGAACACATTTTTCACTTGGAGTCAAATATCATTTTTTCTTCATGCAGTGACCCTCCAGGCCACCAACTGGCGCCTAGGTCACAGATGGGACACAGCTAGCTTAGCGTCTTATAAATATCACTACATACAAAATCAGGCTTATAAATTTGTCTGGTTATTCTTTGTGATTATCATTTTCAGTGGCAAATTGAAGCAAGTTAAAAGTAAAGGATGTGATGTGTAGGATTTCAGGCATGGCTAGACTTCCAAAATGAAGTTTAAGAAACCAATTACTGTTTAGTGTAAGAGCCATACTTTTAAACATAACTCTTTGGTTTCCAAGCTGCATTTCTTTGTAATGTGTAAAAGGTAAGCTTCTGTGCAATTATGGAAAGGTTTG
Organism: Dermochelys coriacea; assembly: GCF_009764565.3. Taxonomy (NCBI): domain Eukaryota; kingdom Metazoa; phylum Chordata; order Testudines; family Dermochelyidae; genus Dermochelys; species Dermochelys coriacea. The sequence continues at coordinate 15,570,414 of NC_050071.1, forward strand.
CTTGTTCATATTTTTTCTTTTAATCAAATAAGTGATTTATTTTAAAATATCTCAAAACACTTAAGTATTTCATACTCAAAATACTTTCCCTCTTGCTCTGTCTAGAATACTTTGGAAGATTGAAATTGAACTTTTACTGAAATGTTTTTCCTTCATATGTGAACTTTTCCTTCCTTAAAAATGTAGGATGGATGGAAGCTTAATTCTCCAGTGCATTAGGTGTTTCCATATTTATATTTATTATATTGAATGCATTGCATTCCAAACTAGTGAATTACATGCCATTACTCTCTGTAGTGAACCTAACTATTTGTGGTAGTTTACTGATTAAATCAGTGGTTCTCAAACTTCCCTGCACCATGACCCCCTTCTGACAACAAAATTTACTACATGACCCCATGAGGGGGGACCGAAGTCTGAGCCCTGCTGCTCTGGGCACAGGGGCCAAAGGCCAAGGGCTTCAGCCCTGGGCCGTGGGCCTGTAACTTGAGCCCCACCGCCCAAGGCTGAAGTTGAAGCCTGACCTCTGCTGCTCAGGGCTGAAGTTCTCAGGCGTGGGCTTGGGTCCCGGGCGGTGGGGTTCAGGCTTGGACCCCAAACCCCAGTAAGTCTAACGCCAGCCCTGGCGACCCCATTAAAATGGGGTCATGACCCACAGTTTGAGAGTCACTGGATTAAATTGAGTGGACTTCAGAATGACTTATTAACATTAAGTTTGTTTTTAATAATTCTGTTTCTGTAACGGATGCATGGATTGGTGCTAGTCTAAAATCCACTCTTTTTTTAATTAGTCTGCATCTAATTTTAACATTCATATAGAATAATATTCTCATGAAATGGCTTGCTATGTGTTTGTTCAGAAAACATAACTTGTGTTCAGAGATGGAACTTGGTTATGTTTTGAGGGGTGTGTGTGTGTGTGGTTTTTTGCATGGGTCCTCTAATTAAAAAAAAAAAAAATGTTGCCGGTTCCAAATGCAGTGACATTTACACATCAGCCCAGCTGTGATGCCTTTAGTTGGCTCACTGTTTTACATTTCTGTGTCTCAGAAAATGCTTTTCAAGAAGGCTGGTACTCCTGATTTGTTTTCATTCTAATAATGGAGAAGAAGGTTTTGAAGACATAACTCTGATCTAGCTGGTGGAGAGACTTAGTTTTCCTAAAATACGAACTACTATTTTTTTTTTAACTTATTAGTGTAGCCCTTTGCAGTTTGTTTTATAGCATCCCTAGCAGTCCTTACAAGTCTGCTGTTTAACTGATTCAGCTGAGCTTCAGGACTGATGATGCAAATTTTCTACTCTTTCATTCAAGGAAAAGAGTAAAACATACAGTATAAACCACATATTCTTGGCAACAGACACCATTCTAACTCAGTACTTGTCTGAAAGAAGTAAAAACCACTTTTTGAAATGAGTAAATTCTAAATCAATTGGTAAAGTAGTTTAATTCTCATTTACTCTTCATTTGTAGTATGTCGTAGGCAAATTTTCTTTAATTGCCATTAGAGAAATTTTAATCAATCCACTTTTACAGGGTACATGCTTGAACCAGATCAAGAACGGAGACCCAATATCTTTCAAGTATCTTATTTTGCCTTTAAACTTGCCAGAAAGGAATGTCCATTGTCCAATATTAATGTAAGTAGACTTCTATTTTTCACATCTTTTGATAGATTTAGACACTTACTAAATTGTCAGTATTGTCAAAAGGAGTTATTACTTCTAGATCAAATCAAGTGAAAACCTGTCTAATGTTAACTTTTTTCTTTATAAAAGTCTGTCCCTGTGCTGAAATTTCTGATCTGATAAATTTCAAATAGATTCTGTGTTGACAGAATTCTTAGCTTGTTAAACTAAAACAAAAAGGAAAACTGCCTTAGAATCTTCTGGATAGCCCTAATAAATAAAGATGGAATGGAAAATAGCTTCTGACACATACTGATAAACTATATCAAAATGTAATGGTACTTTCAGTGAACTGTACTTTCCACACTTTTTATTTTGCTAGGTCTCTGGGTTAATATAAAATAAATTTTAAATTGTTCCTGCTATGTTATTTTCTCTCAGTAAGTTCAAATTTGAGAGTTACTACATGAGGTGATGAGGACAAAAGGAACTGATAATTTTGAACAGAGCTTTGAGTTAACTTAGTATTATTAACCATCCTTAGCCATTTCCAGCCTTGGCAGGCTCTTGCCTACTACAAGGGAAAATGGAATAGCCTGAGATTTTCTCCTCAGCACCCTTCACCCTATTTCTATATTTCTTTAGCATTTGGGGGAAAGATATAAAATCTCTAATTCCCAGACACAAACTACATTTAAGATGGAGTTAAGGTTGAGAGGACATAACTAGTAATGTTATAAGGATGGAATAATTATTTCAAAACCAAGCATTCTTCTTGAAATAGTGTCCATATGTGTGCTCTGGTTCAGTTGTGCATATGCCTCTTGAGCCCTTTGATAAGAGGTTTTTCCACTACCTGTGCCTGTTTGACCTGCGTATGTGCCCTATACCTCCTCATGCCAGATGTCAAGGCTATATAGGGATGCTTGAGTGAACCACCCTTAGTTCCTATTCTACCGCCTTGGCTGGAGAGGGAGCTCTAGTGTGCCTGCCTGGAGCATGCCGTAGCTATTGTGTATTCTTCTTAGAGTTGCTTGATAAGATTGGTTAGTACAGTTAGTAATAGTACCTGGATGACTGGCTACTCGAGGGCCGTTCTTATGAAGCTGTGCTATCTTCCACCCAGACAGCCCTTGCTCTGTTCCAAAAGTTGGGTCTTCAGCTGAAAGTAAGGAAATTCACCTTAACCTTCATAAAGAAGATAAAAAGAAAAGGAGTACTTGTGTTGGAGAGGTTTTAGTTGGGGGCTGAAGGTGATGGCTAGTGGCGTTCTGTTATTTTCTTTGTTGGGCCTGTCCTGTAGTAGGTGACTTCTGGGTACTCTTCTGGCTCTGTCAATCTGTTTCTTCACTTCAGCAGATGGGTATTGTAGTTGTAGGAATGCATGATAGATAGAGATCTTGTAGGTGTTTGTCTCTGTCTGAGGGGTTGGAGCAAATGCGGTTATACAGTAGAGCTTGGCTGAAACCTCTCCAACGCATCATCAAGGATCTACAACCTATTCTGAAGGACGACCCATCACTCTCTCAGATCTTGGGAGACAGGCCAGTCCTTGCTTACAGACAGCCCCCCAACCTAAAGCAAATACTCACCAGCAACCACACACCACACAACAGAACCACTAACCCAGGAACCTCTCCTTGCAACAAAGCCCATTGCCAACTCTGCCCACATATCTATTCATGGGACACCATCATAGGGCCTAATCACATCAGCCACACTATCAGAGGCTCATTCACCTGCGCATCTACCAATGTGATCTATGCCATCATGTGCCAGCAATGCCCCTCTGCCATGTACATTGGTCAAACTGGACAGTCTCTCCGTAAAAGAATAAATGGACACACATCAGACGTCAAGAATTATAACATTCAAAAACCAGTTGGAGAACACTTCAATCTCTCTGGTCACTCGATTACAGACCTGAGGGTGGCTATCCTTCAACAAAAAAGCTTCAAAAACAGACTCCAACGAGAGACTGCTGAATTGGAATTAATTTGCAAACTGGATACAATTAACTTAGGCTTGAATAGAGACTGGGAATGGATGAGTCATTACACAAAGTAAAACTATTTCCCCATGGTATTTCTCCCCCCCCCCCCCCCCACTGTTCCTCTGATATTCTTGTTAACTGCTGGAATTAGCCTACCTTGCTTGTCACCATGAAAGGTTTTCCTCTTTCCCCCACCCCCTGCTGCTGGTGATGGCTCATCTTAAGTGATCACTCTCCTTACAGTGTGTATGATAAAACCTATTGTTTCATGTTCTCTGTGTGTGTATATCAATCTCCCCTCTGTATTTTCCACCAAATGCATCTGATGAAGTGAGCTGTAGCTCACGAAAACTTATGCTCAAATCAATTTGTTAGTCTCTGAGGTGCCACAAGTACTCCTTTTCTTTATACCCTTCTCTGCAATTTTCTGGTTAAGATAGAGCAAAAACAATTTATTAACTACAAAAGATCGATTTTAAGTGATTATAAGGAACAGCAAACAGATCAAAAAAGATTACCTAGCAAATAAAAAACAAACTAAGCTTAATATACTAGATAGATTGGATATGAATTAGCAGATTCTCACCCTAAGAGATGGTACAAGAAGATTGCAGATTCTTAAGAGGCAACCGCATTTGCTTTACAGCTTGGAATCACCAGGTGTTTCATTCTCAGGCTAGAAATCCCTTTAGCCTGGGTCTGGCACTTCCCCCAGTTCAGTCTTTGTTCCCCAGGTGTTTCCAGGAGTTGTCTTTTGTGTGGGGAGTGAAGAACCACAAATGATGTCACTCCCTGCCTTATATAGCTTTTGCATATGGTGGGAACCCTCAAAGCTTGGTTCCCAGACCAGTCTGTGGAAAAATACTGACATCCCAAGATGGAATCCAGCATCATGTAGTCTGATCACATGTCCTTGTAGAGTCATAGCAGCCAGTACTTACAGGCTGTTTGGAGCATTCTCAGGAAGGCTCACCAGGTGGGAGATAAGCTTCTCCGAAAGCCTATTGTTTTTTCATAATGGCCCATTGCCCTGAATAGGCCCTTCTCCACCCACTGTCTTGTCTAGTGGATATTAGCCAGGTGTAACTACATTTGAAATATGGATATAGTCAGTATTCATAACTTCAGATAAAAAGATGATACATGCATAAAGATAGGATAATAATCAAATCATAACTTTTCCAATGACACTTCACATGACTAATGTACAAAATGTATCATAATTATGCCATAAAGCTATCATAACATCACGGTGAAGAATATGCGGTGCAGTGACACAATCTTTGTAACATAGGTAAGGAAATGTTTTTAATACATTTAATCTGACAATGTATGTTTAACTACAATATTGAGCCAAAGCAACTTTATTTATGAATTAAGATCCCCCAGGAAGCCACAGTATTCCTCTTCAATTTGTAATAACTTTCAGGATTTTATATTTTAATTCACATGTGTTTTTTCTGAAGAATTCTCCTGTCCCTTCAACTCTTCCTGAACCCATGACAGCTAGTGAGGCAGCTGCTAGAAAAAGCCAAATAAAAGCCAGGTGGGTAAAATAATGTAGAACTTTGTGGATTCTTATGTAGATATCTTATAGCAATTTTATGCACCTGAAGTTTTCTTATATGTTTGGTTAGTATGATACCCAGGGACTTGTGTGTATATGAATTTTTTTAAAGGTCAATGTATTTAGCAGTCTGAGATGGTAATTTTAATAGATAAGAATATTTTATTATGATAAAATGTCTCTAGCATTTGATTTCTTTTGACAGATTAGTGATAGGGGCACATATTGATAGGATAACTTTTCAAAAGCTCCTAGTTGACTTGATTTAGCCTCCTGTGTGCCTAAGTACCTTTTGAAATGAGGTTAAGGCTTGCTCCTAAGTTAGTTTGGCACTTTTGGAAAATTTTACTTATGCTCTGGCAGAATATTGCATTGCTATAAAATTCCCTAATAGCAAAATAGAACTGGAAATGACTGAAGCTCTAGAGTCTGTAGATTTTTGGTCACCATGAAGAGAGAAGAATGGATTCTTGCTTTTAAAAAATATTTGATCATCTCCTACTTCTTCTATATCACAATGTTGAGTTTCTGGAATATTCCGTGAATGATCATCATGCAATCACAGTACTTTGCTCAAACTCTGAAACAGTTGCATTCTGTCATTAAGTTATGATCAATGTATGTCTCAAGGAAAAACAGAACACTTGCACTTAGGAAGAATGAATGTTATTGATGTTCAGTTACCTTGGTCTCCTTAGAAATGTTGTTGTATGGGCCCCCTCTTATGGTATCTATAGACATTTGAGAGTTTATATGAATTAGTAGGCAGCTCTTTATGCTTGTTCTCCAAAAGTAATATCAGAGGTTTTTCAATGTCTTCAATATTTTTAGAAATCAAAACTTAGAAATATTAACATAAAATTTAAAGGTATGCAAAAAGAAGATGGGCTTAAGGGTATCTTGAATAAAGCTGAAGAATAGTCATATACATTGAAATGTCTTCTCTGGAAAATTTTTCTTTATAGAATAACAGATGCTGTTGGACCAACAGAAACCTCAATTGCACCACGACAAAGACCAAAGGCCAATTCAAGCACTGCCACTTCTAATGTGCTAACTATCCAGAGCTCAGCAACACCAGTAAAAGTATCGGTTCTTGGTGAATTCGGTAACTGTGTGCAAAAAGGTAATTCACTCAAGCTGAAGGACTTAAATAAGGGTGAAGGTTTGTTCTATTTTTCCATTGTTTTTAATGATAGAAATCTAAAGTCTGTGACAGTCACTTGAACCCAGAGGTAGCTGTTGTGATCAGTGTCCTGGAGCTCTGAGCCATCTGGGTAGCCCTAATGGCCATCCTATCTATTCTTCAAAACTCCACAGTGCAGATCCTGACACATAGCACCTCCCCTACATAAACAATCAAGAAAGAACAAGTTCATTTCTTCTTTGCCTGGATTGGAAGCTGTCAAACTCTAGATGTGTCATCAACACCAGATAACTGAGATGGCAGAAACAACCTGGCAGACGTCCTGAGCAGACAGTTGGTTACCACTCATCAGCAATTTTTTGCCTAGATCCATCATAGAGATGAGACGTGGGGACCCTGGTGATAGATTTGTTCGCCACTGATGTCAACACCAAGTGCCAGAACTTTTGTTCCAGAAGGAGCATGAGTCTAGGCTTGTTGGGCATCTTCCTTCTGAAGTGGTACCAAGGCCTCTTATGTGCCTTTCCAATTCCCCAGATCCCCCAGCATGATTTCAAAGATTAAAAGGGACAAATGAAGAATTATTTGTAGCTCTGTACTGGCTGAAGCAGTTTTGGCTTAAAGATTGATTACAAATGTTCATCCAGCTTTTGATCCAGCTCCCAGACTGCTTGAAGCTGAGCTACAGCCTCACAGCCAGATACTCTTCCCAATCCAGAAGTCACTGCAGCCTCCCAAAGACACATAGCTATTAGCTGTTGAATACCATGGACAGAGACTGCTTCCTTCAGATCCAGAAAATCCTGATACAGAGCAGGAAAGCATCTACCAGAAAAACATATTAATTTAAATGGGAGACATTCTTGTTGCAAGCAGCCCAGCATAGTCTGGACCTTGTCCGGGCCTCTGTACTGAAGGTCCTCAACTACTTACTGCATTTAAAACAGTCTGGCCTTTTATTCATCTCTGAGACCCACCTAGCAGCAATCCAAGCTTGCCATCTGCCTGTACAGTATTGCTTAGTCTTGACACCCCCAAGGGAATATTACACACACACTCTTCCACTGGTCAGAGAACCTCCTACTGCCTGGGACTTCAGTTTAATCTTCCTAAGGCTTGTAGAGCCTGTATTCAAACCCCTCCTTACACCACCGTGGTTTTTTTTGTTCTGATTCCTGCGGTAAAGGGAACAGAAATTATCTGAAAGTACCCCAATGTGGGAATTGCCAGTAGATGTAGAGCCAGCATATATTGCTCCTTCACCACCTTCTCTACAGACCATGATGCAGAAGGCATGTTGCAGGGAGTGGCTGGAAAGTAATTATGTGGCATAAGTGAAAACAACCTTCAGATTGCTGTAACTAGTACAAAGAATCAGGAATATGTAATAATAGGTGGCTGGTTCTCAACTTCTCCTTTTTCCTATATCCTGGACTCTCCCACATAGCTGTGTGAGGGAGGGGAACCATTCTTGGCTACACTCTCTCAGGCACAGGCAAAGGCAGTCAGACTCCTATCTGACTCTCCCTAGGGCTCCTGTCCTGTAGATAGGTAGGTCAGATTTCCTTTTTCCCCTGTAAAGCAGAAAATGGCCAGTAGGGGAACTTGTGAGCAGCTGCAACAGATGTTGGCTGTGCACCCATACAGCGATAAGACTGATTCAGGTGCTTAATTTGAAAAGTGGCAGGATACTTATGAGAATAATTTGTAATTACTTTCTTAACCCAGTTGCTCTCAAGGACCACTGCTTTAAAGCTTTGGTCACAAGTGGCCCCAGGGCACAAGTTTTATACCACCTGGCCTAGAATGGTTTCAGACAGTACATGAGCTACCTAACTTCATCTTACTTAGACAACTGTGTAGTACATTAGTAACTACTTACCTAATAAAGGCTGCACAAAGAGGACTCTGTGAACTGGAGAATCTGTCCCAGTGTGTGTGTGTGTGTGTTCAGTATATTGCAAATGTTTGTGTCAATATGCTCTAAATCTCTGAATATAAAAAAACATTTTTTCCTAGCTATTTTTTAAAAATCTTAAGCAACTATAATGTGTGAGGAGTTAGATTTACTTTGATGTATGAAGACTTCATGTGCCGAACTTGCCAGCGTGTGAAGTGATCCACAACAAGCAAATATATATTTTCCTAAATGGATGAGTTATGCATCAAGGTACATTCATTACATTAAAGAGTCAGAAGAATACAAATGGAATAAAGGGAACTGTCTATTTCAGTTTCAGGTTCCCACTCACTGGAATATTTTGGGACCTCTGAGCATTCTCAGTAAAGAAGAGCCCTCGAACCAGCTGACAAAGGCCATAGAGTCAAATCATAAGAGCAAAGGGAGTTTCCCACATGACTCAGGCTGGAGGCATGAACTCTTAGAGTGAGAATTCTGCAAGATATCTTCAAAGAAATAAAATTTACCTTGCAGTTCTACCTTCTCTTAAGATTTCAATTTCCTAAACTGGTCAAGGAAACTCTTAGGGCAGATCTATGCAACAAACTTGAATTTGTGAAGACTTCTGGTGAAGATGCTGTAAGCTGACAGGAGAGGCAAGAGCTGTCTCGGCAGGAGAAGCCCTCTGGCCAACATAGTGCTGTCTACGTGGGGGGCTAGGGTCCATATAATCTGGATTTTTCACACCCCTGAGTGATGTAGTAATATCGTAGTAATTGAATACTCGGACTTAGAAAACAGTTTGTTTGCAGTAAGAGTGTTAAAATAAAAATGTGACAGTTACTGACAATTTTGCCAATAGACTTCAGCAATACATGAGTTGTTAAAATTCTTTAAAAATGTTATAGGAACCCTAAGACCAGGAAATGGACAAGAGATTTTGTCCCAAGGGACCAATCAGCACCCTCCACAACAAAATAGAGTACTGCAGCAACTGCAACAGGGGGACTGGAGATTACAGCAACTGCACCACTTACATCACCAGCAACAATTACTTCAGGATGCTTACATGCAACAGGTACAGGTTTATTTTACTAAAGGAAAATGCCATGTTTAAAAATAATTAAATGTGAGTAAGCCCTCTTTTTAAATTCTATATTTCAATTACACATGGAAATTTAAACTTTTCTACTACTGTGGGCGGTTCTGACTTTTTCAGGCAGAGAGCAAAGTGGGCTGTCTTATTTCCCCTTTGTCCTACCTCTGTTGTATAACACACTTTTTATAGTTACATTCTACATGTTAACCAGTTGCTGTTTCTTCTGGCTGCTTGAACTCGGATCCTAGCTGGATTTTGATTTAGCACTAGGTGTAAGTGATGTGTTGTGTGAGACACCCTTTATTCCAATAATCTAGGAAAGCAACGTGATGCTGGTAATGACTGTCAGCAATAGTTTGTTCTCTAAAGATGCCATCTATGTAGGATTCTCATTCTGTGGTTTTGCCTAGTCAGTGTAAAATTACTATAGCTGTTGAGGTTTTTCTTACCCTGGAGGTAGCAGCAGTGAGAGCAGAAGACAGATCCCCCTTCTTGTTAGATCCTCCTGTAAATACTACTTCGCAAACATTATGATCCCTTTTTTGACCATGGTCAGCAAAGGTGATTGTGATTCTGCATGGCTCCAGCTCTTCTTTTGACAGTGTGTATCCTTAAAAGACTTACTTAAACGTGTGTTCTGTTGAGTATGGCTTCCTAAATTTCCTGAGGCTCACATCATTTTACTTGTACTGTGTGGTGCCTAAAACACATTTGAGGGTGAGTGATACAATAAATAACCATCTGAGAGGGAATCTAAAAGAGCAACCAGTTTTGACAGATCCAGCAGGTCCATAATACATAATTTTTTCCCCCACAGGACTTTTTATGCTTTTTAAGGTAGACCATTGAGTTTTCATTTAAGTGTTCACTTGCAAAATAGATTAAACACTGGCCCAGTTTTTATATCTTGTACTATCAGAGCAACGTGTTTTAAAATGCACCAATTGTTGATAGTGCGTTTTACTCTTATTTAACCATTGCTCTCCTTTATTGAAAATGCTGCTGATGCATATAGATGCATTTTTTAAACAAGCTGTTTAAAATCATTACTCATTGAGTTGTTTTGGTTAATTTTTTCAGAAATATCTCTTTCTTTCTAAATGTAGTATCAACAAGCAATGCACCAGCAAATGGTCCAACAACAACTTACGATGCAGTCTATGTACCAACAGCAACCTTCCCTATCCCAGTATCCTGCCATGGTATGTTGCCTGTAGATGCTGCTATTCTTTCTTTGATTAGTTGGTATGCTATACAGATTAGTTGCAATGTATAGCAGTCTTAATAGGTATCTGAGTTGCAATAGACATCTTAAATATTGGGCAGTGAATCATCTAATTTGTTTCGCAACATGGTACAGCTTTCAGGGCTAACATGTTTCTCTGTTCATATCTGTTAGCTGATTTTATAATGAGCACATTTTAAAGAATGTGTAGATTTGGGTTCAATTAACGCACACTGCCTGAAACACTGCTGAGTAGTTATTCACTAGCCTGAGAGAGATTTGGTTGTTACAAGAACATAGGCAGATGTTCAACTTCTAAAGGTTGGTAGAAAATTAAAGCTCTGTAAAATCCAATATTTGAAATAAACTTTCCAGGATAAGACTTGTGAAAAAGTGGTTGCTTAAAATTGGGTTCTTAAGTGGCCTGAATATCCAGCAGCTCCCTTTCAGGCCCCATTGTATTGGTACTTATCACAATTGGCTAACAGTACATGTAGCTTCTGCAGTTGCATGCAGTCATATTAACTGAACACTCATTTTGAACACAATTATGGAAGTCTGGTCCTTAAAGACAAAAATAGAAAATAAAGCACTACAGTAGACACCATTTAAAATATTTATAATTTTGCTTTTGCAAATAGATATTGAAATATAGCATAACATACATTAATTTTGCTTGCCTTTGCCAGTAAATATTTTAATGGTGACAGGTGTAAGCACAAATGTGGCTGAGTTAACATTACTATTAGAACCTTAACTTTCTCAGAGTAATGTTAACTTGGCTACTCCATGCATACTATTATGCAACATCTCATTTTCCTGTTTTTACTTTTTATATTTGTTCATAAATAAATATTCTGAGTATGCCATAAAATATAGGATGGGCACCAGAGCACAGAGAGAGAATTTTTCACTTGCTTATGATAAAGCATTTGAAATCAAGTATGTTACATTGACTGAAGTTTGTTTATATGAAATATTCTTGAATGCAGCTTTTAAAATATATCTAAAGTCTTGAGTTAACAAACATCAAAAAATATCAGTTAAGTTAAAACCTTTCCTTTATTTACCATTTGATGTATCATGATTTCCCTAAAGAGTAAATGTTCTTACATAGTACGTGTGCTGCAGTATGTAGGTACATCATGGTGGAAACTTTAAGCTCAGAATTTTCCTGCCTTAGAGAGAACTTTTGTAGGTGGTTTGGTCTTTTCTTAGCAAGATGGAATAATTTCCTATTGTTTTGCGGTATGCAATCCCTCTGAACTTAGAACCTGACTGCAAAGGTGGTTTTATTTCATTAGACTTACAGTTAAACTAATTTTAAATTTTTCTATTTTTATTAATAGATATAATATTGTCAGTTTACTCCAGCTTTGCAATGTAGTCATGGAAAAATAATTAGCCCAATCTAATTAGTACACTCTGTTATCTCTAACATAATTAGAAATTTTACTCCCCCATCAAAATTTATCTGGGTATGTGGGCAACTATAATTTTTGCAAGGATAATTTACACCAAGATTACTAAAATGAACATTACTCAGCATTTCAACCTTTAATGGATATAGTAAAACATAACTTGTTGACCGTGCATACAGTACAACATTGTAAGGACTCCTCTGTGCTGCCATATAGTGCCCTCAATATATTGAATGTGTGTAATTTAAAAAAAAAAAATGGTAGCAGTTATATATTTAGTTTGATTTTTTTTCCTTCTCCAACTCGTATGTTTCAATGAGTGATTTATTAAACAAGCAATTTTATTAGTAGTATAAATGCTCTAATATTGGTTTCCTGCAGTTTCAGCAGAAATATGTAACTTTGGCTTTGCCATAGCCTGATGTTTTTTGTCTTCCTCCTCATATATTAATTTCAGACAATATGGGTGAGGTAGTATCTTTTATTGAACCAGCTTCTGTTGATGGAGGGGATAAGCTTTCAGGCTTCACAGAGCTCTTCCTCAGGTCTGGAGAAGGTGAAGAGCACTGTGAAGTTCAAAATCTTGTCCCCTCCACCAACAGAAGTTGGTCCAACAAAAGATACTACCTCATCCACTTTGTGTCTTATATCTTGGGACAAATACAGCTACAACAACATTGGAAACTATGATGAGAGAGTCATATTGCAAGTTCAAATACTGTACAAGAGGCAAAAGGAAAGTAGCCTGTTGAATGGCCACATGAATTCTGGTTGCTTTATAATGGTGAGTCTCTTCCTCAGGTGCAACAATACCAGCAAGCTCTCTTACATCAGCAGATCCTTGCACAGCAACATCAACAGCCACAGTCTCCTGAGTATCTTACCTCTCCTCAAGAGTTCTCACCAGCCTTAATTTCCTACTCTGCATCGCTTCCAGCTCACGTTGGAGCAGTGATGGATTCTCCTTATACTGCCAATAGGCAAGTACGCGTGTTGTTGAGACCGTAGTGCCGGAGGCCCTAGTTGACTCAGTCCTGTTGTGATGGGCACTGTACAGATACTTGCCTGGTCCTTTCTCAAAGCCTGGTCCTTTCTCAAAGAGCTTATGCTTCCTTCACTATTCTGAAATGTATTTAAAATGTGTCCTACAATCTGCATTCATCTTGATGATGATTATATTGGGGTGGGGTGGGGTACTTCTCTGGTTACTCTGACTGACAAATCAGTTCAGGTTCTGCTATTGACAGAACACACCGCTCATAGCTGCTTGCTTCTGGACTAACCTCACTTCCTGCCTTGGTTTGTCCTGGGCTAAGTTGCTCAGGTATTGAACTTGACACCCTGCTGCCATTTACAATTCTGCTATCTCTAGGCAGGATTAAAACCTTTTTTATATGCTGCTTCAAGGTATGAGTATGTCGTGATTTGCTGTTGACTGTTACTTGTACAGCCCACAACACAAGCTATGGCTTAAGTTTCTTTCAGTTTTCAGGCCTCAACGATAGCTGCATGCGGTGTAAACTTTTCTACTTTATTCACTATACATTGAAAGGAAAAGATCAGCTTCATTTGTTATCATGGAAATATGAATGAGGCTGCAGCTAAAATATTTTCAGCTTACTTACAAATCTGTGATTTTGTTAAATCAGTTTTCTGAACCAAATAGACATAGATTGAAGGGTAAAGGAGAGAGCTGTTATGGTCAGATGTGGGTGGGGGTTGTATTAAAAAATTAGGCTGAATTTGGCACTATATGGGAGCCCTCTCCACGGATGTAAGATCACACTTGAGACTCGGTAGCCGAAGGCAACATTCAAATGACAGGCAAAATTTTAATCCTGGCCAGTAGCACGAATCCACAGAGACCATATCAGATAAACAGGCATAGTCTGCATCCAGGACAGCTAGGGTATGCTGTTAGAACTCAGGATTAACCATGGCCTGAGGTTTGATAGGCTTCTGTGAACCAGATGCTTCTCAAAAGCCCCAGGGAGTTCAGCAGGAGATCACTAAGGTGATGTGGCCCTCCAGATAAGTCCCAAATCCCACAGTTCCAAATATCACCAGGGCATTGTCTGATGGGCCAAGATGACCTGACCACCACAGACAGGATGGGGGAAGAGAACAGACACCAGCGAGGATGTAGGAGACCTTACTAACGAGGTGTTCAGTATTTAGTTTATCATCTACAGTCAAAGTCTACATAGTTCTCTTACCTGTCAGGTAAGTTCACAGTTTCTTAGCAATGCAAGTCCCAGTTGGTGCCCCACCTTCCCCAACCTCAATACCTTTTTCCCCAAGGCTGCCTCTCCTCCAGCCCCTTCCAGGGAAGTTTTTCTTCTTGGCACTCCTTCAGCTTAGTCTTCTTGGGTGCTGCTGGTGTTGCTCTTCCTCCTCTCTGGAATAAGCTGGGTCTGGCTTGTATAAACCCCAGCCTCCTCCCACTCCAGCAGACTCTGAAAATAGTAGTTAATTGGAGTCAGCTTCTTGGGTCCTTTTTTCTCCCCCATGTGAGAGTTCACTTGGTCACAGCTTCACAGCCCATAAACCTCTGCAGCTTACAACAGAAAATAAAATCAAAAGTAAAATACAGAGACAAAACACAAGAACATTGATGAAAAGCTGCCAACCCTTGTGGTTTTTGGGTTTTTATATGTTGTGTCAATGATAGATACTGGTGCAAGTTAATCATGTTTGAAAGACTTCGAGTGGATTTTCTCATCATTTTGTATTTTGTATTTTTTTTTTTAAAAAAAGGTCTTGACCGACTGACTGACTTGTTTTCATTGTCCTAGTATATTTCCCTTCTACCTATAAATAAAAGTTTCAGTTCTTTAAGTTCATGCCTATGGATGCTCCGCCTTAAGAAGTGCATGCGCTCTTGAGTGGAGACTGCAAATTAGTGTCCACAGGACTGTTTCTGCTCAGAGCTGTGCCTCATACATCAAACAAGAGGATAAAAGGAGGCATGAGCCTGCTGCCACTCAGCTTCCCCTTCATTGCCTGCAGCTCAGAATGGAGCGTACTGCTGTCTTCAGGTTTCTGCCATTTTTTCCATTATTTACTTTATCTGTTGTTTTGCTTAATTATCCCCTTTTCTATTTTTGGTTAGCATGTTTGTGCTCCTGGGAGCGAGAGGCTGTTCCCCCTTCCTCTTCTTGGACTTTTCATTTGCGCTGGAGCACAACCTGTTACACTTAAGGGTTTAACCCCTACCAGACATGCCGCAGGACTTGTCCCTGCAGTGACAGACACTTGAGTTGCCTGTGGTGTTTGGGGGACTCTTGCATCCCCTCAAAATGTAAAGTGTGTCTGGTATTTAAAGACAGGTCCAAAAAGACAGGGAAACGAGACTAGAACTCCTGTCTAATGAAACGTACCCTAGTTCCAGAGGGGTCTGCTCCCTCCTCCTCTGTGTTGGCCTCAACATTGCTGGCTGCTTTGGCCACCGTTGGAGCTTCGTCTGCAGCTCCAGAAATGATGATTTCAAAGGAGAAGAAGCACACCTCCCCAGCTAGATGGACGAAGAAAAGAGAGAGGTCACCCCATATGACCCACTCTCAGGAAACTGTGCATCCCTCATAGGGTATGGCTGAATCTCTGCCTGAGTCCAGGACCAAGGTTTTTGTACCATAAGAAGCCCCATTTTAAACAAGCCCTCTAGCACCAGAGCACCTACTGCAGTGGCACCACCTGATCCTTCATGATACTGCTGTATACACAGGGCTGTCCTGCATATCTTGACACCGGTCTGTTACCACAGTTCTGCAGATATTTGAAGACCCTGCAGCTTCCTCAGTACTGCAACAATCTCCATCTCACCAGTAGGCATTTCCGCCTCTGGTAACAGCCCAAGTCTTTATAATAGGCTATCAGAGGCCTCCAGCTCCTAGATTTTTTTTTTTTTTTTTTTTTTTTTTTTTTTGGGCAGGACTTTATAATTTCTGATGAGCTGAAGTCTCCACTGTTGAGATCTGTCAAAGCTCCCTCCCTGGTAATATTCAGACAGTCACAAGTTGAGACTCACCTAAGTCACTAGCCTTGAGAACTGGCTATGTTACCTTGAGGTTCCATTTGTAGCTCAAGAGAGGATTGGTCAGACTCCGAGATCTTGGTACAGGAATTCTTCCATGTACTGTACCACTACACTCCTATGAGTCCCTCTAATGAAGAGGATTTGGGGGAACCTGCCAGACATTGTAGGCCTAGAGAGTCTGATTATCATTGAGAACTCCTACTTTTTTCTTGGGGATAAAGGATCAGTAACTTTGCTGTCCATGGGTACCAACGGACAATTCCCTCACTACTTTGGTACCGGATGATACATAGGAGGAACAAGAACCTCAGGCTGAGGGGATCTCTCTTCCTTCCATCAGGTCTTCTTCATTTCTGGATCAGGTGGTAATACCATCACTGCCTTCCAGTGCTGGTGACATCAAGACCGTCCAGGACTTCATGCAGTGGCTGGCAGGCTCTCTCCAAATCCTGCTAGAGGAAGACCAAGAGTCGCGTCATTCCTTCATGGATATTTGGAATATCAATCCCCAAGGAAAGGTTGCCTTGCCTATTAATTTCTCTATCTCTTACGTGAATCTATCTCAAACACCTGCCACAATCCCACCCACCTGTAAGAGGGCAGATAAGATATATCCCATCAAGTGGATTAGAACACTTCTTTTCCCATTCCAGTCCTAATTCCTTGTGATGGATGCAGCCAATGTAAGGAGCCATTGAGCTCACTCTAGACCGTCTCCAGTGGACAAGGGATCAAGTGGCTGGACTTGCTGGGCAGGAAGAGCTACTAGTCTTCTCTCTTCAATTTCATATTGTCAATTATCAGGCCTTCATGGCAAAATAAGACTTTGTCACGTACTCAAAATTTACACATTTTACTGGACACCTGCCACAAGACCAGAGAGATCAATTTCAGTCCATTTTGGAAGGCTAATTAGTCACAAAAGCCTCTATGCAGACTACCCTAGATGCCACGGCTCCAGGTCCAGAGCCATTGCTGTGGTCATGAGAAGAGCATCCTGGTTCCAGGCCTCAGATCTTCTGAGAGAGGTGCAAAACGCTATGGAGATCTTCTCCAGTTAGAAGGACCCAATCTCTTCAGTGAAAATCCTCTTCCTGCATACTCAAGGATTCCAGGGCAGTTTTGCAGTCACTGGGAATTTAGCGATTGTTTAGTATATCCCAAACTGCTCAAAGATCCAGTCCATTCCAGTATCATCAGCACACCTTCTCTAAGCTTCAGGAACTCTTCTTGGGAAGATACAAACAGCAAAAATGAGGACCCCCTCCATTCCCGCACACATTTCTACTTAATCTGCTCTCGACTGAGCTGTCAAAACCACCTCTTAGAAAGAGCATCGAGCATCCCATTCTGCTGGATCCTCTCTCGTGCAGTTACTCCCCCGTGTCTCTTTTGGAGACTGTCCCACTACTTACCTTACTTCAGACAAGTGGATACTGGAGGTCATCAGAGTTGGTTATTCCGTGCACTTTCATTCCCCTCCTTCTCACTCCCCCTTACCCGTCCCTCCTCAGGGACCCTTCTCACGAGGAACTCATAAGTAAGAGGTTCAATCCCCCATAGAATCATAGAATATCAGGGTTGGAAGGGACCCCAGAAGGTCATCTAGTCCAACCCCCTGCTCAAAGCAGGACCAAGTCCCAGTTAAATCATCCTAGCCAGGGCTTTGTCAAGCCTGACCTTAAAAACCTCTAAGGAAGGAGATTCTACCACCTCCCTAGGTAACGCATTCCAGTGTTTCACCACCCTCTTAGTGAAAAAGTTTTTCCTAATATCCAATCTAAACCTCCCCCATTGCAACTTGAGACCATTACTCCTCGTTCTGTCATCTGCTACCATTGAGAACAGTCTAGAGCCATCCTCTTTGAAACCCCCTTTCAGGTAGTTGAAAGCAGCTATCAAATCCCCCCTCATTCTTCTCTTCTGCAGACTAAACAATCCCAGCTCCCTCAGCCTCTCCTCATAAGTCATGTGCTCTAGACCCCTAATCATTTTTGTTGCCCTTCGCTGTACTCTTTCCAATTTATCCACATCCTTCTTGTAGTGTGGGGCCCAAAACTGGACACAGTACTCCAGATGAGGCCTCACCAGTGTCGAATAGAGGGGAACGATCACGTCCCTCGATCTGCTCGCTATGCCCCTACTTATACATCCCAAAATGCCATTGGCCTTCTTGGCAACAAGGGCACACTGCTGACTCATATCCAGCTTCTCGTCCACTGTCACCCCTAGGTCCTTTTCCGCAGAACTGCTGCCGAGCCATTCGGTCCCTAGTCTGTAGCGGTGCATTGGATTCTTCCATCCTAAGTGCAGGACCCTGCACTTATCCTTATTGAACCTCATTAGATTTCTTTTGGCCCAATCCTCCAATTTGTCTAGGTCCTTCTGTATCCTATCCCTCCCCTCCAGCGTATCTACCACTCCTCCCAGTTTAGTATCATCCGCAAATTTGCTGAGAGTGCAATCCACACCATCCTCCAGATCATTTATGAAGATATTGAACAAAACGGGCCCCAGGACCGACCCCTGGGGCACTCCACTTGACACCGGCTGCCAACTAGACATGGAGCCATTGATCACTACCCGTTGAGCCCGACAATCTAGCCAGCTTTCTACCCACCTTATAGTGCATTCATCCGGCCCATACTTCCTTAACTTGCTGACAAGAATGCTGTGGGAGACCGTGTCAAAAGCTTTGCTAAAGTCAAGAAACAATACATCCACTGCTTTCCCTTCATCCACAGAACCAGTAATCTCATCATAAAAGGCGATTAGATTAGTCAGGCATGACCTTCCCTTGGTGAATCCATGCTGACTGTTCCTGATCACTTTCCTCTCCTCTAAGTGCTTCAGGATTGATTCTTTGAGGACCTGCTCCATGATTTTTCCAGGGACTGAGGTGAGGCTGACTGGCCTGTAGTTCCCAGGATCATCCTCCTTCCCTTTTTTAAAGATGGGCACTACATTAGCCTTTTTCCAGTCATCCGGGACTTCCCCCGTTCGCCACGAGTTTTCAAAGATAATGGCCAAGGGCTCTGCAATCACAGCCGCCAATTCCTTCAGCACTCTCGGATGCAATTCGTCCGGCCCCATGGACTTGTGCACGTCCAGCTTTTCTAAATAGTCCCTAACCACCTCTATCTCTACAGAGGGCTGGCCATCTCTTCCCCATTTTGTGATGCCCAGCACAGCAGTCTGGGAGCTGACCTTGTTAGTGAAAACAGAGGCAAAAAAAGCATTGAGTACATTAGCTTTTTCCACATCCTCTGTCACTAGCTTGCCTCCCTCATTCAGTAAGGGGCCCACACTTTCCTTGGCTTTCTTCTTGTTGCCAACATACCTGAAGAAACCCTTCTTGTTACTCTTGACATCTCTTGCTAGCTGCAGCTCCAGGTGAGATTTGGCCCTCCTGATATCTTTCCTACATGCCCGAGCAATATTTTTATACTCTTCCCTGGTCATATGTCCAACCTTCCACTTCTTGTAAGCTTCTTTTTTATGTTTAAGATCCGCTAGGATTTCACCATTAAGCCAAGCTGGTCGCCTGCCATATTTACTATTCTTTCGACTCATCGGGATGGTTTGTCCCTGTAACCTCAACAGGGATTCCTTGAAATACAGCCAGCTCTCCTGGACTCCCTTCCCTTTCATGTTAGTCCCCCAGGGGATCCTGGCCATCTGTTCCCTGAGGGAGTCAAAGTCTGCTTTCCTGAAGTCCAGGGTCCGTATCCTGCTGCTTACCTTTCTTCCCTGCGTCAGGATCCTGAACTCAACCAACTCATGGTCACTGCCTCCCAGATTCCCATCCACTTTTGCTTCCCCCACTAATTCTACCCGGTTTGTGAGCAGCAGGTCAAGAAAAGCGCTCCCCCTAGTTGGCTCCCCTAGCACTTGCACCAGGAAATTGTCCCCTACGCTTTCCAAAAACTTCCTGGATTGTCTATGCACCGCTGTATTGCTCTCCCAGCAGATATCAGGAAAATTAAAGTCACCCATGAGAATCAGGGCATGCGATCTAGTAGCTTCCGTGAGTTGCCGGAAGAAAGCCTCATCCACCTCATCCCCCTGGTCCGGTGGTCTATAGCAGACTCCCACCATGACATCACTCTTGTTGCACACACTTCTAAACTTAATCCAGAGACACTCAGGTTTTTCCACAGTTTCGTACCGGAGCTCTGAGCAGTCATACTGCTCCCTTACATACAGTGCTACTCCCCCACCTTTTCTGCCCTGCCTGTCCTTCCTGAACAGTTTATAACCATCCATGACTGTACTCCAGTCATGTGAGTTATCCCACCAAGTCTCTGTTATTCCAATCACGTCATAATTCCTTGACATCACCAGGACCTCCAGTTCTCCCTGCTTGTTTCCAAGGCTTTGTGCATTTGTATATAAGCACTTGAGATAACCTGTTGATCGCCCCTCATTCCCAGTATGAGGCAGGAGCCCTCCCCTCACAGACATTCCTGCCTGTGCTTCCTCCCGGTATCCCGCTTTCCCACTTACCTCAGGGCTTTGGTCTCCTTCCCCCGGTGAACCTAGTTTAAAGCCCTCCTCACTAGGTTAGCCAGCCTGCTGGCAAAGATTTTCTTCCCTCTCTTCGTAAGATGGAGCCCGTCTCTGCCCAGCACTCCTCCTTCATGGAACACCATCCCATGGTCAAAGAATCCAAAGCCTTCTCTCCGACACCACCTGCGTAGCCATTCGTTGACCTCCACGATTCGACGGTCCCTACCCAGGCCTTTTCCTTCCACGGGGAGGATGGACGAGAACACCACTTGTGCCTCCAACTCCTTTATCCTTCTTCCCAGAGCCACGTAGTCCGCAGTGATCCGCTCAAGGTCATTCTTGGCAGTATCATTGGTGCCCACGTGGAGAAGCAGGAAGGGGTAGCGATCCGAGGGCTTGATGAGTCTCGGCAGTCTCTCCATCACATCACGAATCTTAGTGAGCAACAGAGCCAGTTCCACCAGAGTTTATCGGAAGAGGCTTGTATTCCAATCTCTTTCTAGTTCCTGAGAGAGAGAGGGTGAAACTCAGGAATTTGAATTATGTCCTAGCACAGCACTTCAGAATGATGACACTCACTATCATTATTCCATCGCTAGATCCGGGAGGCTGGTTTGTTGTCCTCAGCTTACAGGATGTCTGCTTTCATGTAGCCATCCATCCATCCCACAAGTACTGCTTACACTTTAGAATAGGAACAGATCACTACCAATATTGAGTTGTCCTTTTCAGACTCTCCATGGCTCAAAGGGTGTTGACAAAAATCCGCTCAGCAGTAGCAGCTTCTCAGTCAGCTCGATATTCCGGTATTTGGACGACTGGCTGCTCTAAGGCAGGTCACCTGAGAAGGTCCAGTCATCAGTGGGCAAGGCATTAACCTTATTGTGATCTCTGAGCCATCATAGGAAATCCATACTAATTCTGGCACAAAGAATAGACTTTAGAGGGGCCACTTTAGATTCCACTGTACCAAGAGCCTATCTACCCAAGGAAAGATTTTTCCATCCTATCCAGTTAATCTCAACACTGCAGTTCAGCCCACAAACAAGCCTTGTCTAGAGCTATTGGGTCACATGTACGGCTCTGTATTTGTGATTACCCACGTGAGGCTGCATCTCAGATGACTCCTAACATGAGTAACAGCTCATTCCCCTAGAGTGCAGTCTGGATCTATAGCTCTGCTGAAGGACGTTCCGATAACAGAAATCTGCAGAATTGCAACTTGGTCATCTTTCACTACTTTTGACCAGCATTATGCCATTTTACCTGCTGCTAGTGATGACACCGCCTTTGGTGATGCAGTCATTTGAACTGTCTTGGATTTACCCCCTTAGCACCCACCACCTCATTGTTACTGCTTGGGAATTTGCTACAGTGGAGTGTGCATAGAGACGCATACTTGAAGAGGGAGAGGTTACTTGTCTTACAGTAACTTGAGTTCTTCAAGAGGTTTTTGTCTCGATGGATGCTTCACTTCCTGTCCTTTTTCCCCTCTACTGTGGAGTTTCGAGAAGGAACTGAGTTGTAGTGGGCTTGCGCCTCCTTTTATCTCCGCATTTGAAGCATAAGGCACTGCTCTGTGCAGGCAAGGGCCTGCAGACACTAGTTGGCAGTCTCTGATTGAGAGCGTGTGAGCGCGCACACATACTATGTGGAGGACCCCTAGGGACAAAATATTTTGAACTCAGAGTTACTGTAAGGAAGTTAATCGTGCCTTCTCCAAACATTTAGACAAGGCTTCTAAGTGCATCATGCTTTTTAGTATGATTTCAGACACAGTTTAGATCTTTCCCATAATTCCTAGGTAACTGTCCAGGGATAATTGGGTTTTGCCTGCCTCCTGGTGGCAGGCCACTAAGTCTTCACCTAAAGCCAAAGACTGTAGTTTATTACTGTTTTGGCTACTTTTGCCGGTGATATTCCCAACCCCAAAGAGAATTAGGTTGTCACCATTTTTTCTCTTAGCTTTTTAATTTTTAAATTTGTGTTGAATTTTTTCAGCCTGCATGGGATGTGGGATCATAGTTTTTAAACAGATTGCAAAAGCGGGGGGGGGAGGGGGGGAAGCACGTAGAAGGGGTTTGGAGATGTAAACCTAGAGGCTAGGGCAAAATACTGTATGTTGCCAGTTAATAAGAAATTGAAAAAATGGAAGTATATTTACATATCTATTTAGGTCTGGTCTACACTGTAAAGTTATGTCTGCTTTAACTGAAAAATTTCATGCCCTTTGTGACGTAGTTAAACCAACCTAAGCCCCAGTGTAGAGACACTCGACATAGCTATGGCCTCTCAGAGAGATGGGTTTAAGAACCTCTTCCATCGTGATAGTGTCTGTCTATGGTACAGAACTATAGTGGTGCAGCTGCAGCGCTGTAGGTGTGCCACTGTACTGTTTCTAGTGTAAACGTTCCCTTAGACATTCACATACTACTTACTCTTCTTTGTTCCCTGAAAGTGATCTCCAAAGGAAATGGGCGTATGCCTCTTTTGCTGCTGCGCTATATAAAGGCCTGAAAAGTTTTAAAAACCACTTTCATTAGAAGTTGACATGTTGTATAGCCCTCCTTTCTTCTCTTATTTTTAATGAAAACCATAGAACAGACAGTATTAAGATTCCAAGAAAGGAAAAACTTGATTAAAGAGAAAGTGACTTTATTTTGTTTAAAATTTATTTTTTTCTTGTTAACACTTACTTAACTTCATTAACTCTATAAATAATTGGAGGAGGGGAACCTTTTAGTCAATAGCCCCACCCCTTCAATTGAGGACTAGCAGCTCCCAATCTACAGATATGTTTTCTCAAAAAAACAAAACCCCCCAGCAACAAAACAGGGGAAACAGATTTTGACATTCCCAATATTCCTCCCCTGCTACCCCCCTAAAAAAGCAGAAATAAACATATTGGCTATTTTAAAATATAATACAGAAACAAGTAGATACACTGCCTTGACTATTTCAGGTCATGTTTACATTAGAAGGTGTTTGCAATTTGGCCATGTTTAGAATGAATGGAGAAAAAAACTTAAAGTAAAACACAAGTTGAAGTGAATTACATACAACAATATAAAATAAGGTGGAACAAAACGCTAAACTATCTCATTGGGAAGCTGTCACACTGTGTGTAAGAACAAATATTCAAAGACCTCTGAAATGACAAAATTCTGATATGCTTAATTTTACATCAATAGGCTGTAATGTTTCTTTATCTGCTTCCCCAAATTGACTTCACAGGTCAGCCGTTCCCGATGCAGCGGCCGTTTCCAGTTACCCAAAGCAGAACATCAATAACCCACCGGACATGTCAGGCTGGAACCCATTTGGAGAGGACAATTTCTCCAAGCTAACAGAGGAGGAGCTACTGGACAGGGAATTTGACCTTCTGAGATCAAGTAAGGGACACTTGAAGGCTTATTTCGCTTCACAGTAAATGAGGGCTCTGTAGGTACACTCAACAGTGCCAAAGACTGTCCTTTTGAAGGGCCATGCAGTCTGTTGTACAGAAAATTCTTTCTGAGCATTTGAGGGCAGAACTAGGTCCGCTTTCTCACTTTTCTTTCCATTTGGAAAATGTTGTGTGCGGGGGAAATTCACTGTTTAGCATTAGCAGCTATTGATATAATCTTTAACTCTTAAATATTTCTCACATCTCCTTGATTGTCAAGAATTCTAAGTATCAGTAGTATGGTGTTCAGATAAATGAGACAATTTAGCTGCTTGCATTATTCCATTTGCAGCTCTGTTTTCTTGCACACCAGAACAGAAGGGTCTGTTGGTCTGAAATGCCCTTTGAAAATGCCTGAAAGAAAAATTGGTCTATTACATTATGTTAATGTTTTGTAATGTCCTTTGATGAGTGGCTACATGTAAGGGCTGCTTTATTGTTCTGACATGGCAATAGCTGAATAAACTTTTTTCCTCTTTAAGTCAGATATGTCAATGTTTTTACTTGAAATCACTTTCTTTAGTAAACTTGTTGGTATTCATCCCGATACTATTTTCAAATGTAATTTTGTTAAGGAAGACTAGATCTATTTTTAAAAAGACCTGTAGCATGTAACAAAACATGACATTGACTTCAAAGTTACAGATATAATAATTTGACAGATAGGATCAGATTTCTCACTAGTAAAAATGCAACAAAATAGCTAGTAGGGAATTAATGGAAAAAGAAACTATAATTTTAACAGAGCTGGCTTCTTTCACATTTCTGGTGGCTTAATTTTTCCAAGTGACTTTTTTTTTGTAAGCCTGCTGTGAGAATGTGGTATGCCAACAAGCAAAGTGAACATAAGAATATTAAAGAACATACATGAAATTGTTTTTCTACCATTTAAATTCAAGACATCAGCCTAAAATAAATAGGGCAGAACCGAAAGCTTACCGTAGTGTTGCACAAATGTGGTTTATTTGTACCATTTTTCTAAGAGATGTCAAAATAGCATTGCAAAAATGAATTATTTCCAGTAAAACAAAAAAGTTGTTCTTGTTAATGTTTGGGAAATGAAGATTGTCCTAGTTGAAAATAACCATTCTTTAAAAAATTGAACTTGAAACTATTGTCTTTCCAGTAATTGTGTTTAAAATCTTAAGTGTACTTCCTTCAAAAGGAGCCTTGGAATATTTGGAAATCAAAATACTACTCAACAGGAGAATGTTTGTTTAAAAGTGAAAGGTCAGCATAGCACTGCCCATTCCCATAATTCCTTACCACTTTGCTGACCATAATTATGCTAAATGTGTGTCCCGGAGCATGTCCTGTGTCTGGCTTCACTGATTATTCTTAAGCCATATTTCCAATAGATGTAAGGAAAACAAAATATACTGACCAGAAAAATATTTTAAGTGGCTTCATGACTAATGTACTAGCTGCCATCTAGCAAATGTACTTAGTGAGAATGGCTAGCTATACTGAGCATACCCAAAGTTCTGTTCAGTTTGGTGAAAGATGTAGAAAAATTGACAATTTAAACAGATTCTAAGGAGGGAAAATTAGATTGTCAGAGATTTAAGATTTTAATTTTTTTCTTCATACAGTGTGACCAATTCTAAAATTCCAGCAAAACAGAAATCCTAAAGTAATGCTATTTTCATACAAAGCCACTTTCTTTTAAGGTTCTAGGTTCTAACCTTTCTTTGAAGGTTGATTTCTTCCTGTGAATGCTAGTGAACTTTGCATAAGGTTATCTCATCAGGAAATTCTAACACCATTGTCTAAGAGGCCCTGAAGTTATGTAATGCCTTTATACACACCTGATAGAGAGCTTAAGATGCTTTGTAGTGAGATGACTGGTGGTGATTCTCAGTGCAAGATTAAGGAGAATACAAAGAAAAATAGTTGACTAAGATTTTTATACAGTCTGTAGACTAGAGCTACGTCTACACTAGCACTTTTGTCGTTATAACTTATGTCACTCCAGGGTGTGAAAAAACCACACCCCAGAGTGACATAAGTGCACTGACAGAAAAAAACACACCCCAGAGTGAGATAAGTACACTGACATAAGTACACAGACGTGCTCCCGTCGACACAGCGACCGCCGCTCGTTGGAAGTAGTTTAATTTTGTTGATGGGAGAGCTCTCTCCTGTCAGCATAGAGCAGCTGCACTAGCGATCTTACAGCGGCACAGCTGCATCAGTACAACTGTGCCACTATAAGCTCACTAGTTTAGTCATGGCCAACCGTTGCTTTATTCCAACATCACAGTGACCAAGATGGGACTGTAAAGTGATGGCATAAAAAGGAAGAATTATTGGAACAATGACAAGAATTAGAACAACTTTTACCTGCTTGGTGGCTCCTGTTAATATTGCGTTCATTATATATAATGCCTGCCATTGAATTTGTTTAGTAGCCTTAATATGATGTTTCTTGGAATGCAGTCCTTGTAAAAACGGGAGTGCTTGAAACCACACAATTTTCTCTCCTCTTTTGCTCTTTACTGTTAAGTCGGGGGAATATGTAGTAAAAGTTAGAGCATAGTAAACATTAGACTTCATGTTACCTGAATGCCGACATTTGAGTTATTCCTTATTTCCTCAAGTATACTGAGCTTATACAAGAGAATTATATGAAGAAAATAAACTAATAATGTCTTGTACTCTACAATCCCTTGTATCTTCTCTGCTGATTCTCCTTTAACAGTTATTGGTTACTTACATTGTTCAGTGTTTGTATTATACCTTGATAGTATAACTGGCTAAACAAACAATGGGTGCTGGTGCTGGTGTATCTTGCTTTTTCCCTACCCTAGTCTGTAAAGTGACTTTACTATTGTACAAGAGGCTCATGATGATAAGCCACTAGCACTTCACATTGTAAAATTAAGTACCTGAGCACTGTTCCATTTATTCAGTATTTAGTACTTAGCTTGTACGTAGCACTGTATATTTAAAAAAAAAATCAATCTTTTCAAACATCAACTAATATCACATTACATGTCTGAACTAGGGAATAACTCCATTTATGGATAGGGTTAAGTGATTTGCCCTAGGTCCTTCAGTGAGTTGTTAGAGCCAAGACTAGAAACTTAGGTTTCCTGACTCTCTTTAAATAACCACAAGACCGCGCTGCCTAGGAAAATGTTGAGACAACTTGCTGTGGTTTGACAAATAATACACTAGGTGGCAGGCTGGTTTAGTATACTGCAAGAGGTGCAATAGTTTTTCTTTCTCACCTTTGGCTTGAGTCCAGTTTAAAAGCCTCAGTGGCAAGTCCTACTACACATCACAGATTTCCAGTCTTCACTCCAACAATGAGTATTTCCTTAATGAAATTCTCATTGCAATTATTGACGTCCTGTCACAAAAGAGATCCCTTATATTAAGGCAATAGTAGACAAAGTAGATAAAATACTCCCATTACATTTTAGCCTATGGATTTTGATGTTGAGACGGTTAGCAGTCTAGTTCTAAATGTAAGTTCTATAATACTGTAGTAATCTTCTAAAATCAGAGCACAAATGTTTACCACTATACAGTTAAAATGGCAAAAGTGGTAAATGTACAGGCATATACCTCTATAGAGATAATTTACATAATTCTGGTTTTAGTTATTTCATTGTACATTAACGAGATTATACTTGCTAAAATGTTTTTGACATTGTGCAGATGTGTTTAAATATATATCACTGCTCTTTTCATAAAATCACCAGATTCCTTTCAACAGGAGAGGACATCAGTTTTTACAAGAGAAAGCCACTGTTTATCACAGAATGTGCAAATTTTCTAGTTTTATTTTTGCTTTTTCGATCTGAGGGAATAAGGACGGAAGAATGAAAACCCAGAGAAGAAAATGTCATTGCTGTACTATTTAGCCCGATAATTGACACATGTTGTAAGCTATTATATAGTCTTTTGAAATAAACTTTTCCATTTGCTTTCAGTTTCACTGGGCTGACATATCACAAAATGTTGATCCTTGTTTTTATTTTCTATAAGCCTAATTTGTTGTCATGCTACAATTTACATATACATTAAAAATATTTAAAGTTTTGTTCACCATTCATTAAACAAGTTTCTAGGTTCTCCCTTTTGTGTCTCAAAAGTCAACGTTTTTAGGGTATACGGTTTATCTGCAGCTATCAGCATCTTCATCTTAATGTGGGCACATTCTGCTATACAATCTCTCATATAAACTGGTTAAATTATTATCTGCGTGCATAGTAGAGTATGCACAGAGAACTAAAGTTCTTGATGCTGTGATGGCTAAGCTTTTTGTTCTCCATGTTCACTGCAGAAGAAATGAATAAACTGGATATTTTATATCATATATAAAACAATATTATGCTGTGGAAAAGAACTTACTTTCACAGAGGCAAAGTCACTTGACAATTAACCAGTAGATGAAGCTGAGTGAGAACTCTTTTGTGTAAAAACATTTTTTTCAAAATTAGCTATTCCGTTAGCTATTGGCTTTTTTTCTGCATGGTTTCCTTTTCCATGGTCATGGTTTTAAAGATGACAATGAAGCTGCAAAGGCCAAACATGAGTGATTGTATTGGATTTCTGAAAATTATAGAATTGCATTACGACTAAATGGTTTCTTTACTGACTAAACTCTCAGCTGCAGTACTACGCTTTGGAGCCAAAGTAAAACACTCACTGGAATATGGTAACAATAGTTGAACAGTCATCTCTGCTCACTATGATTTTCTGTTATCTTGGCTCCTGAAGATGAAGATTTTGTTCCTAGTGTAAATAAATAAAACATACTTTCCCAAATTGGAAAAATTTACTATTGCTGAGTTACTGCTTTTTAAGCTCCAGTACTCTTAAACTGGAACCTATGGTTTTGGAACTGAAAACTGTCCATTCTCCTAAATAGAATTCCTCTTCAGATCCATTCTGAATCATATTATTTTTGAGATCCAAAATCAATTCAAACAAGTGTGCATATGGGGCCTATGGTTGCAAGCATTCTAGAGAAATGTATAGAAGACCCATGGGCATGGGATGCTCAACATGGTTTAACTCCAGCTGTGTTGAGGAACCATCCAGTCCATGTCTTAAGCAAATTAACCATTTTTTGAAAATGGTTTTTTTGTATAGTCATTTTTCCAATTTTATTCTGTTTTATGCTTTCTTGTTGACTCAAAGTTAAAAACTAGAGAGAGCTGGTTATTAAAGAGGTATGCATCTTATGACAGGATGCAAGTCTTGTTTGGATTGTGGCACTTGTGTGGAATCTATTGCATTGTCAATTGGCATTAAAGAAACTGATAATTTTCCTCTAAAGCCTAATCATCTATGCTGAAGGACAAATAAGTCTTCGTATCAGTGTGCTAACAGTCTTAATTGCCTTAATCATTGACACTCAAGGAAAGCTCATGCAAGCTTTTTATCCCTCAGTTCCAGGCTATCACATGAAAGTAACTTTGCTTGCTCCATTTGTTAAGGGTCCTTTTGAGCATCAAGAAACCATGGAGTCAGCCTGCTTCTGCCTTGGCCTTAATCAGGAAACTGGACAAACTCTTAAATCACAGCAAGATTTAGTCATCTTCCTCACCCTTCCTTCCTTGGGCTCCTTGTTGTTACCAGTAAATTTACAAATCAAAGGGAAGCATGTCACTGTGACATTAACACCAAAGGTTAGATCAATTGAGAAGGAAGGCTAACTCATTTTTGCTAGGTTTCAGAGTAGCAGCCGTGTTAGTCTGTATTCGCAAAAAGAAAAGGAGTACTTGTGGCACCTTAGAGACTAACAAATTTATTTGAGCATAAGTTTTCGTGAGCTACAGCTCACTTCATCGGATGCATTTTTGCTACTAGCAGTAGTATAACTGTAATGGTACACAGACTGAAAACCAGCTTCAGCAGAAACAATTCAATAGCATCAGTCTCAGGGTGTGGAATGCAAGGAGTGCCAAGTCAGTGAAATCTTTCCTGGATCCCATTTGCTTCATCTTCTGAATCAGCTGATGTTCCCAGAGAGCTAAGAATCCGAACTCTTTATTCGGAATCTAGCTGTCTGAAAACCTTCTACCCATCAATCTGCTTCCTTCCCATCCATATTCTGAGGTCTTTTCTGTGAAAAATAGAGGGGAAAAATAGCTGGTCTCCATTTCGCCTATAGCAGGAGACTAGGGATGATGGTACTTAAAGCCTCCCACATGCACATTTTACATAAACTTGTATTATGGTAGTGGCCACAATGCAGTAGGCTCTGTCTAGATATGCAGTAAGAGGCAGTCCTTCGTTCTGATGACCTCACAACCTAAAACAAGCAGCAAACAAAGGGTGGAGGAAAATAATACTTTTTTTTTTTCTCTATCAGCTATCTCCAACTGGTCCTCAGACTCTCCGTGAATAGTCAGTTCATTTAATTGGCACTTGGAAGTAAGAAAGGTCAATACAGACCAGATCAGAGAAGATGTTACCTGTATAAGGGTCATGTAGGAACAAATGTGAAGATGGTTGTGGGAGAAATGGAAAAAATTGGAGGTCGTCTGCTCATCATCTGGCAGGGAGGCAAAGTGTAAGAGTTAAACAGTTAATGTTAGGCCGTATAAGTAGAGTATATGCAGAAGAACAACTAATCAAATTCCTCAGACTGGCCCTATGCATAGGGGTGTGATGGTGGGAGGAAACAATGCTTTTTAAAGCCTACCCATACACCTGTCCTATACTATGCTTTAATTTGACAGTGCTTATTACTGTGGCCTCTGCAGAAAGCCATTTTTGAAACTTAAACTGACCAGGAGCTACTTGAAGTCTTTCATGACTCAGACATTCAGGATTTGCTGTAACAGAGCAGAAATTGACAGGCTTTTAATACAACAATCTGATAGATGAACACACACACACACACTGGCACCTGGTGCACAGATGAGCTGGTGCAACTGAGAGCAAGTTGAGTGCCCATATGACTCAAGAACCTGCTCAGGTCTGACTACAGTGATGTTGCCACCATCACCTTCCCCTACACAGAGATCCATATGAAGTCTTGAGACTTGGGTACTGCTATAAGTGACACACCTGTAATCAACATAGTTGAACCACTACGTTCTGCAACTCTTGTGTGGGTATTTGTCAGAAGGGCTTATGACCCATTTTAGAAGAGCTGTGGCCACCTTTTTATCTTGCCTCCATCAGATTTACAGTGCTTTCAGTTTGTATCTGTATCTGGCTCAGTAATCTCTCAAAATGCTGGAGCTAGACAATATGCTCACTCTGTCAAATCATTTATCCAATATCTGTCCAATTAAACGCTCATTAGTCATCCACCTGGGAATTGCAACTACTTGTTAATCTACGATGGAATACCACAAGGGTAATTATATTAACTCTGATTACTGGTAATTTTTCTTTCTTTAGCTGAATGTATAGTTTCTGCAGATCCTTGCTCACCTGCCATCCATCCCTTTTTCCTTTTGAATAAAAAATTGGAGTTTAGCCAGATGGAGAGGCGCCGTGGGCAATTGAAGATGTGGGTTTTTTATACCCACAGAATGCTCAACTATGACTATCCGTTTGTGTACTGTTGGGTAACTGCTTTGAAATGGTTCCAGGACTCTCGAGCAATAGTGCACCAAGGTAGATCTGCTGCAGAATTCCAGTTATTTGGGTTACCTTCTTGTCTTATCACTGATGACCCTTGGAACAGTAGGCTACAATAAATGAGGAGACTACATTCCCAATTTTGTGTTGCATTATTCTTTTAATGTTGAATACTGTATGTATCTGGTTCTAAAACGCATTGTATGGACCAGAACACTAGAGAATAAAGAGTATACAAAACATAACTATACTTGTTTGGATTTGGTGAAACTCAAAAACTGGTATTGCAATCATTAGTACAATCCCATAATTTAAAAGGGATGCTGGTGGGATTACAAATTTATATCCTTCATTGTGGTTCTAGCAGAAAATCTTTACCTTTAGGGAAGTTGGTGAATTTTTTTAAACTGATTTTAGACATAAAAAATTAAAATGTAACCCAAGGTGTCTGACTTAGGTCCTTGGCTACCATGGTGTTTGTGATATTAGAACCTAAACGGAACAGAATGAAAATTAGTTTCTCTTACAAGTGCTGCTTGACTATATTGGTTTTTGGTTTAAATACTTTTTCATCACCTGCCACAATTTACTTCAGGGTGGGAGCAGAGAAGTAAAGCAAGAATGAACTCTTGCAGATGAAGGCCTTCAAAAATGGGATAGCTGTCAGGGTACAAGGAGAGGATGTTATCCTTCCGAAACAAACACAAATCTATTAAACGTATCATTAATTTGGCAAAAGAACTGCCATTTTTATTTTATTTTATTTTTTGTTCTGTTTCATTTATTTTTACAGACAGGCTCGTGGAGAGGAGAGCATCCTCAGATAAGAATGTGGAACCACATTCTGCTCCACAGAACCATCCTTCTGAAGATCCCTTTGGTTCTGTACCTTTCATTTCTCACCCAGGCAAGTTACATATGTAACATCACTACCTCTTATTTAAATATCTCTCTCTCAAAGGAAGCTTGTTCACTTATATGACCAAACCAGTGCAAATTGGAATCATCAGCTTTGTGGTTGAAGATTGAATAGAGGACAATTTTTCAAATGTTATCGTGAATGTCTTGAACTTTAAATCTAACCTAGCACCCAAATGCATTGATACATTAACATTTAAAAAATTGCATATGCATGATATATTGAATTTAATACAACCTGTGTCAGTTAAAAAAAAAAACAAAAAAAAAAACTCCTGTTAAGGAAATTAATCATTTAGGTCACACACAAATATTGCTACTTTCCTCTATTGTTTTCAGCCACCAGCCTTTCTGTCTTTTATTTTTGTTGTTGGCTCCTCTATTTTATTAGAACCTCCAGGTGCAACAGCAGAGGGATAAAGAGCTTAGCTTTATGTCTGGTTACAGTCGCACTTATGACACTGAGACTCTGTATAACTTCCTTTTATAGAGACAATTTTTCTGACTGTACTGTGAACTCTGGGATCTAAAAACCAAGTTGTGCTCTATCGCTTACTAACTTGCCAGTTACTAAAAATTCGGCAACAAGAACTTCATTGACAATTTTAATGCATGAGGTAGAATAGAATCTAGGGCACTCCTCTGTAACATTACAAAAAGTTTTTGTTACTTTGTAGTACTGTGGAGCCAGCAATGAGTAAAATAAGGTGTAACTTAAAGATGCTCAAAGTTGTGGGTATGTTGAGTTAAAAATGCCCTCTTCATGTGATTTTTCTGACTGTCCATATTCATAGATTCATAGATACTAAGGTCAGAAGGGACCATTCTGATCATCTAGTCTGACCTGCACAGCGCAGGCCACAGAATCTCACCCACCCACTCCTATGAAAAACCTCACCCATGTCTGAGCTATTAAAGTCCTCAAATCATGGTTTAAAGACTTCAAGGAGCAGAGAAGCCTCCCTCAAGTCAACCATGCCCCATGCTACAGAGGAAGGCGAAAAACCTCCAGGGCCTCTCCAATCTGCCCTGGAGGAAAATTCCTTCCCGACCCCAAATATGGCAATCAGCTAAACCCTGAGCATATGGGCAAGGTTCACCAGCCACAAAAATGGTTCACAGAAATGGTTCCTCTAATATGCTCTGATTTCACTTTGTCTTCAGTCTTGTGTACTTTTTTTTTTGCAGCCACATTCCCTTTTTTCTTTCACTATGCATTTCTGTGAATCTCCTTATGTGATCTAACACTTAGGCCCTTTCTGACCATGTATAACCAGGTGTGAACAGAATAATATCTGGCATTCTGTTCTCTATTGTGATACTCATTAAGAGCTAGGTTGTTAGTTCTGTTCTCTCTATCAACTTTTTCCTTGTCAGGCTGCCTTAAACTGGTTCTGATCACATTACTACATTCTCTGAGTTTTCTTCTGTTTACATCTGTTCAGCAAGCACTAAATTACCACCTTCAATCACCCTGTTTTAGCATTTAGTGTTTTAGCATTTCTCAGGTCTCTTAAGCCTGTCCTAAGTACTGTATGTTTTCCATAGAACTAGACTCTGCAGGATTTGCATTATGCAGTATCTGCAAAGACTCTTCTTTGCCTTATAGGCAAGGCTGAATTAATGTGAAATAAGGAAAGAAATGGTCCCTTTGAGTGATGGCCATCCAACTCAGTTTCACTGTTTTACTTTCCTGATCTTGATACACACTCAGCAAGCCAAGGTATCCTGCACTGAGATACTTTTAGGTCTGGAAATTTTTTATAGTCCCTTAACTTCTGACACAACTTTTTGATGCTTTTACTCTGCTACTGCTTCTCAGCCTGCTGTGCCTATAACCTTAAGATAATTACACTGAATTTACTAAATCATATAATGAAAACCCCCCACTTTTTTTCCATTTACATATTTAGGATATTCTTGAGTCCAGGAAATGGAAGAGCTGGGGAGATCTAGAGAGAGAAACTATATACCCTCACTATTGACTCTTTTGCCATTTGTAAAACTTACCAAAAAAATATTTACAATCCTGAATCAGCTGAGGCTGAAAAGTAAGAGGAGACTTATAAAAGATCTTCTCTAGCTGTTGATTGTAAAAATTCTTACACTACAGCAGTCTGGGAGGCATGGCCTATGTTGAGGTCTTTTACTGAAAAAACTGCAACACATGTCAATGTTCTTCTTTAAGTGATGGTCCCTATTGTATTCCACTGTGGATTACGCACTCACACAATGTGTCTGAAGCTGGAGAATTTGAAAGTAGTGTCCACTGATCCGCACGTGCTTCCTGGCTCACCGTGTGCCTCTGACTGAAGGGATAAAGTGCAGGGCAGACTGACCGCCTCTCCAGTTCCTTCTCACCGCTGCTTGGTGCGGGTCGGAACCTCTCTGTGTCCATAACTTCAGCTTTATCCCTTAAAATAAAATTTAGCTTTGTAAATAGTTTTAGTGGTGTTATGTTATTCTGGGGGGACCCTCCCCACTAAACCTCTTGTGGGTACTATAAACACAGCTTTCAAAAATGGCTTTATTAAATTAATTTCTTCAACAAGGACCACTTGTTCAGATATTGGACATGATACAGCAATATCAGTGCTATTTAGCAAATACAGAAGCCTGAAAATAAGTCCTTTCTTTACAAGGTGACAGTTATTTTTTCCCTAAATTCTTGATAGCTTATCTACACCACAGTCTGTCAAATCTCAAAGCAGTATATAATGTCTTGTGGTGGCTGGCACAATTTGGTACAACTTATGAAAGAGTTCTGATTTCTACAAACGAATTGGTCCTTTGTAGGTTAACTCCTGGTAGAGTTTTAGTTAAAAAAGAACATTCCCATTAATAAATTTCTGCTATTTGGAATGGTACTCGATGATGTTATAGATCGATAGTTAACGGCCTTGTACTCTACTCCTTGCATAAGACATTTTGGTCTCAGTCTTTTAAGAATAACTAAACTGGATCCATACAATTCCCAAGAACTTGAAGACTTTTAAAATATATATAATATATATTTTCAGGCTCCCAAGGGCTGGAATTATTCTCTGAATCAAGTTGTATTTTGTAGGTTTTGGTAAAATTTTAAAAAGTAGAGTTTTCATTTCTTTACTACTGCAAAGCATCTCTAATGAAACTAATTTATATTTTTACCAGAAATATCATCTAGCTTTCCCGGAAAATTTAATTTTGAACAGGTAAACTATAGTGGAAGTGTCCCAGTCATCAGACTGTGGTAATCCAAGAATAAAGGATGATGCATGATTTTAAATCTATTGGCATGATTTTAGACCATGGCAACTCATGTGATAAGTTTCTCCCCATCATATTTTTACTATAACACACAGATTACTATAGATTTTGATTTGTAAATGTGAGACGCAATTCACTTAAATTTAGGCAGAAGAAATATGGAATATAGTTGAATCAATGAGGCAAATTTGCATAAAACATCTGATTCCCTATATAAATATCAAATAAAACTGCACAGTTCTCCAGCTGCATGCAAAACATACTTATTTTGATATTTTTGAGTTGCCTGGAAGATGATGCATCTCATTCATGCCAGTATCTCTGGCTAAATGATCATCTACTAAGCAGTGGTTCACTTCACAGTAAGAATATCAGTGAGTTCATGGAATAATTCACTTCGGGGGGGACGACTTTTTTTTTTTTTTTAAAACCTCGCACTTAATATTGTGGACTTTGACCGAAAAAATAGCATAGCTTATATTGCAGTAGTCTGTCTTTATTAAATTATGGCTGTCAGTTTCCTACTACAGTGGGAATTCATGATCTGTGACAAGTTGATGGTCCAGGACAACACTGATTGCTTTGCTCTTGAAATGACTCATGTATACTCCTGTCACTTATTTTGTGGTGTGGTCATTTTCAGTTCTTTCCTTTTTGGGGATGAACAGAGATCCTTTGGAGACTGCATAACTAGGCATCCTTTAATAGTAAATAATGAAGTAGGTTTTCTACTCCTAAAATTAAAATAGATCAGTACATTAGGATCATGCATTATGTAAGTCCACTCATGTTTCATGATACAAGAGGGGTCCCACTAAAAACCATCAAAGACGTCATAACAAGTGTAAAGTTATTCACAGATGTGTTTTGAAGGGGAAAAAACACATTCTAAGAAATGTTTTAATTTCCAGTTCTTGTCTTGAAAACAAGAGCAGCAAGCAGCATAAATCTATTACAATATTCAGCAGCTGCTGCTCTGCCTGTCGTCAAAGAAATAGTGCAGATTTAGTTGAAATGTCCCAGTAATCCTGGGGCCTGACATGTGGCAAATTGCTGTGAAATGATGGCGGCAGTATGTTACCAATTCAAAGAAAGCGCAAGGCCCTTATGCCCCACTCTTTCACCCCTCTCCCCCAACCCCTAAAATGATGAACCAGCAGAAGGAATGTAATTATTGCAGTTGTTACAAGCCATTCATCCTCTTATAATCGGATATCTAGAAAAAGAACATCAGAACAGAAAATTTCCTTGAAGATTATTAGGATCTTCTTTTATGATTAAAGATGTTCGACCTGCCTTGCATTTGAGTGAAGAACAATTGTCTCCTATAAGATGCAAACCTGATTAGAAGTGTAGCAATCTGAGCAGTACATTGCAAACAGATGTTACCGCATATTTCTTTATCTTTTATAAATATATATTTGAAAATTTCATTGCAGCAGTTTACAGTTTGAGAAGATTATTTAAAAAAATGAAATCTTCTGCTATGTTTATTTTAAAGTGCATTCTGACAACATTAAAATGTCATTAAATTAACAAAACTCTTTTTTTCCCCTTTGGGCATTTATTCTGATACATTTACAATTTTTGGTAAATGAAGTATAGTTTGACAACTTCTACTTTTGGGGTTGAAAATAGTTTTACTGTTATTGATGGAGGAAAATTTCTATAATGTTTAAACTTATGTGAATTATCAACAATACTGGGCTTTGTATTTGGATATTTATTTTTACTTGTTTAAGGTTGAATGTAGTGCTCATTAATTTAACCAACTGTGACGCTGACCAAAATCACAAGGAACGTTGTTGTTGATTTCAAGTGGGAGTATGCTCATTCCCTAAAAGCATGTTTGAGCTGTGCATAATCATAATGTGTGCAGGTACGTAGTGGAAGCTTCTTCAAGCAATGATGAATCCAGCGAAGTCTAGCCCTGTAGTATACGCCTAGTATATTCTGGCCTTGTGCTTTTTTTCAGCAAAGACTGTTAATCATACTTTTTTTTTGTGCTGTGACTTTGTACTGTAAACAAATAAGTAGGGTAAGATCCACGCTCTTTTCTAAAATACAAGGACATATGACCAATGATGTCCCAACT
Source organism: Dermochelys coriacea (assembly GCF_009764565.3). Lineage (NCBI taxonomy): Eukaryota > Metazoa > Chordata > Testudines > Dermochelyidae > Dermochelys > Dermochelys coriacea. The sequence continues at coordinate 15,608,201 of NC_050071.1, forward strand.
ATATAATATATATTAGCCATGCACTCGTCACAGAACAGAGAAGAGGGAGAAACATCTGCCATCAGGAACATATGACATTCACCGCTTTCCTGTTTTGAGGCCCCTTTGAATTCTAGTCATAGAGGCGTTACCAATAGCAAGTTTTTATTACAACTTTTGCTCCCCCCTTACTGAAGATTTTAATTAGCTTATCCATTATGCCTAGCCCATTTTTTAAAATGTTTTTGTATTTATTCAGGGGTTTTTTGGTTTCATTACAAAAATCTAGTAATTCATTTCTTCTCTCCACATCAGGAAATCAGCAATGTCTCTGCATATTGTTGGGGATATGGGTGGAGGGTGAGGAGAAACGGAGGAGAGAACCCTGGGGGAATTTTGGGTGAGGAGGCAAGGAGAGAACCCAAGGAATTTTGGATCTTCCTGTTCAGAAGTAATGTATGTTGATTGAAAGACTGCCTTTGGCAATTAATTTTTATTGGTCCTCTGGGTCCAAATAATATGTTTCAAAGTGATCAAGAATGTATTCAGTATGTAAGGGAATTCCTTGAGGTGATTTCAAAATCAATGGTTGCTTAAAAAGGATTTTCTCTTGATCTCAAAATCAATGGTTGCTTAAAAAGGATTTTCTCTTGATCTCAAAATCAATGGTTGCTTAAAAAGGATTTTCTCTTGGACATGTTTCCTTGTGTATTTTTGGTGTATATAAAAAGTAAAGAAAACTCTTATTTCTGCAGAAACTACTGTAACCTTCTGATGGGCTTTCTCTTCCGTTTACCCCCAAAAGGGCCTGATTCTCCCCTTTCTTAAACTGGTTTAAATCTGGAGTAATTCCACTGAAGTCAATGGAGACACCATTGTAAAACCAGTGTAAGTGAGAGGAAAACCAGGCTTACTATCTCTATAACTATATTATCTCAGCATATGATTTAGAAGTTGCAGAAGTTTAATACATCCATAATATATCGTATTTTCCTCAGTAAAGCTGAGGAAAATCATACGAAGCAAAATGTGAATCTCTTCATGAAATTGGGGGAGGGGGGAAGAGGGTTCCTGGGTTTACTTTTGTATGATTCTAATAAGTATTTGACAGTTTCAGTGAGGAGTATGTCAGGAAATTAATCTCAAGTTTTGAATAAAACACTGTGCTTCTTCCTCTAGGAAATAGTTTTTCACAGTTTTACCTGCAGATAACAAAAAAGAAATCGAGATCTGCTTTTAATAGAAGTGGAATGACTTTTGGCCTCTTATTGCTGAGTCATAAAATAAATATTCCAAATTAACCCCCATAAACTGGAATTGGTTGTATGCACTTACAAGTACCCTGGGGAGGGTAGAGGGAAGCACCTTATTTCTAGATCTAAACAAAAATCACCTGTGTATACAAACAAGGAAAACATACTTCTGTGGCTTGTAAACAAAGTATGAGAAGTAAGCAGTTTAGGGCAGAAGTGTTACTTAAATGAAAGTCTGAAGTTATTCTAAGTCTAATAGTAACCAGAGGTAATTTTTTAATTGCTAATAGTCACATCTAGATAAGGAGCAAGGACAACCCAATCCTAAAGCTATGAAATAATTAACTGTCCTGGGGGAAAATTTTTGTAAATATGATTATTCTAAAATTCCATGTGGAGTGGGTAGTATTGAGGATGGTTTTGATAGGGATGAGAATTAACAGAACGTATCTCTCACCCACACGTCTTTGCAAGCTATGTCTTGTATGCTTCAGATTTACATCCAAGACACCCAAACTTGATCTCACTGTTAGTTATTGTCAATAAATGGTAACAGAATGCTGACACAGAGCTGTGGTTAGAAAAGAGCTTGCAAGTTTAAAGAAACAAATCCCCACATAGTTTCTTGTTCTCTATTCTTGGGTTGTCTCCTATATTTTAGGGGTTTTTTGGTCACCGATTTTAAACTGCAGCGATTCACATTAGACCATGGCAGAGAGAGAACTAAGAATGAGTCGGCATGGCTGCTGCTTTATTAAAATCTTTTTAAATGAGAGGTGGAAAGGGGAACAAGGGTCTTTCAAGTGCACTTCTGCGTGAAAGCTCTTTGGGTTATAGTACAAGCTCAGGCGACAGAACTTTGATTCTAATCCCCACACTTACATGGTTGTGGTTTCAGGGTTTAAGTGGGCACTCCTGTATAGTATGTAGGGTAGGAACCATCAAACTAGAAAATGACTTGGCAGACATCATAGAATCATAGAATATCAGGGTTGGAAGGGACCCCAGAAGGTCATCTAGTCCAACCCCCTGCTCAAAGCAGGACCAAGTCCCAGTTAAATCATCCCAGCCAGGGCTTTGTCAAGCCTGACCTTAAAAACCTCTAAGGAAGGAGATTCTACCACCTCCCTAGGTAACGCATTCCAGTGTTTCACCACCCTCTTAGTGAAAAAGTTTTTCCTAATATCCAATCTAAACCTCCCCCATTGCAACTTGAGACCATTACTCCTCGTTCTGTCATCTGCTACCATTGAGAACAGTCTAGAGCCATCCTCTTTGAAACCCCCTTTCAGGTAGTTGAAAGCAGCTATCAAATCCCCCCTCATTCTTCTCTTCTGCAGACTAAACAATCCCAGCTCCCTCAGCCTCTCCTCATAAGTCATGTGCTCTAGACCCCTAATCATTTTCGTTGCCCTTCGTTGTACTCTTTCCAATTTATCCACATCCTTCCTGTAGTGTGGGGCCCAAAACTGGACACAGTACTCCAGATGAGGCCTCACCAGTGTCGAATAGAGGGGAACGATCACGTCCCTCGATCTGCTCGCTATGCCCCTACTTATACATCCCAAAATGCCATTGGCCTTCTTGGCAACAAGGGCACACTGCTGACTCATATCCAGCTTCTCGTCCACTGTCACCCCTAGGTCCTTTTCCGCAGAACTGCTGCCGAGCCATTCGGTCCCTAGTCTGTAGCGGTGCATTGGATTCTTCCATCCTAAGTGCAGGACCCTGCACTTATCCTTATTGAACCTCATTAGATTTCTTTTGGCCTAATCCTCCAATTTGTCTAGGTCCTTCTGTATCCTATCCCTCCCCTCCAGCGTATCTACCACTCCTCCCAGTTTAGTATCATCCGCAAATTTGCTGAGAGTGCAATCCACACCATCCTCCAGATCATTTATGAAGATATTGAACAAAACGGGCCCCAGGACCGACCCCTGGGGCACTCCACTTGACACCGGCTGCCAACTAGACATGGAGCCATTGATCACTACCTGTTGAGCCCGACAATCTAGCCAGCTTTCTACCCACCTTATAGTGCATTCATCCAGCCCATACTTCCTTAACTTGCTGACAAGAATGCTGTGGGAGACCGTGTCAAAAGCTTTGCTAAAGTCAAGAAACAATACATCCACTGCTTTCCCTTCATCCACAGAACCAGTAATCTCATCATAAAAGGCAATTAGATTAGTCAGGCATGACCTTCCCTTGGTGAATCCATGCTGACTGTTCCTGATCACTTTCCTCTCCTCTAAGTGCTTCAGGATTGATTCTTTGAGGACCTGCTCCATGATTTTTCCAGGGACTGAGGTGAGGCTGACTGGCCTGTAGTTCCCAGGAACTTTCAAAAAATGAAAATCCTGCAACTGTCTTCAAAGTAAGCTTGTAACCACAGAAATAATATATTTTGAACTATTTTTCTACTGGTTGAGTTATAAGTAGTCTTGATACCACTTGCTCAGAAACTGTGCTGCTCTTTTTTTCAACCCCATAGCAACAGATATGTTGCTTTTGTAACCGCATTGCAGTCACGAGCCGAAGTAGTAGGAAGTTCAAGTTTAAAGGACGTTATTTCTGTGCATGATATGCTCTGGGGAGTGCAGTTACTCTGTTCTGTACTTTGAAACAATGTACAAAAATGGGTATCGAGAGTGAGTTTCTGAGTTTCTGTTTAGACATTTAAGTGGCCTAATTTTCAACAATACTGAGTGCTCAGTAGCTCCCACGGAAGTCGTGGGAGCTCATCAGTGCTCAGCACTTTCAAGAACCAAACCACTTGTTTAGGTACCTACATATGGATTTAGGATTTTAAAGTTAGGTTCATGTTCTCGAAAACCTTGGGTATGGTCCAGTTGGTTAAAACTGCTATGCTTTCTACTGTATACAAAGTAAGGGACTCAGTGAAAAACTATGGTCTCTTAGAAATGTATAGGTCATTATTTTTGTGTGATCTATCTACTTCAGTGCTGATATAGCATAATCCAAGGGTCTCAAACACGCGGCCCGTGGAGTTATTTGCTGCAGCCCGTCAAGCTCCCCATGCCCCCTCTCCCAAGTTATTTCCTGCGTCCGCCAAGCTCCCTTCCCCCCCAGCATGCCGCATCCCCGCTCCTCTGCCTACCTCCAGGTGCTTCCCGCCGCCAAACAGCTTAGCGCTTTCCAGGAGGGAGGGGGGAGGAGCGGGGATCCGTCCACTCGGGAGGAGGCGGAGAAGAGGCGGGGATTTGGGGAAGGGGTTGGAATAGGGGCAGGGAGGGGGTGGAGTTGGGGTGGGGACTTTGGGGAAGAGGTTGGAATGGGGGCAGGGAAGAGGTGGGGCAGGGGTGGGGCCTCATTGAAGGGTGGGGGTGGGGCCGGAGCAGTGGGGGGGAGGGGTGTCAGTGATGCGGCCCTCGGGTCAATGTACTAGTCCTCACGTGGCCCTCGTGGTGATTTGAGTTTGAGATCCCTGGCATAATCTTTATTCTGAAATAGCCTCTCATATGTATATGATCTCTGTTCAATAGATTGATAGGTGGGAACAGTAAAAGGCTTCAATCCTAATTCATCAGACACTTAGAATAAATAAGAAAGCACTCAAATAACACTAGTCCTAGCAATTTATTCTTCCTGTTCCATGCTCTGCCCCAATCCTTATTGCATCTCTGTGCAGATCTTTAGATCTATTTCTTCAGTATTACGATTAGTGACATATGGATGCTAACAATGTCTAAGGACTCCATCGAACAATCTCAGACAAACAGAACCCCTTTATCGACCTGATCGTGGAAACATGCCTGTGAGTGCCACTGCTCATGTGACTAGTCCCATTGGCCTCAATAGGACTGCCGGTTCCTATGCCATTACAAGGAATGGAGGCACCAAAGCTTGACTGGCAATGGAACAGTTAGTCATATACTGACTGTTGGCAGAGTGCTCTAAATATGAAAACTAAATATTATTTTATGTCAGCTATCAAGCTGTTCCCAAATCTCTCAAAGCTCTCTTGGCTTTATTATGGCTGAAAGAAAAACATTGATAAAGGCTATGTTGATAGTTAGAGGTGCTCGGGTGATGAGACCCAATAACAGCAAATGTTCATCCCAGTAAACAAACAAACAAAAAACCCACCTAACCACTTCATGTATAATTAAAATAAGACCTCTTTGCAGTAGACATAGCAAGCAAGCTCAAATTAAAAAATTATTTCCCAACTGATTTCTTCTCCTGGGTCCTCCATTCTCGAGCCCCTTCCTCTACAGGAGTTATTGTCCATATATTGGAAAACTAGGTTTTCGGATGTTAATGTAGGTCAACAAAAGTGATGTTGACCTAGTGTGCTAGGACTCCTAAAAACTGTATAGATGAGATTCAGCACACTGATTATAATGGGCACAGGCTCAAGCCCCAAGTGTTCTGTCATGGCAACATTTCCCATTTAAAAAGTAAACATGCACCATTATATGGGTTAAATCTTGCTGCAGTACAGTAACTCCTCACTTAATGTTGTAGTTCTGTTCCTGAAAAATGCTACGTTAAATGAAACAATGTTAAGCAAATCCAATTTCCCCATAAGAATTAATGTAAGGGTTGGAGGGGGGGTTAGGCAAGTTGAGACAGCAGCTGCTGCCAGCAAGCTCCCTCAGTCCTGCTCTGTGGAGATGGGGTAAAGGAGTGAGGGGACACCCTGACATTAGCACCCCTCTTCCCCCTCTCCTCCCCTCTGTACAGCAAGCAGGAGGCTCCCGGGAGCAGCTCCAATCAGAGGGCAGGAGCAGCACATGGCAGTGGGGGGAGGGAAAGCTGAACTGCCCAGCTACCGCACAGGGAACTTAGGGGAGTGGGGATAAATAGGGGGGCTGTCGGTCCACCCTGGTTTCAAGCCCCGACCAGCTAGCTCCTAGGGGCTACTCTTTCTGCAAGCCGTGGACAAAGCAGGCGGCTGCCAAACAATGTTATAAGGCAACATTACGCAACTTTAAACAAGCATGTTCTCTAATTGATCAGCAACGTAGGACAACTTTAAGTGAGGAGTCACTATGTATGCTCCAGGGGGTCAAACACAGCCCTCACAGTTTCTCTTTGTCTTGCTAATGCAGTTTGCGGATGGTTCATCTCCTCGCATCATCAGGGTGAGAGCATGAATATGAGACTAAATACTAATATGTGATATTTAGATATTTTCAGTGTGCCAAATTTTCAGTTCATCAGACGGAAATTGAACCATTTACCGGTTACAAGTGTTCAACTCTCTTCATACAGAAAGAGGTGTGTAGGTATATAAAAAAAAAAAAGCTGAGTATACACTTACATTGGTACTAATATTTTAAAAACAAGTTTGCCTTTCTGAACCTAATGTTGCTAATGTCTACCCTAAATCAGATAGATTTAGGTTATTTTCATTTTGCAAACTAATCACATTCATGTTAACAATTACAGTGTCTCAACAAATATTGGAAATGTCAGGATTTGGAAGACATGGGGTTATCAAGTCCAACATGAAGGCTATACCTTTGGGAAATCTAAAGTATCCAGTCAAATAATCCAGATTTTAATTTAACAGTAAACCAAATGTGTACTATTTAAACTAAGAACAGATAAGAAGCAATTTAACACCAGAAGCAAACAAACAGTCCAAAGCTATAATCACCTGATGTTTCTGGTCATTTTGTTCTTAAATCCATACAAAAACATACATTACTTCTAAATTCTTATTATGACTCTGGGCATGTTTTAGAGGTGAAAAAATGGTTACCAAAAACTATTGTTATACTTTTTTTCATAGAATACAACAAGATAGTCCAGTAAGCTTCTACTTCCTGCCAGAAATAGACCATTAACCATCAAAAGATAATATTGACCTTGCTTGGAGTGATAAAGTTGCATACTCCTTGAGTGGCAAAGGAATAAACCATAAGCCAACAGCAGAAGCTTTACCAGTTAGAAACCAATGAGTAGAGTGACGAGCCTTTTACTCAGACTAACCAATTCATCATTTAAGAAAAGAACAAAAAAAACATGCAAACTTGCCCTGTACTGTGAACAATCTTCAGTTGCTTATATTCCAGAAGTGCTGGTTTTTTTATGAAGAGAGGGCCCAATCCTTTAGTTCTTACTCAAGCACAACTGTCATTAAAGTATATGTAAATTTTGCTTAGCTGAGGACTTTCCAGGTCAAGTGGGGTACTACAGAGGTTGTTAGTTGCTTTAACAGTACATAGCTGTTCTACCTATAACTTACGTTGGGTGTTGACCGTGATGTAATGATTTATTCATTTATTTTTATGCATTAATGACTGTTGCATATGAGTATATTACTGAATCTTGCTGTTTTAAACTGCCCCCAGTGGACAGTACAAATAGCTCCCCCTAGCACAACTCATTTCAATTTACCATAGATCAACTAGTAATTATCAGTTAGTCGAGCAAATGCTTGATCAAAAATACGTTTTGTTCCATGCTCTGAAGGTCGATAAAAGTGATCTCTTGTGATTCACCCAGAAGAAGTGGCTTCCATGCTGGGGGACTCTCCTGAAATTAACCAGCCTCAACTCCCTACATGAAAACACCATTGCACAGTCAGCAAAAGAGCTTCAACTGAGATGACGAGGCATAGGAAGGGGATGCTGTTCAAGTTGTACAGGACCCAAACCACATATAGCCTTATCAATTAAACTGAACTGGGAAGCAGTCCCTGGAGCACAGATGTAATGTGTTTGGGCCAGTTTTAGTGGAATTGGAAAGAAGTGCTTAAATATGTAGCTGGTTTTCCTCATTCACAAAACTACAGATTTCTACTGACAAAAGTGTTTATTCTGTTCATTTTGTATACCTCTCATTCACTTTATGAAGAGTCTTTGGAACACAGAACCAAATGTTTTGTTGTCAGATGCAGCGACAAGAAGCAGAGATTCTGTCCTGTGTGTTTTTGAAGGAGGAGCAAGGGGATATATGGTAGAGTACACATTGCTGCTGCTGTGAGCAGACAAATAACTATGTAGCCCTTGCTACTGGGTAGTGCCTACTGCCGACCATGCTCATCTCAACACTGTTAAACTCAGATCCAAAATCCTGACCTTGACACTCCCAAAACTGAAGAGCTGCATCAGATCTTTTGCCTTTAGGCTGATTTTCCCCTACTATGCTACAATTGTATTTGTAAAAACAGAGCCTTGGGCTGGGGATTACAAATTTGTCCCATCTCTCAAGTAGGTGACTGTATGTCAGTTGTAAGAAGTCTTTTTATACATTCAAAATATATTTCAATTTCAAAATAAACATGCCTTTTAAAGTCTTTTGTATTAAATTTTAAAATGTGTTAAATGCTGTAAGAATGGATTTACATGTGGGGAGAGTGTAGATGAGGGAAAAGAAGTAATTTGCCCTTCCGTATTTTAAACTCTTCTGACGACGAGTAATTTTGTTTCCATGTCACTCCTCCCTCTCCCTTCCTACTGATTATGAAGCACTTCAGTGTAGCAGTGCTCTGTGGGTAGGTGTTAGCAGTTGCTTTTTTTACTATCTGGAGTGGAATACAGTAGTGGCTTACTTCCCTTTATTGCTCACTTTAGAAGAGACACTCATCCCCTCCTCCTTGCCCGTCAGTTTAATCAATGTAACCATCCCCCTCTTTCCAAATCCTTCCATTGGCTGCCTACTCACTATTGCATCCAATTTAAGCTTCTCATCAACTACCTTCAATGCTCGCTGTAATTCTGGTCCTCCCTACTAATCTGTCCTTGTCAAGCTTCTCATTGCCCCACATCCCTTCTACTCCACCCATGCTCTTACCTTTGTCCACTCATTTGTTAGCTTTTTGCACAAGCTTCTCTGTGCGGTCTTCCATGTGACCTCTATGCTACATAGGAGCTCTCTGAACTCATGTGCAAAGACTTGACCCTATCCACATTTAAGTCCCTCTTAAAGATACATTTGTGTGATGCTGCACATAATGATTCTAGTTCAGGAGTTCTCAACCTTTTTCTTTCTAAGCCACCTCTCCCAACATGCTATAAAACTCCACAGCTCACCTATGCTACAACAACTGTTTTTATGCACACAAAAGCCAGGGCCAGCATTAGGGAGTAGCAAACAGGGCAGTTGCCCTGGGCCCCTTGCCACAGGGGGATGTGCAAAGCTAAGTTGCTCAGGCTTCGGCTTCGGCTTCAGCCCCATGCAATGGGGCTTTGTCTTTCTGACCTGGGCCCCAGCAAGTCTAAGGCCAGCCCTGCTTGGTGGACCCCCTAAAATCAGCTCCCGGGCCCCAGGCCCCGGTTGAGAATCACTGCTCTAGTTAACTTGTATATAAACTGCCTATTGTTCCCTTTCTTCAATCTCAATTTGCTTGTCTGTTCTTAGATTTGAGGTCTTAGATCAGGGACTGTCCTGTTTCAGTGTTTGGAAGGTACCTGACTCATACTAGGCACTGCTGTAAGTAATTAATAAAGCCAAAAGTAAAGGCCAGTAGAAGAGCTTTGCTTTATATTTTCCCCTCTAGGACAGCAAAACCCCGTAGTAAAACAGCTGCTGCTAGGAGAGATTCAGTCCTTTTTTGTAGTTAAAAAGTGGGACTCTTTAAAGACAAGCAGTGGTGTGCTTCAGTAAGAGTGAAGACCTGAGAAGTCGGGAAGTATAGCATTTTCAGTAAATAAATTGATTTACTTTGGTGTGATACTATAAACATGAGACCTGTATTCATTAAGCAATCTTCTGTGGGTGAAACGAAATGCATCTACAAAGGTATAAATATTCTCCATACTGTGTGTGTGAGTAAACTTTTCTGATGTCCTTTAAGATGAAGGGTGCTGTGTAAGACACCTGTAAGATATTAAAATATTAGTATAATTGAACTCTGAATTTTACAAAGGTCTCAAGGGACACACGATACCTATGTAAAATCAGGGCTTCAGTTGACCCATGTTCCCTCAGTTACAGGCTGGCTGAGTCAGCAGAAAAGGGTGCTGAAGCTCCACAAGGCTGAAGCTAAACTCCAGTGGCACTTGTAATTTCTGCAACAGGGGAGCTCTGAAGTTCTGCTGGAGCAAATCTAACCCCCTGCAGGAGTAGGGCTCTGCTTGACCCCTGCAGGTGATTAAGAGCTCTGCATGGTTAAGGGGGGAAGGGGGAAGGGGGAAGTCCCGGATGACTGGAAAAAGGCTAATGTAGTGCCCATCTTTAAAAAAGGGAAGAAGGAGGATCCTGGGAACTACAGGCCAGTCAGCCTCACCTCAGTCCCTGGAAAAATCATGGAGCAGGTCCTCAAAGAATCAATCCTGAAGCACTTAGAGGAGAGGAAAGTGATCAGGAACAGTCAGCATGGATTCACCAAGGGAAGGTCATGCCTGACTAATCTAATCGCCTTTTATGATGAGATTACTGGTTCTGTGGATGAAGGGAAAGCAGTGGATGTATTGTTTCTTGACTTTAGCAAAGCTTTTGACACGGTCTCCCACAGCATTCTTGTCAGCAAGTTAAGGAAGTATGGGCTGGATGAATGCACTATAAGGTGGGTAGAAAGCTGGCTAGATTGTCGGGCTCAACGGGTAGTGATCAATGGCTCCATGTCTAGTTGGCAGCCGGTGTCAAGTGGAGTGCCCCAGGGGTCGGTCCTGGGGCCCGTTTTGTTCAATATCTTCATAAATGATCTGGAGGATGGTGTGGATTGCACTCTCAGCAAATTTGCGGATGATACTAAACTGGGAGGAGTGGTAGATACGCTGGAGGGGAGGGATAGGATACAGAAGGACCTAGACAAATTGGAGGATTGGGCCAAAAGAAATCTAATGAGGTTCAATAAGGATAAGTGCAGGGTCCTGCACTTAGGATGGAAGAATCCAATGCACCGCTACAGACTAGGGACCGAATGGCTCGGCAGCAGTTCTGCGGAAAAGGACCTAGGGGTGACAGTGGACGAGAAGCTGGATATGAGTCAGCAGTGTGCCCTTGTTGCCAAGAAGGCCAATGGCATTTTGGGATGTATAAGTAGGGGCATAGCGAGCAGATCGAGGGACGTGATCGTTCCCCTCTATTCGACACTGGTGAGGCCTCATCTGGAGTACTGTGTCCAGTTTTGGGCCCCACACTACAGGAAGGATGTGGATAAATTGGAAAGAGTACAACGAAGGGCAACGAAAATGATTAGGGGTCTAGAGCACATGACTTATGAGGAGAGGCTGAGGGAGCTGGGATTGTTTAGTCTGCAGAAGAGAAGAATGAGGGGGGATTTGATAGCTGCTTTCAACTACCTGAAAGGGGGTTTCAAAGAGGATGGCTCTAGACTGTTCTCAATGGTAGCAGATGACAGAACGAGGAGTAATGGTCTCAAGTTGCAATGGGGGAGGTTTAGATTGGATATTAGGAAAAACTTTTTCACTAAGAGGGTGGTGAAACACTGGAATGCGTTACCTAGGGAGGTGGTAGAATCTCCTTCCTTAGAGGTTTTTAAGGTCAGGCTTGACAAAGCCCTGGCTGGGATGATTTAACTGGGACTTGGTCCTGCTTTGAGCAGGGGGTTGGACTAGATGACCTTCTGGGGTCCCTTCCAACCCTGATATTCTATGATTCTATGATTCTATGAACTCCACGCAGTAGCACATCAGATTAATAATAGATAACTTGAATTTGAATATCTAGCTCTTGTATAGCACATTTCATCCATAGATCTCAAAGGGCTTTACAAAATACCTACAATCTGATCAATATCATTCCCATTTTACAGATGGTGAAACTGAAGCAGAGAGGTAAAGTGACTTTCCCAAGGCCACCCAGTAGGCCAGTGACAGAACCAGGAATAGAACCCAGCTGTCTTATAGAACAGTCTGGTGCTTCATCCAGTACGCAACTCTGCCTCACCCATAAAACTGGGGTTGCAGTGTAGAAAAAAATCATTTAATGAAAGAGGTCATTTTGTGCTATTCAGATGGAGCCTAAATAAAGATGAGCTGCCTTTTCTATTTTCCCTACCCCCCTTTTGTTTACAAGCTCTATAGACACTATTTTGGCCTTATAATAAAAGTATTCCAAGTAATTAGACTTGAGACTCTACTACCTCAAGTACAACCTTATTCTGGAGTGGGGAGAATATCCTCTGATCTGTATCTGCAAACCTACTATCCTGTACAACTGAAACAGGACCCATCATCTCTGTTCCATAGAGATTGAAGAAAGATCCTTTAACGTATCCCCTTTATGCTATTTCAGAAGACTTGATTTTGTATTTGTAGTTTTAGTCTTTCTAGTGCATCAGTGTTTTACCAAGAAAATGAACAGCCTGTAGGCAGTAAAACCCTGATTCAGAAAGGCACTTAAGCATGTGCTTAACATTAATTATGTACTTAAGTGCTTTGCTGAACCAGGGCCAAAGTACTGTTGTAGGTGAGAAATTAGAACATAGCTTTTAAAATGTGCTCCTAGGGAGGAGGGAAGAGACGTGACCTTTTAAAATAAAGCAACAAAACGGCATTTCATAACAGCTACATCTTTTTATAAATATAAGTGGTACTGCTCAAGCATCTGTTTTTGCTGGCTTTTTCATAGGGAATTTGCATATGCTTATACATATGCTGATCCAGAGACACCGCCAGGTTGGCACATTCAACAATAGTTCACCCTTTATGTGGTGCTGTATAAAAAAAATACTTCAGGGACCGTATTGCAGCCACGTGGCTTGCTGGTGTGCTGAATTCCCCCATCTCCTCTTCATCTGTGTATTTCTTCACACAAAGCCGCCTTACTCAGACTCTGTGCAGGAAAAAATGAATTTCACCCTTTGAGAGCTCATGCAACAACACTGATCAGCATGATTATTACTACCATTATATTGTTCTATGATACACTCTCAAGTGATGCAGCTGCAATGTGATCTATGTCTTAGGGAGAAGAATGGAACATTTGACCAGTACAGATATATTGTATTGAAGTGAAGTGAAAAGCCTTTCTTCGGTTGATTGTAACAGTTTGTTGCTGTATTACTGTTTTCTCCCACCTAAATATATTATTGAAACTCAAAATTTGAAAACTACAAAGCAAGAGAGACATCTTCACAAAATACAATATCCAATCTATAAAGCTTGAGAGTAATTACCCAAAAGTGACTCTTGATGTGTGAAAATAGCACCTTAGTATATCGGTCCCCGAGTGTAGAAGTCATGTCTGCTTACTTTACTGGCATGCACAAGTTTTTACTACTTCTAACATTACCAAGCCAAGGTACCCATGAAAGAGTAGATTGGATCCCTATTGTGCATCATTCATCGAAAGTGGAATGGTCAGCTACATTCTAATTGCAGAATCTTAATCAGGTAGGAGAAGGATGTCAGAGCAAGAACAGACTGATTTTTCAGACCTCATGTTGCAGCTGCTAGTTTGTTTGTTTTGTTTTAAATCCTTTCGTGATTTGTAAACTGTTTAATGGGAGAAAATGAATATGGGACCTCACAATGTCAATTTAGAGCATGATTTTTCGGACTACAGCCAGTTTGAAACAGCAAGACAAGTACTTGGGACGTATTTATCAAAGAAATGTTTCCAAAATTTCCTACTCTTGCTACCACCAATTCAGCTTCACTGGCATTAACAATACCAAGTCCTGATGTAGACAGATCATCCACTGCTGCAACCATTTTAAGCACCGTGGAGATTTTCAAAGGCACAAGTGGCAGGCACCTAGCTTAACCATCTCAAGGGCAGTTAGATGCCTGACTGGCATTTTTGCCTTTAAAAATCTCCCCCATGTCAATTAGATGAGGAGTTCTCAACCTTTTTCTTTGAAGCCCCCTCCAACATGTTATAAAAATTTCACTGCCCACCTGTGCCACAACAACTTTTTTCTGCATATAAATGCCAGAGCCGGCATTAGGCAGTAGCAAGCCAGGCTATTGTCTAGGCCCCCACCAGAGAGCCCCCCGCAAAGCTAAGTTGCTCAGGCTTCAACTTGAGCCCCAGGTGGCAGGGTTCAGGGCCCCGGGTTTAAGCCCCACATGTCAGGGCTTCAGCTCTCTGCCCTGGGCCCCACAAGTCTAACAGTGGCCCTGTTTGGCAGACCCCTGAAACCTGTTTGCAGTCCACCAGTGGGCCCCAGACCTCTGGTTGAGAACCACTGAATTAGACCACCTGTGATCAGGGCTAGGTAAACACTGCACTCAAAACATTGGTAGCAGTTGGTGTAGTCAGCTCCACTATGGATTGCAACATTACGGGCATGGGGGGGCCCTGCTAATATAGCATCTGCACAACAATATCCCATACCCAGTGTGAGCGCCAATGTAGGCCCCTCTTCGGCCTTTTCAATACTGTGCCGTAAAACCTTGGTAGAGCTGTGTTTCTGATACCATGCTGAAAATAATACCTTTGCCTGGGCTGTACTAGTGCTTGCATGAGTGCATCAGTGTTGGAAATAGGCACAAAATTGTATAGTATAGACAAGATCAAATGAAAGTGACTTTCTGAAGCAATGTAAACCAGTCTCATTTAATCCTTTGGGACCTCATGTGGATAGCCTTTTTGACAGAATTGCACGTGAACTAAGCAATCTCCATTCTTTGCGTTGTATTTTTTTGCAATTTGGTTTCACGGTCAAAGCATAGCTAAGTTGTCCACTGATGTACGATGCTGCAGTAGTGTATCAATATAAAAAAATCAGTATTGCTACACAGACCGGTACCTATGCAGCTGTACAGTGCACACAGCCAGTAAGGTGGTGTCCACATTTGTCTTCCAAAAATAAAGAAGCGTCTTCAAATGCAAATGCTGTCATACAACTGTATTGCTCTCTGATTTGTGATTGGTAGTTTGTTACATGGTGTACAGAAACTGCACAAATTAAATTCAATGTGACTAGCTCACACTGGTAGATTTTTTTCCCCCAATTAATTGAGCTATAAGATTTTTCAGACTAGATTTTCAAAAGATCCAGGACCCCACCAGCTCCCACTTAGGCATCTTAAAGAAATGGAAAGATTTTCAAAGCGCTCAGCACCCAGCAGTTCCCATCATTTTTAGTTGGAGCTGCAATGTGCACACCTGAACAGCTGGCCCTGTTGTTTGTATAATTGTATAAACAATTGTTTATATTGTTTATATTATCTTTTGAAGATTGATACCAAGAGCTGTCAAAGGAGAGAAAATGTTGTTCTCACAGGCCAGGTGTATTAGAAGTAACCGAAGGGCACAAAGGTCTGACAGTTTACGTATTTCATTAACATCAGATCAAAAGTCGACACTCTATATGGACCTTCAATCTCTTTTCTGAGAATAACTGCAAAAGAGGCACATCTGAATGCACCTGCACCCTTCTACATGTCTATGTGGTAGATGTGAAATAAGAGCTGTTTGTTGTAAAAATGAATTTAAAGTTATGTTTTATATTTTCTTTGGCCCTACAGGTTCTCCGGGAAAGGCAATTGACAATTCAGCCAGCAGTCAAGAAAATAATTTACGGAGCCCAAACAAGGCTGAAAAATCAAGTCAAGCCTCTCGAGAGCACCATTCAGGAAGAAAAACGGCAGGGGGACAAGTGCAGAAAGGAAGCGATGAGTCAGAGAGTGACTTTGAATCTGACCCTCCTTCTCCCAAGAGCAGTGAGGAAGATGAAGAGCAGGAGGATGAAGATGTCTTACAGGGGGAGCATGGAGACTTTAATGATGACAATGATACAGAACCTGAGAACTTAGGCCATCGGCCTCTCCTTATGGACTCTGAAGATGAGGTGGAGGAAGAGGAGGAAGAAAAGCAGAGTTCTGATTCTGATTCCGATCACACCAAGGGAAAGCCCATGGAAGGGATCCCTTGCACTAGATACAGAGAGGTGGGTGGCAGTCGTGAAGACAAAGAACCGAATATAGCACTCTATTCCTTGCCTGAGTTACCAAGTACTGTGGCCAAGGTGAGCCCTGGCCAAGAATTTGATGTGTTTGGGGCTGTCCCCTTCTTTGCTCTTCAGACTCAGCAACCTCAGCCAAGAGAAGAGAGTGACACAGATTTCTCTCCTCAGCCTGCTTTTCTCAGCCTGAGGCAAGAGCAGGATGACTTTGATGTCTTCACTAAAGCCCCATTCAGCAAGAAGGTGGCCCAGCCAGATGGCCTGGTTGTAGGAGCTGAGACCCAAACCTCCCCTACTTCTCCCCGAAGTGTGGATATTTTTGGCTGCACCCCTTTCCAGCCTCTTCCCACCCCAAAGAGCAGTGAAAGCGGAGAGGACCTCTTTGGACTTGTCCCCTTTGAGGAGATTACAGGGAGCCAGCAGCAACAGAAGGTGAAGCAGCAGCGGAACCTGCAGAAACTCTCCTCCCGGCAAAGACGCATGAAACAGGAGGTGCCCAAAAGCAATGGGAAGCGCCACCATGGCACCCCGACCAGCACCAAGAAGGCTTTGAAACCCAGCTACCGCACCCCAGAGAGATCCCGCAGGCACAAAAAAACTGGCCGCAGGGACTCCCAAAGCAGCAACGAATTCCTAACGATCTCAGACTCCAAGGAAAACATAAGTGTTGCATTGACTGACAGCAAAGATCGAGGCAACCCTTTGCAAGCGGACGAGAATCTGCTGGACCCCTTTGGAGCCAAACCTTTCCACCCACCAGACTTGATGCGGAACCCACAACATCAAGGACTGGGTGACAACCGTGGGGACCATAATATAGTAGTGCCTGGTAGACCTAGACAGAGCTCCCTGCATGGGACCGTTCACAGTGGTGATGGGCTAAAAACAGATGACTTTGGTGCAGTGCCCTTCACAGAACTGGTTGTGCAGAGTGTAACACTACAGCAGGCCCAGCAGCAACAGGCATTAGAGTTAGATCCGTTCGGGGCAGCTCCATTTCCTTCCAAACAGTAAAGGCTTCCACCAGATTATTTCTCGCTCTCTGCACTATTTAACTTTGTTTTTAAATAGTGTAATAATCCATCTGGCTGAATTGACAGGGAAAATGATTTTTCGTACCGTTTATTCAGCCTCGGTACTGCATGCCCAGCTCTCCCCCAAAATTTAAAATCATGTGTTTTTGTATCATACAAAACACCCAAAAAAAGGAGGAAGCATTTCAATAGGACAGCACATTTCCAGAGGAATCAGATGTGAGCTATTATTTCAGCCACTGACTTTGTAGCCATGAAATATACTGTTCGGCACTTTTGCATAGCCTTTCCACTCATAGGCAGTGCAAGGGGAAAAACCACGGAAGAAGGTCTGCCATGATGGATCCAGTAAGTCTGATGGAATGGAATCCTTCTATGATACAAACCTTTGACTCTCTCTGAGACCTGAGATAATATGTATCTGCTGGTATCCATGGTCTGCTGGAAATTCTTCAGTCTCCACCTTCTAAATGAAAAAGCTCTTTTCTAATCCTAACAAAGAAACCTACTCAAAGGATTGTGTGTCTCAAGATTGCAGAGCATGGCGGTGGCTTGAGAACTAGTGCACAAATAGAGGTGAAAGGCAATTTTTGTGTGCCTGAACATTAATTTTTTTACAATAAGTGCCATTAATGTAAAATAGCAAAATGAAAGTCGAGAGTTAAAACTAAAGATATAGAGAATATATTGGTTTGCTAGATAAAATCATGGGTAACAAAGTAGCAGGGATACAGCCAGCATTTGCAGCACTTTGAAGACTACACAGTACACTTGACAAGAGGGGCTGATTAACCTGGATGCCATGTCTAGCACAGCAGGAATATATCAGATCATCAGTAAAATTGGCAGCAAGTGCAAACACGTAAAGATTACAGATTGGTTTTGTTCAATTATTAATTAGGGTGTGCATCTGAAAAGACCACTTCTTTCTCTTGGATTTTTATTCCAAACAAAATCTGTGTATACCTTAGAAACTGTTTTTAAACAACAACTATGAAATTGTCGCATAATATTCTTTTCAGTTCTGACAACTCTCTTATTGTACTTTGTTTTATAAGAGTTTCTGCTAAATGCACTGAGCTATGAAGAAGCTATACCTTGAAACCACAGAATTTCAGAAGAGAAGCAGTAAGCAGCAGGTAGCTTGTAGATGCTGATTACTATTCTGTCAGTAAACTGCATTTCACACCACAAGGCCTTACAAACAGGACTCACTTCCTGCTACAAAGTACCTCTAAGCCAATAGGTGCACATGAGATTGCTAAAAACGTATACTACACAGTATGTCATGATGGGCTGGTGATGCTAATCCACTTGGTGAATATATGATTTAGTTGTTCTGTTACAAAAGTATATACTAGCTATATATGGGGCTGAATCTCCACTGTCTTGTGCCTTGTGTCTAGTCACTTACACCTGTTGCAAATTGAACAGAAATCAGAATGGTGGTATTTGACACCCATTTCACACTCATTTTTCACAGGTGTAAATGACTAGACATAAGATGGAAGGAATCGGGTCTTCTGTGCTTATTTCAACATGGTATATCTTGCTCTGAATATTGACGTTTTGCACAAAAAGCCAATTTTAAATTATTTGAGACAAATCAATGGATGAATGAATTGTATATACAGATGCAGTGAGTGTTCCCTTACGCGACCCCCCCCCCCCACATTATGGATTAGCTAAACATCGAGATTAACACATTTCTTCTGAAAGTCTTATTAATAAGAAAAATACAGTTAGGTGCAGACTCCTCCATAGATTTTTTTCCATAGGAGTCTGGCTCTTTTCACGCACAAAAAGAAAAAGGGGACTTCTTAAAACAAATGTCTGCTCTCTTTTGATGGCTTTATTCAATTTTATTTGACTGCTTTTTTGGATTGACTAGAAACCATCTGTAGCTAAAGTATTCATGTCTCTGGTCCTAGACATGAGAAGTAAGAGCTACATACATGGGTCTTTATCTCTTCCTCTCTTTTCCTTTATTCTGACAAAACAGTTGAAATTC
This sequence comes from Dermochelys coriacea, assembly GCF_009764565.3. Lineage (NCBI taxonomy): Eukaryota > Metazoa > Chordata > Testudines > Dermochelyidae > Dermochelys > Dermochelys coriacea. Next base: position 15,627,275 of record NC_050071.1, read on the forward strand.
AAATACAAAGTCTTGCTGAGTTAGGGGTGTCTTCGTGCTAAAATGTTTAGCTTTGAGAAAGACAGTTAAAAATGGGTAACCTCTATCTATCTGCATCTGAATATTCCAGTTCTTTTAGGCTCTATCCCTGTTATTCTTTCCTATTCTTGTGCCAAGAAGCAAATGTCGAGCTTGCGTTTTTTTCTGGCTCTCAGATTAACACTGATTTACAAAAAACCCACCAGATTGCTTTTATTGTAATTTTACGCACCTACCTAATTAGTTCTTGGAAGATGTTAATTCCAAAAGTGAACAGATGATCAGATTACTCATGGGGGTAAATCCTGTAATGTGGACTCAGAAATTATAGTAAATCATGTCTAGAACACTCTGGTCATTGCTTTCATTTGTGTAGAATGATCTTAACTACCTGCCAAACATTTGTCTTAAATTGGAAAATTCATATTTTAGTCTTAGATCTATCTCACACAAAGGAATTATACCTCTGAATTTAACAGTCTGCACAAAGGGATTCTTGACTCTGCTCTTTGAAGTGAAAGGGAGTTTGCCTTTGACTTCAATGGGGGGAACATTGGGCCCCCAAAAAGGTTATGTACTAAAATAACTCTTTCCTGGATTATCAGTTAAAACGAGCATAGAAGGCAGATCACTGTCATCTCAATTGGATTTCTTTTCTAAGACTTTTATCCTGAAACATATTTAAGTTGGAGAATGTTTTAAATGTTTGTCTTTTTCTTTTCTCACAGCAGATGGAAGGTATATGTTAGATTAAATGAGACTCAGTAATGAAGTCTCATTTAAGGGAAACAAAAATACTGTAAAATCAAGTAATTCCAAAATTGGCACATTTCTCTGGCCTTTCATTATTATGGCCTTTCCTTCCTAATGGCCTTACTATACCTTGATTTATGTACTTTATTTATTTAGCAGATGCTTTTCAGAAATGACTTATTTTTAACATGTTTCTGTAGTGACAATGATTTTTTGGTGGCGGTGGTGAAGAGACTATATTAGCATGCCTTACAAACCTGGCTTTGCGTGATTGGCTGTGCAGTAGACTTGGCCTGTGGAGATATTGACCTTGAGTTTAATTTCCATTAAGATCTATTAATGGAAACAAAGTAACTGGTGTCACCGGGGAAAATAGTATACCTTTGCCTGTAGAGTGTGTGTGTGTGTGTGTGTGTGTGTGTGTGTGTATTTTAAAAAGGATTATATCATGACCAAATACTGGAAAAAACATACTATGATAAGTACCACGATGCTGTATAAGACAATGATAGAAAAGTAGGGAAATGTCACTTTTTTGTTTTTGGTTACCCAGCAGGGAGTATTGTTTTAGGGTTTGATCCTTCCCTCTAGAACAGGGATTGGCAACCTTTGGCCTGCGGCGCGCCAGGGTGAGCCCCCTGATGGGCCGTGCCAGTTTGTTTACCTGCCGCGTCTGCAGGTTCGGCCGATTGTGGCTCCAACTGGCTGTGGTTTGCTGTGCCCGGCCAATGGGGGCTGCGGGAAGTGGTGCGGGCCGAGGGATGTGCTGGCCGCCGCGTGCCACAGCCCCCATTGGCCTGGAGCGGTGAACCATGGCCAGTGGGAGCTGTGATCAGTCGAACCTGTGGATGCGGCAGGTAAACAAACCGGCCCGGGCCGCCAGGGGGCTTACTCTGGCGGGCTGCGGGCCAAAGGTTGCTGATCCCTGCTCTAGAATATAAAAGGCAGCAGGGGAGATCTTCACAAATCAACTACTTTCAAACTGCAGTAGATCCAAGCACATTAGGGAACGTAGTGCCATGATAGCAGTTCTCACAGTCCATCAGTGGACAGCATGCTAGCATGATGTAGATTTACACCCCAGCTGGCAATGCACTAGCTGTTCGTCTTAACAAGCGTTGAGTGGATTTTCTAAGATTGCACATCTTGTCAGAAGGTACTAATAAGCCCTTCATGGTTAAGGGCAAGAGTCACTGAAAATAAGTCTCTCTTCTCTGCAGATCCCAAAGCATCAGATTTGGGAGATCTGCATTGCTTTTTACTAGCTTGCACAATACAAGAACTGAACCTAGTTTAGTGTGTCCCACACTTACGGAAATACCTTTTAACATGTTCCAGCTAGTCAGATGAGATACCCACTGTGAAAATAAATGGATACTTTGACTACTGTGAGAATAACAAATAGAGATTTCTTATCTGGAGATTTTTATACTATACGATGTATTTTTATATATATAAATATACACATGCACTCACACATTACATATCTCTTGGAGTTAATGTGACTTTTTTTTTTTTTTAAATATCATTGCAGCCACAATCATTTTCATGTGATTGGAAAAGAGAATATGAACAAAAGCCATCAAAAATGCCAGGGAGACATGAGAAAAATGCCAGAGGGTGGGTGCCCAGTTATTTTTCTATAGTACTTCAAAAGGAAAATCAAATAATTGTGTGTATACCAAGTTTTTTTGTGTGACTAGGGCGTCCTCTGATAGTAAACAGCATACAAGCTATTTTTAAATTGCTGGCATACAGCTTTAAGTGCACTTTCCTGAATTACACTTCCATTTCTTGTTAGACTTGAAGTTTCTAAAGCTTTTTTGTGTACCACTAAACAGAGAACTTTAATTTTTCTGTGAAATTGATGTACATCATAAAAAACTTGCAATTGTTATTAAAAAAAATAATCAAACGTGATAGTGATTTTGCAGACCTCCTTAAACAACTAATTGTGTAATATCATATTCCTGATGAGCTGCCGTTAATGTTCTCCATTTAATCACTAATTGAGTTTGGTACGGCATTTTACCTCTTCACTGCTACAGACTTGATTTTGGTCCCTAGTTCATTTTGTTTGAAATAGTTTTTTTCTTATTGTTTATCATATCTGCTGCCTAATAATCTGCTTTCTCTTAAAGCAATAAATCCCAGTGGATTACACATTCTTTTATAATTTCATGAATGCAACATATTTACTTGACTCTTTCCTGCAAAATATTTTCATATGCGAACATTCAGATTCTTAATAGGGAAGCCAAATGTTTGCAATTTCCATTACTGGTTAGAATTTTAAATACTGTCTATATGCTTACTATACAGATTCTGCCTTGCAATTGATTTTCTAACCATTTCTTAGGATAAAACTACTCTGGGCCAATCTACTAAAACCCAGAGCAGACTGGGGTAAGAGTAGGGCTTTATTGAAGACTAATGACAATATTAATGTTACCCCTATTCAAACCAAATGTAAAAGTAAAGTGAAACGGGAAGAAACCAATATTAGTAATTGTGGTGAGTACCCCATATTAGTGGTGATTTGGCTGTGTGTTCTGTCCTTCAGTCACCATCATTTGATTCAGAGACTTACTACCCGCCGGATCAGTGGGCAGCGATCAATCCAGCGGGGGTTGATTCATCGTGTCTAGTCTAGATGCGATAAATCGACCCCCGAGAGCTCTCCCGTTGACTCCTGTACTCCAGCGCCGTGAGAGGTGCAGGTGGAGTCGACGGGGGAGCGGCAGCAGTCGACTCACCGCAGCGAAGACACCGTGGTGAGTAGGTCTAAGTACGTTGATTTCAGCTACGTTAGTCACATAGCTGAAGTTGCATAACTTAGATTGATCCCCTGCCAGTGTAGACCAGGCCAGAGTCTCAAAAATGATGTACATCTATAAAAGAAGCTTTGTTAAATAGGCAGCTAATGAGATTTTTTTTTCATCTCTAGGTCCCTTTTCAAATCCAGCTCAGTTTGCCTTTGAGTGAAAGTTACCAACAGCCGGTTGGCTGGTTATTGTCTTACGTTAAACACTTGGCACCTTCTTTAGCAGTGTCAGTACAGGACCCAGTGATTGAATAGGCACAGAAAATCTCTCATTCTTCTTAGGTGGTTGTTATAGGTTGGCTGTCTCTTTAAGGGGGGTGAAACCCACCCACCCATGTGCCAGCTGAGCACCCCTTTCCCCCCGTGATATTGATCAGCTGCGGTTTTAGATGGGTTCATTAGTAGGCTCAGCTGGGTGGATTGCACATAAGGAGGGTTTGCTTCTTGAGTGGAATGAGGCCAAGTTCCCAGGAGAAGCAGCGGACAGCAAAGGGAGCTAAGAGAGGCCAGTTGTCTGGCTGGCTCCTCTAGGGGGACTGGAACCGAGCTAGGGCAGACTCAAAGCAGGAGGGGTGTGGCTGGTGGGAAGCAGTGGGTACTCGTTATGTGTTGGCTAAGTGTGAACTCTGAGGGGAGGAAACCTGAGAGCCAGCTTTCTGGGAGAAGGGTGAAGGGCTGAGCATTGAGCCCAGGAGGGGTCAGGAAACTTTTGGTTTATGTCAGGTGTGAAGATTGTTGCTGGACTCTCTGTTTATAGCTCCAGAAAGGGACAGAACGGAGTCTGATTTGGCTGGAAGGAAATGGGGTGGGGTTGTTGCAAAACCAGGTCTTGATGGAAGGGGATGTTGAGAACTATTACAGTGGCCTTTTTAGTTAAAGTTGTAAGCAGTTTGGTAAGACTTTTGGAGGGAATGTGGTGGGAGGGGGAGAGCTTCCTCTGATGCCTGTGCTACAGCTAGTTACAGTATTTAAAATCTCCAGGACTATCCGTCTGACATCTTTTGCAAGTCCTGAAATCCACATGCACACAAACACACAGCCTGGATATGCCACATACAGGGAGATAGCATAGGTTTCAGAGTAGCAGCCGTGTTAGTCTGTATTCACAAAAAGAAAAGGAGGACTTGTGGAACCTTAGAGACTAACAAATTTATTTGAGCATAAGCTTTCGTGAGCTACAGCTCACTTCATCCAATGAAAAGCTTATGCTCAAATAAATTTGTTAGTCTCTAAGGTGCCACAAGTACTCCTTTTCTTTTTGGAGATAGAATAATTACTGTTAAAGTTCCTTAGGATTCATAGGTTCCTTAGGAATCAAGTAGAGGAATATATGTGAGCAATTTTTCTGCTCTAGCCCAACACCCACTCCTTTTCATACACAATATCTTGATGTAGGCTACACTTACAGCAAGATTACTTGGTAACAACACTATTATGGGAGTTTCACTTTTATGGTCTCTGCTAAGCCTATGGTAGTTTGATTTCCTGTAACAATGCATCCAAGAAGAGGAGAAAATGATGCCCCTGTTGTTCTAACATGTACCCTGCTTAGCGGAGATGGAGGGAATGTCTCATTGAGGAAGGTAAGAGAAGCATCACAGGTGAACTCCCTTTACTTGTGCTGACCTGGTTTAATTCAGGCTGGGACTTGGGCCAGGCCCTCCTGTGTCTGGGATTAAGCACAATATATGTACCTGTGCCTTTTGCAGTGACTAGGACCTTGTATTGGAAGTGATCCCTGTCCAACACAAACCTGTAACCCAAAAGCTCCTGCAATTACTTCATCCCAAAATATGACCAAGATCCATCTGTTTGACTGACCCAAACCGCTCCTGCAAAGGGAGAGAATTAATATTGGTAGCCAAAGAAACCATGCAGTGTTTCTTAGAATTTGATCAAGTTTCTTCAGATGAAGAGGGGGCTGAAGGTTTTCCTCCTTTTGGGAATGAAAAAGCTGCTAAGGATTAGCCCCCTGACCTTGGACCGCATTTAGATAGGGCGCAGCTTCATGTAACAGTGAAATGGGGATTCTTTAAAATTGCACAAGCTAGACTTATTTAGTTTCTAACAACCATGTGTTAGTAATAAAGATTGCCATGGCCTCTGAGCCACAGGGGAAAACCTCTCTCTAAAGAGCGGTCTCTAAAGCCCACTATTAGCGTTACCGTGTAGATGGAGACTTGAGAGGAAGTTCACAGCTTGAAGAGGTCCTCTGAATGTGGTGATGGGTCTTGAAAGATGAAAGCTGGTATCCATCTGAGTTAAATGCACCTCACAGCTAAGAGGGTTGGGCCCAAAGCTCTAACTAAAGTTTTTTAAAGCATTTTTAACATCTGTGACAGAGCACTGTTATCAATACCTTAAGGAGGACAGACAAATTAATTTTGACAGAGTTTCTTGGGAGGGACCCAAAAATCCAGGAACTCAAAAGCAGCATGAATTGCCATAGTTTTAGGCTTTAGCATTTGAGAAGCACCGGATTGCAAGTGTAACCCACGCACCTTCTGGGTGTGGTGGTGAGTCCCATCTAGTGGCACCGACACCACTTAGCAAGCGAGCTAGATAAATGAGTTTGCTCTACAGCCTTAGCTACCAGCCAGGTGGCTTTTAGCTCATGCGGTAGAGGCTCATGCACTAAGCTCCAGAGGTCCCCGGTTTATCCTGCCCACCGACGACGAGGGTCTGTTGGTGTTACACAAGCTCAATGAAATTAGATAAGTTCATAGAAGATAGGTCCATCTATGGTCAGGGAGGCAACCCCATGCTCTGGGTGTCCCCACACCTCTGATTGCCAGAAGTTGGAAGTGGACAACAGAGGACAGATCACTTGATGATTGCCTTCTCTGCTCACTCCCATTGAAGTACCTGGCATTGGCCACTGTCAGATGACAGGATATTGGGCTACGTGGACCATTGGTCTGACCCGGTAGGGCCATTCTTGTTGTTCTTTCTGCAGCCTAGGGTCTCACAATTCTGGCCGTATGGGCTGCTCTAATCTCATTGCAGCCTCATGGAGGCAGATCATTTGGCTCCCAGGCTCTGGCTGTGCCCGTTCTGTTACAACTTGCCACCAGATTCTCTGCCTCTGTGGCAGCAGACCATGGCAGTTTCTGTTGCTCCTGCCCTTATTTAGCAATTTGAACTGTTTCTGTGCAGCTTTTGGGCAGTAAGGAGTGAGTGTTCTCCTCCTCCTCCTTCAGTTGGTTAACCCCTTAGGGGTTTAACCCTTTCTGAGCCTCCACTGCAGCATCTCCCTGCTAGCTCCTCTGTCCCTTGCAAGCATGGAAGAGCACCCAAGCAAGCACAGGGTTAAGTCCAAGCAGTGCTCTATTTTGAGACAGCCTTCCCAGGCTTGGCAGTGGATGAATTGTGCCCAGCTTGCGCCTAGCCTTCCGTCCCTAACACTGTTAGATCCTAGGGCTACAAGTCAGACAGGTAGCATCCCCTAGCCATCACCACAGCCACAACTCCAGCTGGGGAAAATGGACCAGGAACCACAGTGCAGAACAGGAAGAGGCTCCGAAAGTGAAGACCCCGACCACTCAACTCGGGTAAGTCCCAGGAGACCTCTGCAGAACAGAGAGGGGAAGCACGCAGGGCCACAAATCCTCTCCTCTCTCAAATCTTAACCTGAGCACCCTGAGGAAAAGAGCAGGGCTTCTAATCGGCCCTCCTCCTTCCCAAGCTGCCTAGGAGGGCTCTGACAAGGAGGGGGAATGGGACCCAGTGGAGCAGTTTCAGAGACAGACCCTTAGGAAGGCAATACACAAAAGGCCTCACCAAAACCACCATAGAGCTTCTACACTCCCAAAGTGCACGAAAAGGTTTAAAAAAAAAATCAGAAGGGATGGTGGTGGGAGAGAAAAGCACATAATATCTAGGAAATGAGTCCTCTGCCTCCCCCTTCTCCACTGCGAGGCAGGTGAGCTATCTGGCTTTGAAGCCAAACCAGGGATGATCATAGAATCATAGAATCATAGAATATCAGGGTTGGAAGGGACCCCAGAAGGTCATCTAGTCCAACCCCCTGCTCAAAGCAGGACCAAGTCCCAGTTAAATCATCCCAGCCAGGGCTTTGTCAAGCCTGACCTTAAAAACCTCTAAGGAAGGAGATTCTACCACCTCCCTAGGTAACGCATTCCAGTGTTTCACCACCCTCTTAGTGAAAAAGTTTTTCCTAATATCCAATCTAAACCTCCCCCATTGCAACTTGAGACCATTACTCCTCGTTCTGTCATCTGCTACCATTGAGAACAGTCTAGAGCCATCCTCTTTGAAACCCCCTTTCAGGTAGTTGAAAGCAGCTATCAAATCCCCCCTCATTCTTCTCTTCTGCAGACTAAACAATCCCAGCTCCCTCAGCCTCTCCTCATAAGTCATGTGCTCTAGACCCCTAATCATTTTCGTTGCCCTTCGTTGTACTCTTTCCAATTTATCCACATCCTTCCTGTAGTGTGGGGCCCAAAACTGGACACAGTACTCCAGATGAGGCCTCACCAGTGTCGAATAGAGGGGAACGATCACGTCCCTCGATCTGCTCGCTATGCCCCTACTTATACATCCCAAAATGCCATTGGCCTTCTTGGCAACAAGGGCACACTGCTGACTCATATCCAGCTTCTCGTCCACTGTCACCCCTAGGTCCTTTTCCGCAGAACTGCTGCCGAGCCATTCGGTCCCTAGTCTGTAGCGGTGCATTGGATTCTTCCATCCTAAGTGCAGGACCCTGCACTTATCCTTATTGAACCTCATTAGATTTCTTTTGGCCCAATCCTCCAATTTGTCTAGGTCCTTCTGTATCCTATCCCTCCCCTCCAGCGTATCTACCACTCCTCCCAGTTTAGTATCATCCGCAAATTTGCTGAGAGTGCAATCCACACCATCCTCCAGATCATTTATGAAGATATTGAACAAAACGGGCCCCAGGACCGACCCCTGGGGCACTCCACTTGACACCGGCTGCCAACTAGACATGGAGCCATTGATCACTACCCGTTGAGCCCGACAATCTAGCCAGCTTTCTACCCACCTTATAGTGCATTCATCCAGCCCATACTTCCTTAACTTGCTGACAAGAATGCTGTGGGAGACCGTGTCAAAAGCTTTGCTAAAGTCAAGAAACAATACATCCACTGCTTTCCCTTCATCCACAGAACCAGTAATCTCATCATAAAAGGCGATTAGATTAGTCAGGCATGACCTTCCCTTGGTGAATCCATGCTGACTGTTCCTGATCACTTTCCTCTCCTCTAAGTGCTTCAGGATTGATTCTTTGAGGACCTGCTCCATGATTTTTCCAGGGACTGAGGTGAGGCTGACTGGCCTGTAGTTCCCAGGATCCTCCTTCTTCCCTTTTTTAAAGATGGGTACTACATTAGCCTTTTTCCAGTCATCCGGGACTTCCCCCGTTCGCCACGAGTTTTCAAAGATAATGGCCAAGGGCTCTGCAATCACAGCCGCCAATTCCTTCAGCACTCTCGGATGCAATTCGTCCGGCCCCATGGACTTGTGCACGTCCAGCTTTTCTAAATAGTCCCTAACCACCTCTATCTCTACAGAGGGCTGGCCATCTCTTCCCCATTTTGTGTTGCCCAGCACAGCAGTCTGGGAGCTGACCTTGTTAGTGAAAACAGAGGCAAAAAAAGCATTGAGTACATTAGCTTTTTCCACATCCTCTGTCACTAGCTTGCCTCCCTCATTCAGTAAGGGGCCCACACTTTCCTTGGCTTTCTTCTTGTTGCCAACATACCTGAAGAAACCCTTCTTGTTACTCTTGACATCTCTTGCTAGCTGCAGCTCCAGGTGCGATTTGGCCCTCCTGATATCTTTCCTACATGCCCGAGCAATATTTTTATACTCTTCCCTGGTCATATGTCCAACCTTCCACTTCTTGTAAGCTTCTTTTTTATGTTTAAGATCCGCTAGGATTTCACCATTAAGCCAAGCTGGTCGCCTGCCATATTTACTATTCTTTCGACTCATCGGGATGGTTTGTCCCTGTAACCTCAACAGGGATTCCTTGAAATACAGCCAGCTCTCCTGGACTCCCTTCCCTTTCATGTTAGTCCCCCAGGGGATCCTGGCCATCTGTTCCCTGAGGGAGTCAAAGTCTGCTTTCCTGAAGTCCAGGGTCCGTATCCTGCTGCTTACCTTTCTTCCCTGCGTCAGGATCCTGAACTCAACCAACTCATGGTCACTGCCTCCCAGATTCCCATCCACTTTTGCTTCCCCCACTAATTCTACCCGGTTTGTGAGCAGCAGGTCAAGAAAAGCGCTCCCCCTAGTTGGCTCCCCTAGCACTTGCACCAGGAAATTGTCCCCTACGCTTTCCAAAAACTTCCTGGATTGTCTATGCACCGCTGTATTGCTCTCCCAGCAGATATCAGGAAAATTAAAGTCACCCATGAGAATCAGGGCATGCGATCTAGTAGCTTCCGTGAGTTGCCGGAAGAAAGCCTCATCCACCTCATCCCCCTGGTCCGGTGGTCTATAGCAGACTCCCACCATGACATCACTCTTGTTGCACACACTTCTAAACTTAATCCAGAGACACTCAGGTTTTTCCACAGTTTCGTACCGGAGCTCTGAACAGTCATACTGCTCCCTTACATACAGTGCTACTCCCCCACCTTTTCTGCCCTGCCTGTCCTTCCTGAACAGTTTATAACCATCCATGACTGTACTCCAGTCATGTGAGTTATCCCACCAAGTCTCTGTTATTCCAATCACGTCATAATTCCTTGACATCACCAGGACCTCCAGTTCTCCCTGCTTGTTTCCAAGGCTTTGTGCATTTGTATATAAGCACTTGAGATAACCTGTTGATCGCCCCTCATTCCCAGTATGAGGCAGGAGCCCTCCCCTCACAGACATTCCTGCCTGTGCTTCCTCCCGGTATCCCGCTTTCCCACTTACCTCAGGGCTTTGGTCTCCTTCCCCCGGTGAACCTAGTTTAAAGCCCTCCTCACTAGGTTAGCCAGCCTGCTGGCAAAGATGTTCTTCCCTCTCTTCGTAAGATGGAGCCCGTCTCTGCCCAGCACTCCTCCTTCATGGAACACCATCCCATGGTCAAAGAATCCAAAGCCTTCTCTCCGACACCACCTGCGTAGCCATTCGTTGACCTCCACGATTCGACGGTCCCTACCCAGGCCTTTTCCTTCCACGGGGAGGATGGACGAGAACACCACTTGCGCCTCCAACTCCTTTATCCTTCTTCCCAGAGCCACGTAGTCCGCAGTGATCCGCTCAAGGTCATTCTTGGCAGTATCATTGGTGCCCACGTGGAGAAGCAGGAAGGGGTAGCGATCCGAGGGCTTGATGAGTCTCGGCAGTCTCTCCGTCACATCACGAATCTTAGCCCCTGGCAAGCAGCAGACTTCTCGGTTTTCCCGGTCAGGGCGGCAGATAGATGACTCAGTCCCCCGGAGGAGAGAGTCCCCGACCACCACCACCCGCCTTCTCCTCTTGGGAGTGGTGGTCGTGGAACCCCCAACCTCAGGACATCGCATCTCATGCCTCCCAACCAGCGGGGTCTCCTTCTGCTTTCTCCCCCCAGACATATCATCTGGTCCACTCTCCGCAATGGTACCTGTGGAGAGAACATGAAAGCGGTTAGTTACCTGTGTCTGTGTTACTGGAACCCGGACATTCCGCTTACCTCTTCTGGAGGTCACATGTTGCCAAGCTTCTTCACTGGCCTCTTGGCTCCTCTGTGCAACCTGCTCTATATCTTTAGAGCTTTGTGCCCCTAGAAGGCTATCCTGAGTTTGGTCCAGAAAATCCTCAGTCTCTCGTATACAACGCAGGGTCGTTACCTGTTGCTCCAGACCTTCAATCTTCTCTTCCAATATGGAGACCAGCTTGCACTTCATACAGACAAAGTCGCTTCTGTCCTGTGGAAGAAAGACAAACATGGCACATCCAGTGCAGGTCACAATAGCTGAACCCCCCCCTTCCATATCACCTACCTACTATGAGCTTCCTCAGAGACGTTGGCAAGATGTAAGCCTCACTGGGCTCACTCCAGGCGATCTCCCAGGCAAACTCCTGCTGTGAGCTGCTCTGCTGTCCCCGCTGCTCCGCTGGTTCGCTGCCGCTCAGCTGGTTCGCGAGGCTCTGGCTATTTTCAAACAGCCAGGCTTCCCTGACGCAAACACACAGACACCCTAATGCCCGCCCCCTGCAGGCTAGCAGCCAATCAGACACTCACTCAGTGTGAGGGATGATGGGGGGAGGGAGGGGGTAATGCAGCAAAGGTGGGTTTTCTTCCCCCCCTCTGAGAAATTTCAAGCTGAACAGGGTTGTTTCTGTGATTTGAATCCAACCTGAGCAGGCTTCTGAAAGTAAGCCTTAGAGTAAATTTCTCTGCTCACTCCTCCCCTGAGGCTGCGATACTCCTTCAAGGAAGTGATTAGGGGTGAATGGAACACTCCTGACAAAGGCAAGTGCATTAACTAGAGCAACCTCAGTCTCTTGAAACATTCAAGAACCAGAGGGCTCCATTGCTGAGACACCGCTGTAGTGTCCCTCGCCAGCTATGGTTGTTCCCTCAGAGGGAAAGTTCTATCCTAAGGACCCCATGGATAGAAAGATGGAGGCCACCCACAAAAAGGACTTTAAAGCCTCCTCCATTGCCCTCAGAGCATCGCTGACAGACACCTGCTTTGCAGGAGCATCTCTCTCCTGGCTGGAAGTTCTCAAAGCTCACAAGGACAGAGATCACCGTGACTTTGGTTCCATTTTAAAGAAAGCCCTCCCTAGTAAGAGTATTTGTAACTGATGCCTCCGGCGATGCAGTGAGGTTCTCAGGCCAAGCTTCCAGCTCACTAGCCAGGCACCGCTTATGGTACCATCCCTGGAAGGAGGACACTTACTCAAAGCAGATTCTGTTCTTGGCCAAGTTTACAGGTTCCCTCCTTTTGGAGAAAAGCTGGAGAAGGTGATGACTGGCTGCAGCAAAATCCGGACAGTCTTTTCCTGCCTCACTAAGTGCCCCCAGGAGAGAGTACAGACCAGCTTTCAGACAATGGCGCTCCTTTTGTGCCTCATCCTCACAGAGGTGACAACAGATTCTACAAGGGAAAACAGTGGAATCGAGATCTGGGGGGAAAGTCAAGGGGGACCAAAGTCCACTTAATGACAAAGATCACATAGGCCTCTGCCTAGAACTGATGGTATGGGGCAGAATTTCCCATTTCCTAGAGGAATGGTTTTCAGAAATAGCCAGGGATACTCTCTCAAGCTGAGGGCTCCATCCCATCCGTTCTTCATCCACTCATCTAGTTCCAGCAACCCCATAAAGTGCAATCTGATCTGGAACAAAAATCTCACCTTCTGGATATGGAAGTGATAGTGTTTCCTCAGAAGAAAGGTTCTCTGGGTTCTATTCCATCTTTTTCAATGTGCAGAAACACACAGGGAGTATCTGTCATTTATGATCTCAAAAGACTCAAGAAGTGGATGAAGAAAACTAAGTTTCGGATAGAGACCCTGGCTTCTTTAGCATCATCCTTGTCAGGGGGAAAAGAGGGGGGCAGGAGGGGAAGGGGGAGAAGGATGGGGATTTCTTGAATTCAGTAGATGTAGCAGACTGTGCCACCACAGACTTCTGAGGGTTACTCATGGCAAGAACCATTATTGGTACCAAACACTACTTCCTCGAGGAGTGTCCCTGTGGGTGCTGCATGTTAGGTGTCTTGACACCCTGTGCTTGTAATCAGAGATTTGTGGCAGCAGTGCCAGGTTGGGCCATGCATGCGAAGCAGCTGACTCATGTGGAACCAAGCGGCTACATGGCAGTGCACAGCCAACCGTCTACTGCCTTTGGCTTGAGTTGGAGCAATCAGCAGTGTCCTCTCTGACTTCTGATAAAATTTATGGTAGATCATTCATAGTGATAGCATTAGCTTAGTTGTAGTTAGCTTCTCTATCCCCTTGCCATACTCTAATTTCTTTAATCAAAAAAAAATTCCCCTTTTTTCCTCCCCTGTCTCTCTGGCAGGTGAACAGCCTTAGTCTCAAACAGGGTTTACCCCTGTTTTTTCTCTAAGATACCGACTCTCTCTCAGGGCCAGCTCACCTGGTTTTAAACAATGCTGACTTGCAGATTCTCCATACACCGCTCAGGGTGTCCGCTAACTTGGCAAGAAGCACATTACTCAAAAGTGCCCACACTGCAGAAAGCTAACAGCCAGGACAAGAAAAGCCAGGGATTTCTTAACTGAAGTGCCTCATGATGGAGAAATCCCTCAGACCAGAGGGTAGAGACCCATCCTGGATTTACGAAAACTCAAATTCATGAGAACGCAACGTTTCAAAATGGTGACTCTAACCACAATAATTCCGGCATTAGAGAAGGGAGATTGGCTCTTGGCCCTCGACCTTCAGGATGCTTACTTTCATATTACCATTCACCCGTCACACAGAAGATTCCTGAGATTCACCCTAGGGAAACATCTTTTCCAATACAGAGTACTACCCTTTCCATTGCCCCAAGGGTTTTTTCCAAAGTCCTTGCTGTCATTGCAGCTCACCTCTGCAGATAAGGAGTGATGATATTTCCATACTTAGATGACTGCCTTTATGAGGGCACCAGTTCAGCAAAATGTAATAAACATCATGCAGAGCATGATAATCCTGTTCACGGACCAAGGATTGCGAATAAATGTACAAAAGTCCACACTGGTTCCTGTCCAAAAGTTGGAATTCATAGGAGTGTACCTCGATTGTTTCACAGCAATAGCAGTGTTACCCCAACAACGCTTCCGCACTCTAATCAACCTAATTTCAACGGTGATGGACAGCCCACAAACATCCGCCAGAACATGCTTACAATTCTTGGACATATGCCAGCAACAACATTTGTTGTGAAATATGCTAGACTCCACTTGAGATGTTTGCAGGCCTGGCTTCGAACAGTATATATATACCGCACAGACACATTCTCAACAACAGACGCCTCACAATGCCATGAACAGTGCAAGACTTGTTAACTTGGTGGACACAACCAAAGAACGTCTGCTCAGGAGTACCTTTCCAATAAAGAATTCCAACCATGACAATCACGACAGACACTGCCCTAATAGGTTGGGGGGCACAACTATTCAACAATACGATTCAAGGCCCCTGGTCCCCAGCGGAGTCCAACCTGCGCATAAATTTACTGGAGCTAAGGGCAGTCCAGAATACATGTGATCACTTTCTCCCTTTAATCAAGAACAATATAATCAAGATCCTCATGGACAATATAGCATGCATGTTTTATATAAACCACCAAGGGGGAGCACAATCATACTCCCTATAAGGAGACAATACGTCTTTGGAGTTGGTGCATCACCAACAACAGAGATATCAGCATCTTATCTGCTGGGATGTCAGAATAAAACAATGGATCCACTAAGCAGGGATTTTTCACAAACCCATGAGTGGGAGATGGATCCCGGAATTCTCAAGTCCGTATTTAAATTATGGGGGTTGCCTACCATAGATCTATTTGCAACAGCTCAGAATGCCAAGTACCCACAATATTGCTCCAGGGCGGGATTGGGACACCACTCCCTAGGCGACGCTCTCCTCATAAAATGTGAAGCGCCACTGATGTATGCATTTCCTCCAACCCCACTCCTAAGCCGAACCATTCACAAGATCAGGCAGGACAAGTCAAGGGTCATTCCCATTGCGCCCACATGGCCCTGACAAACATGGTTCCCATACTTGCGTCAGATGGCAGTGAAAACACCTTGAACCCTTCCTTTAGTGCCTCACCTTCTATCACAAGATGCGGGATGCATCCGTCACCCCGACCTCACAGTAGTCCACCTAAAGGCCTGGTTACTCCATGGCCGACTGGGTCGAGAAGGCCTGCTCTGAGGCAGTAAAAGATATCCTACTGAACTGTCGGAGACTAAGCAGAAGAAAGACATATATCCATAAGTAGAAATGATTCTGCACCTGGTGCCAAGATAAACAGATCTTACCACAGTCGTCGTCCCTACCGAGGATCCTCGACTGCTTATTAAGACCACAAGCTCCTTCAGAGTACACTTGGCTGCTATTACCTCCTTCCACGACAAGAGTGGATGGGGTCACTATGTTTGTTCACCTGACGATTAAACACTTCCTTAAAGGCATTGAAAACACTTATCCTACACTAAGAAACCCTACACCCATGTGGGACCTCAACCTTGTTCTACACAGACTCATGGAAAAACTGTTTGAACCCCTTGCAACTTGCCCTTTGTTGCACTTATCCATGAAAGTGGCTTTCCTGATTGCCATCACATCCGCAAGACGAGTGGGAGAATTAGGTGCCCTGATGGCACACACACCTTATTCAGCATTCTTTAAATATAAAGTAACCCAGTGACCGCATCCTAAATTCATACCTAAGGTCACCTCACCCTTTCATTTAAATCAACCCATTTACTTGACTGTATTTTTTCTGAAGCCATATGTGAACAGGACGGGGGCCTCACTCCACACGCTGGATGTTCCCAGAGCATTAACTTTCTACACTGAAAGAACAAAAACACTTAGAAAATCACCTGGACTATTTGTTTCCATAACAGAACGCTCGATGGGTCAAACTATTTCAAAACAGAGACTATCCAAATGGATATCTGGATGTATCCATTTGTGCTACCAAACCAATGATTTACAACTTCCACCGGGAGTTCGCGCACACTTCACCAGAGCACTGGCAGCATCTGTGGCCTATCACTGACATTTGCAGAGCAGCTACCTGGGCATCACTCCATACTTTCACTAAACTCTATGCTTTAGAACAACAACCAGCATCAGATGCTCACTTTGGACTTACGGTGCTATCCACCATCAATAGATCAATTCCGAAGCCCCTGCCCTCCACCGAGGGGACCTGCTCAACAGTCACCTAAAGTGGAGCACCCCCAGGGACACTCCTCGAAGAAGAAGAGAAGGTTACTCACCTTGTGCAATAACAGAGGTTCTTTGAGATGGTTTCTCTGTGGGTGCTCCCCTACCCCCCCCCACTTCAGAGTTTCAGGCCAATTCTCTGAAGTAGAGAAGGAACGGGGGGCCAGTTGGCTGCACATTGCTAGGTAGCCACTCGGTGCAGTGCGAGATGGCTGTGACATGTGCACTGCCCAACTGGGCACTGCTACCACAAATCTCTGATTACAAGCGCAGGGTGCCAAGACACCTAGAGTGGAGCACCCACGGGGACAACCATCTCGAAGAACCTCAGTTACTGCACATTGAGTAACCTTCTCTTTCATTTGGCCTGTCCTCAGACCCCAGGGTTTTTACGAAGATGTTGGTAGTGATAATAAACAGACTCAGGTTGCAGGGAACCCTTTTGTGGGTGACACTCGGATCAGAGCTCCATTACAGTGTACAGGACCACGTTTCGGACTTTGAGTCTCCTCCAGATGCATGGCTTCATCATCAGGGCCAAGAAAAGTTCCCTGGTTCTGTCCATGAGAATAATCTAGCTCTGGGGGGCAGAAATAGATGCCTTGGTAGCAAGGATCTAACCAGCTTTAGAAAGGCTTCAGAAAATCCAGGAATTTTTTATCATCATGCTCCAGAGCCGCAGAAGACCTGCCATAGCTTTATACCTCCAACTGCTGGTGTCAAGCATAGGCATCACTTCATGGGCACATCAGAGCACTTCACGCCTTCTTTTTGAAGGAGAGGGACCATTCCCTGAAATGCATGAACAGATCAAGTACTGGTTCCGACACAGCTATTCAAGTCCTTACAAATTTGTTCAGTCCATGACAATGTCTGCAAAGGCATGCCCAGCTGCCTTCAAGATCCTTCAGTTCACACAACTTTCACCAGTCTGGAGGTTTGAGGAGCTCTCTTGGGGGCCCAAACAGTTCAGGGCCTCCAGAGCGAGGAGGAAAAGGCTCACAGCATAAAACTCCTACAGCTGAGAGTGGTCAGCTTAGTTGTAAAAAGAAAAGGAGTACTTGTGGCACCTTAGAGACTAACAAATTTATTAGAGCATAAGCTTTCGTGAGCTACAGCTCACTTCATCGGATGCATTTCAAGTGAGCTGTAGCTCACGAAAGCTTATGCTCTAATAAATTTGTTAGTCTCTAAGGTGCCACAAGTACTCCTTTTCTTTTTGCGAATACAGACTAACACGGCTGCTACTCTGAAACCAGCTTAGTTGTGTGAAGGTTCCAGCCCCACTCCCCCACAAGGGGGAACCACTTCCTGATTCAGTCAGTCATAACATGACTGTGGAAGCCTATTTAAACAACCAAGAGGAACAAGAAATCTGACACTACATGTGTGTAGCCTATAGGTCTAAGTGCATAGGTATAAGTTGAGGCAATAATGCAATGAATCTACCGGCCTCAAGGCCTGTGAGAAATAGTTCAGTTAAACCAATGAAGGCATAATGCCCCAAAAGCTTTAGCAAAGTAGCTAACCAAAACTAACCCTAGATCATAAAATATCACAAGATAGAATGATGCAATGACTAAACTGCTGACAGGTAACCACAAAACGCTAGTTTGTACCGGCTTGGCGTATTTTAAATTAGGGACATCAGAGGATGTCTGACCACAAGAATGCCATAGTAACCAATGATGTATATGTTAAAATTGAGGTAAAAGGATTAATAACCTATTGGAGAAGAGGTATCCCAGCATTAGTAGGGTGAGGAACTATAAATAAGGAAAAGGGGCTGAAACCCCTACTGAAGATGCATTAGGCATACTAGCATCGGTATAACACATTGTAAGAGCTGTATCCAGGCCTGTATCCCTTAGGAGATGACAGGATGACTACCACTGCTGATGGGGATGATAATGAGGTGGCAGATAACTAACTCTTCAAGTTGTTCTGCAAGGGATAGTGCGAGTATATGAATGCTCCGCTCAGTCTATATTCTCTACCTCCCTTGCTGGGAGTGTTTGTAACTTTGCTAATAAAATGTGAGTGTTGCAATTGGGGTTCCCAGTTAAACAGGAATTCTAATAATACTGGGCGGGAATAATAATACTGATCTTGGGACGAGAACCAATCAAACCTCAAAATGTTAATTGGGAATTTTTAAGCAATCATATAATTAATGCATAATAGATCAGGCAACATGTGGAAGCAATGGAAATGAGGAGGGCGGAACAGTTCTTCTTTGCCCTCAGAGTGATCCACATGAAAGGAGATCTCAACCAAAAGGCAGACTGGCTTAGCAGGTGCATGGTCAACACCTCCAGGTGCTAACTGATAGTGCTGCTGCTCTTGGAGCTTGGGTGTTAGCTGCACTAGCAGAGAGTGTAGCCTGTTGATTCAGCAGACCTGGATATTAATCAGAAAGAAAGACCACAGCTTTGGTTTGGTGGCAAAGTTGCTTGGCCAAGTTTATGGTCAAGGCAAGTCCTAGTGTCGTGGCTCAATGGTTACAGGTACGTGAACCCATATATGCCCGCGACAACATGGAGGCTCACTTGACGTAGTGTTGTCCCCTAGGCCAGTTCAAAGTAGCCCCTCCTATGGCTTCTCCTTTTATACATTGATACAAATAAATTATGTATCACACTCCAGACATTGTTAGCTACCACCTATATCTTGTACCCTCTAGTTCGAACAAAACATCCTCATCCATTATCCTGTCATCCTCTCCTGATCTTTACGAGGGGTCTGTGTGTCCCTGTACCATCCTCTCGGGTCAGGAATGTGCTTACTTGGTTAGCTGATAGTCTGACAAGGCCGACTTTAGTTCATACTGTTAGCCATTCCTGGGGAGCCAGCACAGCCTACATTTCCCCTCCTCTTTGTCTTTTTATGGGGAGGATGTGTCTCTTATCCTGGAAAAACGTAGTGTCTGAAGTGAAAATGATCCATTGGGCTAAACACTGTTTTCTTGGCCATTTTACTTTATGTATCCATACACCCATGTCCCATGCATCCATTCGAGACAATGTGCACACCAATGACTTGTCAACAGTTTCCTTTTCCCAATTGTTCTTAGTCCCAAATAGTGGGCTTGGGAATGTTAGGTCTAGGACTTTAGTTGAGAGATGTAGTCTGACTACTGAGTCCTGGCGCCAGTGTGTGTAGGAGAGAGATCGTGCTATATAATTGCTCTAGTAGATAACAAGACCCACAGATATAAGGGTGCTATGCATTCTATAAGGATATCTGGAATAATAAATGCATATTGCCAATGCTATCATTATATATTTTTAAATTTCCTTCATTACTACAGCTTTATTAATGGTCAAAACTAATTCTTTCCCAGTCTGCTCTTGTAATTTAGCCCTTTCATTCTGGTAACCCACAAAGCAGCATATTCCTATTAGTTTTGCAGTACTGACATTACAAGTGAGGCCTTCATATCTAAATTTTGTGTAATTAGTTACTACGCTACTGTCCATTCATACTATAGGTGACCCTTACTGCTGGCTGTCACCATCTGGTAAGCTTCACCCGGCAGGAGACAGGAGAGGTTATCCTCTCCGTCACATAGAACTGGGCTGAACCATTCTGACCGCTGGAGTAGCGATGTGAAAAAAAATCCTGGCATAATAAGCAGTGTGCAGTGCTCTTCAGGCTAGCAGTGTTGTGGGATACACCAGTAGTTTGAAGTAGATCTAGTTGTTTCTTGTAGATGAGGTCTTCCAGGTAACCTATTAAATAGGCAGTAACTAAGTTATCTAATATTGCTGTGTCAGGATTCCATGTTGATAGCCATACCATAAAAGAAATGTACATGAAACTGCACCAGATTGTTTTGAATAACATCCCTCAGTTAGGTTGCCGTGCCATTGACCTCAAATTATGAATGGGACTAAAATGGCTAGAGTAGTTATCATGTAACTCCCATAAGCAGTAGAAATAATTTCTTTACCAACCCAGTTTTTCCCTTGCCTTTATACTGTTGGTTGAAATTAGTTTAACTTTTACTGGTGTTTGATTAAACAAGTTAGCAATGGCATGTTCGTTGTAAGTGGTGTAACGTTTCTCAGTAGCCAGACCCTTAATACCATGGATTATAGGTTTAGAGAGAGTTTCTGCTGCCTGATGGTCAAAATACACCTCTACCCCGATATAACTCGTTCCTCTGGAGCTAAAAAAATCTTACTGCGTTATATATGAAACTGCGTTATATTGAACTTGCTTTGGCCCCCCTGCTTCTTGTCCCCTGACCCTTCCCTCCAGAGACCCTCTGTCCCTAATCACCCCCAGGACCCCACCCTCTACCCAATCCCCCTGCTCCCTGTCCCCTGACTGCCCCAACCCCTATCCACACCCCCGCCCCCTGACAGGCACTCACAGGCAACGGCGGGAAGCGGAGCAACATGGCCCCAGCCCGCTCCACTCCGCCAGCTCCCAGCCACGGCGCTCCGCTTCCCGCCACCGGTGAGTGCGGGGAGGTTGGGGAAAGGATGCCCCCCGCACTCACAGGCAGTGGGAAGCGGAGCGCCGCGGCTGGGAGCTGGCGGAGTGGAGCAGGCTGGGGCTGGGCTGCTCCACTTCTGCTGCTGCTGGTGAGTGCAGGGGGGATCCCTTCCCCCAAGCCACCTCCCCCAAGCGATATGGCTGGGGTCTGGGTGAGGGAAGCGGAGCGAGCTGCTCCCAGCCCCCTGCTAATCACCAGGGCCACTCTGGGCCTTTGGAGCCCCCAAAAGTTCCCCCCCCCACAGCTCCTGCCTCCCAGACCCTGGCGGGGGAGTGGGGGCTGCTTTACCACATTGTATGCGAACCTGTGTTATATCGGGTTGCGTTATATCGGGGTAGATGTGTAGTTAATGTGGTATATATCTGTATACATAAATATATTTTCCACATTACCCCTGTTCAAAATAGATATTCCAGATTTAAACAATCTTGAAATGTAACCAATTAGTCCATCTAGATTTTGGAGTCTCCTATTTTGAAAGATGCCAGACTGCAGAGTTTTCTTTTGCCCAACCCTTGAGTCTTGTGCACATTCCTGATAAGATCTAGTATATTAATTAACAAAGAAGTATACAGTAATGATATATATGCTTTTACACCAGAGGTGTGCAAACTACGGCCCGCGAGATGGTTCTGCCTGGCCTTTGAGCTCCCGGCCGGGGAGGCTAGTCCCTGACCCCTCTCCCGCAGCCTCAGCTCGCTGTGCCACCAGCGCTCTGGGCGGCGGGGCTGCGAGCTCCTGCCGGGCAGCACAGCTGCGGGAACCGCGGGGTGTAGTGTATTAAATTACTCGTAGGAATGTGCTACTTACGGAGCACCAGGGCTGGCAACCATTAGTACACTGTAAGTCACACATTCCTACAGGGAGCAATTTAATACACTACACCGTCCCTCCATACAGTTTTGGAACCCCGATGTGGCCCTCGGGCCAAAAACTTTGCCCACCCGTTTTACACAGTAATCAAATCCAGCCATATTTCAGTGAGAGAGATTGAAAACCACAGGGACCTGAACTCCTTTTGCTTAATAATATCTATTTTAAACAACAGACCTGGCCCAGTCTGTTATTTATAAAGCACTTTATCTTTTCTTCTTCCAAAACCTCAGGTTTCTTCACTGTGTACTGATACCTTCTGATGTCACGATCTGTCAAATGCACCCTTAAATCATTTAAGATAGTTAACATGATAAATTTTTTGTTTGTTACATTTCTCTTGTTTTTTGTAACTCTAATTTATACACAGACTAATTTCATTGATTAACAGTGTAATAAGGGCCAAACCATTTATAACACGAGCTAAGCTTTTGTACTGATTTTCCCAGTTCTTTAGCACAAATGTACCTGTTTTTAGCTGGTTTTGCATAGACAATTTTTACTTCCTTAATATGTGCATTACTAATTTTTCATAATAAATAGTGTTTGACTGCTAAAATAAATGCTCACAATTTTCTGTGATCAGGTATATTGTTCTCCCTCACTGACACTCTGTTTTTGCAAAAGAGACAGTACTGTACAAATTTTTACCCAAGCTTTTTTAGAATTACTTTGCTTGTTATACCAATTAAACTTTTGTTACTATTTGAAAGCACAAACTTTAACCACCACTACTTCTCTTTAACAAAACAAACGAAATCAGAATAAAAATAAAAGGAAAATTAAATTTAAATGTAGGTCTATGCAAACATTTTGAGGGGATTAAACTTTCATGGCATTTGGTTTTGTCTGGGAGACAGAGGTGGAAGCCTATTGAAATTGTTTGGTTAGCTTTAACGTTTTGCAACATAACAAGATTAATATACATGATTATATTTTTTGACATTTTTGCCGTAAGATTCTTATAACTATATTTTAATATTTAGTAAAGGTGCAACTAAGTTTATCCAACCCCCCAAAAAAGAAATTAACAATGTTACTTTTGCATTAATGTTGAGGTTTTCCCCTGATAGTTTTTTTCTTTGAACAAAAAGCCTTTGGTTAATAAGAGAACCCTTTTTGTTTGCAATTGCATTATCTGTTAAGGCAGAAATATACGTACATATATTTATAACTGAGGCCTTTTTGAGCTTTGCACACACAAAAAAATTGGTATTATGGCTATAACCTGACTGTAATATTAAAATAGTGTGGTACCACTTATACCAAAAATAACTTTTTATAATTATGAATATCAAATTGACTTGTGTTGCAACAAAAGAAAAAGAAAAAAGTCATAAGACCCAGCATACAACAACATAGGACAACATACAGGACAAATTAACAATTAAAGATGAACAGTAAGGCATTAAAGGCTTAGAGTTATTAAGGCAATGCATTTTAGAAAATAAAAAGGTAAACAAAAGGGTTAAACATTTAGTTAAACAAGATACTACCTTTTTGTTTAAAACTTGTAATAAGAATTGATAAGTTATTTTCCTACTTTGTCTTAATTTAGTCCCTTTCCATTACTTTATATACTTTTGTCTTGGAAACATTACTATTTAGAAATAGGGAAAACCCGTTTCAAATATTGGTGGCTAGGATTAGAAGCAGAGCTAGCCTTTCTGTTGCTTAGCAACCATACCTTCAAGAAACTTAAGTCTTTTCAGCTGTTGCATGCCTGAAGGGTTAAGATAATTAATGTATTGGATTTATTTAAGTAAAGTTATCACCTTAAGCATCATGATGGTTTAGTTTTTTGTTTCTTGTTTTCTATTGCTCTGTTTCTTTCTGTGATGGGGGGGGGCTTCTGTAATAGCTACAACTTTCAAAAAGAAAGGGAAGGCAGAAGTGAGGAGAAAGCAAAGTTGGGAGGGAGACAGAAGCCAAGAGAGAGTAATTAACTTTGTGAGGTCAGTTTAAAGTCAAGGCAGTAGCAGTGAGTTTAGCAAACTGAAAGAGGATATAATATTTGAGAGGTTATATTAGCTCTGAGGGAAGTGTGGTTTTATGGGCAAGAGACGGGGGGTTGGGAACCAGGACCTGTTTTTTATCCTGGCTCTGAGAGGAGAGTGGGGATTGCTGCCTGCTCCTGCAAAACATGAACTTGTTCCCCCAGTGTATGTTGCTTTTGTGAGTGTGCCAAATGGATTGCAGGAATGCCCATCCCTGCTGAAGCTGACCATTTCTGGGCAACTCCACGCGTTAATGCATCCATTCTAGCTGTTAACCAGCTCACCCATTTTATGTCTATATTCTCTTTCATCCAACAAGTCATGGCCTGTCTCTCAAGGTGCTCTGTTAACCCGACTGTTTCCTCATCCATCTTATCTACCAACCTAGTCAAATCATTTGATAATTCTTTTCCCTCAGCACTTACTTCTTCCGTTTGTACAAGAACTGCTCTGGGTTTTGGCTTTGGTTTTGCCAGAAGCTGGCTCTCCTCATACAGTGGTAGTTGCGGTGCAGTGGCCCTTGCCCGTGGACTGCTTGGATGACTGCCGGTCTTGGTCATTCGACATGTCCCCATTCCAACATCTATTCCAGTTATCCCAGGTTCCATCTTTTAATTTTGCTAGGGCCACCTTTTTGCATTTCTGTCCACATCCTTCAAGCCCTGCCTAAGTATCTGAAGCCTATTGCTGTCCACCAAGATTTATAATAGGGGACAGCACTTCTCTTTTTTGCAGATTCTCTACAGCTGATTTCAATTTTCTATTCTGTTCCTCTGCTTACTGTAACATATCATTAGAGCCCTGCATATCCACAGATATCAGCTTTATAGCTGCAGATTTTCACAGACCATTTTTGTGGATTGGATGCTGGTACAAATTTTGTATCCGGGCAGGGCTCTAAATATAGGATCTCAAAGGCAGGGAAGCAGCTGTTTGCAGTTTATAGACTGAGGCTGCTTCCTCGCCTTCACATGGGAGACCGATCTTAGAGCCACGGGGGCAGATGCCCTATTGCACAATTGGCCACAGGACCTACTTTATGCACTTCCGCCTTTTCCAATATTGGGGGAAAGGTGATCCAGAAAATAATACGCAAACAGGCGATGGTAATTCATTTAATTAGTCGTTGGTCAAGGAGACCTTGGATCTCATAAAGCTGAAACTGGAATCCCCACTCCAGCTTCCATGAAGACCAGACGTCCTCTAGCAAGGTACTCAGAATAATTCATCTGGTGGCAAGCGAGAGCAGAGGAGGCATGGCCAGAGCATGTGAAGCCAAAATGCTGAACTGCTGCCATGAAGCTTCAGAGAGAGGAGAGCTGCTAGCAGGGAGGAAATTATTGGTAAGAAATTTTCCGTCCCCTTGCTGCCCACCTCTATCTTCCAATTGAGGTGCCAATTCAACCCCCAATAAATAGTGGCTCAGATTGCTTTGTGGTAGTACACTCACACAATCATAATATTGTAGAAGAACATTCAGATCCTTTTGTCTTGTTGGAAGTAGATGACAGCTGAGATTAGAAGTGAAAAGAAACGGTACCTCTTTTTTCAGTGCTTGACATGAACATCAAATTTCCCACCTCCCGAATCACTGCAGTTACTGTTTTAGGGTGTGATCAAATCACTTTTGGTCAGTCCAAGAGACATTTAGGAATCGGGAGGAGGCATGGAAGGGGGAGAAGACCAACTTTCCATGTTATGCAGGTGCCAAGAATCAACATTTGGGAGGTTTCCATAAAGTGGAATGATCAGAGCCCTTATGGCTCAAACAAGGTCTTGTCTACTCTGGAGCAAACTCCACTGTAATGCTGTAGTAAGATCATCGAGTTAATCAGCATTTTGGAGTAGCAGCCTCAGTTTCATTTAAATATTTATTTTTTAAATGAGGGATTAGACTGAATAAGACAATTAGAACAGCTTCCCTGTCATTCATTTTGATATGAAGTTTAATTTTACATTATCCTCATGATCAGATTTCAAAATGCCCAACTGCATTGCAGAAACTGGAGGTTTTGGCACTGGGGAGTAGCATCCACTTCACTTTAATGAGACATGACTCTTGTGTATAATATTAAGTACACATTCAGTAAACCCAAATTTATTTACAGTTTAGGTATTCACATAATACACATTTAGTCATGCAGCTTGATAAATTGCACTCCATGTAATTGAAACACACCATGACTTTGAATTTCCTTTTCCAGTGGTTGAAAAATGCTACAATAGTTTATATAAAGATAATTAGTTTTAAAAAATGAACTAGCAAACTAAAGAAATAAAAATGCATCCACCAACACAAACAATTGCAGATTGTTTAAATTTTACATTAAGGTTGTTAGAGCAGGCTTTTTCATTTGCAAGTTTCTATTCAGGCTTCAGTAATAATTATTAGTGCACATTAAACTTGTTTCGCAGACAAGTTTAAAAAAATAAATAAGGTCAGGTGTTCACACTGAAAGGCTCAGAGGTTTGGAGGTAATCCATCAATATTATTAAATGCTAACAAAAGTCATTTTGAAACTAGTTTAGAACTCAAAGGAACTCTGCATGGTTAGACTTGTCAACAATCTACAATTTTACAATAAATACATAAACATATTAGTACAAAAAAATTACAGTGCCCAGAATTCTCAGTCACAAGCATAAGTGTTCAAAGGCTTTACAATAGAGCTGTATCTACTGTAATAAGTCACCATCTCCATCCACAACAGGGCCATTGCCAAACACCTCCTTTGAAATTCAAAGAAGTACTTTCCTTTTACCTCTGTTACCAAACAATTCCATTGCACAAGTATTAAAAAACAGCCTTAGCTACTTGAAGCTAAGAGCAAAATAAAACAAAGGGGAAAAAATCCTCTCTCAAAGAGGAACTTGTTTCTTCGCTTGGCTCCCCTTCTCCTACTCTCCTCAACGCATTTGATGGGACCCCTATCTAGGAAAGGCTTATACTAGCTTGTGTATGTTACAGAGCTTTAGGCATTCCAGCGTGGGCTATTGGTTATACTTCTTTTTAGCTCGCTGACTGGTGATGTATCTTTTCTCTGGCCAAGGTGGTTTTTTCTTCAAGGCCACATTCAGTAGTTCTCAGAGTGGTTACTAAGATGATCAAGAAAAGTTGTAGCCAAACATATAGCTGGCATTTTCAGAGACCACACATCACCACTAGGCTAAATGTTTCTATTGATTCTAAGCATGACCCTGGATAGTCACTCCCAAAACAGGGACTTCAACATAACTGTAAAGAAAACAGGTGCCTGTCACAGGATCATTTCCTGTAGAACATCATCCCATCCACACTAAAGTAACTACTGCATTAGAGGACATGATTACAACTGTGCTTCCCTGACAATCGATATACAGGTCAGTCTCACGTGGGACTGTTACTGAGTTGTAATCACATCTGCCAACATACTGGTTACTGGTGTAGAAGAAACTTGAGAGAGAAACTGATTCTAACATTTATCACATTAGCCAGCAGCATTTAATGCAACTGTTCAAGTGAAAGTAAACACAAGCACTTACCCTCTAGAAGTTATTTAAGATTTTAATTCCATTCAGAAACAAAGAGTTTCCAACCAGCTTCAGAGACCATGTACATTGAAATCTATATAATAAAATAAAGATCTCTCAATCCCTGCATCAGACAAACACAACTGTTCAGGAGTTTAAGGTATCTTGTTGGCATTAAGGAATCCAGACACTTTCTGTACTGACATGTAAAATTATTTTTTAAAAGTTTTTCAAGGCAAAATAAATTTAAAATAAACTGCAATTTTTAAAACCAGGATTCAGCCTGAGACTAATCTAGAGGCAAATACTGAGTCTCCTTTTATGAATAGCTATAGAAAACTTATGGTAACAGACATGTTTAAATAAGACAGACTACACAATGCTAAAAGAACACTGATGCATTTGTTCATATGAATCAGAAGGCCATATTTGCTCTTTAGATCTGGATTATTTTCGTGGACAGTTACTTGGGATTATTTATACCAGTCTAATACAGGGCCAGTTGCTGGTGTAAACTCCTGCAATGTACCTTAAGTGTAATGCTACAGTCTATTGACCACAACTGGTTAATAAACTTAAGCCTACAGTTACTGGATCGTCTTTATAATATGTCAAGAGTAAAATTTTCAAAATCACAGAAGTCACTTAAGTTCTTGAGAGAAACCTAGAAACTCAATGGCACAAATCACTGACACTGTCCATTTCAAATGAAGGAATTAATTTTAAAGTTACTGATGATGATACGGAGTAGAGGGAGAGCATCCATTTTGATCTTTCAAAAAGAAAAAAAACTTTCAATAAAAAAAACAAACGAATCCATTGAATTCAGATTTAAATATAACAGCAATGTCACAGCATGCACACAACAATTAGATAGTAAGTCTAGAAGGTACACCACACTGTATGGATTTGAAAAGGTCTAAAACTGGTCCCAAGAAGCAATTTATCATAGGAGCTTTAGAAGCATGCTGTTTAGGACAAATTTCTTCAGGCTACTCTTTAATGAAGTCTGAAAGTGAAGTCCAAATCAAGGAGAGAGTCATTTGGGGTTCACCAAGAGTACACATCGCTGCCTTTCACGTTTTACCAGTCAGAAGAAGGAATGTAATTATTCATATCCTGTTTTTACATGGTCTGATTACATAACCTCTCTATAGGAAGACCTGCACAGTTGTTCTCTGCTTCACTGCAGAATGTACAGTGGTTGAGATGAATATGAGTCATTTTGAAGACCTAAGTAGTCATTGTCTCAAAAAAACCTCTGTTGGTATGCCATCCCAGCAAGTAGAAACACAGTTCAGCAGGTAATAGAGAGCAGCTGCCCCAGGGCATGGTTTTGGAAATCAGCATGCAACTAAGGACTAGACATTCATAGTCAGAACTTCTGTTGCAGTAAGAGAATTCTGAAAGATAGAGGGAGACAAGTTTCATCAGACTACAAACATCAACTGTCTACACTTTTTAAAAAAAACAAAACAAAACAAAAGGATTGACAAATGTTGGGGGAATTAACAAAATGGAGTGAAAAGAAGGGTGTCAGTGATAGCCCATTCTGCCATCCTTTCTCTCACAGAGTAGCACCTTACTCTGTGCATCTCCCCAGTGATTTCAGAGTGGCTATTGAAGGAGTAAGATGTTACTCAGCATGAGTAAAGGTGGCAGAATTTGTCTCAACACCAAATTGTTAAATTAAATTACTGTTTCTTCATATAGAGAAATTTCATGTTGGACAGACAGATGCAATGGAAGTATCTTTTCATCTTAAATTTCAATGGCAATATCTAGCACTAGAGACTGGGGTGAGCATGTATTCTAGAAAGAATCCTAGTATAGACAGTGCAGACAAATGCCCTGTCCTTTACCAATCTTACTAATTTAAATGCAATTATAGCTAGATTACAGGTAAGACAATTCAGCCATGTTCCAGAGGATCCTAAATGTTTTCTATTTATAGTTTTCACTGGTTAGCTATATCCTTCTAGCACTTAAAATAAAGTGCCTTTGCCAATTTTGTACTTTCCACATTTGAAAACCTCTAAGTCTTCCTCTGCTTTGAATGGAGCTCCATTTAACTTGGCTGTCTTTGCTTACTTGCAACATCTATAGTTCTACATCATGCCAGAGCATATCTGTGCCTTGTGTAGTCCCTTTACTTTTCCATCTACCTGTGCTGTTACACGTTTGATTTTATTCTTTAGGGGAGAAAGCAGAAAGTGTGGGTGTGTTATTACAAGTTTTGGAGAAAAATAAGGAAGAGGCAATTTAGTGGAAAAAAATAATATACTGTACAGTAAAAATCTAAGCAACGTGCGGAGTATATGTGTATTATTGCAGAATATTAAATATCAAGAAAATAAAAACAAAATAAATTGACACATTATAAAAAAACTTATCAAAATTATAGCCTGAATATTCACAAGGAAAAACATGCAGGACTTTTACTATCAGATTGCAAATCAAAGTTTGGATCTAGGTGGTAGTTAGCATCCCTGTATCAACGATGTGATGGACTGATCTGAGTCTCTTCTGGCTTATCCTAATTTAACAACTACATAACTCCCCTGGCTATAATGGAATTTGGCCCAATTTATACTTGTGTAAGCAAGCAGATAATCTGGACTGAATATATATATTCAGTTGTTGAGTTTGGGTCATAGTGTCAGCTTCCCCTACACCTACATATACAAATGATGTTGAACACCCACCAGCTCTCCAGTTTTGCCTGGAGGATCTTATCGGGAAATTCAGCTGTGTCTACGAGAATATTCCATATAACTCTTCAAGCGATGTATCTTTCATGGATAAAAAGTGCTACCCTGTGGTTCTGTTCTGGAGCATTAGCACAAATAAGGAAAGAAAGCAAACTGAACCTTGTGACAGAAAGGCTCAAAGCAAGATGGTCAAACCCCACACCCACTATATCTTCATGTCTCCATGCATATAGGACTACCATACCTTCATTCATAAATGTGTACTGTAGTCAGGACAGGGCTTGCTGTGTCTGTATTGCATGATATACACTGTAGATTGATGCCACCAATACAACATTACTACTGCAAGGATATGCCATACTTGGTGACTAGAGCCAAGGTAGTTTAATTGTCCTTTTGGAAAAAGCAAAGAGATTGTCTACGTTATAATATTCAACATAACTGCTGCAGTAGCAACTCTAGCCTGGAGGTTGAAGCTCTCACGCATTTGAATAATTTCTGATAAACATGCATGCATTGAAGGGAAAGTACTGTATATTTCTGGGCCAGCTTTAAATGGAAAATATATGCAAGTGCATTAAGTGTAGGCTCAGATTACGTATTTGCCAGCCCATTTGACCACTTAAGCATACAAAGGCTTGTCTAGACTCATGTTTTTGGCTACTGGTGCAAACTCTTAGTGGAGACACAATGCAAGAGCCATTTTATACTAGTACCCAACATTTACATTAGGGATTTGTATCAGTGCAGCTATATGGGTGGCTATAAACCCCAGTGCCCATAAGCAATTGCCACGTGTACAGATACACAATGCACATGGACACATTGGGTATTTAAGCATGCATGATAAACATGTGCAAACAAAGGAGTACATCTAATTGGAAAATCTGGACCTGACTGGCGTTTAATACCCAGACCTACTAAAGTTAGTAAAGTGAGCTAACAACCTCAAGGGCTAGAGAAGAAGCAAATAAGTAGATGCTCACTATTTACCAGGCTCCTCCAGGGCCCAATTCAACTCCCATGGAAACCAATAAGGTCTGTAGCGGGGTGGTTCCCCGCTCCAGCCCTGGGAGAGGGCTGGGGCTGTGGAGAAAAGCCCAGGCAGATTAAGGGAACAGCTGCAGCTGTGGCCAGCTCAATCAGGCCCAGCTGGCCCCTATAAGAGGCTGTGAGCCAGGAACCATCAGTCAGTCTCCCTCTGCCTGTAGAGAGAGAGAAGGGCCTAGCTGCAAAGTACTGAGCAGGACACCCAGATTGGCGCAGAGCTATGAAAGGGCCAGAGGAGAGCTGGGAGCTCCAGCCTAGAAAGCCTCAGGCTGAAGGCCTGACTACAGGCCGAATAGGTGCAGAGTCACAGCTGATGGGTAGGTAGAGGCAGCAGGTCCAAACCCCCTTGCCTGTGATGAGTGGCGTATACACTACAGTCTTCCCCCCGATACAAGGGGCTAAGTGGGGACTGGCAGCAGCCCAGACTGAGGTGAGGTGGGGTTAGAGGGTGGGGAGACCCCCCACACTCTCAAGTTCTGGTACTGCCAGGGGGGCAGCACCCCAGAGAAAGGGGCACTGGGGTCCTGGGAAGGGCCAGCAGTAAGGCAGATCACCAGCCTGCAGAGGGCGCTCCAGTGGCTGGAAGAGCTAATTCCTGCTGACTACCAGCAGGAAGCACCACCGGGTGAGTCCAAACATTTACACGGTCCTTTTGCTAACTTTAATTAAAAACTTTAATATTAGATCCTAGTACTCAATACCCTACTAAACTAGGGAAGCTGTCATTGGTACAATTAAAATGTTTTCGAAAGTTGAATCTCTACAGGGGAATTTATAGCAAGTGGTTAACTTTCAATAAATCAGTTTTATTTCTAGTTATGTTACAGTGGTATTCTCTGCAATAAATACCACATTCCATTTTATGAAATGATGTACCATTTGGCCACACCCAAGATCTTTTCTGTGTGAGTGCACCTCTCTGTAAAAATCCACAACATGATTTTCCTTTAAATATCTCCCCTCCTGTGATGCCTATAAAACACTTAATCTTGAGCAGACAGCTGATGTGCTGCTCAATAGACTAATCATAATTGTCTTACTGTTGTCGTTGTGCGCCCTTAAACTGTCATAGCCACTCGCTTCTTGTTATACACTTATAGTATGCCCTTTAGGGTAGGGATGTATATTTCCATTATTTATGTATAGTATCTAACACAACTGAACTCCAATTCTGATTGGGAATTGTGATGGAGTATGTGTCCCACACAGGTAATGATAGTAAACTGGAGACAAACAGTGATTAGTGCACTTGGCTGCACCTGAAAGATGGGCCAGGCCCAAGTGAAGATGAAGCACAGCTGTGGTAAGCATAAAGGGAGGAAGTCAAGATGAGGAGGCTGCGGGGAGAACCTCTACAGCTGTTCTCTGGCTGCTAGAGAGTGGAGGAAAGGACTAGAGAGGCAGACATATAGTATGCTGGGGGGCTGTGAGAGAGGATCTGAAGGAAGGTCAAGGCACAAAGTCTGGTGAGACAGCCCAGAGAGCAGACCATAGCTGCTTACCACAAGATCTCTAGACTGGAACCCAGAGGAGGTGGAGGGCCTCGGTTCTCCTACCAGTCCACCAGGAAACACACAGACACAAAAAGGAGAACTATTATTTGGAGCCAAGCCTCCAGGAAGAAAGTACTGGGACACATTGTTCTGTACAAGAGCAGGACAACTTTGCAGAGCCTGGGAAGGGGCCAAGAGTTATGTTTCTGTTTATTGGAATCTTTGTTTACCCTAGAAGGGGTGAGACTGAAGGTAACCAGGCCAGGGAACCAAAGAAAACCACCTCAGGGCCAGAGTGGCTATCGACAAGGGACACTAGGGGAGGAAAGCCTGCTATGCCAGGCCCAGCCTCAAGGAAATGCACCAGTGGTGAGTCTATTCTCCAGCTGGGGTTTAGGTTCTACAGCAATAGTTTATGGGACATACATTTACTAAATAAAATAATGGTACAAGTAATTTACCTGTAGGTGTAATTTTGATATTTTTGCCTTAAAAATCAGAGCAGTCAGTGCACATGAATCCTTTGATTGTCCTAATCTAGTACCAAAACTCATACTAGCTGGAAAACACTATAACTTGACAGCTTTTTATACTTACAGAGCACTATTTATCAAAGGATCTCAAAGCACTTCACAGACAGGTAATTATTCCCTTTTTAGAACTGGGGAAAATGACAGCCAGCAGTCAGTGAGAGCTGAGTGTGATCAGCACTCTGGGGGTACGGGGGGGGGGGGGGACCTAAGCTCTGGAGCTGGGATTTTCCAAGGAACCTAAGCGAGTTAGCCTCCCAGATTCCATTTCATTTTATTAGGAGAATAATAATAATCACCTGCCATAAGTGGATGAACTGTTGACTAAGTATACTGCAATACCAAGAAATCATATAGTACAGGTAAAGTTCCAAGATCCTTTGGAGGTTAAATTGAGATTGTTGGGCTACTGACACTTTTATATGATTTATTTGTATATTTTCTAAGTTTATACAAGTGTTAATGATCTTTCCCCACCGCCCCCCTTAAATCATAATCTAGTGGCAAGACATGTTAACGGAATTCCTGCAGGCTCAGAGAAGCTACTAGCATGAGTGCAGCAAATGCATACAGAGAGTACCGTATAAAACCAGATATGGCTGCTTAATGTGGGACATGTTCACCCTTGTTTTTTTATGACAATTCAAAACACACACGTTCTGGAAGGGCATCTAAAGAAAGTATAACCACCTAAGTACACTGCAAAAGATTATCTCACATAATACCTGGGAAGTATCTTTCTGGAACTTTGGAAATGTAAAAGAGAAAAGCTACAGCAGCAATCAAGTACATCACAATTACTCGAGGAGCAAACTCCTGCAAAAGAAAATGAAGCTTTAATGCTTAGTATTAGAACATGAACATTTACCTCATAACATTTGTCTAGCAAGTGCACTGCATACTTTGCAAGGACAAAGCTTTAATCTCATTTTATTTACATGAACGTTGAACAGACTTCAAATCTGTTAGAAGTATCAAAACCTGAGACCGAAGAGGTTAAAGCTTAGCCCCCTCTTTGTGCTTGAAACCAACCACGCCTCTGTGTTCTCTGTGCAAAGGTGAAATTCCACAGTAGGAAATGTGGTTTTTTTTTTTTTTAAATGCATTCACACTGTGCCTAAGAACAGATTTCCTTAGACCTGTCCCCACAACTCTACAATGAAGCATTTCCATTAGTAAGAATGCATTTAAAATGCTTGACTAATGAAAAAAGTGGATCAATGCCCTGTAAGTTCCTTTTGGAGGTAGGGACCTAGTTAAAGGTAGCGGGAGGGAAAAGGTTATTAAATCAGCTTGGAATCTTTGACCATGTGAAGCATAACTTACCACACATGATCTCACGAGGCTACTAAACACCAGATGGGAAAAGGGATGAAACTGTTTAGTGGAAAGCAACCTATACATTAGTAGTGTGTATGTTTTTTTTTTTTTTTTTTTTTTTTAAGTCCCCATTCCCACAGTATCTTGCTGCCAAAAACAAAGCTTTCTATTTTTAGATGTACAGGAACAAGATCCATAACATGTACTTATGCACAGAAGTACTTTGAATACCCAGGCAATACTAACCGCTAGTGAGTGTATAGAAAAAATACACAATTTTTAAAAACTCTTTGAAGTACAGCCTATTCTGAAGTCCATTAAAGTGCCAGTATAAGAACCTGCACAGATTAGCATTATGGTAAATTCTCATCTGTGTCTAGTTCTTTATATAACTACTACAACTCCTATTTTACCAAAAAGAAAAGGAGGACTTGCGGCACCTTAGACTAACAAATTTATTAGAGCATAAGCTTTCGTGAGCTACAGCTCACTTATGCTCTAATAAATTTCCTTTTCTTTTTGTGAATACAGACTAACATGGCTGCTACTCTGAATCCTATTTTACCATAAGACTGGTATACATTTCCCTCTTTCACCCTGCCATGCTCCTTGCTTTTCAGGGTTAGGCAACCTTTACAACAGATTACTTTCCTAACTGGTTTGTAACTGTTAATGTTAGTAACTTCATAAAATATGAATGATCGGTGGGTCACTTAAAAGGCAAAGTTACATGTGATAGATGTATATGGCTCATTTCTGGCTTTGACACAAACTCCAACTGAGGGGCTCTGCCCCAGAAGAAGACTAGAGTTAAAAACTGGCCCCTACCTCCCTCACTTTATTTCAGGGGGGCAAAGGCAATAGAGAATCTGCACCAGTGCTCCCTGATGCAGACTACTACTTTCCACTACGCTGATTTGACTGCACACTGCACCCGTCTGGTGGCAGACAATACACTGACCCCACACGGGTGGTTGTGTCCCAGAAGTGTGTATCTAGGGTCACAGTTGCCTTTTTTTTTTTCTCTCCCATCACCCCCTTCTCACAAGGCTGGTTTAAATAGTATGTTGTAAACTAGATTTAATTGCTGCATCTTGTTTTTAGTTTCCCATCCTGAGTTTAATATTTGAAGCTCTGCATTAGGTAAATCCAATTAAAAGCTATTCATTTTTTAACCATGCTTCTATTCCAAAAGTGGGGAGACAGCAGAAAAGCAGAGGAACCGGGTCTGCTTCTCAGCTTACCTGCACAATAGATGCACCAACTCCTCCATTGAGCCAAACCCAGTGGATAGTAGGAATGACTCCATATCCAGAGACAGAGCAAAAGATGACAGAACGCAGTCTGTGCCACTGTTGAGTGAGGTAGCTGGGATGAATCTGAGCAAAGAACACTGCAAGGATCATAGCAAGCACAGTGATCAAGTATACCTGACGCCAGTACTGCAGAAAAGGAGAAAAGAAAATACATCTTTGGGTAGGTGTGAAGATAATTAATACCCTTGGCAGAAAATGTACAAAATTAATTAGAAATCAAATGTAGACAAGGCTAAGCAGTGTGTTTGTCCACACACTTTTCACCATATACAAAATTGCATAAGCTACTGTGTTCCCTAAGGAGTTTTAAGTTTGCTCCTGCACTAGTTTGACAGGTTGGAATTGGTTCTACTGCTGAATTCAGATACTTTACATGTATGCTTTATTACCAATGGATAAGACAACATAAGGTTTTGGTGGGAAACTACTTTCCCCTTCCCTACACACATACAAATGGATGGGGAAGAGAAGGCAGGTTATGGACCATTCTAATCACCACTATTTCTGAAAAGTCCCTTGGGATGCAGTAATTTCCCCTAAACTCTTGCCTGGGTAAAACTAATACCTGTTTATATAAACTAGAAAGCTCAGCAACCACTAACTTCTCAACTATCCCCCTTTTTCTCTTGTCTAATACCACGTCCTGTTTTCCCCATCCTTAAGTTCTTCCAGCCTTCTAGATCCTTGTCTGTTCCGAACCACTGGGTCTTTTTGACAAAGTGACTTTTGGCATAACATAAGCTGCAAAAAAACAGTGCCTTCAAGGGGCAGCTGCATTCCAGGATGCCTTCCAAAAACCCAAATTTATTTCCAGTAAGAACCAGCAATTTGTGACAGATAGGAAACCAATCTTGTTTTTGCCAAATGTAAGCTAGTCAGCAAGTTCAAACAACATAGATCAGCTAGCAGGCCAATAATGTTGAATTATTTTTGATTGTGTGCTCCTGTTTGAGCCAACTTGCTGTGGTCAACAATTCTGGATGCAATTAAAATCCAGGTTTTAAGGATTTTTTTGTAACACACCCGTGATCAAAATCCAGTTAGTCACTCTTCATGGGAAAGGACTCCAGTTCCCATCACTATTCAGTTAATTCTGCACTCCTTGCAGGTTGAGCAACTAACTTCTTGCCTGGGGTATGAGAAATCAGCTGGGTGAGGCCATACAGATCAGATATGAAGTGTTCATTTTATTGCATATAAAGCACATTAAAACTTACATTATTACAGTAAAATGCATAAAACACTCCTGATACGTAGCAGCCCAGGATCCCAATGGAAATTCCTGCATAATCTAATGCCATCCATCGCCGGCTAGTCTTCTCTGAGCGATGGCAGCAGAAAAGATGATATCCTACCGAGCAAAGCATACAGACCTGTACAAATGTTCAAACAAATCCACATTAATTTCTTCAAGGCCTAGTTTATGGCTACATGAAATTAAAGCAAAAAAAGTATTGGGCTCAGTCTATGAAGCTGTCAAGCCTAGAATTAACCTTCTGATGCTGTTATATATTTCACACTGTTACTGGATCTCAGGAAATCATGCTTCCTACCAATGCTGCAATAGACAGCTGAACAAACCAAGCTACTTACAGAAGGGTCAACCCCACTTAAGGGGAACAATCCGACCCAGCCTGGGTAGGCACAAAAGGTCTGATTGGCAGCGCAACCAATGAGATTTTGCTGAGGAGGGGGAGCAGGAAAATATACAAGCCAATAGGGCAAGTCTGTCCACAGGAGTGGATGGCTCTGCAGGAGCTCCTTATATTTCAGTGCGGAGAGGTGGTCTGGGTGTGCACCTCGTGAATCCACTGGCCAAACCACCACATGTAGGGATGAGGAGGGAAAGAAGTGGGAAGCTTCTGGGATATCCAGCTCTAATGCCATTCTACAAATTGAAGCGAGGATTCCATCACCCCAGACTTATTCAGTGTATAGTCCACTTATGCTGTATGCTGGACCAGTATTTGTCCCATCCTTATTTACTGTCTCTAAAAGAATTCTTTTGAGAAAAAGTGTGTGACAGTACTTCCTAAGTGGTCTTCAACAACCATGGTTTGAAAAATTTACCAGTCACCTACTACCTAGAGATGTCTACAAGGAGGGAGTCACTAACTGGGTAAATGGACAGAGCCCTTCCTAGTCACCCAGTTCAAACCATAGCTGATGGGAAGAGCAAGAAAGTGCTGGTCTTTCTCTCTACTCCTTGCCCATGGGAGAGCCCGTATTTCATAAGGACTTTGGCAAGTAGCTGATTGATACATTTGAAGCTGCTGGGAAGGAAAGGGTGGGAGTGTCTTTCTCTGACACACCTCAGTACACACACCTTTCCTTTGAGCTGGTGAGGAAAAATATTTCTTCCATTCCTAGGAGGATGGAGTCTGTACCTTTGCCCATCTGATAGAGTGGGGTGAAACTAACTAGAATCTGACAGGTTTCACTACTGCTGATCTCACTACTAGGACGGTATTTGCCAAACTAGATCTGCATGTATCATCAATAGTCTATGGGGCCCTTATGTGTAACCTGCAGCATGAAACATTGAGAACTATGCAGTTAAGGATCAGGGATCCATGGAAGGATCTCTCTCAGTGCAATAATTGTCCAAAATTTTCATTTGCCAAAACACTTTGTAATGGAAACAGTAAAAAGGACAAAGTTCCTGTATACTTCACTGTTACTAATGCAACTGGACAGGTACTTCCTCTTTCCCACATATTATTAGCTACACATCAGTGCAAAGAGTTCATATTAAATTCTTCAAACTTGAACATCCCATCAAAAGGCCAAAGGCTCAAACAGATTCCAACTTATGTCTTCTGCTCCTAGCACTGTACCCAAGCATTGTGGGGGTTCCAAGGGTATGTAATGTTCCATATCGTACATGCTTCAAAGCAGGATGTATAAATTTAAGGTCAGAATGACAGTTCTGAGTTTCAACCTTGAGTTACCAGCACACAAGCAAAAATTATTCAACATCTATAAATTTTTCACTCTAACATGACAACTTCTATTTTAATAAAAGTATCATAGGTTAATCTCTATGGCACACTGAATTCAGACATCCAGCTTCTACACAGCAGCCTCCAACTACATGTTTGATTCAATTCAGCAAATAACACTCTTCCAATTTTTTTTTTAATTGCCAAAGTCATCACATTTTAATCCTAATTAGACCTCCACACAAGAAAATAATGGATAGGTGGTATTTGAATTTTAACCAAGAAGAGATTCCTTATGAACCAAAATGTACAAGTTACAATTACAGTATTTTTGTCAGCATATGCTGTATGCAGGTGATGGTAAATTTGATGTATCTACTAAGAATCAGTTTTCTGCAGTATGGATAATTATTTCTCAGTTAAAAATTAAAAACAGGTTAGTCTGAAAGCTATGATCTCCTTGAGGAGCGCAGATTGTTGTGTTGACAAATTCTTCCCTCCCTCAAGGAATCTTCTATATTCCTTATGTTCCTCTTTTTTAAAAGCTATCAAAGAATGGGATCCAAGCAAGGCCCATCAACATGGCTTATATATAATCAGGAAGGGTCACTATTGAGAAACCTGGAGTATAAAGCACTGGAAAGCTATATTAACAATTCCCGCTGGACTGGGAAGCAATGAACTAGGAAACATTCTATTGGCCATTAGCCAATGACAGTCACAAAACAATCCAAACAAGTGAAATGTAATTACTTAGGAGCCTGAATCCAACAGGAGTTGAGGACACGCAACACTTTTCAGAAGATGTTCATTGAAAGGGTGCCCCCCATCCCTTATTACTGCTTTAATCTACCAGCATGTTAGCTGCCCTGCATGTTAGGCCAAGGCTGAAAGATCTTCCAGTGTACTTGTAAATGCCACTGAACAATAGATGTAGCAAAGTACTTGCCTTGCCAACTACTGTGCTGAATTTTCCCTCTAGCTGTGTTCAACCATCTATGCTTCATACTACATCTGGCTCTTTAGGTGAAAAATAATTGGACAACTATACTTCTTAGTCAAACAGCCACATTTTAAATCCAGATTTTTCCCTAACCTGGTTGAAATCAAGTTCTGGTTTGCCACACTGTATAACCAAGTACTACCACTAAACCTCTGTGTGGATATATTTTGAAGTATAGGTGATAAAACTGCTGAAGGTTTAAAGACAGACTTTTTAGAGACTAATTTTCTACCCCAAACCCTGATGTACTGATAGTTCAGCTGTTCTTCCAAAAGCATAACTACATATTTTAAATTTCCTTTTCTGTTCACAGAGCTTTCTTTGCTACTTCGGTCAAGTCTATCAAGATTGAACTAAACAATTATTATCCTGAAAATGATGAAAAAGGACCGTGACAAATATTTTTAGGTTTCAGAGTAGCAGCTGCGTTAGTCTGTATCCGTAAAAAGAAAAGGAGTACCTATGGCACCTTAGAGACAACAAATTTATTAGAGCATAAGCTTTCATGAGCTACAGTTCTGTTGCTCACGAAAACTTATGCTCTAATAAATTTGTTAGTCTCTAAGGTGCCACAGCTACTCCTTTTCTTTTTAAGTATTTTTTAAAAACTCCAGTATGTGTTTAAAAACTAATTCATGAAAGGACTTACTTGAAAGCAGAAGAGGCAAATAGAACAGATAACAAAGTCTTCTCTAGAGGCACTCGCTGAAGGTAATACAGAAGTCATGTCATATATGCCCAAAGTGAAGAAAAGGAAAAAGCCCAATAAGTGACTCCAGATGTTTACTGTCTCATTGGATAAAATGAACAGACTAAAAGAAAAAAAAATACAATAGTAGATATTCAGAAGGTGGTGTGTGGAACCGATAATCATCGTTTTAGCAAATGTTCAAAGGTTTAGCAAAAGCACAAATCTTGCTTTTAACATCCCAATCAACTTACGTTACCTTTTTAAACACAGCCTAGAAGGGAGATAAGCCCTGTAGCCATCTGTAATATAAGGATTGTCCTTAAGGAACAAAGGAATCTGCTCATAGGTATACAAGCGGATTCCCCGAGGTACCAGAACAGGCCAGTATTGGTAGCTTCCCAGCTCGATGTAATGGGCACTCTTCAAAAGCTTCTGATGCATGGTGGTAGTGTCACAGTCAACAGCTAAGGTAAGACTGAACAGAATATCTAATTATGCTCCAGGCATCTGACTTCTGTTATAATATGCCTGAAAAACAAAACAGCATTTGCTGGATCACTTATTACAGCTTATGTCACAGGTAGAAACAAGTTTGGCCACCACAAAATTTGGCAGCTACAGTGATGCCTTTCTGTAGACAGGAATCGCCCCTCTCAGAGCAGTTCTCCTCCCTGTGTTATTGTCGGCTAAGTGCCAGGCATAATTTTCTCACCAACTACATTTACAAAATGAATGGGAAGAGGGCCCAGAGTCACTCCTCTAACTACCCTGTCTGCTAAGTGGTCAAGTGTCTGTCTGCCCCCAGGGAGCCGGGGAAGCACAGGGGAGCAAGAAGCCGCCAGCTGAAAAGGAACCAAATCCCAGCCACGCCCTGGCCACGATTCAGCCCTAGGCTGCTCCCTCAGACGTGGGCACAGAGAGCTGGCGCCCCGGGTCGGTCCTGGCCCCGGTGACCAGGGGGTGGTGACATTAGCGCAGGGCACGATGCCTCTTCGCGCCTGCCCTCGCCTGGCCGGCGCCGCGGCGTGTTCAGCCCAGCCAGGCCCCACCCCGGGAACGGCTGCACGGCTGGCGGGGCGGGGCAGCCAGGCCCGGCGAGACGAATGTGACCCTCCCCCCTCCCCTCATTTCTCTGTATTTTACACAGGCGCTAGAGAGGTTTGGTACAGCCGGGCCCCCCCTCAGCCCTGGGAGCGGGGCGAGTGCAGGGTCCCCACTCCAAACTCTCCCCCCCCTCCCCCGCCGAGCCGAGCCGAGCCGAGCCCAGCCCGAGGGGCCGGGAGAACCGCCGCCGCTCACCGGCCGGGGCCGGGCCCCGCCCCGCACATCCCGCAGGAGGAGGGCGGCAGCTCCCTCGCTGACAGGCAGGAACCAGCCGCTTCCTCGCCGGCCGGCTCCGGCTCCGGCCCCGCGGCCAGTCGCGCGCCGCCCGCCCCGCGCGCGCGCGGATGTCGCACTCACCGCGCGACGCACCCCCGGGGCCGGCCTCCACGTGCGCGCGCGCACGCGCGCGGCGCCCCTCTCCGCACGGTGGGAGCGGGTCGGGGGCCCGACCTCCGCGGCAGAGGGGGCAGGGGCGCGAGCTTGTGACGTCTCCAGCTCAACCGACGCCTGTGCGCCTCGGGCGCAGCCGGGGGACTGAAGGCGGCGGTTGGGGCGGGGAGCCGGGCTCGACGGGCGGACACTGCCGCAGGCCTCCCCCCCCCCCCGGGCCCCAGGGGGCGCTGTGTGGGCGGGGAGCGGCCCCCCGCCGCCCCAGGCATCCTCAGCCGTCCCTACTGGCTGTCCCTCCGGCCCCCCGGGGGCCGCTGATCTCCAGGGCACACTTGCTAGGGTGACCAGACGTCCCGATTTTATAGGGCCTTTGTCTGATATCGGCGCCTATCACCTCCCACCCTTGTCCGGATTTTTCTCCCTTTCCGGTCTGGCCACCGTACAGGCGCCTGCTGTCCCGATGAGCCAAAAACCAAGCGAATCCCATTTCAAACCAAACAAGCCGATCCTGCGGAACCCCGACACGCCAGGTGACTCGATCCCCCCCCCCCCCACCCCAGCGAGCAGGCTGGGACTGCGGTGGGCCTGCTGTGCGCCCCTGACTCTCTTCCCTGCTTGCCCCCCCCCCCCCCCAGCTGGGAGCCGATCCAAAAAAAAATAAAAAACAAGCTCCAAGCCAAAAACTAGCCCAAAAGCAACTCACAAGCCACTTACACCGAAAACAAGCCCAATTTCTGCATTTTTTTTGGTGGGGGTTTGGCATGTCTGCTCCAGGAGCCGCTGTGGATCGGGGACAACAGGGTGCCTAGGACCTGGGAGAGCTGTGGGGTGGGTTCTGGGGGAGGTGCTTGGCGGGGGGGGGGCAGGGATGGGGGAGTCTAGTTCAGCAGCTGAGAACATGGGGGAAGCCTGGGGTCAGTGTTCTCCTGCTGTCTCTTGCCCTCTGTGCTCCTTTGTGTCAAGGATCCAGCAAGAGGCGCAGTGGAAAGGGAAGCAGAGAGTCTGCTTGCTCTGTGGGTGGGTATCCAATGGGAAGAGCAGCTATAGGCAACCCCTGCAGTTATGCTAGATGTGTGAAA
The DNA here is from genome assembly GCF_009764565.3 of Dermochelys coriacea. NCBI lineage: Eukaryota > Metazoa > Chordata > Testudines > Dermochelyidae > Dermochelys > Dermochelys coriacea. Next base: position 15,670,274 of record NC_050071.1, read on the forward strand.
AATCCAGCCAGGGTGCAGGGAGATGTAACAGGAAACTGTGACATAATCATGAGTTTACATATTTAGTACTGGTACTCAACTGTATCCGTCTTCAAAACATGCTGATGACCTTTGAATGTTTTCATTTGGATAAGAATTTCTGCTCATGTCAGTGGCAACACTGGGCTTCAAACCTGCCAATATGAAGGTTTTTCTGGATCAGGTGCTATATTTAAGTTTTGGTACTTAAATTAGGACCATATTGAATCCTCTGATTCAGTTAATACTTGTGTAAGATAAAGGAACTCACGGGATCTTGGCCTAGGAAGCAAGTCTGCTCCCCGTCCCCAAATTCTGTAAGGGGCATGGGCTGGAGGTTTTTGGTTTGCGCTCTCTGGCGTGATAGCCTTCATAACGTCATGTTTCTTACAGGAAGCTACAATTATCTGGTGGTTTGTCTAGTGTTGACAGTCATCTTTTGTGGTGTATGAGAGTGGTTAATTTTAGTTTCTTGGGTTTACAAACTACCTGTGTAAAGTTCAAACACTGTTATGGATTTTATTCTGTAACACATATAAAAACAAATAGTTATTAAAAAAAACAAAAACAAGATTACCTGACTCCTCCATTAAAACTACAGCAATACTTTCTCTTACCAGGCATGTTGCATCACTTGTTATGACTTAGTAGCCTGCCAAAGAATGTATTCTGTATTCATTTGGTAAAATATCACTAGCTGCACATAACCCAATATTGGTTTCTCTTGCATTATTAGTGTGTATAGGTTCATAGTCATTTAGGACCCTTTCCTACTCCCATTGTTGTGAATGGGAGTTTTGCCATTGATTTTAGTTGACTAGGATCGGGCTCTAGGTCTTCTGGCTCTGTCAATCTGTTTCTTCACTTTAGCAGGTGAAGAAGCCAGAAGAATACCCAGAAGTCACCTACTACAGGACAGGCCCAACAAAGAAAACAACAGAACACCACTAGCCATCACCTTCAGCCCCCAACTAAAACCTCTCCAACGCATCATCAAGGATCTACAACCTATCCTGAAGGATGAGCCATCACTCTCTCAGATCTTGGGAGACAGACCAGTCCTTGCTTACAGACAGCCCCCCAATCTGAAGCAAATACTCACCAGCAACCACACACCACACAACAGAACCACTAACCCAGGAACCTATCCTTGCAACAAAGCCCGTTGCCAACTCTGTCCACATATCTATTCAGGGGATACCATCATAGGGCCTAATCACATCAGCCACACTATCAGAGGCTCGTTCACCTGCGCATCTACCAATGTGATCTATGCCATCATGTGCCAGCAATGCCCCTCTGCCATGTACATTGGCCAAACTGGACAGTCTCTACGTAAAAGAATGAATGGACACAAATCAGACGTCAAGAATTATAACATTCAAAAACCAGTTGGAGAACACTTCAATCTCTCTGGTCACTCGATCACAGACCTAAGAGTGGCTATACTTCAACAAAAAAGCTTCAAAAACAGACTCCAACGAGAGATTGCTGAATTGGAATTAATTTGCAAACTGGATACAATTAATTTAAGCTTGAATAGAGACTGGGAATGGATGAGTCATTACACAAAGTAAAACTATTTCCCCATGGTATTTCTCCCTCCCACCCCACCCCCCACTGTTCCTCTGATATTCTTGTTAACTGCTGGAATTAGCCTACCTGCTTGTCACCATGAAAGGTTTTCCTCCTTTCCCCCCCCTGCTGTTGGTGATGGCTTATCTTAAGTGATCACTCTCCTTACAGTGTGTATGATAAACCCATTGTTTCATGTTCTCTGTGTGTGTGTATATAAATCTCTCCTCTGTTTTTTCCACCAAATGCATCCGATGAAGTGAGCTGTAGCTCACGAAAGCTTATGCTCTAATAAATTTGTTAGTCTCTAAGGTGCCACAAGTACTCCTTTTCTTTTTGCGAATACAGACTAACACGGCTGCTACTCTGAAACCTAAGAACATCTGAGGAACAGTGGGGGGTGGCGTGGGGGGGAGAAATAACATGGGGAAATAGTTTTACTTTGTGTAATGACTCATCCATTCCCAGTCTCTATTCAAGCCTAAGTTAATTGTATCCAGTTTGCAAATTAATTCCAATTCAGCAGTCTCTCGTTGGAGTCTGTTTTTGAAGTTTTTTTGTTGAGGGATAGCCACCCTCAGGTCTATAATCGAGTGACCGGAGAGATTGAAGTGTTCTCCAACTGGTTTTTGAATGTTATAATTCTTGACGTCTGATTTGTGTCCATTCATTCTTTTACGTAGAGACTTCCAGTTTGACCAATGTACATGGCAGAGGGGCATTGCTGGCACATGATGGCATATATCACATTGGTAGATGCACAGGTGAACAAGCCTCTGATAGTGTGGCTGATGTGATTAGGCCCTATGATGGTGTCCCCTGAATAGATATGTGGACAGAGTTGGCAACGGGCTTTGTTGCAAGGACAGGTTCCTGGGTTAGTGGTTCTGTTGTGTGGTTGCTGGTGAGTATTTGCTTCAGACTGGGGGGCTGTCTGAAAGCAAGGACTGGCCTGTCTCCCGAGATCTGAGAGAGTGATGGGTTGTCCTTCAGGATAGGTTGTAGATCCTTGATGATGCGTTGGAGAGGTTTTAGTTGGTGCCTGAAGGTGATGGCTAGTGGCGTTCTGTTATTTTCTTTGTTGGGCCTGTCAGGTAGTAAGTGACTTCTGGGTACCCTTCTGGCTCTGTCAATCTGTTTCTTGACTTCAGCAGGTGGGTATTGTAGTTGTAGGAATGCATGATAGAAATCTTGTAGGTGTTTGTCTCTGTCTGAGGGGTTGAAGCAAATGCGGTTATATCGTAGAGCTTGGCTGTAGATAATGTATCGTGTGGTATGATCTGGATGAAAGCTAGAGGCATGTAGGTAGGAATAGCGGTCAGTAGGTTTCCGATATAGGGTGGTGTTTATGTGACCATCGCGTATTAGCACCGTAGTGTCCAGGAAGTGGATCTCTTGTGTGGACTGGTCCAGGCTGAGGTTGATGGTGGGATGGAAATTGTTGAAATCATAGTGGAATTCCTCAAGGGCTTCTTTTCCATGGGTCCAGATGATGAAGATGTCATCAATGTAGCGCAAGTAGAGTAGGGGCATTAGGGGACGAGAGCTGAGGAAGTGTTGTTCTAAGTCAACCATAAAAATGTTGGCATACTGTGGGGCCATGCGGGTACCCATCGCAATGCCGCTGATTTGAAGGTATACATTGTCCCCAAATGTGAAATAGCTATGGGTGAGGACAAAGTCATAAAGTTCAGCCACCAGGTTAGCCATGACAGTATCGGGGATACTGTTCCTGACGGCTTGTAGTCCATCTTTGTGTGGAATATTGGTGTAGAGGGCTTCTACATCTATAGTGGCTAGGATGGTGTTTTTAGGAAGATCACCAATGGATTGTAGTTTCCTTAGGAAGTCAGTGGTGTCTCGAAGGTAGCTGGGAGTGCTGGTAACGTAGGACCTGAGGAGGGAGTCTACATAGCCAGACAGTCCTGCTGTCAGGGTGCCAATGCCTGAGATGATGGGGCATCCAGGATTTCCAGGTTTATGGATCTTGGGTAGCAGATAGAATACCCCAGGTTGGGGTTCTAGGGGTGTGTCTGTGCGGATTTGTTCTTGTGCTTTTTCAGGGAGTTTCTTGAGCAAATGCTGTAGTTTCTTTTGGTAACTCTCAGTGGGATCAGAGGGTAATGGCTTGTAGAAAGTGGTATTGGAGAGCTGCCTCGTAGCCTCTTGTTCATACTCCGACCTATTCATGATGACGACAGCACCTCCTTTGTCAGCCTTTTTGATTATGATGTCAGAGTTGTTTCTGAGCCTGTGGATGGCATTGTGTTCTGCACGGCTGAGGTTATGGGGCAAGTGATGCTGCTTTTCCACAATTTCAGCTCGTGCACGTTGGCGGAAGCACTCTATGTAGAAGTCCAGTCTGCTGTTTCGACCTTCAGGAGGAGTCCACCCAGAATCCTTCTTTTTGTAGTGTTGGTAGGAAGGTCTCTGTGGGTTAAATGTTGGTCAGAGGTGTGTTGGAAATATTCCTGGAGTCGGAGACGTCGAAAATAGGATTCTAGGTCACCACAGAACTGTATCATGTTCGTGGGGGTGGAGGGGCAAAAGGAGAGGCCCCGAGATAGGACAGATTCTTCTGCTGGGTTAAGAGTGTAGTTGGATAGATTAACAATATTGCTGGGTGGGTTACGGGAACCACTGTTTTGGCCCCTTTAGGTTATCTAAATCTAAATGTTTTAGGTGAATGTTCTGAAACTGCCTCAAGTTCCTCCTGCTTCTAATTCTTCATGTCACCAGTTCTTCATGTCATCAGAAACAGAAGTTGTTTCACCAGGTTGTGATTCTTTAGCTACCAACTGTTTTGGATCCATATTTTCTTTAGTGTGTCTTAGGACCCTAATAAGCAATACACCCATAAGACTTGGTCATAGGGACCCCAATTCAGCAAAAACCTTAAGCTATGTTTAACTTTAAGTTTAAGCACCTGAATAATCCCATCTTTATAAGCAAGGCACTTAAGCATTAACTGAAGTTCCAATAAAGTCAGCTTAATGGCACTTAAAGTTAAGCATGTGCTTAAGTGTTTGCTGCTCCTCTTCTCTGCTTCTTTCTCCTTTCCACTTGGCTTCTCTGTCCTCTGGCCACTAATAGATCCCTACTTGACCAGCTGTTGCTCAGCTGGGAGCAGAAATGCTTTAGAAAAAGTCAAGGCCAGTAACCTGATGATGTGAGTTGAGAAAAAAGCGGTCACTCTATAGATACTCCTGTATTTTATTCCAGTATTATTCATCTCCTGCCATTTTCACTCACTCTACATAGTAAGATTATGGAATCCTTTTGTTTAACACTGTAAATGTGCTTTACCTTCCAAAAACCATGTTCTTCTGCTTCTTTGATTGGCATCTGAGTTGTCTGTTTCCTAGGCTTTGTTCTTGATCTTAGGTTCAGTCTGCTGGTTTTCTCACATTTAATGCTGTGCAGCTCGTATGTCCCTTTGGAAACAGGAATTATGAGCTTAGTTTCAAAGATTTTTAGAAGAAGATGCACACAGTCTCCAGTCCTGAAAGTGGATTTACACAGGCAGACTCCTGCAGATCTGACTGTAGGGCCAAGAGTGTTATAGTACTAACCAGTCACATTTAGGCTGGAAAACAAATCTCTTCATTAGCCATTGTGCCCACTTGGTATCCAGGAGTAGCCAGGTGATGAAATTACTTGTGGAAGTAGGTTGCTGTTCAGAGCTAAGCCACTTGGGGTTCAATTTACAGGCAGCCCAGCATGGTGTACACAAATTGGCACAAGATGTTTTGTACAAAGATACTGGAGTTTCCCAGACACAAAGTATTAAGAAGTCATAAAGGACAGTCCCATCTACACATATGAAGACTCACAAAGGTCACATAACAGACACCTTGATTTGACTGCCCCAGGCTGCACTTACTCTGCTGACCATATCCTGATAGCACACCCTACAAGCTTTATATAGCACTTTCATCCCAAAGTACTTCCTAAATTATATATCTATAGTACCACTGAAATAAGCATACCCCATGCGGTGGAGGAGGAACATTTTATACAATGCTATTCGGGCAAACCTCTATTCTAGAAACATGTATCTTGGGCTTTTTATCTTCCACATAAAACACTTGGCTGAAAAATCTGCATAGTAAACTCAATGGACCTCTACCTTGCTGAATCAAGCTGTTTGATTTTAACCTGTAGGACCAGGAAGCAACCT